>NC_064896.1:14674995-15421245 GCF_929443795.1 Astur gentilis | reverse complement strand
ACATAATAACTATCTGCAATTTAAAGCGTCCTTTAAAACAAAGCCCACAAAATGCAGAAGTTTGCCAATAGGTCAGGAATAATAAAAGCAAGCATGCATATGGATTCAGTGCTGTGGATTTATCCGGCATTGGTTAATGGTTTCTATAGAGATGGATGTCAATCTGCCTGGCCTTTCTTGTGTCAACAGTCAGTTACAACAAGGAAGATCATGGCTTTTGCCTTTGATTAGAAGAGGTATCTTTCCACAGTTTACTGAAGGTCACAGTATTTGCCACAAGTTCTCTCTTATTACAGATTTTATGTGAAATGTATATGTTTATGAAGCAAAATAAAAAGACAATTAGCTTCAGAAGTTTGGAGACAAAGTGCTGTTAAAGCTACATTTTGTACAAAGTTTTCCCGTCTGTGCTGGAAGATTTTTCACCTCAAATACAGCTTGTTCAAAAATTCACAGAAAATATTTGCATAATGCTAATTAAGCTGTCAAAAGGTAACTGTGGCATACTACTACAACCACATCACTGCCAACTTTCTAAATTCCTTGAAAGAGTAGGGACTCACGTTCTTGTCTCATGCTAACTTGAACTGAAAAAAATTCTTCTCCTGTTCATCGCAAAATGCCACCCAGGCTTTTATTTAACTATTGTCAGCAACACAATACTTCATCTTATTGCACAAAAATACGAAACAGAGTGAAATGCAGAAATATCGCATTGATAGCCAAACACGCAAAAAACTGACTACTGTGACTTGCAGTAAATATATAAAAGAAACATTTTCAGGAATTTCCCTTAAGGCAGCAGTCAAACCCAAAACCCATCTTGCTGCTGATGTTACCTTAGTCTATATTAGCCTGCCAGCCCATCTCTAGCAACTGCCTGGTTCACAGACCCAAAGTATAACCAATAAGCTTGCTAGTGTGGCATCGTAAGTCAATGGGAAAAACTAGTTTACTTATATAAGTATTAGGTTTAAAAGTCCTGCCTGAGCAACAGCATGAAATCTTTTATGCTTCCAAGAGAGATGCTTTCACGCTAATGAAATTTTGGGGTAGTTTGGAAGGAAGTGTTAAAGTTTGAAGTCCTGTCTGTCCTCCAGGTCATGTCTGTCCCTACAGGTCACGGTGCTGCTGCTGTACATTCCACTGGAATAATGCCTAGAGCATCATTTCGGCCAACCTGCTTCAGAAAAGGCTGCATTTCAGTTGTGCTGAATACAGAGAGGGACTGATCTATGTTCAAATGAAGTAAATGAAGAGACACCAGCTGACTGCAAAGGTTTTGGGATGTGGCCTATAATATGCAAAGTGTTTTGGTGGCAGAGGAGATTTTCTTTGTTTGAGAATGGGATGAGCCCAATTTTCAAAAATAAGAAATATTTTACAATGAAAGCATTACAGATCAGGGAAACAAAGGAACTGGTTGTTATTTGCAATTGTGTTCTGTATATGCCATTTTAATAAACTGTGGGATATGACAGTTGGTGGTTTACTGTTAGTTCACCCAAAATAAATGACTGTATGAATAAACCAAATTATTAAGTTAGTTTTCACTCCTAGGCTTTCACAGCCTGAAGCAATAAGGACAAAAGAGAATGGCAGAAATGGAGTTCCCCTGGTCCTCTGCACTGTGACATCCAAAGAACTGGGGGCAGGCACTGCACCGGGATACTGAAAAGTCCTTCCTCAGCTGGAGAGAACATGGAGCTGGGAGAGTGCTAAAATATGTGCAGGAGGAGACAGTGAAAAGCTCCTACCCTTCGGTTCGGATGCACTGTCCAACGATTGCAGGGGCACTGGCACGGGCCCAGAAGGAAGGTATGGACACTGCAGGGCTGACAATCCTGCCACGTTTATTAGTGGTAAGCTCCAGGAAATGTTCCACATAGCCCTCATAGTTTTCTGGCTTCAGACTTAAATGCATACACGCATACACTCACTCCATCCCTTCTTAAATTTCCTTTGAGGTTCCAACGTACTGCTGTTTTACCCTCAGGAGCTGCTTCTCCCCACAGGCTCTGTGCTACACTCTTTTCTGCCATCCATAATAGCCAGTTGCACATACTGGGAAGAATGCATTTTGTTACTACTTTGATGAGACATGGCCGTATAGTAAGATGTACATATTGACGAAGTGGTCTCACTGAAGTTATCGCTGATCTAAACGAAAAGATAAGGAGTTCATTACTTATTCCCTGCTCTCACAGAAAGTACCATTTCCCAGGTCCAATGGGTTACTTATCACCTCCTTTGAGGCCTATAGCCGTACTTGTAATAAGATTAACAAAAAGAGATCTCAGATATCGCTGTATAGAAAGACAACTTGGGGAGGGAAAAGGAACAAAATTCCAGAAGGGAACTTCTTGTACCCTGAAGAGACAGGAGATAGGTCTGTGAACTGAGCCTAACAGCAAGAAAAGAAGAAATCCCGTGTGGAGCTGGATTTATACACACATGAACCTTGTGTATGTGTAGATATATAAATGTATGTATCTAGATATATGTGTGTTTCTTTGTGTGTTCATACATTTATTATATACACGATTCAAGTCCTAAGTATGCAAAGAGAACATGTGATCTATCCTTGTGGGTTTTTTCCCCTGTACCCTGTTGTCCAGATGTAAGGTGTGAAACACATCCAAGTTCCTTAGAAAGGAAAGTGTTGAGCCAGGCAGTTCAGGCTGAGCTGTTGCAGTTACCACTCCATTGAAAATGAACAACAAATTCAAATAACAGAGGCTGTGTTTGATTCTGGATCTTTCTGGGTTTTGTTTCTCTAGTTCCCACGCCCACAGTCTCACCTCTCTCCCACCTTTCCCTACTTACCATAAAGTTATGATGCCCTTTACTATAATAATGAATGGAATTCCCAGATTATTATTTTAGAGGCTTAACTGATTCTTAGTGTTTTTTATGTGCTTAGCACTTATACAAAGAGGCTTTTTCATATGTTTTTCAGCAAATATAGAAATAGGCTTGGAGTCAGTACTCATTTTAATAGTTTCAACAGATAGCCATATTTATTTCCAAAGATTTTTTTTTTCCCTAATTGCACTTTTGCATCACTCTGCATGTAGTTGTGCTACACACCCATCTATAAACCTGGACCTATCACCAGCAAGTAGAATATCTCCAGCCTTAAAGGAATTTTTATACAAACATATATACCTGCACAATACTCAGTGCACAAAACTCTAAATACATATAAGAGTGAGACTGTCAGAACCTCACTTCCCCTTCTGCATGTTATTTATTTCCAGATAATCTCAGCTGAGAGCTTTCTAGTGCTGTCACTATGGCCAATTTTATATTGGATATTTTTCTCGATACAGATGTGTAGCTATTTGCCTTTCCTTTACTTCTCTGTAAATGCCATACGGACAGAAATCATTGAGTCACCAGATCATACATTTATTTTTATGATATATTATGCTGTTTGATGTCATGTTGACATCTAATTGATGTTGGTTTTGCTTTTTTTTGTCTTTGTTTTGTTTCTTGGTTTCAATAAAAAGAGAATTTAAAAAAGGCTGTAGAGTGATGACTTAAGGCACTGACAGACATGAACATAGTATGCATCTCTTTTATGATGTGCTGCTGAGTAATTGGGTATATTTCTAGGTTTAGATAACATATAGGAGACCTCTGAATTTTTACTGTATAGTGAAATATTTGTGTAAGCCTAGCCTATAACCTCAAAAGAACTTTTTTCTCTAGCAAGAAGTACATACAGAACATGTTTTCAATAAGGGCTTAACCCATGATTTAAGAGTCAATAAAGAAAGGGTTTCCATAAAGAAATGAGAAAGCAACAATAGAACTAAAATACAACACACCGAAGATTAGATATGTTCAATCAGCACAAGAGTGTCTTTGTACAGTAAAGAGCAGAAGGGGATGATTAATAGTAAAATGGTATGTATGTCAAAAGAAAAATAAATGCAATTTAGACAAAGTACACACTTATTAACAGAGAACATCATTTACAGTTATTCAGATGGGAGGAAGGCAAGGATGAAACTAGCAGTGAATGTATTTCACAATGTGAAGTCACATTCATCTTGGTTCAGGGTTCCCCCCACCCCCACTACAGCTGCAAAATAAAAATACTGGTGAAATCCTTGCTGGAATAAAATTAATGCCTAAGTGCCCAGTGACTTCAGCAGAATCAGGATTTCACTCAAGGTATTTTAAGGTGCAGCTTTACTAGGCAGACCTGGATCACCAATAGGAATGGGTCCACAAATATCCCCAAGGTTCCTGCAGCGCACCCACTGCAGACACAGCCAGCTCTAACAGCCTTGACACCAACCAGACTTTTTAAGGAGGGGCTGAGGCTACAGACCCACTCGCACTCCTCCTTCTGAATAGTAACAGGGTCAATAAATGCCTGGGGCTCTTCTAGGTGGCTTTACCAGGCACTGGTTTGGGGGCACAGAATGTGGGGAGGGAAGGAGGGAAGCTGGCACTTTGACACAAGCGCAGAGACCGGCTTCAGCTTAGACCAGTGAAAGGCAGATTAACGTGCCTGACAGACCAAGTATCTGCCCAGCACCTACCAGAAAGCTATCATGTGAAACCAACAGAACGGTTGCAGAGAAATTACTTCTGCGTGGTAATACACTACGAAAAGATTTTGGGAGGACCTCCTCCATAATTGCCAGAAATGTTATAAAAATGACCAGCTGTAAACTTAGTATTTCAAATATTCAAGTTTTGAGCTAGAAAGATACAAATATGTTATCAGATTGTATCGTTCCCTTCAGAACCACAGAGCTCCCCGGAGGTGCCCCAGCAGTGTGCCAATCCAGCCTGCTTGTGAAAACCAGTGATTCACCTTCCACAAAGAAAGACAACTGTAACCAAATATATATAAAACAAGGGAAAATACAAGACAGAATAAAAATTACCATTTCACTCTGCATACAAGAAACACTTTATAGGATACCTCCATAAACACCACCCACGATGCTCTAATATCTCCAAATAAACCAACACAAAATAAATATGGATTTATAAGAAAGGCAAGAAAGGCAAATTTCAAATGAAGAAGAGAGTCTGGAGAAATTGTAAATTAGAGAAAACAAAGTTTAAAACATAAATGTTTGTTCAAAAGTAATTCTAGAAATTGCTACCACTCCTACTTTGTGTACATAATTACACACAAAATGGGGAAAAGGAAGAGAAAGAAAACAAGTGTTATAACTCCATCAATAATTATCTGGAGGACATGAAAATTTTTTGAGTTTCACTCTCCTGATATACGGTATCAGTAGAAACCAGACAGGGAATTAAAGCCCATAATTCACAATATGCATGGTTTTAGTGCACATGAGATATAAATCAAAGACAAAGTGGTAGATCTGAAACATACATCTCAAAACACCCACCCTCAAAGCTCCTTCTTAACTACCTCTCTCAAAATCCCAAGCTGTTCCAAAACTATTTTGATTATGGTCTAATCTACTCTGCATGACCTTTGCAGAAATGATTCTTTGCAACTGTGGCAAGTCTACCACTTTTGTTAGATGAATGACTCCCTCCATTTGCAAGGAAGTTCTCAGAATGTCCGCATTATAGGACTATTATTGCCAGAACTCATTGAGCTCTTGCTGTGTTCACAGATTTAAATCTGAAAGCCAGAAATTATAAACATATACCTCATTCAAGATAGTACACACAAGCACAGAAGCATACAAATTATTTCAGTAATGTACACTATAGTTACAGAAAGATGACATCAGAAACCTTTATTAGAATCAGACAAGAGCCTCAATTCTTAAATCATCAACTCACATAATTTCTCTTTTTCTAAACTCCCTTTGATTTCTTTGCCTACTAAATCCAATTGCTATACAAGCTAGTGTTAGATGCTCTTAAAGTCACACAGAAATTTACCTACCCAATTTAAACCATATTTTCCTGACATAACATACTATATAGTGGCAGTATAGTGGAACACCATAGAGAACTAAGCCTTGCTCAAATGGCTTGCCATCTTGAGACTCCTACAGTTTCTATCTCCAGTCATCAGTTGTCTTCAGGATTTTACACTTTTTGAAGACAGGTATTTCTACACCTTCTAACTAATCTTCAAGTCTGCTTGTACTGTAGGACATGGATGCAAACATTTAAACAGAAATGCTCCACTGTAATCCTAAAAGACAGCATGAAAAAAATCACCAGAAAGATAACAAATAAAGAGAACTTAAAACCTAACTGAGTATTCCCACTTCCTAAGTCTGTAGGTGGAAAACAACATTTCACCTTTATCAGTATAGCCTATTAGTTCTCTCTGTTAATGAAATAATGAGAAGACATGAGAAGGTCAAGGAAATACGTAAGAATGAAAGTGGTAAAAGGAGAGAGAATCCTTCAAAATATATTATGGACAGTGTCAATAAATGCGAATTAAGTAATTTCCGTCATGTCCCGTCCCCCCCTGCCACAATCCCAGGTAAGTATATAAGTTATTTGCAGCATTATTATTACTCTAGCAACATTGTAATACAATTGTTTCATTAACAATCCAGTCCCTGTTATTCTAAGTACTATGAAGTAAATTACGATTGTCACACAAACGTACATCTAAATTACAAACAATATTCTCACTAAAAAGTATCCAGGTTTTTATGAAATTTTTGAGGAGGTGATCTGATTTTAGGACTGTCATACTTTTAAGGAAATATAGATTGACTTAAGTAAACATTGCAGGAAGGAGCTCATGCTCTAGGCTTCACCAAGCAATCAGCAAGGCATTTGACACGCTACAGAAAACCTGCAAAATCCAGCAAATAAATCATGTAACACCCATTCAGTATCCTACAAAGCACACAGTGGGGAGCTGACACATTAACTGACTGTAATTTTCATAAACTGTAACATACTAAGAGCTTTATGACATACATGTGGTGAAATATATTCCTATGTATTATAAATGCACGTGTTCTTAAAGCACGTTAATCAAGATACTTCAATTACATCATTGGGTTGTGTTTGTTTTCAAGTTAGTGGCATCAAAAAATGTTGATTATTACAGTAAGCAGATTTGGGAAACATCTCCATCTCATGACTCCACTCTAAAAATTCCCAAGCTTTCGATGATGTGACAGTAGTATGTAACATGACAAAGGGACCAACCTGAGCAACAGAGAAGATAGATAACCTTGGGACACGTTATTGTCCCAAAGTGGTTCTTCCCTTGAATATGACCTTTTATATCAAATTACATTTTATACAAACTTGCTGAAAGCCTGCTCTTTCAATAAAAACAAATCTAGGGACAATGCAGGTTCCAAGGAAGCCCTAATGCCGTCCAGAAGGAAAGAACTGAAGATGATATGACACAGACCTCAGCTTTCAACCAAAGCCTCTTTCCTTTTGCCTTGGTGAAGATTTATACAACTTTACAGATGCAAACCTCACCTGCCTCTTACAAGAACAGCAAAAAGCAATTCTGCAAATGACAGAACACTGGCTTTTGAAGCCTTACATTGTTTTGCCACACACAGGAATAACTTGAGGTCCCAAAGGTTCGTAGTAGAACATGGCGCTTTGCCAACTCTCACTACTGCCTGCCAACCTGTAGATAATCTTCTTGTACTGTACTTCATCTGATACTTTCACATTTACAACCTTTTACAATACTCAGCAGTTTCTATTTAAATAAAAGTAGACAAGATTAAAAAAAAATAAACCTAAAGTAGGAAATACAGGCTAGATGTGAAAGCTGAGAGCATTTTCCTCTCTATTGTCCATTATTCTTTAATGTATCATTCTTTTTCTGCATGTAGGCCAAAAAAATAAATCCAATGTAAACACAAAAGGCAAATACCTTTTGAAGGCCAGGCAAATATTTGAAAAGCAAAAAAGAGATTCTGCTTTTATCTCTAGATCACCCTACAATTTAATGGTTAGTGGAGAGGGGTTTCTTTTTTCCTTTCTTGTTTTTCTTTTTCTCTTTATTTCAGGGAATGCAGCAGGGGCAGGCCCACACTTCATAGCTCATAGAATGGTTATCAACCTATAAACTGTAACAATGGGATAACGAAGGTCAGATAACTACACCGTGTTTGTTACAGAGTGGAGAGAAAAATTGGCACTTTCAAAAGGCTATAAGGCAACAAACCAACGTATTAAAAACCTTGATCCAATATTAAACTATGAAAATTACATGCCTGACCTTGTAATCTGATGTATGTATATGTAATGCATAAGTGCAGATTCCTGTATGGAGCTTAATGGTCTTTATGAGGTTTCTCAAAATTAAAGTAGCACCACTCCATGGACTAGAGAGAAAGACTTGGGCCTTCAGCTATGTCAGCAGTATGAAGTAGTACCACAGTATAAGAAAAAAAGAATATCCGGAAGCTAAAATGGTAAAGCTGGTAAACCATTACCAGTGAGCCCACAATCACCTAGTAGAAAGAGTAAATGACTACATATATGAGTAGGTAACTGAACTGATTGCAAAAAGTTGCTAGGTGGGAATAAAGCTCTTGAAACTGAAATGGAATACAAGCACCCTTTTTTGTCCCCTTATTACCAGTCCATCATTCTCAGGTCATTACTGAACACAAATATACAAGTGTTCAGTGGTTCAATAAGATGGGTTAATGCTCTCAGGCCAATAGCAAATCTTTACCAATCACACATGAATCCCAGAAATTCCTCAAGATAGATACTATCTAGTCCCTTCATTCAGAGCAGGATCATAATATATTGTTGTAAATATATATGAAAACTGCATCAAATGCCTCACCTATCTTATAAGTAAATAAGACTTTTGGCCTGCTGAGTTTTTTATCGTGTAACCTTTCATAAAACGCAAATTGAAAACAAAACCTCTGGAACTCCATACAATGAGAACCACTACTATCTTACATTGTATGCAAAAAAAATTTAAATTGTAAGTAAAATAAGGTAAAGCCATCAATGGTAATGTTATTAAAAATATTGATGTATTAAGGTAAGGAAATTTTTTATAGCAACAACTACAGTGGGAAAAAAAAAAGCCATACCCTTTAGTTTATTGCTTGCCTAGAGTAGCAAGAAAAGAATGAGAAGGAAAAAAGACCAGAATATACTGATCAGAATAAAAGGAGAGTTCTGGTTTAGGGCTCCATAATAAAATATGGTTTAATTCTTAGTCTCTGTATATGAGACAGTATTAATAAGTATATATACTGTGAGGTAAAACTTTCAGCTTAATTAGCTGGTGAGAGTGAAATGTGTTACATCAATAGGACAGCATTTGGTAAGTTTGCCGCAAAATCTGCCTCTATAAGGTAAACGGTGTAATCAATGGCTAATGTGATTCTCACTCAGTTATCCACACTCTTAGATCATCTTCTCCAATACAGATAAAATTTCCTGAGAATGAAATGTATATGTTTAGATTCTTCATTCTATATTTCTATATTGTCTTATACTCATCAATAGCTGATGTACAACATAACATGCTATCACACTTTTTAATACATGATTTCCAACCTGCAAATATTCTTCTAAACACTAATATAAAATTATTGTGTAACAAAGGGTTACATTTCTCTAAATTTTCAACTATACTTCTCTGTGTGACTATGGGCTGATAGAGGTTATTTAAGGGCCATCTGCTATAAGACTTTTAAAAATGTATGAACAAATATATTTCCACAAAAAGGTCACTCGGAGTATAAACAAAAAGAAGTGACTTTGGGGTTGATCACCTGTCCACTGACTTCAGGGGTGTAAGAAAACCTTTTATATATGTTCAAGCTGTAGAGTATGTGTACTTTATTATCTTTTATTTGAAAAAAAGTGATAAACACTCCTAAATAAAGAGGTTTGATTGGCTAAGTAGCATTAATACTAGAAAACAGAATTAATACTTGCTTACTCTTGTAGGAAATATTTATAGATAAAAGCTACAAAAAAAAAAATATCTACTTTCTAGCATTTAAAAAAAAATAATCTAATTAAGCATCTGAAAGCTATTTTGATAAGGTTCATTTTCTGTTTTCACAATATAACAGCACGTTAAAAGATTACGGTATTCCACAGGAGAAGAAACAATGAGAAAAGGAATTACGTTCCAGACTACCACATAAATTAGGGGATACCAGCCCTTCATGGTGAGATTTATCACGATCATGAGCATGGTACTACTACAGATATTGCCAGGAAACTGATTTTCTTATGCCTTTTCCCTTGAAGCCCTTGTAAAAAAACCCAAGTTGGCAAAGAACATGGATATGATCTCTATAATCTCTAAAAGCAATTTTATAAATATCTTAGGTAATAAGTAAACACGTACAATGTCCAATTCTCTACCTGTTTTATATTAGAAATCCTGAACTGACCCATGCATTTCCTAAGTAAAACTGCTAACAATAGCCTGGAAGATTCATAAGCATTCTAATCTACTTGATTTTATCAACTAATTCTCAATATTTTTGCTGAGACTGTATTACTCCTCTAGATTCTACATCATCTCTGAAAGTAGAATGATGAGACAGACAATATATATAAGGAAGTGTGAAGTTTTGTGCCTAATATTAATATGAAAATTACACAGGGCATTACTATGCATATGTACATAAATGACCATTAGACAGATGCATGTGTACGTTCACATATACATATATATGCAAATACATGTACATATTTGCATATGCAGTAATACATATAAATAAAAGACAAAATGGACTTGTATGCATGTACTTATGCATTTGTGTGTATGCTTATACACACACATACAGAAATATGCAGATAAAAAGATCTATAACCTGCATATAACTATATGTTGTTTAGACAGACAGACATATACATAACATGGAGGGAATTCACTAAGCTATTTGTTACTAATGAGGACTACAGTAACTGACATAGTGTATCATATTGCAGGATCACAGTGTTTGCTCACAAATTTTCTAAAGCATGGATCACTTCCTAGTCTGGGTCTAAAAACCACAGTACAGGTTCACAAAGCAATATATTTTTTAATAACAATAAATATTTTTTTCTTCCAATTGCTTACAGTGTGGTTCAGTCTCTCTAGACTTGGTTGGTATCAGTCAACCCATTTTGTATGGTTTTAATAATTTATGAAGATACATTCAGATATACGGGCACATTTTTAAAGTAAAACCGTTGCTGCACTGCTGGAGCTGCAGAAGTAAAATCAGAACATCACTACTGATGAATTAAAATTCAACTAAAAATTAGTTGTGTTTCACTAGTACAGGTGAAGTAAAGTAAATCATTATTCCTACATATACCTCTGTGCTGTTGAAAGTGTGCAGGCAATTTTGTTTCTACGACATCTATGATCATCTACCACCTAAGGTATGTTGATTGTACCCTTAAAGGCTAATGGTGTGACAGTGCAAAAAACATTCAGAAAAAGGCTCAATAATTTATTTGCTGGCACAAAGCTTCCTTTCTAATTTATTCCCTGAAAACCTCAGGTTTAGGAAAATGGGAAAATGACATTTCTCATACAATGCAGAAATTATTATTATTGATACTAGCAGATGAAGCAGTCACTTCTTAGTCTTTCCTTTCTTCACTTGCTACAAACAGCTAAAAGCAGATAGCAGACGACAGAGGACACAGTGACTGGATTACATGTATGCAGCTGTAGGGTGCAGGAGAGAATAACCCTGATGAAGTCCATACAGTAACTTCAGAACTATATCAGTATAGCTCAAAGCAGAATCTGACCCTCCCCAAAAACAAAAAAACAGCTACTACTAATTATTATTTTAGTTGACTTCAACATCAGTTCAACCACTTAGCTCTTTCGTTGAAATAGGGAGCCTAGGCAAGTATGCACTGAATGCCTAGATCTGAATCCTGACAAGCAAGAGAGGCTTATTATTCTCTTTCTTATACCATAGCAGCTCCCTTCCCAATAGGAATTTAAAATAAAACAATGTATCTCTCCTGCAAGGTTTTATTTGGCCTTTACATTAAACAACACTCTAGATTAGTAATCATCTTTACCAGACAATTGTCATGGGGTCACTAGCAGCTACTTTATTTTCCCTCAAAACTGTGTAACATGATGATAGCGTTATATGGACTACAAGTGATGGGAAAAGTAGAAAGAAGGGAGAATAATCAACAACATACTAAAAATATTTCTTTCAAAGAACAAGCAGTTTATTGAAAAATCACAGACAAGAAAGATTCAGCATAAGCACTAGTAAACCATATATATTACCTCAATAAATGCTAAAAGCCTACCACAGTAAAGGAAGAACAAAGACATTTGTGATTTAGCTCACATTTTTCGATCAAAAATCAGGGTCTATGCTTATACATATGGCTTTTTTTGAATCCAAGTTAATAGGGAAGTAGAACAAATGTCTTTAAATTGGAATTAAACAAGTACAGTCATGCTGAAAACTCTGTTTTGAAAAAAAAAATCAACATAAACAGTCAGGATTTGCCTGCTGCAGTTCTCACTAAGGTTTAAATAGATGATTCTCCCACTGTAAAATGACAGGAAACGTGCACATGCACATGAACTGCTAGACAGCAGACAAACTGTTATATATTGTTTACATTATCCATCCCTGTCCAGAGGTAGAAAGGCCCAAAGGATGTCACTGAGTAGTAGTGGCATCTGTGCATTATAGCTGCCGCTGAAGTGCCCCGCTTTGGCCTTCTCCCAGTGCAATGGAATTTGGTTGGTTTGACCTATTTAAGCAGAAGCGCCCCGACAAATCTCCGCTCTGTTCTGAACACTACTGTTTGCCTCCTACACTGAGCACCTGCACATCACAATCTCATCAGCCTGGTTAGTAAAACAGACCCATTTGTGGGACAACAGTCAATCTACTGTCCTTTGGCTTTCACAAACTTGGGTGAATACAGCTAGAGCAAATTTGCTGTGGGTTTTGTTTGTTTGGGTTTGGGTGGTTTTTTACTACAATTAAAACATTTGGTCTAAAGGCTCCAGAATAACTAATAACTGCACAAATACTGATTTGTACTATCTTTGGAAGAAATACCAACAGATTCTCCTCTAGCAGCTATAAAAATACAACTGAAGCCTGTGGAGTAAAAGCAGTCAGGGGATTACATTTTACAGTTCTATGGATGTTACATACTATCATCCACTACTACCACAGAACTGTATTCAGATGGTGAAAAATGACACATTTGATTGCTCCAGGATTTAGTAGCTGAAAATAAAGTAATGTGTCTTTGAGAAATACACTGCTTCATGAGTACGTCTTTTTAAAAAAACTATTGGAATATGTTGGATGTAATAAGGAACACATGTAACTCCTACCTCTGATGAAGAAAAAAAGGAAAAAAAAAAAAATGTTTTCTCCTAGCAGCACATGATTCAATTAAGTCTTCAAGCTCTTCTCTCTTTGCAGCTGTTTAAAATACAGTTATTTTCCATAAGACAGTAAAAAGGCTAGTCCCAAAGGCAAAATGAAGTCTTACAAGATTCCTCTCTACATTATCAGACAAGGATCCAGTGCTAATAAACACCTATGTACCTAACTGGCATTTTTGAAAACATGGAACATTTAGCAGCTTGCACTGAAACCAAAACCCACAAGACATTAGGCCTGTTTTATTCAGGTGTTTAGACTAGGTAGGTTTAATTCGTTTTCAGTTCTAACATTTTACAATTTATTTTCTTCTAGAAGGATAGTTCTAATGTTTCTGTATTCTCTCTTTAATATCTTGTAGAGAGAGACACCTATATGCAAAGTCACGAGTTCACCCTGGATTTATCCTTTTTTCATGACACAACCTTGTAATTTTACATCCGACCACTCTAAGCTGCTGATGCTCCATAAGGACACTGTAAAAGCCAGAGTTGTTCATGAGCTCTTTTGGTAATATAACAGCCTGAAGCATGGCTAAGCACCAGCTGCACCGTATTTATCTACTTGTTTATGAAAGAGTTTCCCCCTCATTGTGTAGATAACTGACCTTAGCCATAGCTAATAAGACATGAGCTTCCTTGAACTATGCAGCTTCACACTGAATCTTATAAAATACTTCAGTGTTATCCATATAGCCTCACTGAGCTCCTAATGAACTGAAACACATTCTCTCTCCAGTACTGTCATCACAAACAAGGTGTGGTCCAAGGCACAAAAATAACCTGGCCCAACCTTTGCTTTCACCATCTGCTTCTGTAGACAAGCTTCTTGCTGACTATCACCAGGTTTTTATAAAGTAGAGAATCAAGCAACGTATAGATATTTATGCTCCACCCTACCCATCATCTCATCTTACTGTCCCGACCACGTAGTGACAAGAATGGCTTGATTGCTGCAGGCTAACTGCTTCAGCAGCCCCCCCTAAATTGCAGCTGTGTTTCCAGATGTATGTCTAGTTAGTCAGAGACCTCTGGAACTTCATCACTTCTCCACCTTAAGCCTTTAAACAGTCTGGGATCTACACAGTCTGCGTTGAAGAAAAGGCAACAACTTTACTTAACATGAAAACCCTGCTCAGTCAAACTAGTTCCACTAAATCAGATGATGTTCTTATCAATCTATTCCAGACATGACGAACTTTTTCTTTTTTTCCTCCTTTTTTTTTTCTTTTTTTTTTTTTCCTTTTTTTTTTTTAAATAAACAACTGAGAAGCTACAACTGGCAAAAAAGCAAGGATCATGGCAGCTGTAGAGCCATGCTGAACTGACTTGTAGGGGGACTTTTTCCACGGGTTACACTATGATACTTTCGAATTTGAAACAAGTCACCGGAATGAGCGCAAAAGACAGTTTCTGTTTGATATCTTTTGTTTCCATTTTTCATTTAAGAATATTACTTTTACTGCAGTTGATTTAAATTATAATAATTAAATAACAGTTAATTTACACTGGCCTACAGATGGGGCATTCAAGACTTCCTCTTCAGTTGCAGGTAGTATTTGATGATTTAGGATTCTCCCAATAAGCTAATACTTGTAATAAATTTTTAAATGGTTATGAAAGTCTGTCAGTTGAACCAGCACAGTGCTAGAGCTCAGATGTCAACTACATATACATACAAAATATCCTGAAATACTATGAGAAAATCCAACCAATTTGTCTAATTTGTGGGTTAGTATACACATAAGTAATACAATCACCTTAATCATTCCAAATAAGCATACAGAGAGTTTCATCTTGTTTTCCCCCCACCCCCCAACAGCACTACACTAGTTGTTCCTGATGATGTTCCAAGCAGAGCATTCCAAAGAGTCACTCGTGCAGGAAAACAGTTGAGCTAAACTCAAGTTGCCAGCTTTTTTCTAATTTTAAGTTTAGCTTTCCCATTCTGAAGCAAGCATTCTTCTCCAATACTAGTTAAAAGAGCTTATCTAATTCAACTTTCATTTTTTCCTTAAACATCTGGGAAACTTCATTTCTCTAATCAGTTTCTTACTTTCTTCCACTAATTACAATCTTGTTTTTTCTACGTATATAATTTCCTGTGTGATAATTTTTTCATCATTGGTTTTCTTGCTCTTTATATATTTCCTAGATGCTGGTGTTCAAATTCAGGCAAAGCAGCTTATTTGTTTTGTGCCCATTCTCCTTAAAATACTCAGATAAAATGTGCCACAAGAAGTTATTTGCCTCTCTCTATACCTGAATATTTAGCATAGCTTCCAAAATGCCACTATTTGTTGCCCTGATAGCTCCATCATCAGGAAATTCTAGGATTTTAATTTACTCTAACGTGACGAGCCGCCCTTCAGAAAAATTGGCCACCAGCTGTCTCTCTGCTCGAGTAGGCCAAAGTCACACGCAAAACAATGAAGCCAGTCAGACAAATGCCACTTCTCCGTCTCACTTTCCTCACTGCCTGTTCTTCCCTTCTTTCTATTTCTCCTTTGCCCTAGGCCACATCTTAATCCCATTCTCAAAATCAAACAGTTTCTTCCTTTCCGTATGGCTCATGAAAGGTTACCATGTAGAACTAAATTGCTACAGGGGCTCAGCCTTCAGATTTGGGTTACTTTCAGTTTTTATCTGTATTTTCATTCTTGTATCACCACAATCCCTTTCATGTAGCTTTCAGGCTATTTCATAGACATAGGCTAAAATCTGGAGATGGTAAACTCTTTTCTACCAAGACAGATACTGTAGTAATATAATATACATACTGAATTCCCTTCTACAAGCAAATCAGGATTTTTTAGAATGCTACTAAGTAACAGCAGACAACTTGGGAAAAGTTGTTAAATATTGTATACAGACTTTCTACAGTCTTAGACCATTATTTAAAAGGTTTTACACATCTCAAATAATAAACAAAATAGTGAAGACTACATTGAAAACGTAAATGTTTATCATACCTATTGATTAGTACCAGCAGCACAAATATAACAGGCAAATTTGAAAGTTTTCCCAAGAGAGAGCTTTGAGTCTTTAGAAAATTACCAAAATTATAAGAAGATTATGCTCAACTGATCCAATGGTTTGGTTTGCATTTCTCCATATAAACACAGTGGTATGTTTACCAAACATCCATTTCCTTCTAAACCCAGATCATAGAGTTTCTTAAACCCCACAAAAAAAGTTTTTTAATGACCACAAATGTGTTCACAATATCAAAACAAACTTGAATAAATCATTCATAGTGTGAAAACTGTAGTCTAATAACTCTGAAAGAAAGAGCTCCGCAACATAAAAGTTTCCGTAAACCTCCACAATATGTTCAAGCACAACTAAAGACAAATTTACGTAATATATTAGCTTGCAATTACAAAGGACTCTTCAGGTTTTTTAATCAGTTCTCACACTTAACCACAAACCAGTAAAGAATTGTTAGGATATTTCACAGTTACGTACATTGCATAGCTTAGAAATATATCTGCTTACCAAAGTTAAAGCACAATATTAATTTCTTTCATTCATTTGAGGAAACTGAGGATCAACATATGCTGTTTCATATGCTGATAGTTTAAGTAAATCAACAAAGATCCTTTTTAAAACTAAACTCTCTTACAACGAAAAACAGAAAGAAAAGACTTTATTTCTTTGAGAAGATGTGTAGCTTACCTGGCTTTGCCATTCCACACCGACAGCCTGAACAATATTATCAGCTCTTCAGGTACTAATTCTTGCTAACTGGAAGGATATTTTCTCTCTCACTGGATTAATAATCAACTTTCCTGATAGTTCATTTGTAATTCTCTGCTGGTTAACCCTTTGCAGGGCTCTCATTTTGAACTAAGCAGCCTACACTGTTCTGTTCATTTTAATACAAAAATAACAAAACATATGATAGTACATACATGACAATTAAATCGCGAGCTAAAGAAAAGGTTTAAGAATAAATTATCTTAAAAAACTAAAAGCTTATAAATACTTAAGACTTTCTTTCTCTTAAAGACTCTACTTACTAAACCTAAGAGCCAATAAACCAATGCGTCAACAAACTGAAAGCTGTAAAGTCCAATGGCTTATACAACAGCACGCTCCCATGAAGCTACTGCTCAACCTCTCATCTTCGGTCTACATGTAAATATGACACATGCCTGCTGAATTCTGAAAATAACATCTTTTACTATTGAATACTGTGCTGAGAAATTACCACTGTTATCAGTTTGTGCAAGGCCGTCCATCTGTGTTGTCAGAAAGCAAGAGCAAGAGTGGCCAGGAGTAAAAATGAGATAAGAGAGGCCCAGAATAGTTAAAAAGGGGGGAGTTCAAATAAGGTCAGAGCAGTTTAACATGGGATACCTAAGAATTATGTGTAATTTTATTTTTCAAAGGTAATAGTAGCAAATTACATACATTTTATCAGTTTCATAAGAATTCAATACATTTTGGCAGCTCTGTTGTGAAATGAGTAAAAAGATTATAAAACAAATCAAGAAAAAGGGTTTAGAGATCTAGTATAGGAAGGTGAAACATTCTGGAAATCCTGACCTAAAGAAACTAGTCTTTGTTTGGGGGATATAAGACAGGCCTGGGGATGTGCTTTGGTTGTGGACAGGGGGGTGAGGAAGAGAAAAATAAACTTGTTGCATGGATGACTGAGGCATAATGCTGCAAAAATGGAGAAATCATAAGAAAGGCTGGAAAGGCTGGTTTGGGGGGTGGGTTATTCTTTCTGGAAAACAATGACTTGGGGTTTTGGATGCTCTACGAAAAATATGAGATGATAGTTCTATTCACTAACAGAAATGCTTTCCTGGTAAATTGTGCTATAGCTGCTTTATTAAATAGTATGTAGTACTTTCATTTTTTCCTTAGACAAAGGGACAGAGTCTCCAGAAGTTACTGCATAGCACAGAAGAGACTATTTCCCTTTGCTTAAGAGTAGTCCTATAGCAAATCTATTTTTACACAGCTGTAGGTCTCTGCTCTCTGTCTACTGCTTTCTCTCTTCTGTAGCAACTAATACAGTTTGCTGTAAACTTTCTATATGTGCTGTAGAATTTATGATAAAATGCTATAAAGTGTTGAAGCAAATTTATTTCATATTTATAGTTAATTTTATTCTGTGTGTGTTTGAAGGAAAACCTTTTAAGAACACCAATAATGCGAGAAAGCTGCAACAACTAAATTTATTGTTAAGTATCACATCAGTGGTACTCCTGGGGGCTCCTCTTCATGGGAAGAAAGCTTAAACAACATTTTCTAACACATTGGATTGCTTCCCGGAGATGTGATGGCCTACAGAGGCAGTGCTGAACAAAGCAGGCTGGAATAGCAAGTCAGTAAACAACCCTTTTCAGAGGATAGTCACAAATAAGTGCAACTTTGTTTAATAAAGGCAAATTATAGTTATCTTTTGTTCTTTACAAGGTGCATTATCTTTCTCTCCTGTTCTACCTGACTAAACCAGTGGTATCTCTTCTATCACCTGACCGAGTGGTTGGCTGGAAATAATGGGACAAAACAATCCACTATTGTTACAAGAGACAATGACCTTTCATGTCCTTGGAGCTCACCATGACCTTTCATCTTTCCTATCCTCCAATGGTCTCTCCTAACAACTAAAACTACACCCTGTTAGGCTGAATTCCAGATTGTCATAAAAAGCCCCGTCCTTTCAAAACAAAACCAATTTTTACACCAAGGTGCAGGAGAAACACAGGTCCATTGTTCCCGCACAGATGGAAGTTAGAGTTACTAAGGCAACAGCTCTAATCCCCCTTTTTACCACCTTTTTCACATCATTGGCCTATCAAGTGTGCTACCTTTTAACTCATAAGCTCAAAAGCTGGTAGTCTAACTGACTGCCCTAATTAGCTACGATTTTCACAGTACAGACAACATGATGAGCTAATCGAAATTTGCAAAATAATGACGTACCTCCAGCAAATATTCCTCCTCCTGAGGCCCAGTCTTAGAATAACAATAATGAGACCATTATTAGAGGAGGGCATTAAAATGCTGCACTGCTGCTAAACAGAGAACTTAATTGTTCTGGTCTTGTCCATTGAATCAACAACCTATTGTTGTGGACTTGAAAAATAAAGGACTGGAGAATGGGTGCCATAATGATTGGTCTGTGCTGCCATACCAGCACTCTGTAGAATTGTTTTCCTTTTGAGACTCTTGATGGACTAGTAGTTTTGTTTAAAAGTAATATAAAAGGCAATTGTCTGGATAAAAAGTCCTATTTATTGAAATCTTTAGAAGCAGTTGCATGGATTTGTTCATGACCCCCAAGATAAAAACATAGGGACCATAATAATGCTATTTGTAGAGACCACTGCTTGTAGTGACACTAGATAACACTGTCCTGTCTATCTACTGCAAAATGAAGGCAGGCATTTCCTTTGCAGACAGAAATCATGACAGAAGGTCAAATAGTGGACAGACCCAATTCATCTGTAAAAAAGGAAGATGTTGATTTAAAAAAAAAAAAAAAAAGAATGACCTAATATATTTGATCATCATTTAGAATTCTGGGTTTAGATCAAACTGAGAAAGGTATGCTTAAGTCAGTCACAACACAGGACTTTTTTGTTGGTTAGTTGGTTAGATATTAAAAATGACAGACCTTATTTTGTCTTCACCTCTTCTATAGAATTATACCCTAAACTTTGTAGTTGGCAAACTGAATAATATACCTTGAGATGTAGTGATTTGGCTGATGCAAATTGTAACTCACTGTTAGCTTTGGATATTCTTCATTTAAAATTGGGACTGGGAGGAAGAGATATCTAAAATCTCTGGAATGTCTTTTAATCTTGGGGTTTTTTTAATTGATAAGAAAGTAAAATCTACAGTTTTTCACAAAATGTTTTAAGATAAACATGATCTTGAGAAAAAAAATTCTCCCAAATCAAAAGTCAGGTCTCCCAAATCAACAGGTTTATTACACCAAATAATTGTTAATTAACACTATCCTGGATTCTCTCTTAGCTTTCAGTGCCATAGAATAGTCGAAAACATATAAGCAATAACAGATTTACACTTTGGAAGAGAAATTAAAATAATGTCCTATTGTATTTTGTATAGTTACTTCTCTTAATGCATGTTTCTACATGCAAATTGCTCAAAAATTGTCTATGACTCTAGGTTAATATAAAAAACAGAATTTGGGCTTGCAAGCGTACTCATTGGTACTTTGCTATTTATTTCAATGGGAAAAAGTTTAGGTTTTAATTTTTTCTTATTCTTGTCAACATATTGTAAATCAAAATGAGGGGGGGAAAAAATGTGAAAAGGAAAAAAAGGGGGAAGAAAACTTAAGTTAAAGGTTAACCCAAAAGGTATTTTCAGCAGTCCTTAGAACTGCTTGCATAACGTAAAGTTGTCTTGCAAGTAGTCACAGAACACATTTTCTTTAAACCCAGGGTCTTTTCTTTTGTAAATTGAAAAATGGCTAATATAAAGAAGTATTAAATTGTAAATAAGACCTCTTGCTTCATTCAATCCATGCTTTGCTTCATTTATCTTCATCTTGTTAGGCTAAATTAATTAACAATCTCTGTGTTGCACACTTTCTCTTTTCATTACATCAAATAATGGCCTGGATATAGGAAAAAACCCTCACCACAGGGATCCTGAAACACTACCTTGAGGAAGAGTCTCTTACATATGTATTGCTTTAGCAATATTAACTAGCTGGATGTTACAACATTTATTAAATGGATTCTTCATCACTTTAAAATAATTATCCTGATTTTGTGAGAAATAAAAATGTTTTTTAAAAATCAGGGGCTTGCAATAGATCATGTTTACAATTTGTGAGCCACAAGTACTAAAAGAAAGAAAGTACCCAAATTCATCAACAGTTTTACTCAAGGCTTTATTTAATATAAAAATTCTGCAACTTGAATATAATATCTGGCCAACTGTGTATACAGTCCCAAACACATTAATGTGTCAAATTACTCAAACCAAGTTGCCATACCATTTGTCTGTGAATGTTCTGTATATAATTAATTGGATGTCTGGGACAGTTTCATTGGTAAATCTGGTTATTTTAATACTGTAATGGGGAGCAATGTGCTAAACTATTAGACAAGTTTTCTTCCTTTAACCTACATTATGGCATCTAGAGCAAAAGGACAAACCAGTAAAGCCTTTTTTAATCTCACCCTGATCAAACAACCCTCTTTCTCCAATCACAGCTTTGTGCGTGATATCTTTCTGCTAGTGTTTCTTATTTAATTAAAACAGACACTGACAGAAGGACATGGATTAGGACTGTAATGATGCATTTACTTAGATTAATCGGAGGCTCCTTTTGGAGTAATGGCTTAAACAAAGAACAAAAGGAAATTGTTATGAAACAGCATTTTATCCCAGGCAAAGGTCACATTATGAGGTTTTTAATTTTGTCAGCCTCTGTTATATTGGGCCTTGCTACTGGAACATGAGAAGTGCTTCTCTCCCCCTCTCCCCCGAGCCAAGCCAGTTATTATAATACAGCCATTAAAGCTGCAAATTAAAATGTCTGATTTTAAAACAGGTTGCTTAGCTTTCAAAACCCTCTAATTAGCATGTTGTGCATTGTTGTGAAGGCAGAAACCTAAAATCCTAATGACCTGCTGCCAGGTGACCACATTGCTGTGCAAAATAGTACAGACCCTTTCAAGTACTAGTAATAATAATAATAATAATAATAATAATACCCAGCTCTTATGAATTACCCAACTCCAGGTCTACTCTGCACCATATGTGCTTAAAGAAACAAGTGTGCATCCAGCCAAAGATCAGAGTTCAGTAGTCAGCACAAGAGATTGTTGTATGTTAACTGGAGAGAAGTTTGTGCCCATTCAGACACTGTAAGGAAGGAGAAAAACATTTGAAACCGCCATGGGCCAGGTGATACTTGGACCAGGCGATACTCGGACCAGGCACAGAGAAAAGCACAGAACGGAAAATTCTTACCCTCTCAGACAGAAACTACAGATACACTTCTGTAAACCTCAAAAGAGCAAACCCCAACTTGCTGTGATAAATTCTGCTTCTGTGCTTTGTTCACAAAAAAAGCAATAATGCATTAAAAGACTCCAGATACAGGTATATTTTTGTCCTTTCCCAGTTTACCGTTCATTGTAACAAGTTCATTGAACACACAAAATTAAGCTAGAGCTGCCAAACCTCAAAATTTTTCGATAAGTCTTGTGGTATTTTCTTAAAATATGCTACAGGAGAAAGTCTGATAATGCAAATTCAAAGATTCAAACCAAATAGAAAACATTTTCTTAAGCCTCATGGTACTTGAAGCTCTGTTCTTTTGAATACTTGAGTTTTAGCAAATTTACTCACTTCACACAAAATTTCAAAAGAAAAGAACTCTCATCTCCCAGTGACAAAATGTATCGTAAGTTACTTCCTTTCTAAAATTGTAGCTGCAAAAATATTCATTAGTCTTCTGCACCACCTAAACTGTACACAGACCCAATCCTGCTCCAGTCACAGAGTCCGCAACTCTGGGAAGCTGAAATATCACACAGTACCTAGAGACACAGAACCTGATACCAACAAGGAAGCAAAACCTTGCTGACAGTACCAACGCTGGGTCCAAACAACAGCAGCAGAGGCTGCAGCTCAGCACCATAAAGAATACCTTCCTGCAAAGTCCGGAATAATTAGCTAGGCAGTCAAGATTAACCACACTTGACCTGGTTTTTACCAACAATTAAGAAAAAAAGGCTTTCTCTGTAACTTGACATCTTTGCCATAAAGATCCCAGTCCAACCCCCTCCAAACATACCAGCATAGCATGACAGTGTTCTTCCTAGGTCACAGTAGTAGGAAGTTGGATGAGACGTTGAGAAGCTGTGCTGGCCTCGATGTCTGTTCATTCGCAGAAGTCTCCCACCCTTCAAGTGATCCGTAATTGACCAGTAAGGGACAAAAAAGACTGCAAAGGGCATTTGCAGTCATTTTTAATCCCTTATTGCATTATGTTTTACTTAAAAGACCATCAGTCCAGAGACAAGGGACAGTGTGATTCCAAATCCCAATGCCCCCAAAACCACTACTCAATAGAAAGCACAAATCAATTCCTCTCCAGATAAATTACAAACCAGCCATGTTAAGCAAATTATAATATATAAAGGACCATGGGTGTGGTTTCATCTCAAACCCATGTGTCAACACCCCATATTGCTTGCCTCTACACAGTACAGGCCAGATTCTGCCACATCGTTGCCACTACACTCCCTTACAATATAGCCCCAATCATGAAAAAAAAATTGACAAATTGGCCTAGGAAATATTAACACAATTACATGTGAGTCACTGAAATGACCTACATAAAAAGAGAAAATACGCTTATTTGCAAAGACAGTCATTTCAATTGACTTAAAAACCTGAGCTGCTTAAAAGGTAGCAAACAAATTCTGGTAAACAAAATGTTAATAAAATTAACTATGTAGTAGTATTCTACCTGGTTAAAAATATGCTGAACTTCACAGTAGTCTTCTACAACTTTGAGATATGACTGTCATCAGCCAGTACTACCATTTATTTATTTGTTTAAACTTAACTTCTGTTCTGCCAAGATAATCACATCTTAAGATACAAGAACCTGTTTTTACAGACAGATGTATCATCCACTAGTGTTCCTTGGTTGCCTCTTGGTTGTTATTTTCTCCTGAATAAAGCCATCTCTGTGAGACAGAAAACACACTGCTAAGTTTATTTATAAAAAAATACGCTAACATCTAATGAAAAACAGACTTTGTGCAAAGTGATAGGTGGTTCTATCCTTTAAAACTCACAGTCAGGAAATTCCTATTATTTTCATTTGTGGCTGTGCACATACTGGGTTTGTAGAATTCATCCTAACGGTGTATTTTAAAGGCATTTTGTGATGGCTACTGCATTGATATGCACAATGCAAATACATGATTTCCCAAAAGTTCTATTTGTTCCTTAAAATGTATTAAATATGCCAATGCTCTTTTAGTGTGCAAGTAATAAAATCTGCATTGGTATCCTACACAGAATGTGAATTCATGCTTTAAGATCAGAGCTGCTTAGATAGCAAATTATCTGCATCATTTCACATTTACCAGCTAGAAAGCTGTCCAGGTACAGTCTGTATACAGTCAGCATTAGAACAATCAGTGCCTACATGAATACAGTACTTTGTGTCCTGTGGTTTTTGCTGAATATCCATGTAGTACATAGAAATATATGTAAAAGAACAACAGTAATCCAGTAATCCAATACTTCAATGTAGGAGTCTGACATGAGTCAGGCTGGCACAGCAGCAGCTAGTGGTATGACACGGTGGAAACACTAGTAAAGCCGTCAAATACTCAATAATCATGCTGGTTTGGTGAAGAATAAGACACTGATTGGGCTTTGATACATTATGAGTTCAACTGGGCCCATTAAAATACATCTCTCAGTAATTATAGTGGTCTGTCACGTTGATCCTGGAAACTCTGGTGGCCAATACAGAGTAGAAAAGACAATCTACTTTCTCATTTCTTTGAACATCACTTTAACACACCCACCCAAGCAAAAGTCACAATATGCTCTGCACTGATGCAAAGCAGAATCAAATATATTTCCAGGAAAAAAAAAATCACCAACTCATTGAGATTTTATGCATAATAATGTAGGCAGATTTGAGCCAAAGACATGAAGGGAAGTCAGTTCCTTCTAACTATGTTTTTTTTATTCAAGTGGTCCCACAGATTAGTGTGTGTGAGATTTATATATATATCTCTCAATATATATATATAAATATATAAAATATATATATATATAAAATTTGAACCTGTGTAATATGGAACTGTATATACGGAACTATATATACATAATGGAACCCATGTAACAGTCATACAATGGAACCCAGTCTTGTTCTTCAAATTACTAACTTTGTCCCCAACCACTAGCACTGATCATACAGAACAGCAATTTCCGCTACCTTCATATACTGTGAAACAAGTATAGTTCTTATCTCTGAGCACCAGTAACAGGTCTTTGGGTTTATCCCATTAAGCACAACCTATGCCAGTTTTTTCCATGTATCCTTTCTACAGGTGCTCTGCATCCTATTCCACCTGGTCAGTCCATACTGGTATCACTGTATGCACAGCTTTTTATAACTGCCAGATGAGACAAAGCAGATCTGTCTGCTCTTTGGGTTTCCAAAAGACTGCATTTGGGCCATAAGTAGTACTTTTTCAGCCCTAAGAACTACAGGATCAAGCAACTTACACATTTGAATTCAAGTCACCAGATTACCACATTCACCACTAGAAAATCTTATTACTGTTTAACAAGTCTTGCAATCCTAGATATCCCATGTCATTCCAAAACTTCATTCCCATCCAAATTGTGATATAATGTACAAAACAGTGTTACAGTCCCTTATAAATTTATTATATGGTTTTGGAACTGTTGCCCTATGAACATACCATTGAACTTTTGACGTAACATCTTAAACCCTCTTCACAATTGGAGTCTTCATATTTTCATATCTGCTATTTTTTTTAGTCCTGAAGATAAACTAGATAAATGATGGAACAAAAAGCAGTCAACTGCACTCTTCTGGCCATTATCACTTGATTTCAATAAATGATAGGGCTAAACTGTCTAAACTAAACTGTCTAAAAAACAGTCTAAACTGTCTAAAACTACTGTCTTCTGCAAGAGAATACTGATCTATGTAATTCATCACTGATTTTATAGTGAGTGTCAGAAATTAAGTTGATAAACTATTTCATATTATATGCAATAGAAAAACTGCCTATATACCTTGAAGTGCAGATAATATACTCAATGAGCATTTAAAAAAATATTTTTGCATTCTAGCATGCAAAAGCAGCCTGCACAAATTACGTGAAAATTTCACCCAAATTAATTGAAAAGAAAATTATCCACATGCAAATTTGGCTCACATCTCACTTCAGAAACACAGGCTAGGTTTCAAGAGAAATGGGGCCAAATGGAGCCATTAAGGGATTCCAGTTTGCTGGTGAACGCAACGTGAATTAGCTCACACACAGGAAGGCATTATACATACATAAATACAATGTCATACTCACACACAAAAGATAGCCATGTAGTGAACTTCAATACCTCCTCAAAAAATAATTCACTAGGCAACTTGCAGCATTTAAGTTACAATTTTCCCACTAGTCAAAATTTCCCAATCAGTATTGCCTAATGAAGGGGGCACACAGAAGAGTAAGGCATATTTTTGACTCGGTACCTAGCATGCTAATTACCTTTTTATGCCTTGGTTTACCTGTGTGTAAAACAGGAGAAACAAAATCTTTATAAATCACCTTTCTAAACTGCTTTGAGATCTGCTGATAAAAAGAGGGAATGAGGGAAACAATGTCTAAGCAGTCTGAAACAGGTATCACTTCAAACCAAAACAAAACTAAACAAATGAACACAAAGGCTTGGGGTTTTTTGGTTGTTTTTCTTTTTTGCTTGCTCTAATGTTGGAGCTTTCAATACCCAATCAGCCAGTCATACTACTGTATTGTTTTATTATAAAGTGGATCAGAACAGACAAATTAATCAAATCAGGATAGTGAGTGCAATCTGTTTACATGCTATATCCAGCACATATCTTTCTTACTTTCAGACTAAAATCCAGCTCAGCTGCAACAGCTTTCAGGCTGACAAACATTTCTGGAGCTGTGTCACACAGTGTTTCAGACCTGAAAGGTGCTGCAAGCAGGCAGTTTCACTACACTTCTTAAAACCCCATATATCAAATTTTCACATGTTAAACATCCTTCCAAAGGTATACCCGTCACAGTTTAATGATATGCACCATCCAGTCTTTGGGCACTCATTTCTTCTGCCCATATAATTATCAGGATTTTAAATCTCTCATTTCTAAAGAGTAGAATTACAATATATAACCTATTAGAAAGAGGACACAACTACAGTATAGAGTTCACTCTCAAAGAGCTTAGAGTAATAGATTTTGAAAATGTGTTGGGTTTGGTATCTATTAATATTTTGGGGTGTATCTAAATCTTTACAAAATTTCCACTGCTGACACAGCTGGAGACTGTCACACTGGTGGAAACTAAAGCAGTTTAATAAGCAAATAAGTTGAACCACCTAGAATTTTTAATCATTGTACTCAATTCATTGTTCCACAAAAGTAACATAGCATAGTTATAAAAGTCTTGCTGGTAATCACAGAGAATGAGCTGTACAACTACCTGGTTTCTTCAACATTAGTGAAAAATATCATTATCCCCAATGGGTTTTGAAAACACAGTTTTTCTGACGTTTCAGATACATATATATAAAGTCCTTCATATATATGCACGTATACATATGTGTGTATGCATATGTATATATGTAGGTGTATATACCTACGTGTAGAGTTGCATTTAAGCAAATTCATTAGATTGTGTTCTCAGCCTTTTCTTCAAAGCCCACCGGTTAGAGCAGATGGAAATACGTAGCCATTCCTCTGCTCTGGCACCTGAAAGAGGACACCACAAAGTGCAGGACAGAGCAGGTGTCGCAGGTGAGCAGCCTCAGGGAACAGATGCCTCAACGAGAGGGAAGGGAGCAGAACGAGAACCAGCACCAGCTTGGGAGAGCTCAGGGACTCCCTTACAAAACCCCAGGAACTTCTGCCTAGCATCTGCATTTGATAGGAAATATTGACGAGCACTTCATTCCGACAGACTACTTCAGATTGGAAAAGGGATGCAAGAAATGAAAGAGTTAAATACATAAATTTATAGAGAGGTTTAAGATAATCACATATAGAGCAGTTATCTTAAATCCTAGAGAGATAGTGTTTTGCTTTATTTTTTTCCCCTCAAGCTTGCACCTTTTGTCATAATGAAATGCATAGTCAGCCCTCACTTGATAAAATATTTGTGTTGCCATGCAGTTAACCAAATGTTTTTTTCATTTTCTTTTAAAATAGCCTCCCACCCATGTTTGTCTAAACAGTGGCCCATCAGTCCAGCTGGATAACGTGTACAAGCTGAGCAGTAAAATCTCCTCTTGCCCCCATTAAAAGGGTCCTTTCCTTATTTCATTGGCCAGAACGCATGGGGCAATAATAGGACTTCAAAAATAGTGGAGTACATCTGAAAAGAATTCTGATTTCATAATATTCCCACATTCCACTATAACTCACAGCGTCCAATCGGCATTCAGTGTAATAGTTTTAGCATAGGCAAGTGCAGAAGATCAAGGTAATCTCTTCTCATTTCTTTCACACACTGATATTCATAATTCCATTGTGTGCTCTTTTTCCTCTATTTTTATTCTTCCCGATTCTTTGTATGAAATATGGAGAACTCACAAGTATGATTATCAAATTTATGGTGTATGCTTGCTACACCGCACATTATAGTCTCACAGTTGTTTGCCCTGCAGTATGAAAGATTTGCATAGCATTTAAATGGGAGAGATCTATACAAACTATAGTTAAAATATTATTACATTTATATGTTTTTCTATATGAACTAGTAAAAAAAATAATTTTTTATTCCACTTTAGGGCAACATTTTACTACAATTAAATGAAAAGTCTTAGCTCTGCTACTTCTTTGAAAAGAATCATGACCAAAAAGACACAATTCTAGGAAACATAACTGGAAGATGATAAAGAAAATCTCACTACTTCCATATGAGGCAATATCACAACCAAATGTATCTTGTTGATATTTAAAATCTGAACATATTCCCTTCTGTAATTCTTTCATCTGCGTACACAATTTATACAAGAGCTTTGAGAGAGAAAAGAATGAAGCGCTTGCCTTTAATCCCAAGGGGTTTTTTATGTGGTGGTGGTTTTGTTGGGCTTTTTAATTCATTAAACTCTCCCTTCCCATAACTGGTGACCATCACTGCAGCACCATACCTCCAACTGTGAGCTTGAACACACAGCTCCCTGAAGCCAAAACAAGTGCTGCTTTTCTGATTTAGAACAAGGGACATTGGAAGGGGGTTGGGGGGGAAGCTTAAGCTTCCATTCCTTCTGAATTTCAGTGTCACCCCTGTAATGCAGCATATGACACAGCAACCTAGACAATATGACAAATTACAGGAAAAGCTGTAGCATTTAAGATTACAGAAAATTATCAGATCTTTTAGCAGCAATTTAATATTGTGTCACCTTCAGAGAGAAAAACTCTTTAAACCATGTTTTACATTAAATGTTTGATAAACCATACACCTGATTTGTAAGGTTTTTCTATTTCAGAGCACAAGATGAAATCTTATGTACCTGACATTACTCCTTTCAGGGAGGACTAACACCTAAGATGAGAGGAATTCTCTCTTGCAGGAAATCCAGCACGTTAGACGCAGACAGACAGAAGCATGGATAGAAAGAAGGAAGGAAGGAGGGTAAATATCAACAAGTAAAAGGGCAGAAAATTATTTTGGCAGTTGTGCAACAGTTACAGAAAAAGAATTTAAAGGGAAACTATTTTTTTCTCCACATGAAGTCCAGAGTACACATTTTATTATAGTGAGCACTGACTTAATTTTCCAAAAGTCAGCCTGAGACAACAGCAGCTGACTATAAGCTCAGCAGAGGAGTCTAAAATTAGTATTTTAAAAAGTCTTTTTATTCTCATAAAATTTGTACATTAAAACTGACATTTTAAAAGGTTACTTCTGTAGAGAGGAGCTAGCAGCTATCAAAATCTAAAAACACCAATCAAATGTAAATGTGTTTCAAACCAAACTTCAGTTAGCGCAGACAAACCACCATGCCAAACAGCAGTGCAGACCAGGGCAAAGCTTTGAGAAAAATTATAAAATTAGGTAAATCTTCAAGTGATTTTATTATTGCATCAAAGCTGTAATTTAGACATCTTAGTGCTAACTGCCAAATGGTCTGTGTTATTCTATGTTGTTAGCCATAGTAAGTGGATTTCCTACCACTTCAAAAAAATTATCAATTCCGATTGAGCAGGTTTATGATAGAGCCAGAGAAAAAGTCTTTCTTTTAAAGTTGGCCTGTTTTATTTTTCTGCCCTACTATAGAATAGCCCTTATTCTGTATGGATTTTTATACACTTTAAGAAAAATGCAGCTATTCATTAACATGTCCACAAGTGTATTGAAATTACACTTACTCCAGTCTTTTATATGTAAGTTTGGTTTATCTATCACATACAGCTGTAAGTAGAAGAGACAAGTTAGTCCAAGGACATAGTGTCTTTCAGGCTCTATAGCACTTAGCAGGTTACTGGGCCTCCAAGGCCTAACAGATTTAACCAAGACTTTTCACACAATCAGGTAAAGAGAGCTAGGCCAGTCAGCAGATGTCCCATTCAGATAACAAAGAGAATATTTTAGTGACAATGTGAGAAAACAACAGTAAAAATGGTAGAGAAACCCACTGAACCGTAGCACGCTTTTTTTCTTTACTGAGAACTATCAACTGGAGTTTGACTGTGACATTCACTGTAGTCTTCAGCAAAGGGAAAGTCAGTCATACAAGCTTTGTCACAAGAGACCCAAATAAACTATTGTAAGAATCAACTACATCAGTGCTGGACAATCTTCTGTATTTTAATTTCCTCTGTGAACTCATAGATGATCTGTTAAAACACCAGGCTAATAGGTGAAAGATTCTTGTCGTGCATGTCATCACTAAATTGATCTACAACAACATGTTGCTGCATTTGTACCTCCTGTTTCACCCCAACATAACGCAAGTATTTAGTGTCCTTGAGTCTGAGTTAGCAATACTAAAACTTGCAAACAAGAAATGGCTATTAGTATCCAACATGGCTCTAGTCAGTTGCAAACCAACGAAGAGGTGAAAGCACTGTGGTGTGAACAAAGCCAGTTTTAGCATTTGTTAAGGTCACTTCAGTTCTTCAAGTCGCTCTTCTTAGAGTCCATTACCTCAGCAAACCATAATAATGATGGAGATAACCCATCTGAAGAAACCAATTTGGGGTGTGGTTTTGAATTTGAATCAGGGAAAAGATGACTACACACCCCATGCTCTTGCTTGTCTCTAAGGCCAAGTTTAAATAAAGAAAAATACTTTTCAGTTATCTTGGACCACATTTCAATGGCAAGGGAACTGTGAATGAAAGAAGTTTACAAAGACGACTGTTAAACATTAAAGTATAGTATAATCACTGTATGAATTAGTCATAGCCAGTTTAGACACTGTCCAACCCACTTTCCAACCATCTGCAACAAATGCGCTCCATTAAAACAGAACCATATGGAAAACAAGCTAGCAATTAACACAGCTTCTATGCATACCTCTAATACAGCACAGATTTCAAACTTTGAGTGAAACTGACTGCTGAATTACTTCCATATTGCTGCTGTTTAGACCTTGGCAACACATATTTATCCTCACTCACTACAGTATGTCATCCCCAGATACTGCTATATCATCAAAATAAGCATGAAAAAACCACCCACAACTGAGCCACTCATTGTGGTTTATAGCCTCTGTTAATAAAATATTTGCAGATCAAAGTATAACAGACTTTTTCAAAGATGCGTAATACATTACTTACCAGTCAGTATCAAAAATAATAGCTAATGCAGGGAAATCAATTAATTTATTTGCTAATTGGTAATATCTTGTACTATTAAACAAAACTGCTTCTGGTTTGAGTAGCTTTCTGCTCTCCCAGATTATTTGAAGTGCTAAAGATGCCACACTTAACACTGTTATCATTTCCCAATCCAAAGGCGACATGCAGAAATCCTAGTTCCAAAATTCAGAGCCATAAAAATGCTCACAGGTAGTAATATTTTGGTTATTTTTCTTCAATAAAATAAGAAAACTAGAATACTTCATAGTTGTATCTGTTTCAGTGTACAAGATCCAGAAAGTGAAGCTTACTATAAAGAAGAAGCTGATTATCGCCAAAATGTTTTGTTTCCTTACTCAAAGTAAAATGTAAGTGCTCAGTACGCACTATGTGTCCTTTTCTACCCAGTTCATCAGAGCTTTTCATTTTAAAACCCTGGCCCTTTAATTCAACCTACAGACATTTGTTCTTTTATGTTCAAAAGTTCAGTCCATGAGGTTTGGTCAAGGTGGTGAAGCCCACAGAATCATGTAGGTTGGCAGGGACCTCTGGAGGTCATCAGCTCCTGCCTCCAGCTTACAGCAGCTCAGGTTGCTCAGGTACTTGTTCAGTTAAGTTTTGAATATCTTCAAGGAGAGGGAAATTGTAAAAGAAAACTTAAATACTGTACCAGAAAAAAAATATACCTAAATGATAAAAAACATACTGGGTATTTAAAACATGACATTTCCAATGCAAATTAAGTTGCTTTAAATAATGTAATATTAAAATTGGGGGAATTTATATATTTTTTTTTTAATAACCGGTATTTATTTAATTAAACAAAGAACATCATAAAGTAAAATCATTCTAGTTCATCAAAGCTCCCTTATTTCCTCGGTTATCCAGGACAAAGTGAAAAAACTTGACTACAGGCATCATTTTGCTACAGACTTCTGAATTTTCCGAAGTGGGATTACAGTGGAGATTCATTCCATGAAATATTATCTCAGTACCTACACGATTTCAAAAGCACTGGAATTTTTGAAGTAGCCTTTCATGATTCTAGATCATCATGGCCCCCACTGTTTCCAAAGACCTACAATAAAACATGAAGAGCCCGGAAACAAAAGATTTAGAGGCAGAATTCCCCACATGAATTTAATTCTGTTCACACAGAAGTTTCTCCTCCATTAAGCAGAAAAAAAGAAGAAACTGTAAAACAACTCTGCATTTCTTCCTGGGTGCTTTTCACACCTTCAAAGGTTTCAATACCGACAATACTAATAGAGGCCTATGGCAATAACACACTGTCCAAGCTTAATATATTGATGAAACAATATAGCTTAGCTATTATTATATAGGTCCATAGCTGCTTCTCGGTTTTGTCCTTAGAATTGTCGATTGTAATAGCCATATACAAGACCATATTATGTTTGGTGGTGGATTTTAAGTACCAGCATTTCAAGTCATGTAATTATACTCTCATTTTCACTTCTTCTAAAAAGGAAAGTTCTAGAAAACCTTGTCCTGAACATGTCCTTGCACAAATGACACACCCACAGACTTATGCACATTAACAGAAATAAAAGGATATAAACATGCATCATTTAAAATTCATGGTTTGGGGAGACATTATCAGCAATACTTGAATACCTAATACAAACAATAACTCATTTTGTCTTAAAAATATGCCCATAGCATCCGAAAGAGCTGAAGCAGCATTAAATGGGATTCTGATTAACGACATTTTGGTTTAATAAAAAGAAGGTTTCAGTGACAGCCATATTAAACATCAGTTTGCAAATATGACTTTAAATAAACCATACGCGTGTGTCAAAGACTGGCCTTCTGCCACTACATTTATTTTCTACATTCATTAGGTAAATGATATATTGCCAAAAAGTCAAAAAATATTCAAATGGTATTAGGACTGCAAAAAAATGCAATGCTTTGGAATTAGCACCTAAACCTCCTGCATCCCCCATAAATTCTGACTAATTAAATTCCTACTATGTTATTCCTCCTGTTTTCCTTGCAGCTGTTTTATATATTTTCACCTGTTTCACTTCCCTTTTTATTCAAGTAACAAAAAAGCTTAACCTTACTTGATTGACAGAAAGAAATAACAATATTTAATTAACATCACTTCATATGTGACAAATCTTAAAACTCTGCTCAGTCAATAAGGCTCTATGAAAGTATTCCCCCAACATTTTTAAAAGCTTTTTAAGAAAGCTCAGAACACTGTGTTCTTAATTCAAAAGCACATGCCGAGTTAATTATGGTCTTATGCTTTGACCAAAAGTAGGATTTGTGGGATTTTCTTTTTCGTAAGTCAAAGGATTGAAAAGTAATTTATGAATGATACTGAAATAATGCACGAATTAGCTGCTAACATGCTGTTAGTTTCAAGCGTTAATTTTTTTTTTAATGTACTGGGAGGGTCAGCATTAAAGTCATGCTGACTTGAAACTCTGTTTACACTAAAAACTATGTTAACTAAACAATCATGCTATTTTACAGTCCTCCTACTTGCTTTTAGATTATTGCTCTTGACGAGGTTACTTGTTTGGGAGATTTCAGCGCAATTTCTGCCAACTTAAATATAGATGTTTCCATAGCTAAACAAATACTGTAACAGTGTCACATATACTCTCCCTGGAGTTACTATTTCTTCAGGTACATGATGTTAATTCATGTTCCCATATCTGTGTGAGCAATTATACTATAGGTGTATACTCTGCACATTCTCATATCTTACTGTTTGGCTGTTTAAGGAACTTGGTTTACCATGATCTTGTTAAACCACGACACTAACACATTTTCAAAGGGGTCAAAAATGGTTCAAGGCACATACCCAGGTGTGCATGTATATGTGTGTGTGCACAAATGTAAAATGGCCACAGTTTAGTAATGTTTATCAAAAGTATTGCTATCTGTTTCTCAGTTGGATTTTAAAGAGCATCCGATTTCCTGTAGATTATTCATTTAAAATGTGATTTTAGGCTCTGACTCACGTGGGTTCAGCACCACTTTTCTCCCATACGATAGTTGACAGACAGAAAGGGCACTCGGGCTGAAGCAGTTTAAGAAGGAAGAGCCATGGACAGTTTTCTCCCTGACCTTCCCCTTTCCTTTGGGATATGCTCCTCAACAGCAGACTGAGCTAGGCAGAGACCAAGTCACACTGCAAGGCCTTCCCTAGCTCCAGCCAAACACTTATACAGTCCTAGTTTGGTTCAGGACCAACCAAGCTGAATTTCCCTGAATTTCTCCTGCTATTCTAACAGTTTCTATATTAACTTCTTTTTTTATCATTAACAATAAACACTAATAACCATAAGCATTAGTCCAATGCATTCTGACAATCATTTCTGTTAGGATAATTTTAGTACCCTATAAAATTATTTCGGCAAGATAAAGTTCTCTCAGAAATAGAGGAATCAGTTATTCTCTAAGAAGAAGGTATGTAGAAGGTTAATATGCATATAGTTTTGCCACAATATTGTGAACTCTTGCCTAGCACTTTTACATCCATTCTGCCCACTTTACACCTCTCGCCGCAGTAACTAAATGAACTCCATATGACTATTTAGTTATTATTTGCAGAGGGAATGTGTTTTTTAAGTCAACCAATGCAAAATGTGAAGTCACTTCTGCACTATCCATTCAGCAAATAAGTATCATCTAAAAGTAAGGCATCCTACACCTTGTATTTCTACTGCATAATTTCATAGATTTTGAAAATGTCTTCAGCATGTTCAATCATAAGGTCAGGGTTGCCAGTGGCACAAATCCAATATTGAATTCTTTGCTAAAATAATGCAGAAAAATAACATAGCATTGTGATACACAATTAAGGAAAAGGCCATGCCCATTCAGGCTCAGGGAAGAGCATGGCTCAGCAATCAAAAGGGAATAATGCAAAAGCAGTATAAATTCAGTGACAGGTGAGTTTGGGACATCGAGCCTACATGGTGACAAAGGGCACTTGGGTGGCCGCAGTCAGGGACTGTGTGGTACAAAGTTCCAGTGACTGCAGCAGAAGCATCTTAAAAAAAGTGTCAGACTGGCCATCACAGGGACCAGGAAAATAAGGGAATTCGAGCTCTCACAATGAAGACAGAAGTTAGCAAGAGCAATGTATCATAAACACAAGTGTATCCACTTCTGTATCTGGTTGCAAGAGAAAGAGCAACTTGTCAAGTAGCAAATAATGTTTCTACTTCCATCTGATTTTTGGTAACTTCGTATGTAAGACACTTCTATACTGAAAATGTGCAAAACATGAATATTTTTTGACAGAATAGAATGCCAGTATGACTTTAAATAATACTTTAAGCAAAAAAAACCAAAACAACCTGCAATGACTGAAGTGATAGGAAAAAAGATAGCCGCTTAAAAATTTTTCTCCATGCTGTCTGAAAAGCCAAATAATTTTCGATCTAATTTCTTCTACATTTTAGTTTCACTACTTTCACTATCTACCAATATAATGTAAGGATGGATTTAGGAGTAAGAGGAGATTTAGAATTTATAGCACTGTTACAATTTGTAAGATATATAGTTTAAAAAAAAATTAATCACAAATTCAGACTTCTGCTTGAAATGTTTGAAAGTGCCATTTGGATTTTTTTGTCCAATTTTGTTCATAAATCCCTTGTTTTGAATGTTTTGTATCCATTTAAGAGATGAACCAAATCTATAAAGTGAGGAGAAATAGACTGTGGTAGTATAAAGGAGAAGGAACATAATTTAAGAATGAAGAGGGAAAAAGCAAGGGACAAGTGTATACTTATGTCTTAGAATACATCAGTTTTAATTCTGACATCTCAGTACTAATGTTTTGGGTGCCACAGTTCTATAACGTATACAAAGCATATTTATAAACCTATATCATCAAAAGTATTAATCGTTTAGAGAATAACAGTAGACCTTTGAGCATTTTATTTTCCTCAAGTACATAGTAGAGAAAGACTGTCAATAGTCCTAAAATATTTGTGATGGTGAACCCCACCTTCTTTCACTCAATAATCTCAGTCTTATGCTTGAAAAGATGAAGGAGAAAAATGCTTATTGATTATTCAGTCACTGATGGATAAACAGAAAAGGGGTTTGCCACAGAAAATATCTACAATGAACTCAAGATAATTAGGGGGGAAAAGTGACAAACAACGCTTCATTCATTTCCTAGAGAAGTTACTGCATTTCTAGCCCAGAAAACCCAATTATTCAGACCTTGCTTCCTCCATTTCCTACATTGTTTCCTTCTTATAATGATCAAGAGACCTTTCAACACAGATGTGGTAGTCTTGCTTTCTTTTCTGTTTTCTGCCCACAAGTAAACTTATTGCTCACGCCAGGTTGACAGCCTCAGAAACTGAAAGGGCTCCATTTATCCACAGAACAGACACTCCACTGGCCACACAAGCCTCTTCACATTACCCCACCAACCTGCTTCGACCCTGACCCAAAAGGAGTAAATGTCAGGAGTGGGCAGATCAAGTGCCATTTCCATTCCAAGCCTCATATGATTCCCGAAGCCGCCAAAAAAGTTATCAAGTAGTGCCAGTAACCATGGGCCTAGCCCTGTGGACACCTTTGTGGATTTGAACCATCAATTAACACAACACAGAGAACCTAACTGTCAAACTTTAACAAATATAGGCTATCATTTACTTGGCTGGGTTCAAATCAGAGACCGTTGGGATGACAGATTCCGTTTCTAATTAAATCTTTCCTTTGCAATCCAGTCCCAGGAGCCAGGAAAAAATGCAAAAGCCTAACAAATGATGAAATGAGCATTTACTAGTACGGAGAGAGAAGAAGGCTCAAAAACTAAAGGTCATGAGCCCAGACCAAACACTAACACTTATTTTCTGGGTATGCAATACTGGAAGCCTTACCATGAAGCATAGTAGGAAGAGAATCACCCTTCAGATGCTAACTTTCAGCCGCACCACCCTCACTAGCTAAATTCTGTTGCTAAGCATCTGTTGTTCATTGTTGGAACTCACGTTTGCCTTTTTACGTTTAACAGCATGCACTTTAAGTGGAAACCAAAATGGTTACTGCAGAATTCAAGCTGAGGGGTTTCCCCACTGAAAAGAGATCTTACAGTAAAAGAGAGAGATTAGACCAAGTTATACCTAGACGTATCAATGAAAAAAACCTAAGGCAGGAAGGACTGCAGAGAAGTTGCTGCATATGGTTGGTCACTAAGTCAACCAGTTTTTAAAAGAATTATCATACATTACCACCTAAATAACCAGTTTTGTAGCTCTTCTAAGCTTTGATGTAAAGAGCAAAGTTGAAAGAAGAAAGCTTTGAAGTGGACATGAGGAAAACCTTTTTCACCGTTAGGAGAGACAAGCAGTGGGACAGACTGCCCAGGGAGGTTGTGCTGTCTCTATCCCTGGAGGTTTATCAAGACCCACCTGGATAAAGCCCTGAGTAACCTGGTCAGACCTCACAGCTGACCCTGCTGTCAGCAGAAGTCTGGACTAGAGACCTCTCAAGGTCCTTCTCAACCTGAATTATCCTATGATCTTTATCTTGAGGCAAATATCAGACAAATGCGACCAAAAACCACTATGACACTGCAATGGATATGAATGCATAGCAGCCAAGGCACTAAATACTATCTGAATGACGAGGCTTTATATTCTAAAGTTCTACACAGACTACTATGAATATTACTGCTGTGAATACAATGGACAAAGCAAAAATAAGTCTGTTTATAATATTCCTCTTACCATACTCTTTAGTCTCCAGTAAACGTACCATTGCAGAGTCATTATTAGAGTACAAAAGTTGAAGGTTTTGGTGAAGATGCAGAGAATGACACAGGAGAGCACACTGAATGATGAGTAACGTGGCTAATCCTGAAAATCTGAACCAGGCTTTCAGACAGCAACAGATGTTATAAGACTTCAGACAGCTGGCCACAGCTTCCACTGCTGTGCTTGCAATAGCTACACACAGGCAGGCTGTGGAAATAAGAGATCTAGGTGGTATTGCAAGATCCCTGCATATCCGTGAGATATCTCTGGTTCTGGGAAAAAGAAGGTACCTTCATGTTGCAGCTCCTTTTGACATACAGAAAGGATGCAGCGGTAACATTCTTGAGGACAAAACCAACGCCGGTCATGCTATGTGTGGCTGCTACGAACACACTAGTTCCACTGAATCAGTAACACTCCTTTGAGGGGTACTGCTTCTATATCCATCGTTTGTGTTGCCTTATGTTTTTTGCCCTTTACCTACTAATTTTTATGTAACAAAATATACCTCCATGGTCACAGACTCGACTGAGTCCTGAGTGCCCAGAAACAACACCCAAGTTTTATGTGCTCATCATTTTTTTGATGTGTCTGTACCCTCCTTCCATTTTACTATTCAGACACTCAGACCACTATTGTACATACTTTATCACTGGAGTTATTCACAAGATTGCCAGCCTTTTGGAAGTAATTTCTTCTTCCATCGCACAGATCCACAGGGAGAACTTAGCCTTTATAGTGAAAATCCTAATGCCAAAATTTACTTTTTCAAATTAAAACTAGATCCAGTAGTCAAACTATTTAGATTGCATTTTGAACATCCTTGAACAAAGTCTGTTGAGCAAGAATGCACAGAGTATTTATGACACTATATCACTCATAGGATCTCCTCAAGAAATTCAAACCTCTTACGAATTGGTCGGAAGAAAATTTCAACTATGCCTTAAAACCCTCTTTATGAAAGCCATATATAAGATTTCTTTCTTCTCTTTCTCTATTCAGAGATTTCAGTGTAAATAACTACCTGGAGTGAGAAGAACGCATTCTTCAGTTAAGTATTTATTACAGAAAGGACACTATATAAAGACTTTCATACTAAGGTGTGGTCCAGTAATTCTAACCATTCCTTTAACACTGAGTCCTTGTCTTGTTAGCAAAAACTTATCCCATGTGTAAAAAGAAGATTGATTTTTTTTTTAATTTTAGCATTTGGTGTCATTGTCATAAAATAAACCTTCCTTGTTCCTGTATGTTTTGCTATGACTTGGTAACCAATTAGCTTAATCTTCATTATATTTACAAGGTTCCTCAATAACTCTGCCTTTGTTCTCTGTTCTAATATTCTAAGATCCCCTCACACATCATTTCTGTCCTTTTCATCTACTGCAACTGCTCCACTCAAATACATAATGACCTTCAACGTGATCTGATCATCCCTAGTCTTACCTGATACCCTTCTCTCACAGCTCTCCACCCCATTTCAGACAGCCACTGTTCCCTTTCACCTTTCATAGACCTACTATTTCTGCCCATTCCCCTCTTTTGGCAGAAACTTAGATTTCGGTTCTTTTCCTTTGGCTGATGGATCTCATGCCCTTACTGTCTTAACGGACACCTCCACAAACTTCACTCCATTTCTCCTTATAGCTAGGCCATTAGCAAGTTTTTTAGACAATTCTTCATTCCAGTTCTTCAACAACATCTCTGAAAACTATCCTTTCTTCTTTACATCTATGGCTGAAAAGCTGTAAATGAAGTCTTAGCTACTCCAGACTCTTCCTCTTGATGCCTTCTGTCAAATTCTGTTTCTTGGAATAGTTAAAATTTCTTTTATACTTCCATGCATCTGAATTCTGAAAGAACACTTAACAAAGACAACATCTGTGTATTACAAAGCTGGGACTCTTGAAGGACTTCACTTGGCAGTCCTGCACAAAATGAACATACTAAAATAGAAATTCCCAAAGGCAACATATCAAAAGTCATAAATGCCCAGAATCATTCATGTGAGTTTCAGCGCCTATACTGATAATTCCTTGCCTTCTCCTTGGCAAATATCTACCTATGCCAAGTATATGATGGAATTTTAAAGTTACAGCATATGCATCCTGGTTTTAGTTAGAACTGAACAATGTAGCAGAAATGCAAGCAGACATCAGATTGTCACAACAGAGGCCAGCATCTGAGTGGAAGAGCTCTTTCACAGGAAGTTGGTTCAAATAATTTCTTCCCTGTAATTTCAGTTGAAAGTGTTAACCACAGTATGTAATTAACTCAACAGTGAAGAACTTATAGTACCCCTCTCCAAACTGTAAACATGCCGCAACACAGAATCATTGCTGCTGTGGTACCCATGTCCCCACTTTAAAAATATGTATGTTAAAACTAACCATTGCTCCCTTCTGAATTTGTATTTTGCAGCACAGGCACAGAGCACTAGAGGAAACAGGAAACATTGTGCTAACATGACTATAGTATTGATGAATAAAAACTATAACCCCCAGGCTAAGCTGCCAAATAAGTAGTGAATTAATTTCTGTAAAGTACTCCAATATTACAAAGGTGTGTTGAAAGGTGTCTGCTCATGTTTCAAATTAAACGCACTGCTGGTCAGCATTAGCACCTCAGCTTTGAACAGCAGCCATTTGCCTATAACACTTCAGGGGCTGGGAAAAACGGATTTGCCATTCACACTGGAATAATTAGAACATGTCAGGAAGAATTAATTTCCTCATTTTTCAAAAGGATACACAGAAATTACCATGTTATTATATGACAGGGTCCCTTGGAGGATTGTATTAAATTTAATTTCTAGCGCAGCCCACACAACAAATTAAAGTCATAAATAAGATGGAAAGAAGCGGGACGCAGAGCATATGTTTATGGCAATGAGTGAAGCCAAGGGACCAGAAACAACTATCTTCATTTCATTTTATTTAAATCAGCCAGACACTGTGTATCTGAATGACAGCACTTGTTAATGGTGCTGAGATTATAGGCTCCTTAATTTTAGGAAACAGAAGCAGTCACTCAGTATATAAAATGGTATTTTTTTCTACAATACAGATATTAGTTTAAAGTTGCTCCCTTTCAAGGCAGCTTCTCATGGCTCTACAGCAATGTGCAACTTCATAACATGAGATGTACTTTTATTTTTAACTGTTTTGTTTTGTCTTAGCAACAGAGGAGAGTTGACACAAGTATTTTTAACAGAAATAAAGAAAAAAACAGTAAAAAGTGACTGGTAATTGAGAGAACCAAATCTTTGGGTAGGCAGAATATGCCAAGAGTGGGAAAGATGACAGGAATAGCCAGTAACCACCATGATTTTATTTGCTACAGTATTTAACTGCCAGTATCTAAAATAATTTCCTACTTTCGTGCAATCCCGAATGTTTTGACAGTACAAAAAAAATTCAATGCAATATTACTACTTGCTCATACTCCAATGACACAGACTTCGGAGCAAGACACACCTCTCCTAACATGCCTCAAACTCTTAGGTCTCACTTCAGAGGGAGCCATATGAGATCCTTTTGCCCCTTCAGTAAAGAACTCACACTCACAGAAGGATATGTGGAAGCGGTCAATTTATACAACACTGAAGTCAACCCAACTGCACTTTAATAACATTTATAAAAATTTAATAAAGTTTTATAAAATATTAATGGTGCCTTAACTTATTTTAATACGCCCTTCTATATTATTCTTTGTACATTTCAATTTTTAATTGTTGTGAAACTCATGCACTAAGTTAAAATCAGACAGAATTACACTGAACGTCTCCTCCTATCTATGCATCCATAGCAAGTATGAAGACTTCTTGTTCAAGCTTTTGTATATACAAAGGCATGAGAAAGTCAGTGAAATACAGGGTTTGATAACATTAAATTCTGGAATAGAGGTTGGCATAATTACTACTCATTTGTACTGTGAAACTGCTGCCTCCCACAACATTGTATGAAATATCCTTCATTTTAAACCTCAGAAGCTTTTTCAGAAATGCTCACTAATGTTTCCCTTAACAGGAAACAAGAGTTACTCTACAATTATCAGAAATGAAACGTGTGACAGCAGGTGATAAGGAAAGTTAACACAAACATTCAAAATTACAAAAGCAATTGGTATAAAAAGATAGACTAAAGTTTGGGTTTGGACAAGACTAACTTTTTCTTGTTGATAGCTGTAAAGTTTCTTTTTCATATAGGCATTTGCTGTGATACGGGAAAAAACCTAGAGAAATCCTTTGAATACATTAACTGGTGCACTACAAACTGCCAATATCCAGCTTGCAACCATTTTATCATGCTTGTTAGCTCAAGACAATCTTAAAAAGAAAAGAGAGTTTGCACACTTTAAGAAATAGCTGTCATGGAACTGAGCACTCCCTTGGGTGCAACAAACTTTAAATAATTTGTGAATCAATTAACTGGCGACTCTCTACATAACACAGATTTCACACTCCCAGGTCACTGCATTATCAGTTTGATACGAATCATAACATTTTGGAGAAAAGTTCATAATTGAAATCATTAATTAATTTAACAGGAGCTTTTAGTTATGCATAGCATTACACAGCTGTAAAGGAGCAGAGATCAATTAGTTGGTTCTCTGACAATTTTCTCTACATAGTGGAAAACTTTTTGGTTTGTGAAGCATATTACTTTCATAGCCTTTTATAACTATTTTAAACATAAAATGTTCAAAATTATTTTATACAATTCTAATGCAAGAAGAAAAATTGAGGTACTGTGAGGAAGAATCAACTATGATTCTGCAGCACCAAATATTATGTAGTTACCTCCATTCCTTTGGACTTAACAGAAAATAAAAACAATTATATTCAAATGGGGATCAAATATGCTTTACAGAAAAACAAACATAACCAGGACCCAAAATGATTGACTAATATTACTGAATTTGCTTATTTCTAACATAGCTAATAAGTGATATGTAAGAAAGCTGCAACACTTACATGAGAAATGCATCAGCATTATAGGAGGAGAAGCATTTGCGAGGTGTACAATAAAGAAGGAAAGTTTTCACTAGAATCAACCTGGTGACAGCAGAAGTACTACTACCTCTCCATAGAATTCCTTTACAATTATGAAAGGCTAATATAGCATCATGAGAAAGATTAAAATAATGGAAAACACATTCTGCTATGAGGCAGCCAAGTGGCTTACTCCATCAAATTTGTTGAAGAAAAAAAAGAATACTTTAGATCAGAATCTAGCAGTATGCTCGTGGGAAAGAAAATATAACAAGAAGGGGATTTTTCAACCACACAGACAACCATGGCTGTAAACTTAGATTAAACCAATTCAAACTAGAATTATGGCACACGGCTTAATAAGTGAGATAAATTAAACACTAAAAGAAATTAACAAAAGGTTCTGGTACATGTGCTATCACTGTAAATTTTTCCAGTCAGGCTACATCCCATAAAGATATAACCTCTAGTCTAGCTATAGCTAGGGGACTTCAGGAGCAGTTCCATGCCTGCATTATGCAAGTCACACTAAATAATTACTGTGGACACTCTAGTCTTAAAAGTTATTAACCTATTAAAGCCGGAGTTTTTCAAACATACATGTGGACTTTCACCACTGGACTTTCATGCAAGCACTCAGGGAAACACCACGATTAATCTCCAGCCCATACTCACATATTCAAAGCTCCTTTGATAAGTTTTTCCTGAAGGATGGACATCTAAACCTTTAAAAGCCCACAGTTTATAATAAGTACAGAGACTGATTTAATGTAGTAATCAGTCTGGAGGAATTTGATCTAAATTTACTATTAGTGCATGAGGATTAAATATTTTCTGTGCTCTACCTTTTGTCTGCATTGTCCATTTAGAAAGTAAACTTACCCGCAGAGATACTTTCAGTTCAAAGGAGATTTACTTTTAGTTGGAGGCTCTACATACTATAATACAAATAAAATAATAACAACAGGAATCCAATAATGCCCATTTCAGTAATATCTCACACCTTTGGGGAGCCACTTTGCAGTTCTTCTTCATTCTCATGACACAACAGTAAAGTGGACATTTCATGCACATTTGCTGATATGGAAACAGACACAGGTGTGTTGAACAACTCACTCAATGACACATGAACAGCAACACGGGGCTAATTTCAAAGTCCTGCTTCCAAGTCTGCTGAACCAGATTTACCCCATGTTGCATTTCAATATTGCTGTATAGATGGTTTCAAGCACTAGAAACAGGTTATCAGATGTTAATGAGTGTAGCAATTAGTATTTTTAAAAGAAAAAATAAGAAAGATTCTTTGTAGTAGGTGAAACCAATTTTCCAAAATATTGCTTCACTTCCTATAAGTTTGACAAATGCCACAAATTACATTTCCGTATTTAGACCAATTAGTTTCTAATTCATGATCCTATAAACAAAGCAAAGCCCACCTCCTTCAATCATCATAGGGACTTCATTTAATCTAAATACACTAAAATGAAGTATTTTCAGAAAAAGTAAGGAATAACTAGATACTAATAAATAATTTTCTTAAAAGATTAAGAATAATAATTAAAAATAAGTAAATTAGGTTTTGTACTTGCCTTCAGTTTAAGCTACCATCCTTAAAAACTCATTTTTAAGTTTTCACATTTAGGACCTGAAATCAGAGGACTTGCTATGTTTTAAAATCATGTGTGTGTATATATATTATATACTTTTTTTTTTTAAATTGGACAAGTTTTCAAACTATTCAACAGACCATTAGGTGTTGATTACTTTAGAGCAATTATTCAGCAGTCCTAGGTATTTAACCTTCATCATCTTCCTCCTCTTCTTTTTATCAAGAAATCACTTTCTAAACATACCACTTAACAGGCTCTGAAGGAGAACAGCAAGTAGAAAATATTATGTGAATCAGAAACCCTTTTGGTGATTCATATGGAATGGTAATGTTGTGAATCCATTGGTAAATACTCATCAGGCCATCTCTCAGGGCCCTATTAAAAACATTAAGTACATATTTGAACATGAGTTATTCTATTTTGAACATATTTGAATATGAGTAATTCTATTTTGGTCCAACACAAACCCAGCTCTATGCAGCCTTATGATATAGTTTAAAATCCAAGCAGAAGTGAGCAGCCCTTATACTTACTGTTTTTCAAAAACCTAGATTGCTTGCTATGAAGTCATCAGCAGAAGTTAACACAAATGTCGAAGGGTTTAACCAGTACAAGAGGAAAAGCTCTTTCCTGACAACAACAGAGAGCACTGCTGCTTGCCTAACCAGCTCTGGAGAGCATTAAGGAACTTGAAGTCTAAAGGTAAGTGAGCACTGGTGGGGATCTCAACCATCTTGGAAAGTAATATGCTATGTTACAAGAATTTCTGGCAACTCAGATGAGCCTCAGGATCAAAAATCTAAAAGTACAATCTTGATCGAACTACAGCCTTCAGAGACACAGCAGGCAGTTATACAGAAAATAAAGCAAAAGAGCAGAGATTTGACTCAAACGTTGGCTCCCTCCTTAGCTGGAGGTCCACAGCAGAGAAAGAGCAGTAACATGAAGAAACGGTTCACTATGCATTACAATTAATTCACTGATTGGCTGTGTAAGAGTCCACATGTTCCAGCTCCTGTAAGTATGAGCATGGCTCCAAATTAAATAGCTAAACTGCCAGAGATACTGGAAAACCCTAGTACTGCCAAAGCTGAAAAGGAATCTCTCATATACTGCTCTCTCTCTTCTCTGGTTGGAGGCACTACCACAGACCTTCTCTTGGAGATTTTTCCTTCTCTTGACAGGTCAGAAATTCAGTCACACTGCAACACCCTTATGGGCCTGGGAGATGACCTCTTCCTATTCCAGTATGGCTCACAAATGTTTGCCAACTTTTTCTTGAGAAATCAATAGCAATTTTTCCTATGCTTTTTATACATACCTTATTCACTCACCACATTATCTTCAAATATTCTACCACTAGAACTGAAATGACTTTCACGTACAGACTCCAAGATGTTTGGGTGTTGTCACAAAGCTTCAAGGATTACTACGACTGTTTCCCATTCACTACAGTCAGCTCTAAATCAGCTGTACTAATACCAATTTTTAAGGCAGATTTGTTGATGGGGTAGAAGGAAATTCTTACACTATAACTCTGGCCTTATCCCTCTGTGAACTGAAATGTAGAAAAAAATTCCTCATCAAAGATCTACAGAACTTCTTACTAATGACCTCTGTCTTCAGTTATTACACACGGTATCTACAAATATGCTACTAATGAGTTTTCTGTTTTGTTATGAATACTATGTTGCAGTCTCTAACCATAAAACTCTCAAACTGAGTGAATATGTTGAATATGAGCAGATATACAGCATTGACATTTGTGCTCATCTGAGGCTCAGTTTTTACTTGTGGACCTCAAAGATCTTTGTAAAGATGAATCAGCATTGCCTTTATTTCACAAGTGGCAAAACCGAAGCCCAGAGGTCTTATCTGACACATTCAAGGACACACTAGGATAGCGGAGAAAATAAGAGTGCCAAGGCATCTAATCGGGTATCTGAATTAGGAGCATAAATTCTCCTACAAGCAATGGAAATAGTGGAAGGTGATTCTTTACTTGTGCACCTGGAATTGCCTGCTGGGGGGGTTATACAGTGCCTGTACAGCAACACTAATTCAGGCACTTTACAGTCCTAAAGTGACACACTAACTCCCTTACTCCCATCATGATGTTTGAATCTTTCCTGAGGATCAAAGTGGTACTTCAGGAAAGTTCAGAAAAATGGGGGGCTGGGAGGAGGAATTTATGGTTATTTGTTGTTGTTTTGCTTTGGTTTTAAATAGGCCACACCAACTTTGTGTCCTTTATTATTTTAGGGTACTATTTAGTATCTTCCTTACAGCAGGTGTTCACTTTGGAATGTATTTTATAACTAAAATATAGCAATACATAATAAAACAAATTTAAATCCAGGAATTACTGCTGTGCCTTAATCTTATTCAGTAAAACAAAGCTCCTCCCACAAGTTCTCCAGTCGTTATTCTTTCATCACCCAAAATCTTACATTTCTTCAAATATCTGCAGCACCAATGAACCTTCACAATCTTATTTTTAAATAGATTTTGTTTTCTTTAAGCCTTATATAAATTAATACATAGGCCAGCCTAGCAACTACTCTCAGTCTTTCTGGTCTGACATTTTCCCTATGGAAAAGACTGAGACCAAGCAGGGTCCCCTACACACAAAATGAAGATGCTATGAAAGACATTATATGACTCAGAATACAATTTCCACTTCAAATAAGTCATGTTATCATTTGGCACTTTTCATTAAGGCACAACAAAAAACATCTATGTCATAGAAAACAGGCTCTCGGTTACCTCAGAACTCTTCAAAATAAAGGAATAAAAGCCACAATAGATACATTTGGTTACTCAAGAGTCAAGATTATTTTAAGGGTGATGCCTTCCCTTATTTGTTACAAAGCAGCCCTTTGATACCATGGAAATGAAAGGACAATTTTAACAAAAGACTGCTCAGAAAAAAATACCTATGCTACCTGGCCATTTTAGTCACAGAATACAATGGTCAGTAGTTGTCCAAGCAGTAAGAAAATCAGCAACATACAGCATATTAGTACACCAAAGATCACCATTTGCATTCATTTTCAACTCCTAGAAAAAATAACCAGAGAAAATTGTCGAGGCATTCAGCTAGCTGGTGAAGAACACCCAGTATATGAGGGCCCTCAAGACCCCTGTCAACCTGTCCTTGATCAGCAAACTCCCTGTTGCGCTGGGGTTCCACCACAGATATCTGCAAGGCATCAGAAACAAACCATAAACACTAGGTACACTTATCAATGTGTTTCAGATCTGCCAAAGTCTACCTTGTATTTGACAGGTCATACTGAATATTAAAAGTTTGTTAATAACTACAGCATAATTAATTATCAGATAAATCACTGGTATGAAGTATTAGGGTCCCACTACTCAGCAGGCTGCTTATAAAGTTCTAAAACACCACCCACCTTCTCTTCTCTTGGTGAGCCCTTTAAACATATTCTACCATGGGCTTGCTGAAAAGTCTGTCAAACAGAGTTTTAAGTGAAAATTAGGTTCTGAAGTACAAGGATTTCTTTTCCTTTAGAGAAGAGCCTGTTTGCACAAAATAAATTAAAAAAAAAAAAATGCTTCTTATTGTTACAAAATTGAGCTCCTGAAACTTCTAATACAAGTCCAGGTTATTTTTTCCAATGATGGGTTCCCCCCCCCCCCCCCTTTTTATTATTTCCTATTGTATTTTGGGTTTTGTGGTGGGGTTTTTTAATTACTATTTTGTTCCTGTATTTTATAGGCACGTCTAAAACAAATTACATCTATAATACATAGATTTCTATTAGTCTTTTAATTTGCATAGGATAAAAATGTACTTTGGTACAATGGCAGGTTTTTACTTATCACATCAAGTTTATACAAAACTCTAGCCTGACTGCAAATCAGTACACCCTGCCAGAGCAAGCAATGGGTCTTGTATATATTTTATTTATGGGGGAGCACGTATGTCAACTTTATAACACTGCACTGCACTACTCACTGCAACATGCTGGTCCAAAATTCACTGGGGTATTTTCCTGGACTTTTCAGATTTATTTCTTTCCAAAGTGGCCGCAATACTGATGACCAATGATCTCCTCAAGGGTAAGTAGCTAGTATTTTAATATCTTACTATTCTCAATGGTTTCTTTTCATCAGGCATAGTCTTTGAAGGAAACCTGTGGCCTATCACATGTTTGTTAGAAAGATATTGCCTGTCTCAGAATTTCCAGAGCATTAACTAGATGTCTCTGGTGGTTCTTTCACACATCTAAAGATAAAGAAATAGAATATATTTCTTTACTTTCTTTGTGTAAATTTTGTGGGTTTCAATCACCCAAATATAATAAAGCCTGGTTTGACAGCAGTAAGAATCTTCCCATTTAGTGTCTATGAAATTGCAGGAAGTTTTTAATTTCTTTTGATACTCTGCTCTATTTCCCTTCTCTTCTTGGGACATTCTGCAGAACATAACACTCACTAGCTGTATTTTGTGATCCAAGAAGTACTGGGGAAAACTCTTACATTAAACTGATTTTATGCCAAAAAGAACACCTATTGGCCCTATGCAATGCCTCAAGTAATTCACAACTCTCCTTGCACCTTACATCATTACTCATTTATGTGGATCCTTTGCAACATGAGCATCTTAAAAAATTGTGAGTGTATGGATATATGTACACTAAATAAGAGACCAGGACAACTTGTAGTATATCACTGTTACTGCACTTGCATTTTTGTCCATGTGACCAGTTTCAAGCGTTAAAATCTTGTAAGTGCACATAACAGTGAATTTAACACAAGATCTGTTTTTCTTGTAACAGGCAGAAGTGTCACATCCCACAAAGAACAAACATAAAGCACAGTCTGGAGGCACTTTCCTTAGAAACAGAAAAATTTCATTAATTCAGATTAATATTTTGACAAAAGCAGAAGAGTCAGATTCACATTTGGGGAAAATAGGGAGCAGTCTCTTAAACACATGTAACTAGCAAGAACGTGTAGTGTTCTCACTATACCTTTTTAAATTTTGTTTCAAAACTGGAAGTTGTGCTTGGCTGTCAGATCCTTTGCTTTCTAACAATGATGAGGCTTAACAACTCAAAGGTAACTGAAAACTGCGAGTACATTTCTGGAAACAATAGATTAGCAGTTCCCTCCAGCTGAACATTTTCAAAATGAAATATTTCACAGTAGCGTTTGTCAGAACAAATAAAGTTTAGAGAGAGTTGTTATTGGGTGTCCTCCCTTTTAGGAAGGTGCTCAGCTAATAAATATACTTGTTTTTCAAGCCATTATTAGCTTTTTAATACCTTGTCCATTGTAGGTGTGACCTGGTAGCATACCACTCACCAGGTTCAATCTAATTTCTGTAGCATTTACTGATTATTTCTCCCTTTCTGGGGAAAAAAAAAATAGCTATTCTATTATTTGTTTGCTGGCAATATGTGTCTTTTAGGCATGATTCTTCCATGTAGCTACTTGGATTTCTACTATGAGCTGAAATGATAGGCATTAACCATGGCTGAGCAATTTTATCTTTTTATTTGAGAACTTTGTTCTCTGCCTTGGAATATTTGAGGACAATGAATCTGGTGCTCTAATATAAGCACCTGTTCTAGGGAGGTCTCTGCTGTTATGGTGTCTCACTATTTCCAGAAGTTTAGCTTTATTGCAGAACACCATGATGCCACCTTTTATAGACTGATTACAAACGTCTGATGACTTTTGTGTTTGTTGGGGGTTTTTTTCTTAGGAGCTATGACTGTGAGAGTAATGCGAGCATGAGAATCTCATCTTTTGTACATTTTTGCAAATACCTAAGAGTCATAGATGTACAGAAACATTTGGAAATGCAAACTTGAAAGGCATAAATTTAATGAGACAAAAATGAAGATTCTTTTGCTTTGTTTTACTTTTTTGAGGGAGAACGGTTCATTCAAGTTTTAACACTTGCACTAGGCAACCCTGGAACTTAATGCATGCAACTTTTTCTTGTCAAAGACCAGCCTCTCACTTGCAAAACAAATACATAGACTTTTGCAAATTTAAAAACTGTATATTTCTGAAGAATCCCCATTTAAAACTTTCCATATGAGTCCATAAAGTCAATAAATATTTTTGGCTTGAAGCAGATAACAGATACATCTAAACAATTAGAAAAGGCCAAAATATATTATGCAAATTGGATGTATTTAGCATGAGCTCTCTGCAATTTCTATATAAACAAGTGATTAGAATGTTCCCTTCAAAGGCCAATGTGATTAGCGCAAAAACTTCACAAATCCACCTACTGCGTAGTAAACTACATGTAGTTTTGCTTAGTTATCACAAGTAGTATGTTAGCTATCTATAAACAGCAAAGGTTTTAATGATCTTTTGTTCTAGAATCTCTTACAACACCCAAACATTTTAGCTCTGGTTTTCTATGATATAAGAAAAAAGCAAAAAAAAAAAAAGAAAAAGAAAAGAAGAAACGAGTAATCATCTCGGGATACCCACAGAAAAAATGAACTACTTGAACAGTGGTCCTCATGGGGGATATCAACCACCCCAATATCTGTTGGAGGCACAACACAGCAGGGCATAAGCAATCCAGGAGGTTCCTGGAATGCATTGATGAGAACTTCCTTCTCCAAGTGATGGAGGAGCCAAGAAGGAGAGGTGCTCCACTAGACCTTGTTCTCACCAACAAGGAGGGGCTGGTAGGGACTGTGAAGCTCAAGGGCAGCCTTGGCTGCAGTGACCATGAAATGGTGGAGGTCAAGATCCTTAGGGCAGCAAGGAGGGCACGCAGCAAGGAGGGCACACACCAAGCTCACTACCCTGGACTTCAGGAAAGCAGACTTTGGCCTCTTTGGGGATCTGCTTGATAGAGTACCATGGGATACAGCCCTGGAAGGAAGAGGGGCCCAAGAAAGCTGGCTAACGTTCAAGGGTCACCTCCTCCAAGCTCGGGGGCGATGCATCCCAACAAAGAGGAAGTCAGGCAAAAACGCCAGGAGGCCTGCGTGGATGAACAAGGAACTCCTGGACAAACTCAAACACAGAAAGGAAGCCTAGAGAGTGTGGAAGCAAGGACAGGTAGCTTGGGAGGAATATGGAGAAATTATCCAAGCAGCCAGGGATCAGGTTAGGAAAGCCAAAGCCCTCATAGAATTAAATCTGGCCCGGGACATCAAGGGCAACAAGAAAAGCTTCTATAAGTATGTTGGTGATAAAAGAAAGACTAGGGAAAATGTGGGCCCTTTCCAGAAGGAAATAGGAAACCTAGTTACCTGGGATATAGAGAAGGCTGAGGTACTCAACAACTTTTTTGCCTCAGTGTTCACCAGCAAGTGCTTCAGCCACACTGCCCAAGTTGCAGAAGGCAAAGGCAGGGACTGGAAGAATGAAGAACTGCCCACTGCAGCAGAAGATCAGGTTCAAGACCATCTAAGGAACCTGAAGGTACACAAGTCCATGGAACTTGATGAGATGCAACCGTGGGTCCTGAGGGAACTGGAGGATGAAGTGGCTAAGCCACTATCCACCCTATTTGAGAAGACATGGCAGTCTGGGGAAGTTCCCACTGACTGGAAAGGGGGAAACAAAACCCCCATTTTTAAAAATGGAAAAAAGGAAGACCTGGGAAACTACAGGCCAGTCAGTCTCACCTCTGTACCTGGCAAAATCATGGAGCAGATCCTCCTGGAAACTATGTTAAGGCACAGGGAAAATAAGGAGGTGATTGGTGACAGCCAACATGGCTTCACTAAGGGCAAATCGTGCCTGAAAAATTTGATGACCTTCTACAACGGGGTTACAGCATTGGTGGATAAGGGAAGAGCAAGTGATGTCATCTACCTGGACTTGCGCAAAGCATTTGACACTGTCCCGTATGACATCCTTGTCTCTAAATTGGAGAGACATGGATTTGATGGACAGACCACTTGGTGGATAAGGAATTGGCTGGATGGTTGCAATCAAAATGTTGCAGTCAATAGCTCTATGTCCAAATGGAGACCAGTGACAAGTGGTGTTCCTCAGGGGTTGGTATTGGGACCTGCACTGTTTAACATATTTGATGGGAACATGGACAGTGGGATGGAGTGCGGTCTCCAGCAAATTTGCTGACAACACCAAGCTGTGTGGTGCGGTCAACACACTGGAGGGAATGGTTGCCATCCAGAGGGACCTTGACAGGCTTGAGAGGTGGGCCCGTGCAAACTTCATGAAGTTCAACAAGGCCAAGTGCAAGGTCCAGCACATGGGTCTGGGCAATCCCAAGCACAAATACAGGCTGGGCGATCACTGGATTGAGAGCAACCCTGTGGAGAAGGATTTGGGAATATTAGTGGACAAAAAACTGAATGCTAGCAATGTGCACTCGCAGCCCAGAAAGCCAATCGCATCCTGGGCTGCATCAAAAGAAGTGTGGCTAGCAGGCTGAGGGAGGTGATTCTCCCCCTCTACTCTGCTCTCGTGAGACCCCACCTGGAGTACTGCATCCAGCTCTGGGGCCCCAGCAAAAGAAGGACATGGACCTGCTCGAGTGAGTCAAGACAAGGGTCCCAAAGATGATCAGGGGGCTGGAGCACCTCCACTGTGAGGACAGGCTGAGAGAGTTTAGGTGTTTAGCCTGGAGAAGAGAAGGCTCCAGGGAGACCTTATAGCTGCCTTCCAGTACTTAAAAGGGGACCTACAGGAAAGATGGGGAGGGACTAGATCAGGGAGTCTAGTGATAGGACAAGAGGTAACAGTTTTAAACTGAAACAAGGTAGATTTAGATTAGATACTAGGAAGAAGTTCTTCACTGTGAGGGTGGTGAGACACTGGAACAGGTTGCCCAGAGAAGTTGTGGATGCCCCAGTGTTCAAGGCCAGGCTGGATGGGGCTTTGAGCAACTTGGTCTAGTGGAAGGTGTCCCTGCCCAAGGCAGGGGGGTTAGAACTAGATGATCTGTAAGGTCCCTTCCAACCCAAACCATTCTATGATCCTATTCTATGAATGGGTCAAACTATGGGCACAGCAACAGGCTGAAAGATTTCTCAAAATCCTTCATCCACACACACTGAAATATTTACTGATAAGCATTGATAACACTCTCTAACTTAGGAGCAATTACAGAAAAATTGAACTGGTCATTCTTCAGGTTATTGCACTGAGACTTTTTTTTTAAAACTTGAAACTTGACCACAGATGTTTCAAAAGACATTCTGCAGGCAAAAACAGGCCAAATAACACATGTGAAGGATTCATTATTGTCTACAGAGTAAATAAGTGAGAATAAACGTTTACGTGGAGGAAGGCCTAGAAGGAGCTCATATTTCCTTGTTTGTATGCGTTTTAGTCAGACCCTAAATGTAATCTGTACACAGTTTTTTTGTGGTTTCATAAAACGTTGTTAAACTGTCCAGCCTGGTGATGTGTAGTATATGATGCTGCAAAAGGTTTACCGTTCTCGAACCCTTAGCACTCTAGAAACGAACAATCACTTCCATCTGCAAAAGGCAGCTGAATAAAAATAAAAACTAAATTGTAGTAGAAAGGAACACATAGACAGCAGGGAAAAAGGATCAACTGCCACAATTTATTGCTATAGTTTAAATGGTGCGGCAACTTTAACATGGGAGCAGAGGCAGGGCACTTACAGCAATATTATTCTTATTAGAGCACTGCACTGTCAGAGAAAACAAGAGTTCATTCACAGACATTAAATACAGTAGAGAAAATGTGGGGAAATGATTTGTACTTCATGGCAAAATGGTATATCCTCCCCTTTCCTGTTATGATCCATACTGGAACATACCAGACAACTAGTGAATGTGGTCCACTGTTCAAAAGCAAGATTAACTGAGATGCTCCATGGCAAGTAAATAAATTTGTTTCCAGTGAAATAATTATTCTTATAGAATGTCATCCTCTCTCACAGCATAGAGACAGGTGATGACATTCAATGATATGTGATTTTTGTTCCCATTTTCTTGACATGAAGAGATATATGACTTACTCAGCTCCTTTGAATTATATGCTGTGAGGTCATGTCTTATTTTTTTTAGAATGCCATCACTGACTACCTAATAGTTAAGTGACTAGGAAAAACGGGAATATTATTTTTCATTCACTATAATCCTGTGTAAGTATCTAAAAGAGCAGCTATTCATGTAACGTGCCCAGCAATATTGCAGTCTTTGTTTCTGTATTTTCAAAAGCTAATCCTACCTACATTTGAGCTACTTAGGCATATCTATAGCAAGTTACTATGTGACAAGTATTCCAAATATGACAAGACCTATTATCTGTAAAGAAAAAACAGAATCTATAACTCTTTGTACCATCTAATATTCTTTAGCATTTTAAGTAATTAGCAGCTTATTCCAAAAACATTTGAATAGTTAACAGATTTGATACCTATGGTTAATCCTCATTAAAATTACGATTACACGATATAATTACATGTAAATAAGAAAAATGAATTCAATAAAACTCTTACCCTTTTCAATGTTGGGCACTATGTTGGGAATCATACAGTATGTACAATTAGATTTATACTGCTAAGCTAAAAATATTGGTGAAGATCTAAAAATGACGAACAGTGCCTTTTAAATTAATGTCTTATTAGTTGAGTGAAGTACACTGACAAAGAATAATTTATGCTTATTCAAACTGCTCTCGACATCTTCAGGTGTTTCCAAATGAGCTCACAGAAGAGTGATTAAATGCATCTGATAACAAGCCACACATTGCTGAAATTACTTACCGCCTCATTTTATGATTAATTAAACATGTAGATTAAAGTTGCAAAAGAATTTAGATTAATGAGCAAGTTAAGTCTTGCTGATATAAGTGAATTGGGAATTGGATGCTCTGTGGAACTTTATAAACATGCATTTTATAATGAGTAAGACAAGGCTACATGTTGAATCCTGGCCACAAGGGCCTTTGACGATGCAGTCTTTTTTAACATGGTTTGACAGCTTTCAAATAACATTCTACTATAGACTTTAAACTTTGTGCATTGCTGTAAAACATGAGACTACATAACTCGTGTATTAGGAGTACGATTATTTCAAAGCTCTCCAAGGTAATGACCCCCTGTAGCAGCAGCTGTTCAGAAAAATTACAAGCTCGATTGTTATTTTAATCAGAGAGAGTTTAATAGTTAAAAGCAGTTATGCAACTAGTAAAATTATATGACACTCCATCAGTAGCCTTACAGCATCCTTCACAGTCCTGTTCCTCTCCAATTCCCCTGCCCAAAAACCTTGGTCTTATTAGTAAAACAGGGTGCTCAGTCATTCATGAAAAATTCAAAGCCATTTATTAAGTCTGGTTTCTGTGCAACGCAAGGTAACATTTAAATTTATGATGATTCTTATCAGCTCCAGGAGTGTGTCAAAATATCTGCTAGGTTTGCCAAGTGTCCAATTTTTCTCTTTTAAGATCAGCTATACCTAATCCATGTAGCTTAGTCAGTGTCAGAAAGCCAAGTTGGACTTTATGACTTTGCAGGGCAAAAGCAAATCAGATCACTCATAGAGATGTACTACACTTTGTACGAGGATGCTGAAATTGAAGCTAGAACTATCTGTATGCTTATGTCATTTGTAACAACTTTCATTATCTACTGCATAAAGTGACTCTTGCAGACTCACCTGAGATAGCTGGTTACTTTTAAACCATTCAATTCTTATTTTTAAAATTTAGATACAGATCCATTTCCTTGCTCTGGCTGTATCCTTTCAATTTATGCTGTAACTTCAAAATGTCAAAGGTCTATCCAACAAAAACCAAGGAAAACAAGAACCAAAAAGGTCCACACAACACAAGTTGCACATGATATGTATTAACCTCAGGTCATTTACATATGCTTATCTTTTCTGAGCATGCGTATCAACAGAAGTACAATGCCGTAATTTAGAATTCTACAGCAGAACACATGCTTTGAATACTTTGACTTCTTATTGATTCACTACAGTGCTTTAGCACAGGTTAATTCTCAAAATTCAGTTGGACTGATGTACATAAGTATATCATTTAGAACATCAAGACTGCCAATTCCTACTTATTCTGTGCAGAGTGATGCTCTAAAATAGTACATACTGCTTTAGGACCACAAGCCTCATCTGATTTATTAAAGGTGGGACTGAATATGTCATTTAGGGTCAGGTCTGTCTTACATCCAGAGAATCAAATTCTTTTTGTTCTGTTTTATAAATGATTGTAAACTTTTCATATACAACTACTTGGATAATATATTTGAAAGCATCTTTTAAAAAAAAAATTTAAAAAAAAAAAAAAAAACAAAACCAAAACCCAAACAACTTATTGTGTATGCAATGTGACAGTTCTTAGAATGGGTTCCACATATTTGCTAACCAACTGTCTATGCATTTTAGTGCTGTCTGCTAGGCTCTCTGGTCTTCCTTCAGAAGACACTGCTTATTTCATTAACTGTGCTTTGGCTTTGTAGTGTAGCAGACTGCAGTTGTGTAACGGCATAAAACTACTAAAATGTAGTAAATTTCACTTGTAAGTAACTGAATTGTGAAGAAGAGAAACATTAATACATTTTTATGTTTTACATTCAACTTCGAAATGCTAGGACATTCATGCTCTTCTGTTCCAGTCCGGGACAATTATATATTGTTCTGAACACATCCCTGATACAAAATCTCAGTATACTGCAGAACAAACTAGAAGCAACGAAGTATGAACTGAAACAAGTTTTCTTCATGATATGCTGGAAATACCCATGATAAAAAGTTTTTTTCTTCAAGAAGTGAAAAAATAAGTTTACAGTCAAATGAAATGGCTTAGCTTGAGTCAATAAATGCAAGACAATGGCAAATCCACAGTAGTGTTACAAGGCAAGTTGTGGGGTTTTTCTACGTTTGATATTCAGAGGAAAAAAATCTCACAGTAGGTCTCACAGTAGGTCATTATTCAATAGTAGATACCAAACACATATCTGATGTCCTTAATTACCAGAAAATTGTCTAAACACAATGAATTTCATCACTTTTTCCATGTATTTTTTGTGCTTCTCTGTCATATGCATTTTATGTATTCTATTGAAAGAAACTTAGTGCTTAGATGTAAGAGTACAGAGTAGTACATGAAATTATCAGAAACTAATGTCCCAAAGGTTTTAAGAGCATACCACAGGACAGAACAGACAAACAAGTGGCAACTTGCCATGCAGCTCAGAGTCCAAAGGAACAAGCTACTGAAAAGATAATTCTTCTGCTCAGCATTATGAATTCAAAAATGAAAGAATATATTATCTTTCCCTAACTTCATTATCCTCCAGAACACATTTGTTCCCATCCCACACGTTTACCGCTAAAGACTACTTTTCCTGAATTCACCTATTTGCTCAGAGGGCAAGGCAGCTCCACTCCTCTCCCTGTCACCATATTACACTGAAGCTGTATTCCAAATAGTTAAAAGAAGGAAATGGAATTATTGCAAAACAGATTTTTAAAGAGCAATCTGATCTTCACTGAAGCACTAGGTTTCAGAAAGACCACACAAAAAGTACAGTTAGCCAATTAAACTTTTAAGTAGTCAGTTAGCAAAGCTCTGTTCATCCTGTTTTCAACAGAAAACATCTTGTCATGTATTTTTAAAGACTTTAAAGAAAAATTTCAAATGTATCAACAAATTAAAATTCTCAGTCATGTTTTCAAAAGTGACTTGGACACTTATAAGCTTGGCTACTATAAACTTGCAGAAGGATTTAGACTCCTAAATTGAATTGATTGGAATTTTTCAGATACTCCAGCATTCTATAAGCAAACTTATTACAGCTATCATGCTGTCTTCAAATTTTTGTCAAACCTAAAGCAAAACTCTGGCAGAAATCTGCTGAGATTACTGGCAGAAATTCCCGGTTATGAAGAGTACTGGTTATGAAGAGTCTATTGTCAAGTTCGTCTGAGGCAGGTATGTGAAGCATCCCCTAGATATGCACAGTGAAACTGGCATTTTGAAATTGATACTGCAGTTCTTAAGTCTTCAGATACTTTAGAAGCGCTCTGGAAAAATCTACTTCTGCAGCCAAAAACTAAGACCACTTTTAACTGTGCAGCTACTTCTACCCTGTAAGCAGGTTAGAATTCTTATGTTACTAAGACACAAAAATATAAGTGTGCAGATGAAGCATAAAGATATACAAGAACTATAACAAATATTTTGCCCTGGAGATTTGCCCATGGAAAATGTTGCTAACTTGTCCATTTCTTCAAGAAGAGCATGTCCAGCAAATCTCATCTACTGTAGAATGGTATGTTTTCACAGACAGAAGACCACTTCAAAGCTACCAGAGCTGACTAGAGAGAAGGATCCTCCTACTCAGCTGTTCTCCAGAATTAGATCCTTCCAAGATGTAAGTATGAACAAAACCTTAACTACAGAATTAATGAAAATAACTCTGATTTATAGTCCATATCTGATTTACACACATATTTTCTATTGTAAGAAAACAAGCATTGAGAATTATTACCCTTTTCCTTTTTTTCCTACCTCAGTAATTGCACAGAAGCATTGCTAAAGGTTGTACTAAAGAACATCCGGGCTTCTTGGCTTTTGTATGCCCCATACTGCTTGACAGAAGAAATCAAAGACATAAAACAGATTGAAATTAATTGCCTCAAAAGAAGACACCTTCACAATGTAATATAGAATAAAAGAAGAAACCTTAGCTGGAAGGAATTAAGGAGTGGCCTTTTAAGTCGTCATCGAACTAACATATGAAACAGATATAAAATTCTCCTGCTGGTAGAGCTGGCTTGCATTCAAGATTGATGGAAGGAATGTTAACACAGGAATAAGCCCAATACGTACAGCTGAAAAATGGACAGAAATATGTACATGTGCCAGTAGCACGTGGAGACAGATAGCCCAAAGAATGCTCAGATGATATTTGACATCACTAGCACATGACAACAGACTGCATTATATTTAAAGATAAGAACCAGGAGGACATGTCCTAGCTTCCAGAGCTCTTCATGCTTCTGTCTGGTTTAGCTTCTAATATCCATCTTGGATTAAGCTTAAGCATCTCCCTGTGCAAGTGTAAAAACATATGAAAAATAAGGAGCATCTGCATATTCTATCCCATGTCACAGCTGACATTTTATCTATTTTGTGACATGAATTAATGCAAAGGGTGACTTCACAAAAGTCACTTTGATACAGTTTAGACGTAGTAAAGCTAAATTTAGATTAGCCGAATTAAACTAATTCTATTGAACTTGTACTGGTAATACTGAAACCCCCCACAGCAGTGGCTAATTCACCCCATTTGTTGAATACAGATGTACCCAACTAACTTGTAATTTCTGTATCCTTGACCAGTGTCAAAATAAGACTCAAGAAAGGATTCCCCAAACTCTATATATGAGGTTCCACTCCTGACTGAGAATTGTGAGAAAAGCTATCTTTTCCCTCCTTCTTTTAAAGGATCTAGAAGTTAGTATTTTTCCAAAACACTAAAAAAATATTGTAAGCTACTCAGGTATCATGGTGATTATGGCAACAGTAGATACCCAAAGGTAGTTAACAAGAAAGTTCAAGAGGCTTATGGACTGTTACATTAGTGTTTTTCAGAGTCTGTCATCTCACATAGATGAGATTACAGAGGAAAGAAAAAAAAAAAAAAAAACCACAGACTCCAAGGGGAAAAGAGAATTCATTGTTCCATTATCCTGCCCAAATCAACATTTTGAAATAACACTCAGATATAGATCAACCTTTTTTGTCTTGGAAACTGATTCTTATTCATATTTATATGAAATCTAGCAGGTAAATACTAGATATATTCAACAGAGAACAATAGAGGAAGATGTTTTGGAGGGACATCCCTTGTTGCATGTTACTCAGTTTTAGCTTAGGCCATCTGATCTTCTTTCTGCTCTCTACTGGGTATTCAGAGAGCCAGAATTGGGTTTTGTCATTCCAGAAAGCCACACATCTCCTATGTATGGCAGAAATTTAATCTCAATGGATCCCACAGCAATTCCATCAAGATACTAAATAGGAGCAAGAAAAAGCATAGGGTTGTCAAGCACTACAGATGAGCACTCTGGGAGCAAAGAACTGGTCATCTACCACGTCACAGGCTTTTCAACATATTTCCATTTTTCCCTGGGATTAGTTGAAGAATGGAAAGGAGAGTTTGACAACCAAATATATGTCTCTTCTTAGAGAGAACTAAGCAGAATGAGGACAGATTACTTCCCTTATTTTATGGGCAGGAAAAGTCATCCATCAGAATGACAAATGCTGTACCTCAAGGCCCATCTGTGAAGGTGTCGGGATTTAAGCAATTCGGTGATACTATTGTAAACTCATTGCTACTTTTCTGTTAATTTTCTTTTTTAAAAAAAAAACAAACAGTTTAACAGTAGAAAATAACTGCTGAGGACACCAAGTGACAGTGCTTTTAATAATAACCAAACATTTGAATACCTTAGAGTATAAGTAGGTTGATTCAAACTCTAAAAGACAAAAACACAGATGTTTTTTACTGTCTTTTTTTTCCTTTGGGGTTTTTTTCCTTTTTTTTTTTTTTTTTAATAGAAATGGCAAGGAAGGCCATGAATGCCAGTTTGTGTTGTAGGACTATCTATGTGAATGGATCAGATGTTTAGAAAGAGTGGATTGTGTCATGGGGCTCATGAAACATAGCAATGAATGATCAGAACTAAAGAGTAAGCAGAAGTAAAAGGAATTCTTATGGTCACATCAAGAGCTATGAACCATTCGAGGGCACTGCCAGGTCCAAAAGATGTTAAAAAAACTAATGTGGAAATATCAGGAAAAAATTTCAGTGCTGTTGAATCAGGGATTTTTTTTCCAATTGGGGTGGAGGGGGAGGGGAGCGTGAGTATTTAAAAAGACAATGAACCTTATGATCTTTATTGCCACATTAAACAGCAACTTTAGTAACTTCTCTGAGAAATCTTTTGTGTTTGGAGCTCTGTAGATTAACAGGATGCCCAAACTAATCTGGAAGTCTAGAAACAGGACTAAGTGGATATTCTCAAAAGATTGTATTTCAATAGACCTCTCATGTATTGGAGCTTGGATAGGAATATAATGACTACTCCACTTCATCATCTAATATCTGTTAAAGACATTTAAATACTTCCTTAGTAATATTACTTCCTCTGGTTACAACAACTGCAGACTGAGACGTCCTGGGAAAATATTCTCTTATCTATAGAGCCTCTGTTTTTCTGTTACTATGAAACTTCTACCCTTCATTAACATTCAAATCACCTTCTTTCTCTGCAGCTGGTGGAGAGGCACTTCACTTTTTTTGTCCTAGCAGTGATATAGCAGAACCTTTAACTAAGAACAGGATGTGTCTTGGATCACCTTCAGTCTTTAAAGTTTGTAAACTCTTTGGGTTTTTAGAAACTTGACAGCAAAACAGAGAAACTGTCCAGTGAATAGCTACAATTAGGAATCATCCTCTTCTGTAATTTTTTACCCTGTTATTAGAACCATTATTTTAAATCTACTGGCCTTAAACACTCCATAAGAGGCTATTCCACAAGATTGTCCTGGTGAGAGAAGTATTTTCTTTCTTAAAAAAAAGACAATCTCAAAAATATGCTGCTTTCCCTAATACCAGGTAACTTCTCCCTTTCACTCACAGAAATACTGAAATTTGTAATCCTACATCTCTGAAGAAAGAACGAACATTTTAGGACGGCAGAATTCAACACTTCTTTCAGCATTGTCTACTAGCCTTAGAAAGGGGGTTTGCAAACAGACTTTTGCAACACTATCAAAGAGACCTTTAGGCTGGTCACATTTGGCAGAGAAATTAGAAGGTAAGTTTTCACCGAAAACTTAATTACTTAGCTGAGTCAAAGAGCTAAAGGTTACAACTGTTCCTTTTAGTAATATCACTTATACCTTCCCTGGACAGAATTACATATTTATGACAAATTTAGTGATTTTTTTTATATGCAGTACTGGGTAGGAATACCTGTTTTAATGGCTCTAGCTGATTATTTGGGAACTCCTAAGCTCAAGGTTAAATACCAATTCCCAAAATGTTTGCACATTCTCGCCATTATCAACAATGAATATTTAAACTATAAAGACAAAGTTTAATGTATTTACTATAAATATCATTTCCCTCAAAAAAAACAGTTTTGCTTTGCAACTGGATAAAACAGCTTATTTCTAGATCTTGGATCTTAAATTATACTATTGGTATCTTTGTTAGGTCACTGTTCTATTTTAAAATTATTTATATTTAAAGTTAACTTTTAATTACTGGTTATATTTTTAAATGCAAAAATAATCCTCTTCAATTCTGTTCAGTTTCCAATACTGTGTATGTCACTATGGTTATTAATGGTAACACTGCTATTAAATTAACGATGAATGGTCAATCACTTTTTACATCCCTGCTGTTTTGCTGTTTGCAGAATTCATGCAATTAATTAATAATAGTAGGATCTTCTTTTGGTGTTCACTTAATTTTATAGTTCCTACTTCAGAATAAAACAAAAATTTTAATAGGATCGGAGACTACCATTTTAAAAAGACAGCTTAATCTTCTTTTTAATATTTTTCTCTTTGATGTTGGTATTTATTGGTCATATTCTCAAATTTTATTAAGGCTATAGTGTAATTAACTTACTAAATTTGAACTGGAAAAAAAATTTAAAAGCTATCCCATTTTAAGAGAAATAACATTAAGCTGCTGCATTCAAAGTACTGAAAGCATTTCTTTCATGAACACTAAACGCTGTAGTGTTCTACATGGGAAACGTATGATCCTATCTTACACAAAAATAACTTAGGAAATGTTTTCTTCCATAGCTATCTAGATGCAAAATTCTCTAAAATTATGATTGGCTAAGGGGTTATTTCTACAACTGAAGCTTAATCTGAAAAGAAGCTTTTGGTGCAAAATTACTGAAAAACGGTAACAAGGTAAGAAACATGTATAACTTCCATATAAATTAGAACATGCAGAATCCTGTACTCTTTAAAAGCAGTATGACATTTTCTAGTGGTTGTCGGTAGCTTTAGAGTTATTAGTATCTCAGTAGTTTAAAATTGCACTTACTGAACTGTACTACAGGTAGTAGCAGTTGCTACCGCTACTACTACTACTGTATTTATAATTGTAATAATTGTAATCAGTATTACAGCCATTTCTGGAGGTCTACACTAATCCCTCTTTTGGGCACTAGATTTGCCATCCATCATAAGATTATAGTTTAAAAATGTAAATTAGTCAAATATTAAGAAAGGAAACCAAGATGAAGTGGGCTGCTCAGTACCATAAAGCCAGGAACAAAAACCATTGGACTTATTGCAGGTCAACCTGACTGGACTCAAACACTGAATGACCTTGAAGGGTTTACATTTTCTTAACTCATGAACACTTATGAAAACAAATATCCTCTCTATACACCCAAACTGGAAAAAATCTGAATGGTCACCAAGAAGAATGTTTAGGAAAATTATATCAGAGCATGGTACTTACCTAAGAGACTGGAGATTTGCACTAACTCTCAAGGAGAAACAAGTGCATGCAGGTTGATCCCTCCCATCTTTACCAATTCAAACCATAAAATTAGTCTCTAGGATATAGCCTCCCTTCCATTTGCAGCTCCCCTGAATGGTAAAGTCGATCACTTGGACTTACAAAGCAAAGCAAATTCCCCTAAATTTCATTGGGCTGGACAGAACAATATTTCAAAAAGCAGCTGTTGCTGGCAGTGTTCATCGGCAATCCTTATAAAACAGCCCCCAAAACACACACTGTATCTGATCTCAAGATAAGAAGGCTTTTCTCTAAAGAGTATTGAATCACTTTAATGTAGATTCTAATGCTGCCTTACTCCGCTTTCAAGGTAGCTAGTAAATTCAACTTTACTACAGTACTATAAAGATGTGAAAGAACGGTAATAGCATCTAAAAATGAGCTGTTACCTCTATACTGTTCAGTTTAGAAAACTCTAAACAGAATACTGATGAAAAATGTTAATGATAGTTTGCTGAGTTGCCAAGAGGAATGAGATCAGACAATTCACTATATTTTTGTTATAAAATGTAAATTATAATGTCCTAAAGAATATGCCACAACTCCAAGAAGGACTAAAAGGAAGATCTAAACAACACTGTATTTCACTAATTTAATTTTTAAAAAGAGCTAGCCAGCAGCCATACTTACATAATCAGTACAGTCCCAGCAAAGATCTCTGTAGGAGTTAAAATCCTGTGAATACTAAGTCCTGTCAATTGCAATGAAGTACCTCAAAGTACTTAAAGCACCTTGCTGAACTAAGGCCTTAATCATGTCTGTATATACCTCTGAGCAGTTTGCATTAAATCACCAATACAGTCTCAATAGACTGGATAAGTAGGGAAATTCAAAATGTTCTAATAATGTAAAATGTTAGAAATGAGCCTTGAGTCTGTGATCCTTTAGCTTTGATGAGGTGGACTGTCTTCTTCACCATACCCATGCTTCTGACCCTGAATTTCAAGGCTGAAAATTAATAATTTCTTTCTTGGGCAATGACAATGAAATTATTTTACAGCCCCAGCCCATCCTCAGACTCTGTAGCCTAAGTTCATGGCATCACCTCAGTCCTACAACTCATAAATGGCACAGAAGGTAGTGAGAAAAGGCAAAAGAGTAGGCAGTGTATCCCCTGGCATCTCTGCACAGCAGCTGGTGAGACAAAACAAAAAATCAGATCACTGCCTAGAGAGTCTATTGGCAACTCTCAGTTGCATCTGGGAACAATGGCCCATCAAAGCTAACTATGTATTGTTAATATCTCTACCTAATCCAGGCAAGGGGAAAGAAAAGTATCAAGTCCTCTAGCAAATCCTACAACCTTCCAATCACTCGCACCTCCATTTTCCTGAGTCTTGTAAGCATATACACAACTGTTACTACAGCAGCTTCTCTAATGCTGCTATAAACATCATCTGGGGCCAGGTTGGGGGTGACGGTGCGTTCACTGCTGCCAGAAGGTATTTATTCCACATTTCCACAAAATACAGAGAAGACAAGGAGGTTGTATTTCATGTTCCTACCTCACCAGCCTAAGGAGAAATTAGGGTAGTACAGAACTTGGCTGCATGGAAATACTGGGGTCTGGGAAACATGTTTCTGAGGGCTGGATTATGATTTTTGCGATACAGAATTTTTGAGCTATTGGGTTCTAAGCCTGCACAGTCTTAAGCTTGCAGCTATTGGCATGTTTGACATTTTAAACTATGAAATACCAACCTATTTTGAAATTGTCCAAATCATTAGTTGTGGAATTTTCCTAGCACTTCATGAATACCACTGTTAATTGGGCAATTAACTCGAAACTACAGAATATGCTGTGATGGCATGATATGATATAAGCCATGTAAAAGAAGGAACAGCCAAGCAACTCAGTATGTTGAAAGATATTAATGAAGTGGCAAAATCTGCCAGAAAAATAATAATGGGTGATTTTAACTACCCCAATATTAACTGGTTGAATAACACATCTGTACATGGTTTGGAGAAGCAGCTTATTGATACTATAAATGGCTTCTTTTTGGAGCAGCTCCTTCTGGAGCACAGAGGAGGAGGAGTTCCACTCAGTTATTAATTTGTGTGTGTGTGTTTGTGTAGAAAGCAAGCATGGGTGTTCCGCTAAGCAACAATGGCCACAGGACAATGAGTTTGAATCTCAGTGATGAAGTATTTCAAGTGGTAACCAAATAGTTAATGGCAGGTGGGTGGGTGAGGAAAACCCATAAACAACAGCCATCTCAAAGGGAAGGCTGTTTTGGAGGAACTAAGGAGCTTATTCACACACAGAAACAAACCACCAGAGTTAAAAGGGAGGGGGGGGAGGGGGGTTGAGGCTAGCATGTTTCTGGGGTAAAGTACAAGAATTTATGTGGCCTTAAAAAAAACACTCTTTGAATGCATGAACTCCACCTAAATACTTTTAACAGGACACAACATTGATTATTGTTATAGCTTGCTGATGAATATTGCACAATCTGAAAAAATCTACAATGCAAACTGTAGCAATCAGAATGTATAAATTCAGTTTAAAAAAATTACAGGAAGAGAAAAATTATATTTTGTTTCAATAATTATATAATTATTCAAGTAAATTGGCCTGTGAAGAGGATGCATATATGTTATCTAATGTAGAAACATAGGAATCTGGAGTGAGATTATACAGGTCTTGCAGCTGTTTTAAGGAACACAAGAAAGACATCACAGAATGTGCATGGTTATGTTCCCTTCATCATTTTCTAAAAGTTACAGTTACATTCATAAAAAACATGTTTAAGAACAAGAGATTAAAAAACAAGGAACTAACTTACAGAAAAGTTATACACAGACATGGTAGTTATAGTCACTTCCTAGCTGTGATTGTCTAGGAATGGGGCTGTGAAGAAATGCAGCTTGTTTGTTCCTTTATCATATTTCAAGACCTGGAGACTTAAGAACATGTTAGGTTTCCATACTGGATCAGAAGAATCTTGGAGTGGACAGCAACAAATAGCTGGTATTTCACAGGCAAGCAAACATACCTCAATTCGTACCAAACAAATCTTTGGGCAAAAGATTCCTTTCAAAGCCATTCACACTTCTTACAAACACAGATATCCTGTCAGGCTTTAATGAACACAGTAAGGAAGTATAAGGACCATTTGCTAGAGTGGGATGTTACCTTAATATATAATCAATTAAAAAAGGCCAATAACCTAGCAATGATAAAAACTTGCCCAAGCAAGATATGATAAGAGAGTTCTAATGAGTAACTGTTCTTTAGTGGATATGGGGCTTGGGGGACATCCAATACGGTTGTAGAGGAAATGGCTTTTCAAGAATTTGTATTAAAATCTGCATCATGATTTGGAGGGGGAAATGTTCCATAAAATTAAGACTTTGTAACCATATTTTAAAAATACTGCGTTAAGAAGCAGCAAAGTGACATGAAACCTAGTCTTGACAAATACAGAACATTGCATCTTGGAAAGAATAATTTCAGCTATTTAGTTTCACTGCTGGATTTTATACAAACTATAACCGCTTGGTAAAAAAGGAACAATGAAATAAAATATCAATAGGACAAACAAACCCTAAGGATATAAAAGGAAAAGAGAAAATACCATATCTTTAAATAAATTGATAGTGCATGTTCTATTAAGATAAGGTACTCAAGTCTAAAAAATATCTCAGAAATACAGGAGAAATAAAAGTGAGTTCAGTGAACTTCACAGAATTGTTTAATACACCAAGTCCATTCTGGAACATTTTCACTTGTCTCTGAAATGAAAAGGGCTGCCTACTTTCCATTGAAGGATTGGCTAATCATGAGCCTGATTTGATGTTCATAAAACTTTCGCTGAAATAGGATCAAGTAACTTTATCACACACTGAAATTAAGCACATCTCTGATCCCACGTGCCTGCTGAAGGAGCAACTCTCAAGTTTTAGGTAGGTAGTTATGAGGTTTTGGGAAGTGAAATTTTTACTTCACTTTCATCATGCTAAACTTGGCTTCAGATTCCTGTGCTTTACGCTGATCACTTCAGCAGATCTAACTGTAGCTCAGTGTTATATCAGTGACCAGGCAATTCTTTAAAAGAAAAGTATTATATATTGAATATTAAAGCATTTGAGTAGAAAATAGATACTAAACCAGTAGGAATTCCATACACACAGCCAGTTTGCTAGCTAGTCATCCATCTTCATTCTGGTGCCCTACAGTACTTTAGATCTTCTGCAGGAGCATGCGTCTCAGTCAGACCCTCGTCCTTGCCAATTTCCAGATGAAGAACGCCTCCCTTTCTAAATCAAACTTTTCTTTTTATACTGAAAATAAGAACTTTGAATGAAGTCTTACATTTTGTGAACTGTTTCACTGGGGCAGGTGGAAGTGAGAAGTGAGACTTCAAAAACTCATGTAACCTGCTTTGTTTTAGCATTGGAGAATTGGATTAATTACTCCCTGGGGCTTTTTGGCTCCTGCAGGGAGCATCTTTCAGACTAACTTTCAGAGCCAGGATTATACAGTAATCTCTAATAAACCCATAAAGATAATATGGTATTTACACAATTAAATGTAGTCTTTGAATATTTTATGATGCGCAGTACTGAATCCATCACACGTATTAAGCACAGAATCTGCTCCCAGGTAGTTCAAATTGATTTTGTTCAATGTCTTGTTAATGTAGATATCCCAAAATATCAATTCATGATCACTGTACATGAACTTAAACTACTAAAAGTAAAATGAACATTTTCACATTATTTATATTTTAATTATTAATGAAAGCACTGCCAAGAAGCAAAAAAAAAAATTAATTAATGGAAAATTAATTTTTAAAAAATACGCACTGATTTTTAAAATTGACCTTTATGCTCTATCTTATATTTAATATCTTAAACTAACATTTTTAATGGAGGCTTCACTTTGATCAGCTCTTTTTAATTAACTTTAGAAATGTGAGTGTTTTACAGTACAGTCTTTATCAATTTTTTTATTTAGCTATTAACACTTACGTTTTACCTTCAACAGACCATTATCAGATTTCTATCGAGTCAGGCTTTGGTATATACCAAAGATCTTGATACATCTAGCAAGCAGTTAACCTCTTACCCTACACTCTCTTGTAACTGTGATTATGATGAATGAGTGGCTAGTTCTAAGCAATTCTGTTTTATGTCAATAAATGAATCAAACAGCCATTGGTATATGTGCATTAGGAAGATAGAGAAAATGAAGCTGTCTGTGGACACTTTACAACCCTCACTCTTTTAAGTAATATGATTTGAAAAGTTAATGCTGACATCAACTGTTGGTATTGTTCATCCATAGTATAGAATAAGAAATCCTTTGTGTAATTTACGTAGAATGAAAAATACTGTATATAATTCACTACTTGCAGCATGGCTTAAAGAAAATTCTCTTTACAGCTTCTCTAAGATCCTGCATTGTAGTTATTAAGTGACCTGAGGCTTTGGTTTTGTGATGAACAACGATTTCTTCTAAAAATATTTTGGCTCTGCAAATGCCAATCACTTGCAGAAAACCTATAGAACTCTGTCCAGGTATGGACTTGTATGAATACTTTGCTTCCACGTTCTTAATTCAGCTTCTTAGCACAAATATTTTCTAACAGATTCCTCTCTCCCAAGCACTGCATGCAACTTCGATAGCATATAGGATTGTTTGGATGAGGATTTCCATTTTATTGCTTGGTACTTTTGCAAAGAATTTTTTAGACAGCAGATGGATCTAGTGCATTACACGCATCTCATCCAGCACACATATGGAGCTGCAGCAGAGCAAGAAGGTCCTCACTTATATTCAGAGCATGACAATCCTCTGAAAAAGCATTTCTAGCAGCAGCTTCACTAAATGGTCCAACTTCACCAAAAAGTAAGCAAAGATCACGTACGTGGCCTCTGTGCAGTGTGACAGAAGCTGGTTGAGCTGCTCTCACCCTCAGTGGTATCCTCATTTTAGTAAGTTCTCAAGAGCCTAAAAGCAAGAAACCCTTTGGCTTTATGTGAACGAAAACTGTTATTTTGTATATTTTCTCTTGTGGCAAACATTTCATTCTTTGTAAAGAAATGAAGAAGATTTCTGTGCTATGTTAAATATCAAAATCCTAGAAGAAGTTTAAGTGCACTATTTGCTTATTATAGGAAAAACTGGCTGAAATGAATACAATGCATATTGCTTCCACAATATGAGCAATCTGTATATCTATTCATGTATTTACTTGCTACTAAGAAACAGTATGTACAGTCAATAGAGGAGCAGCCAAAATTATGTCTGCTGCACTCAGAAGGTAAACGGGAACTCAGATAGAAACACACTTCCGTGCCAGTATCACCCAACAGACATTCCTTCTGTTAGAACCACAAGTCCCTAGGTGACCTCCCACAGCCACGCAGCTTCAGCAAAAATTCACACAGAGGAGTCCATCAGACATCCCAGCAAGAAGCACAAGGCAGGAAGCGAGAACTTCAGGTACTAAAAAACAAACAGAACTTTTCATAGTTTTGATTGGACTTCTGTCCTGTTCTCAGCATATGAATGTCCCAGCCACCTTCCTCTCTCCTTCAGTCTTTTTTCCACATCTTCCTCTCTTCAGGTGCAACTACAAAGCTCTGGATGTATGCAACTGTCCTTCAGTTAGACCCACACTGGCAAATGTGCTTGGGCATCAACACACCAGGTATTACTCAAGTGTAAAGAAATGCCCTTTCCCACTTCCATTTTGTTTCTACTCAACTGACTCTCTCTTAAGTACATCTAAAATATGTGTATTTATACCTCATGTTATATACTGGAACTTTGTTTCTTATTAGAAAATTTGTGTGCTACTGTAGTGCAAGCATTGCATAAAAACAGTAAGACAGTGTTCCAGTAGAAGCAGATTTTAAATTCACCATTTATAAAATAATCCCAGGAAAATAGAGCTTTGAATTGCTGAGGGGCTACTTCATGGTGCAGCCACATCATTTTACATTGGTATGTTACAAATGCTAGCAGGAAAGTAGGCACAAGAGGATAAAGACCTCTGATACCTCCAGTACACACATGCCAAAAAAGTATGGATGTTGCAGCAAATAGAGCTTCTAATAAGGCATCACTTTTCTTTCTTAACAGGAATTTTGAAAGAGTCAGCTCCTTACAGAAAGAGGTAAGTGGTAAGCTGATAAACATCTCCTTGACCAAAATGCTGATGAGCAATTATACCTTACAAAGAGAAAAAAGGAGATCAACTATTTAGGAATGGAGTTCAGTGTACCACTTTTCTAGAAGCTATAGATACTATATTTTCCCAAATAAATTAACTGTAGAAGATCAGATGATATCAGTTAAACCCATAAAGGTAAATAGTGCCAAAGCCACATGTCTTCACTTGCTCCAAATAAGATGTGCTTTCTTTATCATGTAAATATTCACAGTTTAATAGTTTTCTCCTTTTAAATAAGCTGGTAGAAATACAAAGCACAAATCTAGTTGGTTGGATGCTCCACGGTGTAAATAAACACACTCTCTAAGTTTTAAATAGAAGGATTCCTAATTAAATCAAGAGAAGTATAAAAACTGCCTTAAAAATAAGATTGTGGAAAAAATATTAAATATTGAGTTTGAGGTAAAGCATACTCCCTAATGATGTGGATTGGAATAAGTGTTTGAAAAGATAAAGTTTACCTACTCACAATCTCAGTTTTGTTGTGTTATAATGTGTGTGTGTGTCCCCTAAGTGTTTCTATTTTTGTTTTTAAACCTTCTTTGAAAAAAATTGCTGCTGTTTGTTTTTAAAGTAATTTGATTTTAGTCTCAAATCTAATTATATTATTTTCACCGTATTTTCAATACAGGCTTTTCACCAAAGACCTGGTCTTGCAAGGCACAGAAGCTTCATGAGCTTCAACATCATTCATTTCAGGGTGGTTTTTTCTCCCCTATATCAGTGTTTTCACTTTGTAGTCAAATCACAATAAAATGTTTACACAGAAACTGAACTGCTATTAAAAAGGTAATTCTAATTGCTGCTGTACAAGCAAAATTTGTTTTAAATGCTGTGTTATTAGAGGACATTTATTTTGCCATCTGTAACTTTAAATAACTATTGCAGTTTACTACTGGACAAACCTACTTGAGAAGAACAATTAAATAAATTAAACCATGTTAAGACCACATTCTTGAAAAAAGTAACCTTTAGTTAGGACAATTACTCTGTGGGCAAAACACAAAAGCACAAATGTCACATTTTCCATGAAATTTACTTTTGTATGAATCATCAATCCTGTTTTCTCCTGAACAAAACTAGCCAAATACGACAAAAAAAAAACCACCCCAAAGTTGTCTGAACTGGATGATCCAAGTAATTACATGTTACAGCAGAATGCATCTATGACAAAACTTTCAAAAATTTGAGGAAAAAGTTATTATAGCCCCTGGTTGAAATAGCTTTGGTATAGAACCATAGCAGTATTTAGCTGATCTTGCTGTATTCCCATATAAAAAATATGCACAGTTTCAAAGATCAATCTTCCTAGCACTGATCTACAGTCCTTCCCTTTGGAGTATAGATCAAACAAATACGCTATAAAAACATGCCCAAATATTATAGCATAACATGAAAAAGGTATACACTTCTCATTAGCATTTTTTAAATGCTGCTTAGAATTGAATCTTCTCAAAAGTCCTTATATATGCAAACTTCTTGTCTTCCACACCAACCCTCCAAAGCTCCATCTTATATGGTATCATTTGCTTAGTGCCTATTTGCTTAGCCTCAGGTTCTGATTCTGATTTCATCAGCTTCCTTGGACATCTCACTTGAATAAGTATTTACAGAAATCAAGCCTTTAAATTGAAAGATACTTGAGGTAAGAACCCATGCTGTTAGTCTATAGAGCACAGTGAAAATTTATGACACTGTACATATTACTGTTACTGAATGGTAAGAGTCTGTATCTGCTGAACTAATGTATACTACCTACAGAATATGTGCAAGTTCAGAGAGGTACAGTAGAGACGATTTAAGAAGATCTAAACCTGTATTACTATAGAATGTATACTTCAACCCTGTTTTCAGTATATGACAAAACACCAGGCTGAATCAATCAGTTGTACATCCTACATTTTGGTTTCAGTTTATGTGAACTTAATGTTTGCATATGTTCCTAGATACATAGAGCTAAATACTAAAAGAAGTCCTTTAATCAGAGAACAAGAACAGTCAGCCATAGTGTTATCTTCTCCAGATATTCATGTCAATGTGATTGAACTCTCAGTTGCAGAGAATACCTATAAAATACTAGATTGTGGTTCATTGTGTACAGTTATTTTGTATAGTCATTTACTTGGCTTCATTGGTAAGGCTGCTGAATGATGTTCCAGCTCTCATGGTCACAATACTATAAGCTGTCGCAACTGCACTAACAACTTTTTCTGCAAAAGCCAGTGTACAGTTGTGTGATAACAACAGTCCATACTTCTCATTACAGTTTAAGTACTTACTTGATTGACCTAAACTCAAATATTGTTTTCAAAGTACATTTTAATGTCAATTCTGTTTACCACAGTTTTTTGTCGTTGTCAACCAAGAAAAGCAAGACTCAGATCAGGAGTCCACAATATAATTACTAAAGCCCTTTATATGTTCATAATACTACACGAACATGAATTAAACAATACTTACAGGTTTTCACCCAATTAGCCTGGTACATACAAAGAAGTTCGCCATGAATATACCATTGTATTTATTCCATTGCTTTGATTGGAAAGTATACTCCATATTGAGTACTTTCCAACAGTACATAAAGAGGTACAGTTTGTATTGACTGATATATTACTATTTTCATGTATAGATGAGAAAAATGAGGCAAAGAAAGCCTAACTGATTGCTTGAAAAAAACATGCAGTGGCAAAGCCAGGAAGAGATACAATAAATTCCTCACTCTCAATTCAGTAATCACTTTACATTGCCTTCTCAGAACTATTTTTCAATGGTAATACTTTTTGTAAATTGTTTATTTTATTTAATAACAATATTTTCTTTAAATACGACTGACAATGCTCATTAAAAAGATGCTGAGCTGTAAATGGAGGGAACTGCAAATATAATAGCAAAACCATATATGAAAATGAACATTTGTAAAGTGGAAGGGTTAGTACAAATTGAACACATTTCCATATTGAGAAGAGAACCAGCCATATTTTTCCCTGATGATGTAGTTTCGTGAACATCTTTTTCCACAAATGATTGATTGAATAAATATTTATTCATAAACTATATTTGTGACTTAAGACAACAAGCTGCATAGATTGATTTCATTTATACTACATCATATAAGAGGTATTGCAATAATTTATATCATGCCAAGTCTAAGTCCCATTAGATTTTCCTTATTATACTTGACTAAAGCTGAAGACTATCCAAAACAGCAATTCTGAATGCTTTCTATTTGTTGCGTAAATAACTATCTTCCTCCCAGATCCCCTCCTCTAACTTTCCCTTTCTCAAAGCATTTATGCATAGGCCTTAGTCCCATTTGCTTTATTTGAACTTGGGCACACGCTGAAGCATATTCTTGGGCCATGGCCTAAATGACTACAGATTCAGTCATTTTGCTGCAAACGTAAAGGTCAGCTTTCTCAAGCATATATGAAAATACACTCCCAGTTCAGCAGATACTGGTGGTCTTAATGTTTCCTCAATAAACCCATGTAACATCTCCCCTAAAAGTCCTGTCAGTCTTGAAGCACAGCCCCAATTCACTTCTAGAAATAATTTTCATCACAACAGCAAGATGGACTGTATCATTAGCAAGTATCACAACTGAAGTGTTACATTAAGCAACACTGTTCTCTAGTTACTATTATGAAAACCAAAAGAAAGCTTGAACTAACAGGAATATCACTGTTAATTCAAGCATCTGTAGACTCTCTGAATAACTGAAACATAAGTTGCTAGCAAATACCTACAAAAAGTTTCTAAGTAGTTAGGTACATCTCAATAAAAGAACATTCTAAAACTGTGGCATGACAGCAACACTTTAAAATAGCTTCCATTCTTCATGTTAAAAGGAGTATTAGAAAGATGCACATAACAGGAAAACTAATAAGTACTTACAAATACACGAGAAAATCAGCCCCAGCTCCCAGAAATCACTGGTAAGTTGCTTTTGAATTCATGAAACTGACCTGAAAACGTTAAAGGAAAAAAAAGGTGAAACAAAAGAAAGTCCAGACTGATAAATGTTACTTTTCTATTATTATAGAATAGTTACGACTTTTAACTATGAACTAAATAAAACAGAACAGAAGACTGTAGTCAATATTTCAGCCATGTAATTTACACAGAATTTGTTTCCAGGAAGCCAATACCAAGAGAAACAATTATTTCATTGTTCTGCATCTCACGCCATAGCAACTCAGTCCATTACCGCTTCTAAGAACTGCCATAAATGCAAGCATGGTTATCTTTTAATAAGGAAAATAGCTGTGAGGGTTTTTTTGGCTGGTTGGGGTTTCTTGTTGGTTTTTTTCCTTCTTTTTTTGTTTTCAAGTGTTACAGAACATTCATTACTTTTTCAAAGTATTTTGTTAACAGCATTTTGCAGCTTAACTAACTGGTGTAAAATAATATTGTTTAGGTGTGTTTAACTGGAACCCATCTAAGGCAAAATTCATACAGAAAAAAAGACTAACAATTTTGTTCTCCTACGGTCTAGATCCCAGTTAGAAGCCTAGCCTAAGTACAATGCTTTCACTATAAGGCATGATTAAATCCAACATTCTTTTTCCTGCATACCCCTCAGTTCTAGTTGGAAAGGTAACAGATGCAACTCAAACCCACAGAGCTCGCCTTATAAAATTCTTTAACTAGCACAATGACTCACTTTATGCCTCTAAATATCCATGGTTTCCTCTCTCCAGAACCCCCATGCATTAGTAGGTAGTTCAGTAGTTTATTTTTATTGTTTGGTCTACGTACAGCACATTTTTAGTTCTTATGAAAACAAAGAAACTTTGTTGCACAGCCCTTGTTTTCTTTCCAAAATGTGAGGATGGATATGGGTAACATTAAACTGAAAATAGTAATGAAGCCTGGGCAACTAGTTTAGGTCAAAACCTTTTTGTTCTCTGGGAGCTATCTGATTAATTTGCAGTTCATAAAACAGTGGGTGTAAGCTCAGTTTAAAAACATGTAACTATATTTAAGATGAAATCATCATTTTTGTTAGCCTCCAGTAATCTTTAAGAAACACCTTCCCACAACATTTCTGTATCCTAAAGTGCACCAGCCAGTACTGCACATTGCCTAGAGACAAGGAGAGATTACCAAACTTATCTTGATGTAGAATATCCTCCTTATTTCATACACCCACCCTGAAGTGCATATTATTCATTCCAACCAAGCCCTCCCCCAACCCAAAAGTACACATTTAATTGTGTCTTCTCTCCTGTAATACCAACAGAGAGTCAACAAATCTCATTTCCTATATCAATGCAGTGTTATTATGTATTTTAAAAGCAAGTCTGAATCTCATTATCAGCTGATTTATGCCATTAGTGTGCTTTGGAGCCACCAATTAAACAAGGACAGTGGTTCATAAGGTCACAGTTAATTAATCTGAAAGAGTATAAATACACTTTAATGCACATCACCTCATGTAGAGAATTTAGGAACAAAGCACCAAACCTTTATTCTGGGCAAGCAATTAAGGGGAAAGGTTAAATATACAAAATTTTAAATATAGCTTTAGCACTCTGTTAATCTATCAGGAAAAAAGTTCAGTTTAGTAAAAAATCCTGTGGAATAATATGTATGTGAAGCCTTGATTCTTATAGCAACAGTGCAAGCGAGGGAGAAGGCAGAAGAGGGCTAACCATACCCAGTGATTCTGAGCAAACGAAGGCTTGTTGCTCAGATCACAACTCAGAACTGGGAATCAGCTGCAGGCTTATCCATTACGTAGCTGGTCAGGGTGGAAAAAAAACAAAAACAAAAATCCAACCCCAAACAGCTCAGTCTATTCAAAACAGACTCATCTGAGCTAGTCTGTTGTATTTAGTATATCATACAAAACTGACTTTTCCCTCAACCACATTCCCTTAGTATATTTAATAAAAAAGTACAATCAAGTAAGTGTTCAGTAATAGCTGTAGTCTACTAACAGGACCAGAGTGTAAGTAAAATGCTGAAACCAATCTATTTGACCAGAAATAGTTATTCACAGTGGGAATTCAAGTATGAGGTACCTGGGGTTTACATGGAAGAAAATGATACCTGTTTCTTACTGCCTTGACTCATTTTACCTTGCACAGTTCCTTGCTCAAAAGATAGACAATATAACTAACACACACACAAAACAAAAGTAAACCTCGTGATCTAATTAGATGAAGTAGTTGATAACTATTTTTTTTCTCTTTTACACTTGCAGTACTATGTTCTATAGCATCACATTACTTTATTTCTTTTTAGTTTTCCAGGTAATTTTTCTTAAACCGAAAACTGTTTTCTTATCCATGTAGAAAACCCTCTGTCCATCAAACACTAACATCGTAAGTTTAATACAAAATTTCTATCAGGTGTATCCTAGACAAATTGTATAATTAAATATAAATTTATTACTTAAATAAAATAGAACAAGGACTAATACTATACAGGTCAGCAGTTGTTCCATGTAGGTTTTTATACCTGTCTCTTTTATCAATAAAAGACTTGCATCATGTTTTTAATGGTGTTTGGAAGGCCAGCTCCCACTGATTTTGAGAAGAAAGACCTAACCCTTTCAGAAGTCTAGCTCTTATTCTATTAGCTTAAACCATTTATACTTTCACTTCAGATGTCTCGAGTTGAACCCCAAGTATTCTGTTGATTTAACTGGTACAAGTCCCACCAGAAACTTCACTCAGATATTTTGCAGTTGAAATGCTCTCAAAATGTTCTCAATACCTGCAATGTCTGCAGGTATTTCAGATGCTTGTTTGGCAAGTTGCTAGCACCCGTATCAAAGACTGGGTCTCCCAGCCCCACTATGAAAGGCGAAAAATAAAGCAGTAAGAGCAACTTATGCTCTGATTTCAGGTACCTTTGCCAAAAGAAGCTTCATACTTAAATCGGTGCATAGAATGAACCAAACAAAAAAGGTTACGTTCCCTTTTTCCTGTACTATAGCTGACTTTCTGTTCTACCATTCTGTTAAAATGCCAAAACTTTTGACAGCACAGGAAAAACACAGTGCAAAGACTTAAATCTGTGTACCAGTGCTTCCAGTGCCCTCGTACAAATCAACATTTCAACCTACAAACTGTAGCATGGCTGCAGGGCAGGGGAACTGAGGCAAAAGCAGATGCAATACAGCAGATCTGTCTGAAATTACCGTCTATACTTCTGTGATACTTGCTGATGAAAACACCCAGAGGTAACACACCATGGAGTCCCAAGCCTTGGAAAGCAGAACAAAAAAAACCCCAAACAACACAAACTGTCAACATCATGAAAACAATGAGCCACAAAGACAGGGATTTACAAAAGGACCTAAGGGTTCAGGCAACCCGCTTTCAATGAAAATAGCAAAGGTTGATTATCATCTTGTTTGCCTCAAAAATTCCATTTTAGAAAACCATAAAAAGGTTACATTTTAAATGAAAAGGTTTGCTCAAAAGGAAACATCATAGCAGTTTTCATGGTTTTGACTGTTTGTTTGTTTGGGGTTGATTTTTTCAAACAGGAAAAGGCATCCTAATGTCAGGTAACATGAAATAAGACAAAGGTCATTTCTGCAAACACCAGAAAGTCACCGCCCTGTCTTAAAAGAAGTGTTAATAAAGTTAACCATCTCTCATGACTTGACTAAGAATAATGTACAGTCATCCAACAATTTCACAGAATCTTTCAAAATAACTCTTCAAAAAGCTAAGCTTTTGCTTGTCTTGCAAACACATATTGGCACCAAGAGAATGCTGGATACAAAACAGATTATGCACATCACTAAATGACTGCAGGATCTTACATGCCCTAAGTATTATGAACCAAGCAAAATTCCATAAATAGCCAAACATCACTTATAAAATAGTCCTCTCTTCACCCAACCATCACCAGGTCTAATAATTCCAAGAGATTTTAGTTTTCAGGACATAGAAAGTTTCACCACTTTTGGAAAGAAGGAAAAAAGTTACTCATTTTATAAAATCTTTAAATAAAATATTCTCATCCTTCTAAGATAGAGTCTCTACAGGTAGTCTGTATTTTCTGTGCACAGTCATCAGTGAGCATGAAGGAAGCCTGCAAGTAAAAAATGGAAGCAGTTATTTAGTAAAAAGCATGGCATCATGTTATATCATTTGAGAATGTGGCCTATCATTGTGGGCTGCTGGGACTAAAATACGTACCATTCAACAACTGTTAAAAAACTATTTTCAGAATTATAGCATGATGTGAAATGAGAAAAAGAAATAATACAGAAATGAAACTATACATTTAGGGCCTGAATCACATAGCAATTTCACACCCTGAAATGTGCAAAATTTCACAATTAAAACATTAATGACCTGCAAGCCCCTAGCCACAATCACAAAAATGAAGGAGGCAGTAGGCTGATTATGATGAGATCCTTTGAGTTGGAATTCTAAAACTATTACTTAATTCAGGTAAAGGGCACAGTTTCAAGATGATTCAATAAAAACTGTTTTACTTACACACAGAAAACTCTTTATACATGATCATTTTGAAAAAGGAAAGTAAACAGAGTAATTAACCACTATAGATGAGACTTTCTACAAGGGAGATGAGGAAATTCCTGTTATCTTCCCTTTGTGTCACTTATCTTCAATGGCCCGGCATTGTATTTTACTGCCTTTGCTGGCTTGTTTCTTAAACTGTTTACTCTCCTCGGTTCCATGCATTAGCAAAAAACAAAAAACCAAACAACAATAACAAAAAAAACCCAGCCAAACCAAAACAACCACAATGCTGTTTCCCTATTGCTTTTTATTTTAGAATAGTCCCTCTGAAATGATCCTCATTTGGATTTTTGTACTCTGTAGCAGAGATTGCAGCCAAATGATATATCAAAGGAGAAATCAGAGCATACCACCTGTTATGCAAGTGGTCATTTTAAAACACGTTGCATCACAGTGAGGTAAGAACAGCACAGTGCATACAATGTAAAAATTGGTCTCCAAAGTTTCTACTCAGTTGCTGCCTTTGCTATAGATTTTCTGCTCAACCTTCAGCAAAAGTGTTTCTTTGTGCTTCTTAGTTCCTTATTCACAGAAAGGAGCTACTATTTCTTTCTTCTGTAACAGTGATGCTTTACAATTCTACATACCAGAAGCTGTGATGTTGTTATTACAGAGACAAGGCTCAAAAAAAATACTTAAAATAGGATACATCTCCACAGAGTTTTGCAGGGAGATGTGAGCTCACTCTGCCCACACTCGGAGATGACTGGCCACAAACCCACTCTAATCCAGTTTAGCTATGGTTAGCGCTTACGTAAACTACATGACTTCCAGTTTAGAGCAACCTCACATCTGCCTACAAAAAGCATGTCGACATACACATACAATAGACGGTGTTGCTGTAAACTACCTCTTAAAAAAAGGAACCCCAGAAGCATCACCACTTTTGCCAAACCCCACAGCGTGGTTCGTAAGAGAGTGGTTCCCTGTCTCTCCCAAAAGGTTATCACTCAGTAGTGGCACATTATCTGGCAGCATTGTATTATATAACGGACTATAAGAGCTCCTTATGATCTCTTCTGTAAAGGCACGGGCATTTGCAAAATTGCATTATATCTTCAACAGGCAGCTCGTGAAGGTTTCTCTGCTGCGTGCCTGCATATCTATAAAGCATCCAATCACTACAGAACGTGAGCACAGAATACAAAATTAAGGTCTTTCCGCTGTATCACTTCATAGCATAGCATCAGGTTAAGACTAAAAAGGATCTTGATGAAAAAAGTCCTGCACATGTACAACAACTAATTTAAATGTATTATTACACCTGCCACTAAAATTATACCTGAAAACACCAAAACCATCTAATTCACTGTGCAGATGAAAGAAATACCTAAATATGTGTTTATTCTTTCATGTAAAAGGAAGGGGGCTAGCATTCCAGATCTGATAAGCTCTGTGCTCATACTTTCAAGCAAATAAGAACCGCAAGACATACACCACGCTGCTTGGAAGGCTGAAGGGAGAGGAGGAATTCCAGTTTTAACTCATGGGTTAAAGACAGCAAAAGCCTCCTCAGTGGCCCGGGGTAGGCTGGTAACACTGCTGGCTCCCTGCTCCCACATCAAGGGACTCAGGTTTCCCAGCAGCTCCTGCACCAGCCCACTGCCACTCACATGATGTAGCTATGACACAAAAAAATACTTCGGAACATCTTGCGAGCTACAAGCCATTTTAATAGCCACAGGGTGGATCGTTCCTAATCATTATGACTGAATTAAAGAAAACAGAGAAAGCTTTCAAAACGGGTATGTTTCTGTAGCGTTTACATATACAGATCCATGCACTGAAGGCACTACAAGGCACATCAAGCCCAGAATGAAAAGTTACAGCCGCACAAGCCCCAGGAAGTATGACTGGTGTTCCAAATACCAGAAAACCTTCCAATATGTGGTACTGTTAGAAGGAGATATCAAATACAGAGAGAGTTTTACAGCAAATACAAACTGCACTTGAAAAGTTACTTTCTACACCTAGAGAAGCAGAGGTGTGCAGAGGACATGGCTTGGAAATGGCATCCAGGGTCACTCTTCAGAGAGTCACATTTGTCACGCAACTATGGAAGGCAACCACACAAAGACCAATATAGAAGCTCTGGCATTGATCTGCATTATAATATTTGGCAATTTTTTTCTCTTCTCTCTGTGCCTCAACTGTACTTTGGAATGTTAGCTTTTTAATCTCTTCCTACATGTGTACAGGAACTTGCAACCGTAACAGGGTCTCAGGATGCTACTGTAATGCAATCTCACAAGGGTTCTCTGGATACAACTTTAACACAAAATAACAACAAAGTTTTTGTTTATTATATATTAATATTATTATTATTATGTAATAATTTCTTTATGCAAGAAGAACACACATACCAGGAGCTGTTAGCCGACCACTTTGGTGTACTTTTTCTTAGCAAATTGTATTAAAATTAACAATACTCTTAGTAGGTTGTGGCTCCCTTTATCTTTTGAATACATAACGTGTCAGGTTCCCTGCTCTTTCATATTCAGACCAATGTTTAAAGTAATTTTACTGAAGAATTGGCTTACTTTGTTTAAAAGAGGGTACGTTCTTTCAGCTCAGTCAAAAAAGGACCAAAAAGGACAGTATAAAACATATAAAATGTTATTCAAACTGTAATTTAGCATGCAGTTAAGTCTCTTTAATGAACTTCATGAGTTCTGGATTGGACTAAACTGAAATTCAATTACAGAGCAGAATGGAATTGCATTGATTTGTGATTCAAATCAACTATCTATATTTACAGGTACATATTCATTTTATCCTCAATTTTTTTATATATTATCTATATATATTTTTATATTTTATCTACACTTGCAGAACTCCTCTGAACACATAAACAGTCTTTTTGGAAAGAAAAATAAAACCAATTCCATTACTGTATTTTCCTTGCTAGACAAAGCATCAAGAATTATGTAGAGTTGGGAAGAGTTAAATAACATAGGACGCATTGAGTCATCGTACATCACTGCTTGAAGTCTGAAGCTGTTGCACACAGACCACAGAAAGGATTTGGGACACGTCTTCATCAGGTTCTTTCACTGAATTTTGATTTGAACACCTACTAAATTGTACTTGTGCTACATTTACCAGATGCAAACTCCTTGGTACAATTTTTGCTAGTGTAACACCTACATATGCATAGGCAAGGCTTGGAACAGTAACAAGGAACCTCTTAAACCAGAAACTAAAGCCCTCAAGCAAAGAGATATATATGGGGGAGGTGGGGGAAGTGGTAATTGTGAAAGCCCAGTTTTACCATTATTTCCAACAGCTACAAATGGTAAGATAGCTGAAATGTCTCCCTGATATTTTAGAGATATCAACAATAATACTAGTGCATGGGAACACTTTACCATAATTAAAATTCCAGCATAAATACCATATAGCACTTGGATTTGAAAATTCCCTGAAAATTGGAGATTCAACCTGTCACAACTGCAGTGCACTACACAATAAAAAAAAGAGATTGGTGGATTTGATTAAAAAAAAAAAAAAAAAAAAAGAAGAAAAAGAAAAATGCGACAATGTACCCTTACCTTCAGAACTTAATATAAGCAGGCTGTGAGCCAAATGACCAGAGGCTAAGTCAGCTGTACACAAATTCACTTTTTTTTTTTTTTTTGACAAATCTATTTTGTAATATTACAATATAAGTGTGCCATTTGCTCCCATTGAAACTAGTGTTAATCCAGACAAAATATTGGGGTTCTGTATTGGAGAGTAATAGTCCATATTATGAAGCTCAAATTTTCAAAGCTAGTTAAGTAGGACATAAAAATCAATTAGAAAGCCTTAAGAATGTCTGCCTTCAGGTCTACTTCTCTGGATTCCCTGAGGGACAAAATCTCCTTACTACATATCTTGGGGGTTTTTCCAGAAACCCTGAAACATAATAATTATAGCTCCAGTTTTTGAAATTCATTTCTCCTGACATTATACCCAGAGAAAAGAAGGTCCAGGTGCTCTCATTTTAGTTTCACTTTAAAAGAATCATAAGTAAATAAAACTTCTTTCTTCAAGGATTGATTCAGTCAATCAGAATCCCATCTTACATACATATCCTCTGTCAGAAAACAGTTCCCCAAGTATGTGGCACAGAGTGCTACCAGCAAGGATATGGCTTTGTATTCTGCCCAAAGGGCCATTCTATTTGTGACTATCTGCAATAATCAGTCCTGAAGATAATTAACTCTCACCTGCTGGACAAATAAAGCACATGAAAAAACATGAACCGCATTACCTCACCAAGCCCTCAAAACAAAAACCTCTCAGCCTCCGTTCAGTCTCTCCTAAAGCAAGCAAAAAATTATGTTTAATTAAGGAAGAAGTACACCTTGAAACAGAAATTTGCCTTCAATGGTGAAGCTATCAGTTTGATAAGAATTCAAGCTTTGGAGACAACCAGGTGAAGCCCTAGTTTCTTCTGATTTTCAGCTATGACATCTCTGTCAAAATCTTGTTTGTGATTTTGAACAATACTTGTTGTTGCCTATCAACTAAAGACTTTGATTTCCTATTTTTTCTGCAGCATTGACCTCTGCAAGATATTTTGAAACCAGAACTGAAATATGTTCACCACAGATAGAAATCCTTGCAGGCAATACTGCCCATCAAATAAATGATACAATGACCCCTAACTCCAATTTATGTTAAGTCTAGTCATGGGTACTAGCAGTCAAGCAGTTTAAAATGCTAAAGCACTACCTACTATCAGTCCATAAAGATCAGTCGTATGTTCATGGTCTGGTTTTTGTACTGTGTATAGAGATCACGTATTAGTAAACTGTCGATCTTGGAGCCAGAGGTGCCCTGCACTTTAGGACACACCGTCCTAAGCTACAAACTTGAAGGCAAGTTTGGGGGAAGGGTTCTGGGTTTTGCATGCTGAAAATGATTCCTAGCCTCTTTAGGTAGTCATATAAAACCATATCTCCAGGCATTTACTGGTATTGCTCAACATCTATGAGCCTCAGGCTATCTGCACCTGCCCTCAGCATGATACTGGCAGGCAGCAATGAAAAGCTGATGGCTAGAGGGGTGGCTACTAGGTGCTTTGCATATGATATTTTAAAAATGTAAATGGAATACTGATCTTAAAACAAAACAAAATTAAAAAATCACACACTCAAAAAGTTGGCATTAATCTGGATAACAAACCTAAAAGTTTCACTAAATTAACTCATCAGACTGACATGTTTCATTACAAGATCTTATCATTGGTTTAACTAAACAAAAGAAAATGAAGGAGGAAAGGAAAATATACAAGGAATAACTTAAATTTCTTTTTAAAAGAAAGTTCTTTAGGAAGTGCTTCAGATATGTTTCTTGTGCTAAATGAAGCAGCTATTGCTGTGGAATCTTAGGGTGGTGTTTTCTCCATTTTCTTTTTAAGGAACACCAGAGTGAACATTACAGCAACATCCATCAGAAATCATTAGAGCACAAGTTATAACTGCTCCCTGGCAACTATAAAGTATGTAGGGTTTTTTCTTCTTTTTTTTTTGCTAAAATTTTCCGATTCCTCTATTTTACTTAACTAGAGATACTTTGTTTCTTTGAGCTAGAAATTTCTCTTTTTCCAGGTGACCCTGCCCTTTTTTTGTGGCATATGCACCCTTTGGAATGCAGTGCAAAGCTAATTACTTATTTACAAGTAAACATAAGAAAACTTTCTGGGAAACCAAGGAAAAATAAAATGTTTAAAATCTTAGCCAATGCCACTCTCAATGACCAAAATGATATTCATAGATCTTTCCCACTTGACAAAGTTTTTAATCCTTATTCTTCTCTTTCTTCATTTAAGAAACTGTAAAATGTTATACTTCCAATGATCACGTTTATAATTTCAGTTATTTTATTGCTAACTACTCCTTGCTTACAAATAACTTAATCTGCTTTCTTTCCAACCTAAGGGCATAAGGGTGACACTGCAGGTCACAGCTATGTTCAAGATCCCGTTGTTCTCAGTGCAGTGTAAATTGCCATAAAGGGTCTTACAAGTGTAGAGTTCTAAGAGGACATGCATTTTGAAAACATCAGCAAACACACTGTTCAATGTGAATAAATATGGTCCCTCTAAGAAAAATATCAAACCCTAGGGACCCCCCTGAGTTCACAGGAAGGCATGGCTATTTCTGGAGCACAGGGTTAAAACCTGGCTGTACTTGATGCGTCACAGAACAATGACGATTTTAACGGATCTAGGATTTTGCTGTTTATTCTGTCACCCCAGTGAGGTAATAAACCTCTTAGAAATTTTCAGAACTTGGCTGAATTATCAATAGCTGATAATTCACTGCAAAGTCAGACACTACTATTAGTAATCACCACAAGAATATATTGTGCACCTACATAATGTTTCAAGATGAAGTTTTAAACTACATTACAAGACAATAAATATTTAAAAATACGACAGTTGGATGATATTTTCCCCTGTACTGAGTGCCAACATAAAGTTTGTGGAACTTTTAAACCATAATTTGAGGATCTAGGAGGAAGATCAAGCAACACACATTTCTACTACCAACACCCTGTACTGGGGTCATTTGTGCAATTAAGCAACACCTTAATAGCAAGTCACCTCCTTGAAAATCAGCAAATAAGATTCCATTCAATAAGATCAGAGGCAGCAGAATCCCAGTCTAAGCCATGTAGAGCTTTGAAAAAATCAGTAAAAACACTATTAAAGCATTTTAAAAGTTATAAGTATAAAAAAATACATTACTTTGAGATGAATCCTCTCTGTAAGCATGCTGACTCCGATTTTAAGATCCCAAGTTGCTTAAGCGCATGTACAAAAATTAAGACATAATTACCTAAAAAAATTTACAAAGTGGCTCAATGCCAACAAGAGAGTCTCCCATCAATCATATATGATACTCTTCTTGATATCTCTCCCTACCTGGAGAAGCAGCTGTGCTCTACAGCAAGTCCCAACAATCTTTAAAACCTGGCTCCTGCAGACACAGTAAGAGGGTCTAAAAACAACCAGTTAGGCCCTTCTAGTTTTGTTCACTGTTATATGACAACATAAGAAGCAGGGTTCTCACCTTTTATAAAACTCAGATTTAACAGCATTTCACAGTTGCACCTGTCCAATCCTACAGAAGCCAAAGAACTTGCATGATATAAGTGATGTCGATACTCAGCCTCATTATCTCAACTATGCCTCACCCAAGATGTATTTCAACAAGCTGACCCTATAATCACACCACAGTCAATGGTGAAATTTTCAATTATTTCAATGACAATAACAACTAGAGTTTCAGACAAGGGTAATACTATTCTTGTGTAAAAACTGGAAGCAAATACTAACATCGCTAGCTTCTCTAACATCACTAGGATTTAGCAAACATATCATACAAATGCAAGAAAAAAAAACCTATGCAGAACACTTCATTCAAATATGTACGAAGTCCTCTGTGATTACAGCACACAAATTACTGCTATGCTGTTATTAGGGCTGGCTGGAAGGTATTAAAATTAAAAGTCAAATTTTAACATTGCAGAAGCAAATTGGTCAACACTTCAAACTTGTATGGACTTACATTATGAAATCAAGCAACATTACTGGAGTTATAAAATGTGCTGTGTGACCTGCTATTTAATTTTTTAGTTTCTCTACTCTCTAAATGTGGTCTGTCCAAATTCCTCCAATGGGAAAATCTTCCAAGAGAACAGACCACTCTTGACCCATCTCAGACTAGATGTGGAAAATAATTATCATCGTTATACATCTGAACTCAAAATGTAGGATATATTCATATTGTAGGAGAATTATACATTAACACACACTGTGAAAACTGAGCACACTGGGAAAATATCAAGCTACTCAAACAAAACCACTCTTGTTCATAATTTAGTTTTTCCATTTTGGAAACATAATTTGGCACCCTTTATATTAGGCCCAAGTATTGTGAGTTTCAGATACTCCTACAGAGAAGCTAAGTGGGTTTTATTCAGCTACATGCAAAGAAATATATGGTTTTTTCTTTTCTGTGTCTGAAAATAACTTGTCCACTCCGATAAAAAGTATGCCGCTAGAGAGGTTGGCAATTAAGGCTTTGGAGTTTGCCATCCATTAAAACTTGGTGATCCTACCCTAAGTGCTTCACTATCGGAACCATCTGGTGTTCTTTCTGCACAATTACCAAAATACAGAACATATTTTGACTTGGCACTTGCATTTGGTAGACACTTTAGTCATTTTATAAGCAACAAGACAGCATCTTGCCAAAGCACGGCCTCAAAAGGAAATTTCAACACACCAGAATCTGACTTCTATCCTAGAAAGTCCTACCAGAATACAAAGAAGGAACGTCTGCATCTTCAGCTAATGTCCTCACCTTCACATACAAAATACCTCTTTACCAGTTTTTTAACTCTGTGTTTCCTCTCTATGTTGATGATTCAGGGCATTATCTGACAGATTAGGTGTAAAGTGAATTGCCCCTAGTTTGAGGCTCAGCTTCTTTTAAGATGCCTGGCTTTGAAATAGAACAAATGATCCACCAGAAATTAAACAATTAGAAGTAAAAGCAACCAAAGCCATTTCACAATGATACTTTGAAGAACAATATCAAGAATATTTCACGTTAGACTCTCCCACCACATTTTTTGCAGTCCCTGAACATACGCTAATAATACAAGCACAGCTCTAAATGTAGGAAAGTCTGAAAAACAGAGGGAGAAGACAGGAATACAGACTACTCTGGAATACTCTTGAATGATACTAGACTTTTTTTTGGCTCTTAGTTTTCAAGATCTACATAAAAGAAAACATGATGAGAACATCAAACATACTTCCAAGAGCATTAAGAAGTCTCTCTTACAGATTGCCTTTAAGTCACTTATTTTTCTCATTTCTGCCAGTAAAATTTGAGGCAAAAGGTGACAATTTCTATGCAGTAATGATGTTATTCTCAGCTTTCTCAGGAAAGTATGGATAGCATGAAAAAAAATCAGAGAACTCAATTGAAGTGATGACCAATAATTCTCAAATCAAGACATTTCAGTTACTTTTGGGAATTCTGAGGATAGGTCTAGATTTAACGTCTCTCACCTCCAAGCATACCGTATTCAAGGACACAAAATGATGCAAACCTATTGGAACATATACTCTAAGGAATTTACTTTATATATTACCCTAGGTGGGAAAAAAATGCTTCTCTCAAAGACTTCTACTCATTGAACATACTTAGCATTAGTCTGGTTGGTTTCAAAATGGGTCAGCTGCTCTGAAATTAGTGAAAACATGAAAAAACCAAAGGCAAATAGTTTTAAAAATAGCACAGCATAGAAAATATATCTCAAATGACAACTACAAGTTTCACAGCAAACAAATAAGCTGCTGCACTCCATATGGCATAGAAAATTTAAAGTACCACAATAATATATAAACCAGAAAACACAGGTTTTCAAATCAAAATGATCCTATGAGAACATGGATTTCCACCCATCAAAATTTTCATAGATATAAATTGGACTGATACAGTAAAAGAATAACAGATTGGATAATTGTAGACATGGAGAACTGAACAAAATTTTACCAAAAAATTAGTAAGAATGTTATATATGAAATTTGGATGGAAATTAAACAAGCTATTATTACAAGGAACTTTTCAAGGTTAGTCCCCCAACAAAACAACATTCTGAAGAAACAAGTGTAATGAAATTATAATAGTAAGATGAAAAGAAGAAATGGAGAAAATATGTAATCACACAAAAATATATCTGCACAATAGTAAAAGGCAGTGGAACTAATGAAAGTGAGAAATTAGAAACAGTCAATTTGGTGAAGAGATCTATGCGTGCATATAGCAATGTGAGGAATCACAATTGTGTTCATCCTTACTAGACAAGCCGTCAGACAGACAAAATGTAATATATGAGCAAGTAAATAAACATTTGACTACACAGAGTGTCATTCTCATTGGGTGACACTCCAAAGAGTATATGTCTCCTCTGTTGGCAAAAACAAACTGCACATTACATCCTTATTTTTATACAGCATCTCAGACCAGATTTCCTAACATCAGAGATTTAAAAACAAACATGGTTTATTTATTTCCTGCAGGGGTTTTTTCCCTTTAATTTTATCATGGCTAACAATATTGTAACAAGTAGCAAATTGCTATCAAGTCATATTCTCATATTTTTTGAGCATCAGCATGACTTTTTTAAGTCTTTACAAACATGTGAAAAGAAGAAATTTACTTTCAGGAAGGATAATCAGATTACTGCCACCTTACAAAAGCATTATGGGGTGTGTCTGTTATTTCAACTACTGTCATCACTGTAACATGTAACAAACACAATGTGATGATAATATGCCATCCCCAAATGGAACAATCAAATCAAAATGCATAACAGTTAAGAGGGAAATCATTCAACTTATGCCTTAGAATCCTGAGCAACTGCTATAGCATCAGAAAAACTTTTGCAGGAAAAGATGTTGGTGCTTTCAGGCCAGTGGAATTAATATTTTGGTTTAAATTTCACAGCATCTAGAAAAGGCCAAACACAATGGAGCAGATTCACTAAAGTGTTACTTCAGTTTTGTTACATATTAACTTCACAGAAACACTGGAGTCTCATTTGCTATGAGACAAATTAATTAGGTCTAGTGTCTACATTAAAAAACATCTCCATGTCACTTTAAAAAAATCCATAGATGATAGGTCCTTGCTTTACTTTTTCCAATAAAACTAGCAGTTCACCATTTATAAAAGTGATACATTCTGGCATATTTTTGATGTAAATTCTGTACAAGCAATGACGTGAGATAGTAGGAGACCTAAATTCCTCAAGCACGTTAAGACTGAGTTGCCAGCTCTGAAAAACAGACAGTTTTTGCAAAGCATATGAGCTAGTCATGAGCCCAGCGCATGGTTGCTTCTACAGTTGTGCTCTAATGAAAGTGAGGAGAAGCTGGTGGTTATAAACAGAACAAGATATATTGTCTGGCCCTATTCTTACCTACCCAAATGGGAACAGGACCCAGCAGAGATTTCCCAAGTCCTCCCCATGCACAAATAAATGCATTTCTATACATTTTGGCCTTCACAACTGTGAATCAGAAACCAGGATCAGCCCAGAAATAACTGCAGTCTGCTTTTCACAGAAACATAATTTTCTTGTTATGCCTTGCTATAGTTATATATCTTGTGATGTTATTCTTGCCACATCCTAAAAATCTGCATCACTTTTTTTTTGCTTCAGGATGAATTCTGCCTTCAGCTGCAAACTAGGAGTTCCCACAGAAGCCACGATGGTTGCACACTGGTGTACCAGGAAAAAGAGAATTCACCCTTTGAGTTAATCATATCCTATGTATTAACATACTTTTATAGTAATATAATACACACAGTTTATGTTGTGATTTAAGAATTAAAAACTAGTCATATGTAAAATTAGGCCATTCAACGAATAACTGCCAAATAAGTTGGAATTAGAGCTGCATATGAACCATTCAATGCTTGCACTTGCATCAGTGAACTGGAAAAGCTCAGTAAGCCAGCAAGGCTTAGGTACAGAAGCTGACACTCCAGAAGTGTTCGCAGTCCCCTCTCCTTTAAACAATTAAAACTATCCTGCCATTTAATGGAAAGGAACAGGGAAGGAGCAAAGAGGAAAAAGGAAGAAAAGGATAAGGAAATAAATCCTTAACAGTATAACCCAGAAGGATAATTTTTTTCAGGATCTGGTCAAAAATTATTCCATTCTGTTTAATTCTGAATGCATCTGAAGTTCCACCTTGCCTAATAGTTAATTATAATACAAAACTGTATGAGAGAAGATAACATCTTTTCTAAACCTCAAATAAAAAAAAAGCTGAAGTCCGCCAATAACAAAATATATTTAGTTTATTCTAATATGTGTTTCTCAGCTTCCTGTATACTTATTAGGAAGCACTTCCATCACTGTCTGGCTGCAAAACTTCTGTATTGAACTAAATATGCTATTTTTCACTAAACTCAGTGTAGACGTTTTCCTGGAATTTAGACCTGCTAGTCAGTCACATGACAAAGTAATCTAAAATATCATCAATTGATCCATATATGATCAGGTTACAGCCATCCATATTAGTCTTAGAGAATTACTGTGTTGCTCATGCTCTGGCATCAGCAGTCTTTAGTTTATTTTTCTAGCTACTTGGCTGTCAGTTAGAATGAAATTTTCATCAGTTCTTTTGATGAACAGAGAATATAAAAGCTGAGCTATGTCATCTATGACAGACCAACTGCTTTTGGGGGTATTATTTTAGTTAACAGACTATATAATGTCAAATTATAAAACATATTTATACACATATATTTACATTCACAACTAGCCAGATAAACACAAACTACTCCTGAACTGAGAGATATTCAAGGAAAACGAGAACATGACTGTCTACCTTTCTTCAACTTTTAAAATCCTAAGGGAATCTATAAGCTCTGTCTCTTCCCCCCGCCCCCCTTTTTTTTTGTCCCTCCTTTTTATGAACAGAAATCCTGTCGCACCAATATATTTTTGGCCAGACTACTGCATTCAAAAGTGCCCTTTGACTTTGGGATACTGTTTTTAATACAGAACAGAACTCTGTTCCTGTGGAAAGGCAGAAGACAATGCATAGAAGCAGGGACACGGGGAATCCTGAATATGAAAAAGATAGCCAAGTCTTTCAAGGAAAAGAAAGCCAAAATAAGAATACCCACAACTGTACCAAACTGCAGCAGGTATTTAAAGGTACGTAAAGTAAATCTGCTCTTAAAATAGCCACTAATTTTGTAAGACTCCATCTTGAGATGGCGCTGATTTTCCTAAAGACAGTGCTGAAAACTGGTTTTACAGAGTCTCAAGCTTAAATCTAAAACCAAAAGCACACACAATTAATTTTGCATTGAAAATGTTGACATTTCATATCTTATGAGCTGCTGGAAATATACTGAACAAATTCCTTGAACTTGCAAGCTAGGTAATAGGAACAATGAACCAATAGCAAATTAATTCAAGTATGCAATTTTAACATAGCTTTAAAAAGAGAAAAATGTAACCTATTATAAAGAGAGAAAAAAAATATAACTGACACTAAAGAAAACAGCTGGGTTATGTAAGAGGCCTAAGAAAAAGCAACAGTAGCATATTTGGCCTGTTTCAGGCCCTTAGCAAAGGTTTTCGCCCTCTAAAAAATGAATGGAAATTCACAGATTCAGACAGACATAAAATATATGAAATATATGTTTTCACAGATGCAGATATATGGGATATGATAACTAAATATCTGTTTAATTACAGCAGAGACAGCATAGGGTAGGTATTTAACAAATCAGAGAAACTGAAATCTTATTGAAAGACCCTGTTCTTACTGGAAATCTGGACTAGCCAGATGCTGCTGCATAAATGGATTTAGCTGTTTAATTATGCTACACAGTTTGAGGTGGTCTGGGGCAATAACAGGGTTGGTAGGACCACAGCCCTGATTAGAGGCCATCATCGAGGACCTACAGCTTTGGTAACTAGCAAAGCCATACAACTTCTGCATAGGCTGCAAGAGACGGTTGAGATGTATTACAGTTCATCCTCTGATTCTGTTCTTGCCATGAATGCCATGGAAATTCATTTGCACAGTTCCTGGCAAGCCTACTGTTATTTGAAAAGCAAATCTGTACCAACGTGGCTGCTGGGGAGAGTCAGAATGTGTGCAGGTGAAGAATTTGACTTTCCATCCTTAAATGAGTTCAATTAGACTTGCTCAAGTGAAATGCGTGAATGAACTACTCACCAAAACTGAGTAGCTTAAACAGCAAGTCAGTAGCCTTAGCTGGATGCAAAAGTGGATGAAAAGTGCCCACACATGTGGAAGATGCATCAGAACTCTAAGCTAATACTTTCACAAGGCATCCCTGGGTTTGTCTAGTCTTACCTATATCTGTACCACAACTGTCTTTTAACATATAATTTGTTATAGACATCTGAAATGTCCTTATTTAACATCGTGAGTACTCAAATAACCAGAAAAAAAGTATTTTCACAGTAAAAAGATAGTAATATATGGCCAGGTGATGGCTCAAATCAAAACATTGATCCTTACTCTTTCAGTGCCAATAATATGAAAGATTAAATTGCTGATAGCACTCAAATACAGCAGTACTTTATTTTCAGACCTAAAGTATGTAAGATTTCTCCACCATAAAAATTGCAAGTAGAACACTTGTGAATTATGAAGGTCCTTCCTTTTTAAACAAATTTAGAAAATGTAATCATCCTTCACAGGTGAGATATTCTGTTTATTCTATGGAGAATCATTTCAGTCTAAATTAAACTCTTCAAATGGTTTTGATGATTGCTGCAATAAGGACACAACAGGGAAAAGATCTGGGAAGAGAATAACACGTGTTAGATGAATGGCTGACAGAAATATTTCTAGTATATAAAAACCACTGGTTTGTTTTTTTTAACCAAATACTAGTATTATTTTTTCAAAGCATAAAAACTAATGCTGCTTATCTGTCCTAAGTAAAAATGCCAATCTGCACTCTCTTCTTTAATTATCTTCAATATGTACTGAGTACTTCAAAGATTAAAACAAAACATATGTCTTTTCAGCATTCAAAAAAAAAAAACCAGTAGTGGTACCAAGACACCTTCTAGATACCAGACTGTCAGAAAACCCTGCCCATCCACCATTTAAAAATGAGGCATTTTGGGGCATCTTGACCTGGAATAACCAAACACAAGGCAGAGTGAAAATGGCTTGTTTGTTAAAAATTTAAGACGTAAGTCCTGCCACAGATCGCTTAGAAACTAAGCAACTCGGAATCTAAATTAGATTTTATTAAGACAAGTAGTGACCAAATGCAAAGAAAGAGGTTAAAAGTACAATACGAGTCTCTGGCATTCTCTGTTTTTTCTGACCCTAACCTCAAACCTCACAGACAGAAAGAACATAACCAAATAGATGCCCATCAAAAAAATTGTGGAAAGGATTGTTTCATATGTCCCCCTCTTCCAAGCTGTCTCTAAATTCATACTTGTTTAACAGTGTGATTAAGAACACTACTGCCAGCAGTTATGGAAAATTCTAATATAAAGTCAGAGAACTACACCATTACTGAAAAACAGGTGTAAGTTATCCTACTACAGATTTGGGGTTTTTGTAGTATGACATGCCTGCCAGTTCATGACTTAAGTTATCTCAACAGCAAGTATTTTTTTTAAGAGAAATCTCAAAAGAATAACCAGGAATACTGAAATCCAGGTGACTTAAAAACAGCTGTGTGAGGCACCCTATAAGCTGTCTTTTTCAATTTGCTCATCCCAGTGCTAACACTCTCTTATTTCCAAGGAATATTCAATGATCCTTTAGATACTGCTCAAGGTAAACTGTAGTAAAACTGTTTGTCAAGTGTCTTCTGTAAGAATCATTTGTCTTTCTTAATGACATTTGCTTTCCATAGCAATGTACCCCTTGGAGGCTTTCTTGTACATACCAAGCAGTCAACAAGCAGGCTGAAGAAGATGGAGAAGACCAAGTCAGGCTCATTTCACCTCCCTGGATGATGTTCGTGTGGAGACTTTTTACAAAAGACAATGCAGCTCCAGGCTGCACCATTTGCCTTATTTAGCCTCCTCTCTAATGAAGTCTGACTGAAACCAAAGTGTTCTTGCCAGTATAGTTGAAACGGGCACACTGACAAAGTCAGATCCCGACATACAAGGTTTCTGCATGGCACTGCTCAGCCTGCTGCTGGTCCCAAGAACTTTGCCAGATTTATGGACAAGATTTGAGGTTTACTGTACAGTGTGGTCCCTGTCCTCTTCATTACAGTAGGATAATGGGGAACACAAGGTATGAGACCACTGGCAGACACAAGGCAGAAGAGCTGAACTGCAGCTTAGGGTTAGACCCTTAAGGCAAGGGGAGGAACTAAGGAAAAGGGTCTGGGACATTGCTCTTGCTAGTAGATCAGTTTGTAGTATGGAGCTTTTGGAAGATAAGAGGTCCAACCTACATAAGGGTCATAGGCCTAAAGTTACCATTGTACATAATTAGGCAATAAGAAGCTTATTACATGCCTGACTGAGTACCTCACAATTAAGGGCTTGTTCCAAAGCCTGTTTAAGTCAACAGGAATCTTTCTATTGACTTCAAAGGGGCTTTTGATCAAGTCCTGCCTACTTAGTAGGATACTTCTCTCCCCATGTCATAACTTAGCAGTTGTGACCAGGAGGCACTCAAAGTGACAGTCTAATGGCTTAACCACAAAAGTGCTGGTGAGAGGACACTTTCATTTAAGGACACTTGACCCCATTTTGTAACTCCAGCCAACTGCTGATATTCAGTACCTGGGACATCTACTTGGTCAGAAGAGAAAAAATTCATTGACATCACTTAAGGGAAAGGGTAGTACTGAGAGTAACTCTTGTGTTAAACTGGGTCTAATTTTTGCTGAGGCCCATATAACATAGGCTATTGGCACAGAATACAGAGTGTATACACACATTTTTCAATCCAAACAAAAGAAATGGAGGAATTACAAAGTTCCCTCTAATACACATAATACATTATTTATATGCTTCCCTGACCATTAGGCAGTATCACATAATAATCATTTATACAGTTACCTATTTCTGCATACATATTAATTCTGAAAATGCATACTGTGTGGCCACACTGTAACTTGTCACTGACAGACATTGTGGAAATCCCCCTTATTTCATGGATCATTGATCCAATGTGTAAATCCTTCTTAGCGTGCAAGCCATTGACCAGATAAACCATAAGGGCTCCAAAAGGAAAGAGCCTTTCTGGTCTGTCGAGCAAATTCAGCAGTAGCACATGTACTTCAAATCCACATGTGAAAACCTCTTTGAAATTAGGGTCCTGATCCTGCAAATCCTTATGCCCATAACATATAAGTCATCCCAATACAAGTCTAATATATTTATCAGGCACCCCTAGAAAAACAACATTGCACTATTCATGTTAACTGTTTGTTTCCAGAACCAAGACCTAAATACAATCTGAAGAATAGTGTCTAGAAATAATTCAGCCTTTTAAGATTTTCCACTCAAAATAAATAAATACTAAGTACTACATGAAACAGGAAAAAAAATGTAATTTTTTAAATTAATAAGTGGTAAAACTTGCATCTATATATACTGACTCTTTTAATTTGTGTACTTTCCTAGCTTTCAAAACAGCTAATTGGACTTTCCCACCATCTTTGATACTATTAAAAATCACAGATTTTAAGCCAATTCTGCAAATTTACAGCTATGATTCAGCAGCTGAATGTCTTTGAAAGCATATCTGCTAGTAATACAGACAATGCTCTTACAATAATATTTTGCCTTTAAGCATTTTGTTAGATAACCTATATTTTCCTTAATTTCAGATCTGAGGCGAATACAAATTCAGACTACAGAAACACAAATGTTATTTTCTGTGGTGCTGGCACACTGTTATTTTCCAGATCACCCTAACATGAGGTAACTATTATCGATTGTGAAAGCACAACAGGTGGGTCACATGAAAGGTCACATTAGTTTTGTTCACAGGGCCAAACAGAAGGTTTTCATTATCCTTAATAAAAACAGAAGCAAGTAATAAAATATATCATTGCAATAACATATCTCTCCATTCATATGCAATAACCTCATACATTAGATCCTACCATTTCAAAATACTGCTGTTGGCTCCAGCAGCATGATTATTTTTGCGGTTGCTACTTATAAAAATAATATTATAAATCATAGTTTGACTTGCAAATTTCCACACTGTTCTTTTGAACTGCTTTTTGAAATGTTTCTCTGGACAAACCTCCTCAAAGCCTGAGTTCACTTAGAAATATTAAGCACTTTAAATGGTCAATAAGGCGGCAAAGATTTTTCGTAATTCCTGTCATTAGTGTAATAGCAAATCATGGTACCTAGAAGTAGTTAGGCACCTTGTTCAAATCCTGATGGTAAATTAAAGTAGAGTCATAACTCAGACATGGCATAAAAAAGTCAAAACATATTAGATCCTTTCACAACAGTCTTCAGGACAATCTGGTTGACCAGCTCCATTCTGCTTGCAACGCGCATGTACGTACACATACACACACACACATCTGTGCTCTCATCAGTGCACCAGCATGGACAATGAAGGTTTACAGTTTAAAGTAAATACAACATATTCTTGCATCTACTGAAAGCATATTTCATTTTTGCCACTTAGATTTCTCATATGTAAATCATCCGTCTTAAACACATTTCAATACAAATTAAAGAAGGCCTGTATTTAAAAGAACATCAGTCAGTCACTTTCAACATCTATTTCAGAGAAAACGGTTAATATTTTCTGTTTATCTCTTTCTGTTTATCTTTCCAGATAAATACATTTTTAACTTAAATTTTACTTTCATTTATTTCTAAATTATGCCTAAATATTTCTAGTAAATTGGCTTTTCTGCCCAGCTTTTTCCAACTAGACTATTCTCCAATGCCTTCTTTTGCTGCTGTGCATCCCCACCTCAGGATCAACATACCTGAATATTACACAGAATTGAAACCAAAAAGTGTAAAATAAATTTGCATTTGCCTAAAACATTTTTTTCCCAAAATAACATGGGTTATAGGCGTCAGTAGTAACAGTCCAGTGCCTTCCCATTGGTATTGTAGCAACAAAGAGAAGGCCTGCTCTTGAAAGCAGTAACTTGTTATCAGAAAGCAACATGTGTTATTGGAAACAGCAGAAGTATGGAACAATGTACAGCTATCTGCAAATGCAAAATACCCCTGCTAGAATGACTTGTGAGTTTGGTTCCAAAAAAATGAGCTGCTTATCAGTCTGTCACCTAACTGTGCAAAGCTCATCTTGGGGCATGTTGTGTCTGCAGAGTGACATGCATTCTGGTGGTGAGGCAGCCACAGCCGATGCAGGGCCTCGCTCCCTGCAGCCCCCCATTCCTACAAGTTTTAGGACAATGCATTTCTTTTCAGAGCTACACCTGCTGGCACTTCTGACAGTCTATTTTGTCATATGCTTCCTTAAAAGGTTTAAAAATCTTTCTCACGATTTGAAAATACTAAGCTACATCTTCATCCTTTTTCACACGGTACTCCTCCCCGCTCACAGCTTAATGTGCTAATATTAAAAATCCTAGAACATAAATCAGTAACTATATTTCCATGTTGCGTGAGGCAAGGGTGCGGAGAATCTCAAGCATTTTAGGTCAGGAAAAAAGTCTCTTCAGTTACAGCGTATCTGATACAGACACACACTGTCTGGTACTCTCCATTTTACAGGGTATGCCAAAATGTTTATCTATAAAGTGCTAAAGTAAAAGTAGTGGCAGGTAAATAATTTAGACATGAAAAAATGCATCTTGAAAGCATAGTTTGACCAAACAGAATGTGTTTTATTCTCTTTCTGTTTAAGCTAAAAATTCCAAGGTGTTATTGGAATTATTCCAATCCATTTAGATAACCAAATTTGTATTTCACTTTTTGCTTACATTTCTGCGTGCACTGTACTGAAAGCAGTTTTCAAAAAGAAATATAATTTAAAAAAAAGTTCTCTAATTGTCTCTGTGAACTTTAGAATTAATTAGTACTTTTTGACAAATTATTTAAAACCACAGTGATAAAGCGGTAAAAAGGCTTTTTTGCCTCCCCTATGCCAGGGAAGTGTAAAGCTAAAGGAACCTAATCTAAAACATGGTACGTAGCTGACATTTTGTAAAGAAAGCCTAGTGTAAAAAATAAACACATTGGAGGAAAATTTTCAATGTCAAAAACATGATTTATGTGATTTACAAAAGGTTAGTCATTTCTGGACAATCTTTTGAAAGATTTACAATAGTTACAATTCAGCTATTTCTACATTTTTCATGGTATTGGTACACTAAATTGAATATTTAGTTTCTTCAGTGCTTGTATCAAAGCATTATCTAAGTTACAGTTAAAATGGGGGACCTATGTACCAATGGCTTATAATCAGGTATGGTCCCATCTGCACTACAGACTGTTCCTCTGAGAATCCATAAGTAATCAGATTTGTTAGAAGTGTAGGGTGAATTAAAGATAATGCTATGGTAAGACTTGCACCGATGGTAGCTGTTTCTAAAATGTAACTGGTAAAGCAGCTGAAACAAGAGCACTTAAAACAAGACTCCTGAATTCCTGTTGTAGCCACCAAGTCAAAGGCAGCCTGATTTTGAGAGGTGTTTGCCAAACATCTCTTCCTCCCCGATTCTAAGGGCAAGCACCTTTAAGAAGTCAACCACATCCACTTTGAAGTGTCAGCTTGAATGAGAACTCTAACTTTAGACACTCCCACTCTAAAAACATCATCCCAGTGTCCATCAAATCATTTCAGTAAGACTTCTCTAACCAGCATTTGCAGCGTATGATTGCTTTTTTCCCCCGAGACCTTCCCTGATCAATACATATCATGGCAGACTCATTTCTGCCACTCATCCCAACCTCTCCTATTTTATACAGGAGTTTTCACACCCCTGTACTTAGCCTGTTTCTGGTCTGACACTAATTGGGGTTTTTTGGCTCAGGTTTGAAACAAGCTGTTGTCTAACAACAAACCTAGCATTTCCTTCAGTATCACACACATGCATGTGCCCACTCATGCACACATTTTAATGCATATCTGCTATATACCCTTTTCTAGGGAGAAAGACCAGGTCCCTCCAAAAATATAAGAAAAAAGATGACAGAGACCTGTTGCATTCAGTCCTTCTGTAGTATATAAGATACAGACTGAAGTGCTTCTGTACCGTTCCTATTTGTCTGTCCCACATCACACTGAGAGCTACGGACATGAACGGCTAATTTCATAAACATCATTTTTCATCTAACAAAGGAACTGGCAGTTTGGACTAAAATTTCAAAAAGGTCATGAAAATCTGGAAGAAAGTCAGTGCATTCTGCATTCAGAAATTGCAAAGGCCACCTCACAAATGTATCCTCCTCCCTCTCACTTAAGTGTTGTTCTTAGGTCTCAGTTACATTTCTTCAATAGCAATGAAGGTATATGCTAACACAACAATTTTGTCCAGCTGGAAGAGCCATCAATGAACAATTAGACCAAATTGAAGGCTTAGCCTTTGGATTTTACTTGTAGGATTAATCTGTAGTGTCTATAACCTTGATAGCATTCATATACTATTAATTAATTCCACTAATTCAGGTAGCATACCCACTGACTTGAGGAAATTTCAGACTTTGGTCAGTATAAGAAACTATAGTACATCCTGTGGATGATGAAAAAAAGGAAGGAAAAACCTTTGTACCTACCCAATTGAGCTGTTGTGATCTCAAATCAGTTGTTCTGCACGTACGGATATAATGACAGGAAAAAAAGTAATTATAATTAGGTGTCTATTTTGATTTTTCTCTTCATAGTATCCGTACTGAATGTCATTTGATTTTAACAAACTATAAAGTCATTTCAGGCAGGCACTGTGCATCCTTGCAGTTACCGGTCTACTTGGATTCTTTAGTTTATTTTAAAAAAAAATCATATGCAAGCATTTAAACATTTTTAAGGCTTAAAAAAACCCACTTTAACAGCATGGTGATAATCCAGAAAGGCAAAACGAAAAAATCACTGATCTAAGCAATGTATTAACAACTAGTTTTGAGGGATGCAAATAGAGAAAAATATCTCAAAAGAAAGAAAAATAAAAAAAGAAAAAAAAAAGGAACAGAAATCAGTGAGACTCAGCTCAATTAACGGTCTGATTTTGTAATTTGACCTACACTACAGTTGAGTCATGAGCCCAAAAAAGTCTTATTTGACTTTAATGGGACTCCATAATGTGCCTAAGGGCCTGTAACATATAAGGAGGACATTCATAAGGATCAAGTCCTTCCATTTTCAACAGATGTCTTTCTTGAAATTAAATTTCTATGACTAAGATGCCCAGTTTGCTACTCTTGCTTGCCTGGAAATTTTCACTAACATCAATTTCATTGGCAGCAATAAAGCTACTCTCACACTTTATCATACCAAGAAATTGATAAATTCTTATCAGGGAATATCCACACCACATCACTTTAGATATCTAGCGTAAATGCCTAAATTAGGAGCTAGGGCTTTCTATACAGTTGCTGATGTTCCCAGAATCATAAAAGCAACATGAATAGGAGACCCTCTCTCTCTCCTGACTGCATAAAAGAGCCTGAAGTTAGATAAACCATGCATACTAGGCAGAGAACGTTTTCATTTGTTAGACAACTAAGCTTCTCCAGGGAAAAAAAAACAAACTCAGGTTAAATAGATGGAATATTTCTATAAAAACAAAATCCAGAACACATGCACAGAGTTTAGTACGTGTCTAAGAAGTACACTATGAGAGAAGTTAGTCTTGGAAGTTCCAGTAAGTTTTAAATGCAGATTCTCATCATAGGATGTTCAGATTATTACTGAAGATTCACCACTGGAGAAATAAGTTAGGTAAAGGAAATTAATTCAATACTGATGAAACAGATTGTGATAATAAATCCATCAACCTAAGGGATGTTTTCCCAGAGATAGCAGTAAAAGTCCAAATACTCCATGGAACATTTAAAAATATACTAAAGGTGATAAGAAAAAGATATTTTGGAATTGCAATGATAATGAAGAAACATTTATATTAATAGTCATAGAATATTTTCTATTTGTTGCAGTAGCATAAATGGAAAAAAAGATGTTTCTTTAACAATAGTATTGCAATAGCATCCAAATATTAATGAAGTAGTGTTCCACCTTATTGGAAATACAAACTACTTCCAATTTCATATGCATACAAAATGCCATCATTTGTAATCTGTACCAGGCTTTCTGCTAGCTATGTCAAGAAGTTAACCTAAAACTTTCCAAGCTAGTAGCTCCAAAGCCAGTACTGGAGCTTCTTCAGTTGTCCAAATCACATTCAACACTTCTGTATCTCTGCATTCTTTACAAGACCACAAAACTATACCATATAACCTGGGTTATCTGTAATTAACCCTTCTTTATGTAGATCTGAAAATTAAAATTAAGATGACAGCATTACCTTCTTATGAAGGCCAATTGTCAATGCTGGCTTTTTATAAGTAGACACTGTTCATACAAAATTGTTTCAGAAACACAGCTTTAGATGTTGTACAGTTTATTAAAAAAAAAGGTTAATATGGCAAGATGTAAACTTATTTCCTATTTCCCTGCTCTGTTTGCTCAAGTTAAAGAATTTGCTTCTGTATCCTTAAGATACATAATGTCAGATGGTTTCCTAATCTACGAGAGACTTCCAGGACAGTAATATTCTATTTTACAGTGCTGAAGTTGCGTTTATTGAAAAGTAAAAGTATTTCCAGCCTAGTTTTGCTTTCCACCCCACCTTCAGTCTGATATCACCTCCATTTGTTTATCCAGACCAAGGAAATCACTTCTTAAATGCTATGCCTCATTTTCTTTTACATGCAGTTTCCAAGAGGCACTGGCATCGAATGAGCTGTGAAACTACACTTGAAGACTCAGACTCAAAATCTTAACAACTGGATGTTCACTGTCTTTAGACCTCATAGCAAGTAAGCTTCCACCTTATGTTTCCTGAATGGCCAAACTTTCTTAGATTAGAAATACTGAGCAGAAAATTACAACCATCCTTTTTCAGTTTGTGTCCTCTAATGCCTCTCTTTACCAAAGACAGATTATCTGACCAATGCATTTCCTTTTCCATTTGTCTGGCCTAATCTAACAAAGAACAAGGCTGGCGTAGTAAATGTTTTTTCGCTCTCCCTCACCAAATGCTGCCTATCCCAATCCAAGAGAAAAAACAGTTAGACTAACCCTAACCTACTTTTCTTTACTACTTTTGCACATGAGCACCAATTAAAATATTGAATCCATGAGTTAAATAGGAGGTCTCTTATTCAACATTAATGACGACCCCCACCACACACTGCCTAAAAGTTAAAACGCATCTGCTTAAAAATAAAAATATTAGTTTTTAGTACCAGCAAGCATGTTAATTGTAGTAAAATGAACAATACTGAAATTGTTTGAAGATGGAATTAAATTTAATGAAATTCACAAACAAACCCCTTTTAGAAAGTAACAACAGTTTTTTGAACATTAAAGCGAAGCTCATTATATCAAGACAACTCCCATCTAAAAGGCAACCCGACTTCAATCACTGCATATCTGCACGTTAATGAACTTGCTGTGTGCAGCAGGGACTGAACAGAGTAAGTAATGGGAAGACTGTCTTAAAGCATACAGTACACTTAAAAAAAAAAACACGCCACCTTTAATCAATGAAACACCTTTTCATTCGTACCTTAATAGCAACTGAAATGATTTCAAACGCAACACAAAGGGAAGATGATACTTAGTAAAGGTTTCTTTAAGACATAACATTTCTTGCACATTCTTTCAGCATTCACATGCTGTCAGCATCACTGTGGCAAAGACTTTCAAGTTTCAGCAGACAGATACCGCCTAGTACAAAGTCTTTGTCATAATAATTTCATTGCAGCCCCCTGATCAAACATCCAGACAAATCTGAGACTGAAAAGTGAGAGCTAACCAGTGACCTTTGATTAGAACCACAAGCACCAGTTTTAATAAAATGCCTCATTCATTGCCTTCCACTGCCAACAAGGAAGGTGTGTTTGAGCCTGAAAAATGTAGTCAATATACCATTTACACCCATATAATGATTCCTATTATTCACAGTTAGAATTTGTGACTGTAGCAAGTGAAACATAGACATCTTAAAATAGCTAAATGAAAACACACTGACAACATTCTACCTTTAAAATATATTCAGGAGCCTGCCTCTGCCTTTCTGTTGCCTGCTGCTGGCTTTCATGTCTCGCTGATCGTATTGTAATAGGGTTGGCTTTTTTCCCCCCACAAACTTTCATTTACACAATGTTTGGTTTGTTACTATTTCTCAAATTCTATGACTGTTGACAAAGTCCAGTTTTAAGGGGCCTTTAAATTTCTACTCCATGTAAGTAACAGTGCCCCATTCAAATGTACATTTATAAAGCTGCCTTTTTGTATATTATACATAAATATTTATATATTAAATTTTGAACATTCAACTCATTTCTGGAGCTGAATATCCTATCAAACTTTGAGGGAAGGTTGTAAAAAGACTTTGCAAACTTGAGCAGTTGTTCAACACACATTGTTGCTTAAAAATATCCAAGTTGCTGGTCTCTAATACAGAGGTTCAAGGAAATACAATTAAAATCCATTTCACATATTTGTGCTTTAGCATATCAGGCAAGAGGACAGAAAGGGGGTCTTATCACATTTATTTCCCACTTGAAAAGCGAAAGTCTTAAGCAGGGTAATAAATATTCAAATGACTTTGCACCACTGAGCTACCATATCAAGCTAATGATCTGTAGTCTGGAGCTCTATAAAAAGAAAGCTTACTGCCTGCCGTCACCTAGAGGTGTTGCTGTAAACACTGTGGGGGGATATTCTCCTCTCAGTGTGTGTGCACGTAACTATACTTAATGTTGTTTTCAAGACAGAATATATTGCTGAGTCGTAAAACAGAAAGAGAGGATGAAACAAATGCAGAAAAATGCAAGGACAAAACAAATTAGAAGAAAGTTTCTGGAGATTTAACTTAACTTCTTTCTTCACTGTGCTACGAAGGAGTGGGTTTGCATTTCAGGCCTCACTTGCGTAGCAACAAATAAGAGATACACAGATGTTCAGTCATACATATGGTGGGAGCTCATGGCTAGTTAACTAAGAGCAAGATGGGTGAACTCCACAGCCTGCCAGAGCCTGCTATAATCTTGAATTCACTGTAACAGAACTACAGATGTTATAAAGTGGTATGGCCCACTGCATAAGAGAGCAGTCCCCTTCAGGCAGGAGGAAAACAGGAATAAATGACAGATTTGTTATGAACAGTCTGCATCCTTGCTAGAGCACGGATCAAGCAGACATATGCTCCATCAAAAGCCATGGAGAAAAGGCAGCTCCAGGTACATAAAGAACTATTTCTAACTGCATATGTAATGGTATAGAAAGTCTTATCTTTATTACAAAATATTGCATAAGAAAAAGAAAGAGGTGGTCTGCAATTTAAGCATAGGCCTGGAAATGAGCCATATCTTCCAAGTTTGAATTCTGGCTAGGACCCAAACCATCTTGAAACCTTCCTGCTTCAGTTTCCCAACTGGAAAAGTGAGAATAAACATACTTGCCTACAGTATTTCTCTCTCAAAAGTGGAGGATTAATTAAACACAGTGTACTAGCATCATGTCTATTTAGAAGCTCCAATGTCCTTTATCATCTCTAAACAAACACAAAAGACAAATAGTAATCATGCATATTCTCTCTTACATACATTCACTTTCTAACCTGTAAGAGAGTTTAGCCATGGTTAGGTAGGCGATTTAGAGAAAAGGAGAAACTGAAAGAAAACTGCATGGAAAAGGCATGCAGAATCAAAAGTAAAGCTCCTCCAAGCTCCACATTTTTCTCCTGAGTCCTACTCCCACAAAAGCACTAACCTTCTTCAAAACCTGGAGGAACTTGCCTGTCATCAGAAACCCTCAGGTACCTCTCACCAAAGCCAGCAGGGCTTTAAATGACAAGTAACCTGGAACTGGATTGCAAGGGATTGCAATTTGTCTCTTTCCTAACACAGTAACATAAACCGGGCTTTTTCTGCCTCTGCTTTTTGTTCTTCTAGATTGCATAGCAATCCCTGCTGGCCCAAAGATGGCTGATGGTGCCTTCTTGCCTAACATATATAGCAAGCAGTGCCTTGCCAGTTCTTTGGGCTTTTGAATCAGCTGGAAGAGGCAAAGTTATAACTGTTCAGTTATAAAAATAATATATTATCAGATACCAACTTTTGACCCATCATGACTCCGTCAGGGCTAAACTACTCAACTTTACTCAGCAGCTGTTCAAAGTGTAAGACCAGCATCAGCCACAGTTTCTCCTATACTGGGGTACACCTAAAGATCCCGTTCGGCCTCAGTTCTGGAAGATGGTGTACACAGGCTTTCACAACTTCCTTCCAGGATCTGCCTACATTATCTCCAGTCTCTCTGGCACCTCCGAAAATGGGAACCCTTAAGTGACCATTCTGCATTGACTTTTCTTTTCTGGCAGACAGCTCTGAAACAGAGGTGTCGGAAAGGAAAAGAGTCCTGACTCTGTGAACACAAGTGAGACGTTCAATAAGAATGAGAAGCTAAGACAGCAAAGAATTCTGCAGTATCTAAATGACCATTTTGACAAAAAAAAAAAAAAAAAAAAAAAAAGAGGAAAAGGGAAAAAAGGACCTTGCAATGTTTCATTTGAAGGAAAAGAAATATCTGCCCATTATCATTTTAATTCCTGCGGTTTGTTCATCTTCCAAAGGACGCCTTCTGAACTGTCCAAGCACACAAGTCTAGCTTATGCACAACACACATGCAAACACTCTGCAACTACAGAAACAGGCTCACAGAATTTGATTCTGCTTACCCAGGACCTGAATGACCCCTGAAAATATAATACAGGTTTAACATCCTGATTAATTTTGTATTTACCAAAGCAAAACTGAATGGCTGAGAGAAGAAACTTTATCACCGTCTCATGATGCTTTCCTGATTGTATTATACATTTTAAACACACAAAAAGAGACAAAGACAACTTCTCAGAAGTGTTTTAAGTACTGTGGTGTCTAACAAAAGCCAGGAAAATCTAGAACTATCTATCTGAAGCTGCCAAAGCATACTGTCTACGCGTGCGCATACCACACCTTTAATGACTCAGTACTTCTCATTTTCATTCTGTAACAGGAAAAGCTTCTGACAGACTAACCTATCAGAAGGCTAGATTTCTTAGGTTTTGTTATATGGGGTCTGTGCAAACACAGATTTTAAATAGATTTTAGATTTAGAACAGAATTAGTCTTTGTTTCCTCTAGATAATTAAAAAATTGCTTAATGTACATTCACATGCTAGACATTTTTCGACTTTTCACTTGCAGACAACTAAATATAATTGCTGCTGTAATACAATATAATACTACTGTTTGTTTCTTTCCTGGAACTGCCTGGCCTTTACATGAACATTGCCACCAAAATGGAGCAAAACAGACTGTTAAGCATTAGCCCTCAGTTAAGTGGTAACATGATCTATTTAGTGGCACACTTATCAAGTCAGTTCTACTGCTGTTTATTTAAATAGAAATTGAAATATTAGCTGTTCAACAAACTCCAGGCATTCCATGCAGGAAATTGAGAGGACTCTAGACCTTCCTATAATGAGAGAATTTTTGACAAGTCCTCCCTAAACAGTTTCCTATTCCGCAGTACAGTAACATCCCTAATAGTCAAGAAAAAAAAAACATAACAAAGCTGCAAGAAGAAAAATGTAGCCAGGATAGACACAGTGCAGATAACACTGGTAAGCATCATTACTTGAATGTAACAACGTCCTTAGGCTCTGCGATTACAGGCTAAATGAAAGGACACTCTACCCAAAATAATAAAAGTCAAATGGATTCCTGATAGTACACATCGTTTGCTAAAAATTTGTTTAAAAACACAGTTTTTACATCATACTTTTTAAATTCTGGAGGAAAGGAAGAGAAATCTACCTACAATCTCACACTCTTGGAGAGAACTATTGATCAACAAATACTTTAGATACAGTAGCTAACTAGATTTTGTCATGTACCTTTGTAATCACCTAATAAATTCTCTGCAAGACCCAGCTCTATTACCCATGTTTTTCTTTCTTTATATATACTTTAAATGTTGTGATTTGAGATTATAGAGCTAAAGGATAATTTTGTATTCCACTGTTGCCACCTGTCAGTGAGTATTTCCTAAGGGTAGTGCCACTATTCACAGAGCTTCACACATCAGTATAAAGGGTTGAGTTTTCATTCTAAACTAGCTGCCTCTGAATGTTCAGTCATAAAGATTTTGATTTGCTGATAGGTATGTTGCAATGCAGGAAAACCAAAGGAAAAGTCAAGCAATGTTACCTAAACAAACTAAAATCATTATGCCTGATCAAAGCTACCATACAGCTAGTTTGGGGCAATTAGCATAGCATAAATAGCATATTCTACTGCAATATAGACTTCAGAATTGACCCTGCAAGCTTTTAGTGAACAGAACAGCCCAAAAATAATCAAATGATCTGTTTGCCTAAGCAGCGACCTCAAAATCATACCTCTTATTCATGGCTATATTTAAAAGAAAAGAGAAAAAAAATCCCATTACAAAGAAAGAGGTACATTCTTTATGTAATTTTTCTCATGCCTGAAAGTAAGTATTAAATATAAAGCACAAATTATGCTGGTGTCTTGTTTATGACTAAACAGCATTGTTCAACTTCTTAGTTGGTTTTGATGGGTTTTTTTACTGGAAAAGTATTACTCTATTGTACACATTTTCATTTTTAATGGATGATTCATTTGCTTGATACTAAATGGAACAAATGCCTTAGTAACGTAATCAAAAATATGCAGACGTGTTTCCAAAATTAATTTTGATATTTCCTGTCAGTGAACTTGCCTCATCAGAGCATAATAGTGATTTTATAGTTGTAGCAACGCTGATTTCACCACATAAGAATCTACAGGAACATTTGAAGATGCGCATGTTCAAGATTATTTTTTTTTTGTCCTGAACAGCTACACAGCCAGTTAGTTTCAAATTCCTATCATTTTCCCTTTAAGTTGGACAGAAACTGGACTCAGAATTTCCAAAGAACAATAGTTGAAATTGCAATCTATACACAGTTACAGTTTCTCCCTTACAAGAAGATGCAAGTCTCAGAACTCACTATTATGCTTTTGCTTGCCATTTAAATTGCTTTCTTACTATTTAAAATGTGTATCTTGATCCTTTTAAGTAATTAGGCAATCAGTAAAAAAAGAATTTGGGCTACTACAATTATTATTCAAGGCTTAATTTATATATGCACTGCAGGGGCTATACTGAACACTTATTTTATAAAAGTCCTTTTCCTCCTGTTTCACACAACATTTTTCAGAAAATTAGCAGTTGCACGAAAATGTTAACATATGGCAGTATTTTTGGAACTGCTGTAGAAATTAAAGGCAATAAAAATTGCCTTGGACAAGAAAGGACAAATAGGCCAAACCAAATAATTATTCTTGCAGCTTTCTTTAACCACTAACTCCATTTTATATGCAGTTTCCGATCTCTCATATTAAATCTGATCATATATATTTAATTCCATTCTTAAAAATTTCAGTAGACAACTTCAGTGCTAACCTACAACTGCCCTGTCAGAAAATCTTTGATGTCACAGCATAATAGCTCCTGAAAGAACAGCACTAATACTTAATGTAACATGAAACCAGGGCCCTGCAGTGGGGCTGTCTGCTGTCAGGAACAAACAGTTTCACTGCTGTTCCCCAGAAGTGACAAGATTGAGAACTAACAGGGCAGCACCTTCTCAGTGCTACAGGAGACCTGTGCACCAGAGTCACTGGCAAATCTGATTTCATCATTTTAAATATATCACCATTATTTAAATAAATAAATAAATAAAAACGTCCTGCACTGCAGCCATAGTTCACCTGGTATGTTCTTTTCACCTGTTGTAAATATAGCTGCTCCGATATGAAGATGAATTATTCCTATGCTGCAAATGATAAAACAGGAATCTGTGTTTACGTGGAATTCCTTTAAATTTTATGCTTGTAAATAAAGATACTTGTGTTGCCCAATGCTTCCTATATTCTCTTCCAAAATTTATTCTTTTGCTTGCTATGACCTTTGGATCTCTTCTGGTTTGAGTTGAAATTTTAAGATTAAAAGTGTTGCTAGATGGCCTTCAGCAGAAAGCATAAGATACTTTTCTCTGTTGCTGACACAGGTGGTTACAGGCTCGCCTGTGAACTTATGATCAGATTTTAGCTCATGAAAACCATTGCATCTGACAGAAAGCATTGGAAAGATCAGATTCTAAAATCTTACATGGCCCTGCTCTGAATGATACCAAATGTCACTTGCTCAGTACCCCTTTCAATGGAGCTAAAGGCTCTCACAGGAGGTGTAAGATACTTACAGAATCAGGCCCCATATGTCCCCGCTTTGCGCTCCATATTTTTACCTCTTTCGAAACATTTTTAAGATTTGCGAGTAACATTGCTTTAGGTCAAAATATGTTATTATACATGAGAGTACCAAGCTCCCCTGGAAATCTGCTCCATTGCTGGATTTATTTTCTCTCTTGGAAAGCTGACTAGTCCATTTTATAAACTAGCAATAGCTATATTTTTAAAGTTTATAAAACCTGGCCTCTGGCTAACTTGTAAACATAGGATATATTATCCTTTTGTTTGTAAAGCTTAATCCTACAACTGTCAAGCTGAATAAGCCTTTAGAATAATAGTAAAAATACAAAAACCCAGTAATCATTAACAGAAAATTGAACTCAGATTGAGATAAAAATGTCAGTGGCACAATTTTTTATGTATTTGGTAGTACATACAGAACTGGGAACATTTTTATCATTCAAATTTCTCAAAAGCATTCTTGGGCCATCTAATTTTAAAAGCCATGAAGTGATAAATGTTTTTGAAAAGTATCCGTGCTTCACCATCCTCCTTCAATGAATCCCTGGTAGCTGGCAAAAAATAATTCGTAGTGTTTTAGTCATGTCGGACCTTACTGACACTGAATTGGAAATGAGATTCTACTTGTGGATTCAAAGCACATATCCATACAGCAGCATTAAAAACTATCTGCTTATATATTTGCAACTCTCAGCGTTTGTTCCCGGAACATACTTAAATACAATAGCCATGGTACAAACACTGAGTTAGAAATATTCTTTACACCTTGTAGTCTAAGTAGATCACACAAGAGGAAAGAAGGGTACTGTAAGTAAAGTAACACGTTTGTAATCACAGTCTGTGGCAGCATCAAAACAATAGATAATGCAAGTTCTCCTACCTCCCCATTCAGTGCCCTAGGTACTGTCGGCCACCGCTCCCTGAGCTACACGAGAGGCATATATTGTTCCTCCTTTTATGAATGCAGCTAGAATTGTTTAAGAAGCCACTGCTCTCCCTGCTAGAACTTACCGTCCCTCCACTTAGACATTACATGGTTTGAGCTGTGGTTTCAACTCACTCCCTTTGCCACACAGTGACATTACATTTGAAGGATTCAAACAGTCATTTACTGCACCTCAGCTGAGAGGCAGGAAAGAAGAGCTAAACGTATGATTTCTTCTGTCCCTCCAGCTAGACGTGCGACAGCACGCCTGTCTACACTCTAATCTAGGCTATATATATATACTTTACCTCAGCTATTTTAAAGATGGAGCATAAAAAGAAAGACAAACAGTCAAGATTTAAGCTAGTACTTAGCTGTACCCCTATTCCATCTTGGTGGGAGCAAGCAAAAACCTCTTACAGAGACAATGAAATTCTCTTTCCTCACTGGTTTGAGAAGACCAAGCTTTGCTCCTGCTGAGGAGAAACGGCATCCAATACCTTTGCCTGAGGCACCTAGGATTCTCCCGAGTTTGACTTTTTTTTTTTTAATTCAGTTTGTTCAGTCGATCCTTTGTGATGCTTGGTCATTAATTTAGCGAGAATAATGGACAAATATGTAGGTAAAAAATTTAAAATATAATTGGGAATAATCATACAATAACAGAAAAAGATTCTCTGGCTTCTGTAATTCTAACACCACTAAGGTAGTGCCAAGATTATGCTTTGCAGCAGAATAGGTGAGAGAAGGAAGAGAACAATTAGAACCATTACCTTACGTGGCCAAGACATTTTGAGTTAAGACCAGATATCTGACAGAACTGCCTAGAGATCTCAATTCAGATAAAGCCCCCTGGTAATTATTGCCTGAAGAACACTCTTCCAGAATGAGAAAAAAAAGCTGGTAGAAAGCAGAGAGAACTTGGAGACAGAAAAAGTCATTATAAACAAACATAACTTATCTTCAAAACTTGATATACTAATTGTAGACAGGCATTATTAATTTCTGCAGATAAACAACAAAGTTCTAAATGAGGGAAGAAATAAAATCTGGGTCAAATCTTGGTCTCCTGATCAAAAATTTTAGCAATTTAATACTAAACATAAGTTGATTATAGAGAAGATATTTATTTAGCATCAGTAATTACATAAAATGAGCCATTCCCTCTAGAGATTATCCACAGCCTTCTAGACAAAACAAGCCCCAGAAGTTTTTAATCCTGACCATGTTGCGGGCTGACCATTAAACAAAGGTGCAGGTCAGTGAGGAAATTCATAAGGCAAAAAAATATATAAATCACCACTAGTGAATAAGGATTCAGTCCTCCAAAGTGCTAAGCACGTTGGCTCCAATCCAACAAAGTACTTAACTACATGCTGAATTTTAAGCACATACATAGTCTCATTCCCACTGAGATTATTCACAGGCTTTAAAGCTCAGCATCTGCTTATATAGTCTGTTGAACTAGGACCAGAGCACTTGGTGTCTTCCAGAACCCCGAGTGTTATCAGCTGGACCTGAAAGAGCTCAAGCAAACGAATTTTCTACCTGCCTCAGTTGATAACTCCAAACTTCATTCCAAAAATGTGAACCATTCAGAGATGGAGTTCTGCAACTACAAGTAGAAGAATGAGGGCTCAGCAGCCATCTCTGTGGTCCGCTGCAGCATTTTCTTTTGGCTTGGGTGTCAAGAAAAAAAAAATTCCCTTAGGCCCAGAAAAATCACCAAAGCCCATCAGCTCCTCTGGCTGAGAAAAAAAAATGTGCTGCTGAGTTCCATTGTAAGAATCATCTTTGCCTTAATTATTGGGAATAAATGCCAACTATCCAATTTATCGTTGCTGTTTAATACAAAAATTGTGATGAGAGGCAAACTGCTCTTCACACATCTGATCATATTCGTTATGGCTCCAGCACCAGAGAACAGGCAGCCTGTGGCTGTCAATGACTTCTGGCAAATCAGAACGTCTTACCCAGCAATTGCCTTTACCACAGCTCTGGAATTCACCACGAGGAGACTGAGGCCCAAGTGTGACCTATGAAAACTGGAGTGACACTGAGCATGCTTTCAGACAAGAAAAACAGCAGAAGAGCAAAATGCAAATAAATTAATTTCTCACATCAAACAAGTCATGGCTAATGTTAAACTGCCTTTTATCTATGTGCAAAAGGGGTTGTTTGTTTTATGTTCTGCCTTTTTTTTTTCAGGGCCATATTAATTGCAAAAAAATTATATACCAAATATTTTTAAACATAAGTAAAGGCATTTTATTAGAATCTGAATTTTAAAAAAGCTTAATAAGATACTGAAAGATACTGACACATTAATCAAGTGAGAATTTGCACAGAGAAACATAAAGGGAATAGAAAGAATCACATGCACCTTCATGTCTGAAACAAGATTCAAAACAAATTGTGAAAGACTTTTGTGTAGTGGCTGCTGTGCCTCATTTGGACACCTATATTGCATTGTGGCACAGAATAGAAATGGTGAACATGCATAACGAGTAATAAAGTGACCCTAAAATTATCAGACAGTCAACTGCCACAAGCTAGCAGCTTTAACTAGACAGAACATTGCTCTGGGGAACCCTGGTCTATAGCATTCACCAAGAAAAAAAGCTGACATGCACCGTGGCGTATTTTTACATGCTGAAGAATTCCAATCAAGCCACAGTAATGGACAATCCTACTAACCCTGGGCACCCTTAGGAGAGACATTGAGGATATACGGATCCTTCCCTGGAAGTTTCAGTGGCTCAATGCCTTTTATGATAAAGCTTCACATTTCTTGTATTTTTGGACTGGCTCCCTATTTGTTACCTCTACAATACAACTCACAGGCCAGCCCGTGTCTCAGTTATTTAAACATGGTGCAGTGGACGCAGCCCAGCCTAACATGCACAACTGGAAGACTGCAGGTCATGGTCTAGTTCTTCTGAAAGAATTGTCTATCACAGGAAGTCCAAAAAAACTCTCACTAAAAGCACAAGAACTGCATAACTTTCCAGAAAGTTGAGAACATAGGAAAACTATTTTTCCCTTTTATGTAACACAATATTCCCGATTCTGAAGGTTATACATCCCAGTTATCAACAGCTCTTCTGTCATTACTCCCACTCTAAGCTCAATTAATATCCCGTTTGATTGTGAGTGACAGAAATGCTGATTTTGATATCTCATCCTCGGTTTCTTGGAAAGTGGAAGAGTATAGGTGAAGAAGGAGAACAAAGTCATTAAGCATGCCTTGAAAGGCTGCATCCACCAATGCTGATCTGGCCTCCTCACAGATCTGACTCTCTGCTTTTCACCCTATCCCCCTTCTTCCTTTTTCCCCCTCTCATTTCCTCTCATTCAAGTATTCTCCCTCTCTTCCCATCCACAGAAGCTGACTACTTCAGGTTCTAAAGCACCTATTTCATTTCTGCTTTGCTTTTAGCTAGTCTCAAACCTTCATCGCTTACAAGACCAAAAAGCTACCACTCTATCACTCACAACTATTTTAAAGACACAAAAAAAAAATTTAATTTCACATTCAACAGTCAGACCACAAATTGGTGTGCAAGTGTATTGGGATTACTAATTTATACTGATAATTCAGAATCTGTAAAGCCTTTCAACAATATTTGCTATCAATCAGTTGTTAGAAGGATCAGTAAAACACAAAAATGTTTGAGATTCATGCTAAGTATTCACGGGCTGTTGATATAAATATTATTTATGTACACATACAAAACTTGATAAAAAATACAAATAAGACCAAACCGATCCACTCAAACCTTCCCTAGAAGCCTACTTTTTCTCAGACAGCAAGGATAGATAACTTGTGTCCCAAAGTATTTGTTGTGAACAACTTGATGAGCAACAGAAAAGGAATATGGAGTTGAGCCTTGAACACAGCAAGCACTAAAGGGGACTTTTTTGACCACTGCATGTTATCTTCTTAAAAAGACAGCATTACACCATCTATATAGTGAAGTTTTGATAATTTAAATGTATCAAGCTATGACCAAATACTGTCTGACTACAGATATTCTCCATGCATGTTCAACAGCAACAGGAGCATTAAGGTTACTATTCAGTTCAACACATTCACTCTTCTCTCCCATCTTTGTCCTTTCATATCCCTTCCCCTCCTTTTCCTCTCCCTTTGTTTTTCCATCCCCTCTTTTCTCCCACACATGTTCAGGAAGGCCCAGTTCAGCACAGTGTGGCATCAGCAGAGACCAGCGACAGCTGCTGTTCCAGCTTCAACAGCGAGTGGATTTAAAAAAATCAAGGGACAGCTTTAAAGTTTGGAAAAGCTGTTTAAACTGAATATTTAATAACTCTGCTGAGGATTTGGACTTTAGGTACACTCAATAGCGGTGCTTCATTACCTACTTGTAGGAATGCCACTTGTCTGTGATGAGGTCACAGCCTCCTGGCGATAAACTCCCTATCTGCTGTTTAGCCCGGTCAGCTGAAAACAAACTAGCAGATGCCATGCTGATTTGCATCTAGTTGCTATCGATACTAAAGAGGCAATATGTGAAAGACAGGAAGTATCATGTGGGAGCCACGCTTAGACAGTGCAAGGGGAAAGGAGCCTTCACCTTCTTTATCTAATCATCCCATGCTGAATTACTGAAACAGAAAGTCTTCCACAAGAGGAGCGCAGTAATAAAAAACAATTTGGAGCTGGATTTGTCTCTTACTGGTTTATTTGTTATCCTAGGCATTTCTAGGCATTTCTGTGCCACTTTGGGGGGGGGAGGGGGGGGGGGGGGAGGAGGAATCCATCAGAAGTAGAATCGGGAACAGCTTATGCCTCGAAGTTTGCACTTGTATAAGAAATCACCCTTACATACAATTCAGGAAAACAACTTCCTCCTGTTGCTTTTGCTTTTGGTCATGTTATACAATCTACTCACATCATGGAAAATGGAATTCAACCTGTTCGAGGGAGGACTTCATAAATTAGAAACTCCAGCAAATCCTCAGTAATTACTTTTTAGGTCCCTCAACTACCTTCTCTCTCCTATCCACATTTTCTCTTTCCCTGAGAAGACTATATGTAACACTCACAGAATTCAAAGCCTTTCCTTTTTACACCATCACCTTGACTTTGGGTCTCTAATTTGACCCCATTCCATCTCAGAGTGTTGTGCAATGGTGTTTTTAAATCAACTGCTAATGGACACACCCATTCACCCCCTAAAATGCATGGCAGTATATCTGCACTAAAATGCATGCTGGTGTATCTCCACTACCATCGCTAATTAGACTTTTTGTTACATTCTTAAAATAAACATTACAGATTGAATCATTACTGTTTAGAGGCAATGGTGAAAATTAAAATAATGAGATTTTTCACTGACTGAGGAAAAAAAAGGAATCACAAGGAAAGGCTGTGTACACAAGCAAGGAAAGAAAAGAAAACTTTTTTGGCTTTCACCAAAGGCTGAGGGAAGCTCTGCAAAGCAGGGAACAAAGGCCCGCTTAACTGCTTGAATACTCAGTAGACGTGATCCCTTGAACTCTAGGTTGAGCATTGTGGGTGAGGATAAAGACACACCTGAACTGATTCTACCATGTCTGTATAAGTTCATATACAGAGGCAGCAAAGGACAAAAAATCAGAGGGATTGTTGCACCTAGCGGGGGCTACCTGAAACTTGCTATCCCTCAGGAGCATCATGCACACAGTGCAGAAGACTGAAGGCATGATAACGCATAAACTAACATATCCCCAACCTGTGTAAGTCATTCCTGAAGCATAAAGGGAGCCTGTGATTTACTTACCTACAGCAACAATACAGCTTTGAAGTAGAAAGGCTAATAGCATTTGCTCTCCAAGTCCAAAATAGCCAGATGCCAGAATGGCCGATATTAGCATGTTCTTCCACCTTAAGGCAGCAAAGTGATTGCCCACTCAGTACTTTAACTCTAGGCAGGCCTTCTAGCATAGGAACGTTCCTTTTTTCTCTGGCAGGTATGCTGACAGGTATGTAACTTGGGAGATTCTAAGAGTGATCAAAATACATAAACAACGCCACTAAGAAGAGTACAAAAGATCTGTTGTACTACCACTCAGCAGAAATGAGACTATGTTTTATCTTACTCCTTTTTCTAGAGCATTAGGTGGCAAGACCTTTCTTTCTTGATCTCTTCTGTTTCACATTTTTGCAACTCACTACACTTCTCTGAACATACTCCTCAGCCTGTGTAGCCATCATCCCATCCCAACACCAGTTAACTACCTTCTAGCTCATGAAATCAGGGCGAAAAGCTGATCACATCTAACTTGTTTGGAAACAAATGAAAAGATTCCATTGTTACTTTCAAAGAGAAACACCACAGGTACCATAAGTTCTATGTGGAAAGAACAGGTAGTACAATGGGAACTAGAGCCTATAGAAGGCAACCAGAAAGCATGAAAGGGTTTTCCAAGAATTCATCCTTCACCTTCTGGACAAGCAATGATAATAGATATAGATAGCAGAATGTAAGAACGTACGCATATAAACCAGAGGTGAATGTAAAATCTCAATCGTAGGCACTACCATAGCAAAAATACTACTAAAAATGTGTTGAAACACGTCTGCTTATGTACGTAAAAAAATTTTCATGTGCACATATACATATACTTGCACTAAAGGTTGAATAAAGTACATTCTTACTGTAATGGCCTACATGAACCCCTCAGCAGAAGAAAAATATGAAAGGATCTGCAGGAAGATAATCTGCCCACAGCAGATCAGGTGGGACTGAAAGAAAAAAAAAAGAAAATGCACAGGCACAGCCTCCACCATTACAGGAAGTCAGCAGTCAGAATCCCCACAAACTGCATATACTATACCAGAAGACCCACTGGAAGGTTAGATTTGGAGAGACAGTTGATCTAATAGGTAGTTTACGTGAGATGAACTCTTGTTAATGTCATCCTAAGCCGCAAGCAACATCATGGTGCCAAACCTGATTCCACCCTAACTGAAACCAAGTTACTTGCTACAGTGAACCCAGTGCAAACAAGGCCTTCACATGCAACCCCCCTCCCAGCACAGTCACAGAAAGGTCTTTCCATGGAATCCAGAGGTAACTGCATCATGTCCTAAGGAATGCACTTGTGGCTAGGGTAAAATGGCACCCTTCCACTTAAGTAAATGGAGTTACACTAGCTTATGCCAGCTGAGAATCTGTCAAATTCCAAATTATATGAAAATATGCCTCTGAAATAACTCAACATTCAAATAGTATATATATTAAATCCTTCAAAATGTTCATTCTAATAATAATAAGCCAGTCAGGCATATGGCACCCCTGTTATCCCGAAAGCTCCAAAAATGTGACTCATTATCTAGTTCCACCTATTACTTCAATAGCTGAATTTGGTAGTTCTAAAGTAAAATGCTGCAAGTGTCATTAGCATGCTACACTACCACATTTAGGAAAGGAAGTGAGGATTAACTGAGCCAGTTAAAACTATAAGAAGAATGCAGATGGGCAACTACATCCTATCTTAGCCGGAATTAGGCCATGACATTGAGGTTAACCCCCCCTACTTGTGCAAAAATACCACAGGTTTTTACTAACCACAAATGGTCAGGAATTCAGTTTAACAAGCCCATCCACAACAATAATACAGATGTAAAAAGCACGCAGAGCAATCTCTCAAAGTGTGATATTCTAGCTCAAAGCACATATTCATACAGCAATTGTAATCTAAAACTAGACAAAATGAAGCGAGATTGCAAGATTGTAATACAGTACTTTCACAGTACAAACATCTGTTTAAATATGAAGACTTCCTAAAAGCTTCACCTCAATAGTTTTGGAGCATTAATGGACAGAGCCTCTGTAGAACAAGTATCTATGAGTAATGAGGAAGTTTGCAGCACTCACTGCCTCCTCCGCACTGGGACGCTGACCAATACAGTTTATGAAGTAAACAATTCAACAGCAGCCCTTCCAAAACAGCTCCTCACCAGGCGATCTACTCAGGAATTAGTGTCACATTTATTCCAGAAAAGAGTATCCAGATAGGGAGCACCCTGTAGCATTTTACGTCAATTTTCCCACGTTGGCAGGTCCTTGGAGTAATGTATTAATTCTCCTTATAATGTGTAACAGTTAGTTGGAATTAGTAAATACATATTGTTTCATCAAAAATACTATGTTCCAGCACATGCACTTAATTTGCCATAAAGTATGGTATGTAAGAAATCACACCATCTTCAATAAATCTGAAAAGATATTAGCATTTTTGGTTTTAATACAAGATATTTCAAGCAAGTAGTAAAATTTCAGTGGTATATGGAAGGGGTCTTAGAGAAACACACAAAAAAATACAACTATAAACAAGCCATCATTCTGGTAAGAGGAAATACAAACAACCAGAATAAAAATAGTTGATGCACAAAAGCCATAATGAGGGGGTTGCTCAAAAAATAACTTCTACTTTGAATGGTTTGGATGAAATACAAATTATCCACAGAAAAGTGTGGACTGGCATAAATGTTTGTACAAAATTATAAGTATATTTCTAGAAGTATGCAAGAGACAACCGCCTGCATGCTGCACAAGGTCCCAACTAAGTGCTAGTGCACAGAGTCCAAACCACTGCATTTTAATTACTATGCAGCCTCAGATATATTGCCTTTGATATGGAAATGTTCTTGTTCTCTCATCTTCACATACGGTCTCATGCACAGAAATCTTTATCTGATTCATAAAAAATAAACTAGAATCCAATCTCAACACCTGACCTCAGTGCTTAGAAGTTTTTTACTAAGCATGGTGTCACTATAAAAAGAATGGGTAATATTGGTGTAAAGTTAGATATTTGGAGCAATGATATGAAGGATTTCCAGTTAGGAATCAAATCAATACTGTACCTCTGAGGTTTCAGAGTTTGCTGTTGCCTTATGCCAGTCTACCAGCGACCAGAAAAACAATTGACTGTACACCTTTCTGTGTAGCTCAAGAAGAAAGAAAAAATATTTCAATGACATCCCATCTTACCACCAATGGAAAAGATGCAACTTAGCCACTTGCTGTATGAAAGCGGTTCTGAAATCAAAGAAATTGCTAATATCAAACTTTCTGGCCTTTTTTTTTTTTTCCTAAATTTGTACGTAACTTTTTTGTGTATATTTTAAAGGTATGCACTACAAAGTTCACACGGGAAGAAGCAAAATGTTTCCCAAGCTTTACTTCATCAAACAGGTAAAATAAACATAAAGAATACTTAAAATACAAACCCAGTACTTTTCTATATTTTACATTAATATGCTGCCTGTAAGAAGGCTAAGAAATTTTGCTTTGACAAATTCTACTAGTCACCTGGAAAAAACATTAAATATTCAGACCTATTTAGATAATTCTCCTAGCTCTATAGAATTACATTCTCTTTTTTATAAAGAATATGATCTGTGTAACCTCCATATAGAAGATAATGACCCATCTGTAAATCATTTTGTTGCAGGTTATCTGGTTTTTATCACTTCTAGTACCTGTCTGTCCCTGATATGATACCCTTAAACACATTAACTTGATGGAATGTTTCGCCTGACTTCAAAAAAAATGTCGATTGATAGCTATTTATTCTCCACTGTAAATGAATTACTCTGATTAACCTAGTTTACCAATATATCTAATTTTATATTACTCTTTCCAATTCACAAGGCTCAAGAAATATTTGATTAAGCTAATTTCCAAGCAATGATTGTCAAACTTAGGATACTGTTTTCTTTCTTCTTAATTTAAGGAGACAAAACAGTAAACATAAAACTGATATGAGTATTTTAAAATATACAAGAGGAGGAAAGAAATGTCTATGTACTGATTCTTGTTTCTTTAAGAGAAAATCTATTTTTCAGGTTCCTGTTGTACTAATTGAAAGAGAATTATTTAAAACTTCACTGAATACTTGAATATACGATGGGTATGTGTAGCAGTTTCACCAGTGCCAAAGAACTCTAGACTTTCTGAAAGACAGTAAACTAAAAATTGGCAGGAAACCTCTTACAGTGATGTCACAAATATTTGTTGTTGCCACAGAATAATGTTTTAAAAGAACACCTACTTCTGTGCTGAAAAGGCTTTGGGAACATGTAATTATCCAGTTTTATCACTGTAGAAATACGGCTGCTTTCCAGCAAGTACGTCTATCAGACCGCTCCCTTCTGCGCAGAACTACATCTAAATAAATATACATGTATTTCATACAGACATCACACCGGTCCAGTACACAACCTTACTAATGGCAGGATTTTACCAGATTTTGTTGTTTTCGCAATATGATGTTATGGCCTGGAATGATACATCAATAAATACTGTGGGAGAATCGTGTGCCTAAAAAATTCTGAATGGCTCAAATACAAAATAAAAGGAAATTCAGTTTCTGTGGTTTGGTAGCAAGTCCCCTAAAGTTCCCATTCTTGCTGTTCTACCTAAGGAAAAAATAGAAAATGGTGTAAATAAAAATCACACAAAAAGACACTGAAAGAGATGAATAGCAATTGGCTTACTAAGGCACAAACTTGAAACGTGCATCTTTGTGTTTTGCTGCTACTGGACGAATAAGCTGTATGTGAACTACCGAACACATCATAAAGCAGTACTTCTCTTGCAGGTTCTGACATCACGCAGGAACGTTTCAGTGTTTCTGTTTCTGTGATTTACTATATTAACTGAAATGTTTTAAAAATATGTCATTGTATCACTTTAGTTGACATAGCTTAATATATACACAAACACCCCTATTTACATAACTTTTTAAATGTTAGTCATTACACACAACCTCTGCCAAACCAGCCCGCTGATCTTTAAAGTCATACTATGGAAAAAGAAATATACATCACCCCATTGTACGGGGTATAAAGAAAAGTGCATCGCGGCTTCTCTTCCCTAAGTAATTTTTGTTCCGTGAAATAAATAAATAAATAAATCGACAGAAGCCTTTTAAGTGTGATCTATACACTTTTAAGGGGGAAATCAAACCAAGTGTAAAAGATTAATGGATATGCTTCCTGAAGTGGTATCTCCCAAGGTGATTACAGTCTTTAGCAGACACAAGGCCATGACTAAAGAAACTTTCTAATGCCCACTGAGAAAAAATGTATTTGGGTTTGCTATCATCATGCAAGCCTCCGGCCTTTATTACCACAAGGTACTCCAAGGCCTCTAAGAACTGCGGACATACCTGGACACTTTTGACTAAAAGTACAATCAAAGATGCAAAAAAAAAAAAGGTGTCCAAAGGGATTTTTTTCCCAGCTGAGCAAAAGAAGTTCAGCTGGAAGTGACCACGAACAATTGTTGGCCACATATTAAAAACCACTGGCTAGGGAACAAGCACTGGCAGTTCCCACTTGTGAACAAAATCAGACTGACAGGTGAAAGCAACTAGCTTTGGACATCAGTTATTATTTTCTACAAGTCAGGCACTAGCGGCCTTCCGAAGGGAACTGATGAGCTCCGCTTTGCTACTCTTCTCGCTTTCACCAGTGTGTAAACGGACGAAGGAAAAAACGAAGCAGAGTTACGTTAAGTTCAGTAGAGAACCGGCGACATGCGAGGAGAGACAGCCATCTGCCTCACTCCCTTTATGCTACGTGTTATACACACGGCACTGGTTTGCACCCTACGATCTAGCAGAAAAGGGAACTGAGTGAGCTTTGAAGCAGCCCAGCGAAGCCTCCCAGCAGTACTGAGACGGAGTACTGAACGGCAAGGGAGAGAGAGAAAATAATGCATTTAGCAGGGGATGCGAGACTGCAGACCAAAGGGCCTCTCAGATTCTCATCGCTGAATGAATTAAAGTTCTGAGGGAGGAGGCCAGAGCAATCAAAGTGAGCGAAACAAAAAGTATGACAGGAGAAAAGGAGCCAGGAACCGTAAATCCGGGGACGGCGCGGGGAGACGCCAGCGGCCGGAGCCCGCGGCCCGGCGTCCCCGGGAGGCGCAGGGTCCCCCGGCGACGGCCGCTCCCCCTCCTTCCCCGCGGGGCTCCGGCCGCCCCCGCCCGCCGCGGGGGCGGGAGCCCTTCCCACAGCGGCCAGGGCTCCGCGGGGCGCGGAGGGGGCGCGGAGGAGACGAGGGCCGGCCCCCACCGCCCCGTCGCCGGGGCGGGAGCTTGCGGCGCGATCGCTCCGGGGACAGGGCCGCTGCGGCGGGGCAGCCCGGGGGCCCCCGGCCGGCCGGGCCGGCGGCAGCGGGGCGCTCGCCCCGGCCCCGCAGCGCTGCCCCCCCCCCCCCCCCCCCCCCCCCGCAGCCCCGGGGCAGGGCAGGGCAGGGCAGCGCCCCGCCGGGGCCGCCGCCGCCGCCGCCGCCGCCGGGCCCCGGCCCCCGCACCACCCCCCCTCCGGCCGCGGGAGTCCGGCGGCGGCCGGGGAAGCGGCCTGGAGAGCGGCGCTCGGAGCGATGCCCGGGGCTCACCTTCCCCTCCCCCCGGAGACGTGCGCTTCAAAATGGTTTTGCAGGCGAGGCTGGCCAGGCTGCGCCTGGTGCATTGATTCCAAGTGCAGTGCCTGGTTTGGTTTCCGTATATTCTTTGGCTTTTAATAGCTAGCTGAGGAAAAAAGAAAGCATTATTGTTTTCTTTCTTTCCTCTTCTCATTGCCTATTCTAAATTTGACTCCAAAGTTTAAGCAGTTGAATTGGCTAATTCTGAATACAGTCTATTGAGAGACCAGACACAGCAGTATATCCCTGTATAGCAATAGATACAATGTGCTGAATTGGCAGTCTAATTATAAATGTGGCATTTGGACCTCCTTTCAGACCCAGTGCCACCTTACCTTATGAGGGAACTTCAACTACAGCAACTGTTCAAAACAAAATGCCATTACAGGATCAGCTTCACCCAACACTGGAACCAGCCAGGGGATTGTTTTACAAACAGCCTTTCTCACTTAACACAAGAATGTATTATAAGGAAAAGTTATGGATAGCGCAGAGTCTGAAGAAAACGCGTATGTAGTTTCTGCCAGGTGTCGAGCTACTTCAAACTGCAGCATACTCCAAATGACCTCATTATTTTCTTCTAAATGCACTCACTATAAATAGATTATTTCTTAGTTTTACTAGAAAGAGCTGCTAGGTGCGCTCGCTGTTTATGTTCCGAGTGTAGTGTGCATATAACATTGTGAGCACAGAAACACGCGGAATATCCTGGCTCAAAACAAAAACCTGCAATAAGATCTTGCCAGAGAGTCACAGTGTGCTGAAAAAAAAAAGTTTTTTAAAGCGTCTTTTCCAGGGAAATATTTGTATATGATGGCAGACTACACACACATATCTCACATTCATTCTTATTATTTACTTTATGGTATAATGGCTTAATTAAATGAGTGGGCACAAGCACGTCAATAAAACAAGTCAAGTCAAGTCGAAGTCTCAAAACAGGTTTCAAAATTACTCCATTACACGAATAGAGAAAGGGAAATTCGTTGATTTTTGGACTTCAAACCCTGTTTGGGGGCTGGATAAAACTGTTCTTCTGCCCTCACAGTCAGCACTGAAGATGGAAATACCAAAAATGTTAAAATGAGGGTAAAAGAGAACAGTAGGAACAAAGTGCCGCTCGTGTGCCGAAGGCTATTTAAATTAGCTTAATAAACATATACCTTATCTACAAACAGCAGGCGAAGATATATTACTTTATCACAGAAAGTTTCACCGTCTGTGTTTTTGGGAAACACCCCTAGGACAGACCTAATCTGTCGTCCCCAGGCTCCCACCAGGCTGACTTTCCCTGCAGCCCCCCCCCCCCCCCCCCCCCCCCAGCAACTCAGACACAACACTAATTGTCTTTTCACGTTGCCACTTTCACTCCTTCCCTTCCTTTGGAAAAAAAAACCACCAACCAGCCAAAAAACCCACCCAACACCGCCGTGAAACGGGCCGCAGAAAGCAAAGCCAGCAATCAAATCGATCCGATCGGTCCCTCTGATTGACCTCAAGGCCCTGCTCTGCTGAAGCACACAGCCCCTGCTGCAAAGCGGGTTAACTGCTCCACGCTGCTCCGCACGCCTCGGAGAGGGAGCTGGGAGGCTCTCTCGGCAGAGGAGCAGCTCTCTGGCAGCCCAGTTGTTAATGCACGCGTGGAAGTACCTGCTCACATCACGCCTATCTGTTCTCTCTCCCGTATCTACCCACAGCCGCGCTCACGCAGGGGCGACCCCGCCGCCGGTACACGCGTGCATGCATTACACGAGCGGGCTCGGCGGCAGCGCCGGTGCCCGCTCCTCCCCGGAGCAGGGCAAGCCGCAGAGGCACACTCATTAGCTCCCACTGATGATTCCTTTCAGGATCATGAATGGAACAATTGTCAAAAACTGCGGGGAAAAAAAACAAGCCCCGAGACTATTTTATACAGGCACAGCTTGTGTGCACGCATGTGACAGTTGCAGGCAACCCAGATTTGTTCCTAAACTCTTCAGCGCTATCCGAGATAAAACATTAAATTGCTTACATGGTTAAAGAGACTCCTTATCCCCAATCAAAAAGCAAACAGCGTCGAAGGTAGTGAAAGCCAGGAAAAGAACAAGCTCTCCACCAGACACACCTTGCCTTACTCGTATCCTACAGCACCGTCTGTAAACAGCTGCGCTCGCTTGTTGCAACTGCCACTATTTTGTTTTAAAAAGATAATAATAATAGTAGTAGTAGTAAGTGAAATACTTCCTGAAAACTTACTTTGCATTTAGTTTAGGCACTATTCTTTTTTTCAGCTCGCAAAGGAAGCCGTTTTGTCCAGGTTAGGTATTGTCTACTTATGGATCAGCCTCTGGCTAAGGGTTTATTTTAATTTATGGCTTATGCATTCTTTTAAGGTCGATTTGCATGACCTCCGGCAAAGAGCTAAGGCAGCAAGAAATCCCAAGTCGAATGTTGCCACAAAGCGGCACACATCTCCCCTTCCCCGGGTGTAAACAGAGCTCTCTGATGATGGACTGCTTTCTTCCCCCCTCCTTGTGTATCACAAATTAGGGTGCGATATCAATTTTAAAGTTTTCAGTAGAACTTTATCCAAACCCTCTGCTCGGAGAGATAAGGCACCGCCACAGAACTTCAACTCCTCGGGACAGTGCCCCGGTGTGGCCAAACCCAACATTACCACCTCCGCTCCAGCAGCTTTGTATCATTCCCTGCTCCGTGGATAGCACCCGTTTGTGGCGAACTTCAAAGCAGTTACCCACCTCAAACTTAACGGAGAATTTAACAGCACCGCTAAACTCCCTTTCTCCATCCCGTGCCTTTCGGGGTTACCCGTGGAGAGAAACCCACGCGAGCACTTGGGAGTAATGACAGCAGCGCTCCGCTCTCGAAGATTTATTTCGGATTTTATTCTTCCTCTCTCTCTCTCTCTTTCTCCCTCTCGTGTTAGTTCCTTACGTACAGTATCTTCCCAGCACCATGTGTTCGCCTGCCGTGGGTGATCTTAAAATACAACGCTGATCTGTCACTACATTTTAAAATAAACTGTACTCGGGAAGGATGAGAAAGTGTTGTGATTTCAAGGTAGTGGGGTCCCTTAACGTCTCGGAAACCTCGGGATTCAAACAGCCCCGGAAACTCGCACGGGGACGAGACTATAACTACTTTTCCCTAAAGAAAAAAAAAAAAAAAAAAAAACCAACAAGACACCAACAACACCCTCGTGGTACAAAAGTAAATAATCGTGCAGGGAGAGGTGGGGGGAAGGGGTGAATTCAGCAATGTTAAAAGCTAAACAACAGATCTACCTCCGGACGCTGCTGCTTCACTCAATTGCAACTAATAACCCATTAAAGACAGCGCAGGGGGAACCGGATTCTCTCCTGCAAAGCGACATAAATCCAGCGAAAACCCATTAAACCACCACCACCACCACCAAGCCACGCAGCACTACACACCACAGCAAACAACAGGTATACAACACAATAGGGCTTTTTTTCCTGGTTACCTCCTCGGGATCCAGTGTGGCACAAAGCACTGGGAGAGCCTCCTTTTTTTTTTTTTTGCAACGCGCTTCGGTAATTTTCATTAAAAAAAAAAAAAAAAAAAGAGGGAAGGAGGTGAAAGGGGAGAGAAAAAGAGGAATAAATGGGTGGTAATTCGGTAAAATAAAATAAAAATAAAATAAAATAAAACAAAATAAAATAAAATAAAATAAAATAAATGAACTAGAGTCTGCTGGTGTTTCTCCGGGCCATGGATGTGCAGGATCCCGATCGTTAGAAGTTTGCGGATGGGTTGCCTGGAGATTTGGTTACAATCAGGTTCATTATTATTATTTTTTTTTTCCTCCTGAAACAAGTGAAGGCGATGGTTACTGCTGTCAATCTTGGCAATCAATGTGAGCGGCCATGTCGTAAGTATTCAAAGCATTTCCCGTCGTGCAACATCAGAAAGTGAGTGGCCAGGGCATTGATCTGAGGAAGGCAAAAGGAGGCAGGGCTCCCCCGCCCAGACAGCACAGGCAAGATGAGACAACACAGGGAGAGAGAGGGAGAGGGGAAGAGAGAGAGGGGGAGACCGAGAGCGAGCGAGCGAGCGAGCGAGCGAGCGGGGAAAGCAACAACTGCGGAGAAAGTGAGCACAAAACAGAAAGTGAAATCACCCCAGGCTGCCAGCCGCATCCCCGAGAAGCTATCACCACTCACATTGCTATTAGACAAATGAAACCTTAAACCTCTCTCCTCTAATGACCACTGATTGCCCGGAGTGGTGAGGAAAGGTACTAGAAAGTTACCGGGGAGGGGGTGCGAGGGCGGGGAGGGAGGGGAGGGCGGGCGGGGGCCGGAAAAGGAGGAGGGGGAGCGGGGGGGTCCCGGGAGAGCCGGTTCGCGGGGCCGGGGCTGCGCGGGGGGAGCGGCGTGGTACGCGCCGGCCTCCCTCCCCCGCCCGGCACGGCGCTGCCCGGGGAGTGAGTGCGTGGGGAGGCACACGCCAAAGCCGTCCTGCGGGCTCCTGCTCGCAAATAAAACACAATTAAAAACAAAAAAAAAACCAAACCCAAAACAAAGCAAAAAAAAAGAAGCGGGAGGGAGACGATCCGCAGGACCTGGGAAGGGAGGACCGGCGGGGAAGCGGGGACGAGGAGGAAAGTGCTCAGCAAGCGCTTCCTGACAGCTGATGGATGGGGCTCTGAGGAGCCCGATCCCACAGCCCTGTCGGGGGAAAACGCAGACGACACGCGAAGTATAAATTGCACTGGAGATGGGAGTCCAGCTACAGGGACCCGGGGGAGAGGAGGGAGGAGAAGGCGCTCAGAGTCCACGAACTATTCGGGGATGCGTTCAACAGAAAGGTGAAACGTGAGCACAGTTAAAAGGAAAAGACAGGTAGGACCGGCGAAGAAAAACCGATTTAGGACGGACTCGAGCTGAAGTTGGGATTCTCGCGGCGACGACGAGAGATTAGCAGTGGCAATGTATAAATATCACTCTCTCTGCCTACCAAAAGGCAACAGATAGGGACTTGAATATCAGCTTGAATACCAATTTAGGAACTCACGCTCCCTTGGAAGTGCTAATTGGGGGGGGGGGGGGGGGGCGAAATCTGGGAGAAAGAAGGGAAAACTATAAGGAGCTGAGGAGAAAATCAACCAGTGGCACAGACTACTGCAAACCCAAGAAAGTCTCTCTGCTGTATTTTTACATGCCAAAGGTAAACATAAAAGAGTCTTTCAAACTGTCAGGGGCCCGCAGATCAGGTGGGCAAACAGCGCTGCAAAGCCAACGTCTCCTTCTTTTGATATTATTCACACCTAGGCTAAACTGTTGTTAAGATGGGAGTGCGGAAAGCAACCTCAAGCCCACAAAATGAGAGAGAGAGAGAGAAGTTGTTGATTCATCTCTGTATTTTTGGCACTTTCTCCCCATTTTCCAGAAGGCGCCTGGAACAGTTAGTAACAGAGAAACTTTTTAATTTTAAAATAGCTTCATAACTTATAGAGGCCAAAAAGACGAGGAGAAAGCCTGATTTCGCTTCCCTCCTCTCTCAAGTAGAAATTTGCGGAATAGGTTAGACCCAGAAGCATACTCTGCCCCACTGCGAATGAACCTTGCTACATAAGGACGTGATGAAAATTGAGCATTAACGTGACGGCACAGGACTGATCTGATCTGGCTCTATTTCATTTTGTTAACAAGCTGTAAAACTCAACCCACTACTGGAGTCGTGCACATTGCATCCTCTACCTTGCTATCCGTGGTACTATCGACCGTCTCGAGTCGAGTCCAGGGAAAAGGAGTTTTAAGTCAGAACCTCTTGGAATAGCGGACCTGTTTTATACAGTATTTTTGGCAATTCCACTACAATAAAAGGAGCAATCAAGTCCTATTCAGCAAGCAGCAAACACCTTGAAACAGAACTTGAAAATTATCTAGCAAAGCTTTAGCACCCAATTAGCTGGCTGTGGACATAGTAGCTAATTTCCATGCATTCTTTCAATTTTAATAAAAGATACTAAAAAACCGACATTCGGAGACGGGGTAAATTGTAAGGTTGTAAATACCGAGTTTGTATTCACCTGCGTTCAGCTAATTCAAAGTATTCACCTTGCTGCAGTTATCTGGGCTATGGATTTAACAACAGGAAATAGCTGCCTTTCCAGATATTGCTCTGTCCTTTTTAATCTTTAATTATAAGAATTCCCGTGATTGGTCATTAACGCTTTCCTTGTAACACATTTAAACCTGCTGCAAGTAAAGGAAACACCTTGACTTTTTTGCATAACTAGTACCTTTGGCACGCAAAAAAATGAACTCTGCAAGAGAAGAGATGTAATCAGAACACAAGGACGAACTATCCTGCCCGAGTTTGCAACCCTAGCAATTTGTTACTGGAAGTTTTTTTTTTTCTTTCAAGAAACAAACGGGGGGGGGGGGGGGGGGGGGGAACCAACCCAACCCCACTCCTCAAATGTAGCGTCCTCCTCTTTAAGTACGAGGCGGTAATGGGACAAGAGATAATTAAGGCATCAGATAAATCTAACCGCCCACCTAGCTCCAAATCGGGGGAGCATCTCGCTGCACTCCCGAAAATCCTATGCAGAGAATGACACTCGGCTGGGGCAGGACACGGCAGAGGTGGGTCCACATTCCCAGGCGGAGCGCAAGGAATACTCTCTAGCTTGTTGCTTCCCCTGTGTGATCAATTAAGTTACAGATGTAACACACAGCGCCAGAGAGCTACAACTTCTCCGCGGGAGAAAAACAGGACTCCTTGGGCATTGTATGCAAATGTGCGCGTATGTGCGCTGCACAGGAATAATTGTGGTTCCCTCTTTGTTTGCATAAGTGAACACCCGCCGTGTGGATACGTACACACGTGCCGAGAAACAAGAAAACGCTTTTACTTTTAGCGTTACCATACGTTTAGAGACGGTGTTTTAAATCACTTCCCTTGCTTTTGCTTCATTAAGGCTAAAACCAGCCAGAGAAGCCAGCGCAAGCAGATGTTTGAGGAGGGATGCTGAACTGCTGTGGGTCCTGGCAGAGGGAAGGGATCGGAGGCGCTCAGTTCACGTCGGGGCACTTACCTGTTCACAGTTGTCATTGCATTTTGCACCGTCTCTCTCATTAAATACGTTAAAGTAAAGCAATATTCAACAAGCGAAGCGACCTGTCTGAGTGCTAAGTTTTACATACCGCATCTTTAACATGATGAGCAAACCTACAACTCCTGTAGAGTTGGTGGAACAGTTTCAGAAGTTTTGATTCAAAGGGCAAGAAATTCCACCTTAAAAGTCATTCACCGAGTTCTAAACTCTCCTCTCTCCCCAACTAATGCCGGACAATTAACCGGCATATTTATAAGTTCCCTCTGCTGACACTCTCCGACAATGAAGACTTTTTATAGGCTTGTTAAAGATGTTCAGAGAAACTTTTGCAAAATAATCAACAGCATCTGAGAGAAGGCTAAAGGAAAAGAAGTTAAAGCCTGATCATCCGATTGGGAGAAAGTTTTGTTAGACTAGATAGAAGCACATTACTGCACGTTTCTTCATAAGCAAACCCATCAGCTGATACGAGTTCCCCTAGAACAAGAACCTCTGGCGATCTCCTCAAAATTTAGGGGACGTTTGCATTCTATAACGCCGAAGGCTAAAGATCTGACTGAAAACAAAAACTCTGAATTCCTTACAGCGTCATCTGCCAACACAATGTATTGTCCTGGCGGAAAGAGGACCAAGGAGATTTTAATTTCATTTGAAACTGTGCATCATCTTGATAGTGAAGCAAAAAGCCACAGCAACAATCTCTCCACTCCACCCCCCCACCCCCCCGATTCAAAAAAAAAAAAAAAAAGTGTGTGGGGGGGTAGAACTGGAAAAACCACATAAAGTTTTACAAAGAAAATAAAAGCAAGTTTGACATGAAACCCCCTTCCTGTCTCGGGAAGTTCATTTTAAAGGTCCCCTCTGTAAATCTAAAGTGCAAACACCAGGCTAAGGTAGTGAGTGGCTGGAATTTGCATGCTGATAAGAGAAGGCTGTTGTACTTACAGTGACAGAGGGCAGGCTGCGGAAGAAAAGCTGTTTGTGTTAGCCTGAGAGTCACCCAGGGCTGCAATGAGAGGAGAAGAGAGGAGTGGGAGTGCCAAGCTGGATACACCTTCACCGCATCTCATCACATCTGCCAGCCTCTCTCTCCCTCTCTCTTTCATTTCCACATTCCCTTTGTTCCTGAAAAAAAAAATCTACACGTCACATCAGTCCCCAGATGCAGTCTACACCAAAGAAAAAAATGAATAATTCAATCAAACTGTGCATAGTCTCTAAGGCAATAAATCTATTGCACTTAAAGAAACGAAGGGTAATTACCGCTATAGAATTAGAATAAGGCCAGAGTGCGCAGGGATCCCAAGGTCTGTAAACTCCACGGTCAAATAAAGTTTCATTTATTTAATCCTTTGACAACCCCAATGTAAACCGAAGGGGAGGATCGGAACTTAGTCCGGTTGGGTTTGAGAATGCTTAAAGTGAATGTTATAAAAGGAGAGCGCCCGTGATCTGTAACAAACACAATGCAAGGAAGTAGAAGTGTTTCACTGCATCACCTCCAGGGTCCGTTCCCCCCTCCCTAATGAAGAGCAGACCACACTCCCACTTCCACCGGCTCCTGCTGCTCTCTGCAAGTGCAACGGGAATCGCTGGCAGCCAGCAGCCGCCTTACCTGTTCCTAGATTGCCTATAAAGCCTGAGAAAAACTCAGGGTAACCGGCAGTTTTGTTCCACGCTCTGGCGGAGAGAAGCCATGGGGGATTTGCACCGGCACGGACTGACTCAGAACGCTGCCCCTGACTTCTGGATTTGTGCTGGGCTGAGTTTGGGGACTGCCTGCCGGGGGGCGGGGGGAGCACGCTGGGGAGCGGAGCCCAGCTGGGCAGGCGGCGGCAGCGCTGCCGGAGCCCAGCGACAGACCGGCCGAGGTGGGATGGAGGAGAGCCACGCTTTTCCCTCTCCTACCTCTAACGTTGCTCTCTCGGCTCGGAGGTAAGATGACTCTATATTGTGTTTATTCTCGTCGGGTAACTCGGGTCCCAGGGGCATGCTGCTGTATTAATGAGGGCGGCGGCTCAGGGCTGGGGCTCAGATCGTTATACTCAGATCGAGCTGGAGTTTAACGTCGGCATCTGCTGCTTTACACTTTCGGTCGCATTCTTTGTAAACTTCTCCTGGGGGACTGGGGGAGGAGAGAGACAAGGCGGGGGGGGGGGGGGGGGGGAACAACCCCAGGTGAGCCCGTGCTGCTCGGTGACACAGCCTCTCGCTCTGATTCAGGGGGGCTTTGTGCCGGCCGGGAAGGTTAAGACACCTTCCACTGACGTAGGGCATCGCGCATCTCCCGCACTCGAACGGCTTTAATAGGCAGTTTTGATTTATCCAAAACATTAACGGAACTGTTATTCTAATAAAGGTAAACTAGAACACACACTTGCCTCTCCGCTCGCTTGCGCTTTGTTTATGTGCTTAAAACGCCACCGTGAGGCGAGTACAAATAAAGCAGCGAGAGCAACCGCCTGCCAAGGAGCTCTCGGATTAGCACTTCGCGAAGCAAAACAAACAGCGTTAGCGGCAGCGCGAAAGTCACGGAAGGACCCGCTGCCAGCGGGCGCGGGGTCGGTGGCTCCGCCGCGGGAGCGCAGCCCGGCAGCCCCCTCCGCCCCGCAGGGCTCCGGGGCCAGCACACCCACGCTGCCGCTCGCTCGCTCTCGGGGGCGAGAGGAAAGAGGCTAGAACTTCGGGCGAACGGAGGGAGAGGGGAACGCACGCAGCAGAACCCCAGCAACGGTGTTTTCCTTAACCATCTGCCCCGAGACCCTCATCTTCCTTCGCCTTTCCCAGCAGCGCCGAGCGCACCCGACTCCTTCCCACGGAGGGACTCGGTGGGGCGAGGAAAGAGCACCTCGGCCCCTCTCCTCCCGCCGGCACCGCTCTCTGCAAAACGCCTCCGACCTCCCCGCTCAAAGGCAGCTTCCTCCTGGAGCGTGTGCCAGGGTGTGCTTCTGCCTCCTCTGCCCACCTTCCTTCTACCTCCCTCCCCGGCCAAAACCAGGCCAGCTGCACTGCCCAGGCTTTCCTGGAGGATTTTGCTCCTCAAGTCTTCTAGGGGGTTTCAAGTCAGGGGCTGGGTTTATAGTTTATAATCTACACTCGATTTATTTTTTTAATGGAAAGGGAATGGGGGGGGGGGGGGGGAGGAAAAAAAAAAAAAAGACGAGGCTGTTATGACCCACGAACAGTACCTGGGGTGACACTACTAAAAGTTGTGGGCAAGACTCAGCACAGTGAGTTTCTTACGCACGCTCCAGATGCAAGAAAGCTATAGGAAGGGGATCAGCTTTAGGAGACAGATCCTGTTACCTCGGGGCACGACGCACCACGATACACTGCAGGTCTTAGCCCCGCTCCCACGAAAAGCCTTAAATCAGGAAGGGGTCCTCTCCTGGGATTTTTAGCAGCTGGTGGGATTGATGCTCTCCCCCAGCCACCAGAAAGCATTCATCACGTCAGGGCATCCTGGCACCCAGAAAAGCACTAACTGCACCGGCAAAGTTGAAGTCGCCAAACTCTTGGCTACAAGTTGCACTGGCAGAGTAAGCTCTGCAAATGAATCATGAGAACACTAACAACAACTCCAAAAAATGGCAATTACATTCAGCTGTGATTAGAAATCACATTAAGATTGGATGCCTGATATTTTGCAGGTATAGAGTAAAAAAAGAAAAACAGTAGCGTGACTGTGCAAACATTTCCACTGAAACGCATCTGCTCCTCCTATTCTTATTTCACCTAACAGCTGGATTTGCCTACTTGTCATCTTAATCATTTTTCTACTCCCATCTCCATGTAATAGGATGACCGTAAAACACCGTTAACATATAAAAAAGCACTTCAAGAGTAACAATGATTTTAAATGTATTTTTTCAGAAGCAACCCAAAGCCATGCAAGAGACGCTTACGGCAATCATCACAGTCATACTAAGGCATCTCTTCCTTGAGCATACACCTGTGTGGCCTTGTGTATTATACTGATATTCCCAGCTTCAGCTGGGAATAGCTGCGCTTGTCTTGTGAATGAGGAGGGACGGGAAGATATACTGGCATATCTATACCCGCATGCATATTTGAGGAGCTGGGAGGGGACACATGCTAGAAGACCCCCTTACAGCCTGCAGTAGTCCTATTTTATATTACAGCCCAGAGTAAATTGTAGGTCAGTGATATAAACATGAAGGTTGCTGAATATTTTTCTCTAGAATGTCAACCACAGAAAAACCTTTGCTAAACACGATGACTGCAAACCTCTATGAACTATGGTAAGGGTTTATCAGCACACCACAGTGCTTTTCTTTTTTCACTGGCAATGTCCCATTCTGACAGCACATGCTGGAATTCAACAGAGTATATATAGACTTTATATCATAACACTGTATTTATTCCATCAGTTTATTTTTGTTTCATAACCACCCCCCCAAAAAAAAATCCCAACAACAAAAAACAATTTTTAAAGTTCCTGACCTAACTGTTGTGCTACAAACAAGGTATTATGTAAAAAAAAAAAAAAAAAAAAAAAAACAAACCCTGAAGGGTAGAATAAATATACAAAGCTGTCTTCAACCTGAGGATTGGCCCACATTGCAAATAAATGCATTGCCACGAAGCCACATATATATGCCACATGAACAGAAACAAAAGGAATCCTCGAGACAGGCCAATGATTTTGTATTTTATATTACTACCACTGTGTACTTATAAATTGCATTGGTTTTAAGATGTTCCTGTGGATTTGTGATAATATGGCCTAATCTTGTAGGCTAATGTCATTGTCAATTTCACGCAGAAGCTCAAGCCCTGTGCATGTAAAGTGCGTGCTTCTTATTAAGATGATCAAAATGATGATGATGGAAAGGATAAGCTGTTTAGAAAATACCAAGACAAAAGGTGAAAAAGTCTACAAAGAAATTTGGGGGTACAAAGTTGTTCCAGACTGTCCCATTTTGCCTGGAGCTTATAAATATCATGGCATATTGAACAGCTAGTATGGCTGTCTCCTCCCTTTGATCACCTCTTAGAACACTATACATTTTCTAACCAAAATACCCAATAGTAACTTCTTACAACAAAGTTGACTAAGAAGCAAATCACTGTATAAATCCTTCAAAACATGTTTAAATATAGCTTACTAAACTGGGAACATCAGGTAGAAACTGCTGAAAGTATTGAGACTGTTAAAAACTAAAATGCAACATGATCTCAACATATCTGAACACTCAATTATATGAAATGTTTTTCCAACATAATATCAAATTTAAGACTGAAGTAAAGTAAATGTCATCTGACTGCTTTGGAATCTTCCTAAGACAAATGACTGAAAGATCAAGGTGTTTTATTTCCTATTTGAATCAATGATCAATAAGTCTTATACACAAGAATCACAGGTTTTGAATATAAAACACACTTTTTCAGTAAATGCAAGTTAGACCGAATTAAATAACCATGTTTTGAGAGCCAAACTCACTATTTTTTAAGTCACTGCGATCTATATAATTATGAAGTAACTTGAATAAGGCATCTTACATTGGTCCTAAATTTTTTACTCAAGTAAAACATTCATTGATTCCAATGTGAGTGTTGCCTGAGTAATAGAGTTCCCTGTCAAACTGTTAAAATCAGCTAACTTGCTTCTAAAAGCCTGCAGATTGATGGAATAATGTGATTATACTGAGGTATGTATTTAATATGAAAAAAAAAAAAAGTTACCAGGCAAAGCTTTTTAACATTTACAATAAAATAAGGCAGTAAGATAAGTAGATATTTTTAGGGGGTTTATAATTCTGTGCCTGGTCATGCAGACACTTATGCTTGTGACTTTATTTATGTAAGTCATGCCAGTGAATCAGTACTTTCATGTCACAAGTATTTGAGGTTTAGCATCTAGGACAATAGAAATAGGAATAGATTGGCTTTAAATATTCCACTAGCAAAACAAGACTATTTGTAAATCAATTGCAGTGGATTACACTGTAAGAGTTATTTTCAAATGTCATCTTTAAAAGTTTGTGACTGATGATATAAATTTTCTTTGAGTGAATAAGCTCTTCAGTAACATTACATAGCAGAGTTAGATTTTAAATATGTTCTTATAAAAATTAGAACTCTTTTACAAAAAAACCAACATCAAACAAATGAAAAACACTGATATACACCTTCTACTGAATTTTTTTAAATGAAGTATTGAAATCTTAGTTCTAATAAGAATATTAAGTAAATAAATGTTAACTCTACTCAGTGGTATTAGCATAGTTGAAACTGTAGTTTATAAATTTTTGAGAGCATCAGCATCATGATATGGTTGTCATAGAAACTGCAACAATATGTCATTTCAATTAATTTTACATGCAGTGATGCTGAGGTCTGTGTAACAATTCTTTTAAGAAGTTCTAGAAGTAAATATTGAAAAGCAGGAATAAAAATATGAATAGGCAACAGTACCCTTCAATTATTATTTAATTAACAAAACAGGGAGAATTCTAAATTATTTTAAAACTATAACCAAGCTAGAGAAACTGGTTAAGCAGACTTTGACTTCAAAACCACCAAAATTAAAGGACAAAAGCTATGGAAACATTCAAACTCTAACTGAAAAGAAGTATCTTTTCCCAATGAAGCAGCTTTGGAAAAATATGTAAAAAAAAGATTTATTCCTGTTCAAGAAATAAAAACCATGAAATAGTTTTAAATCATGAATGTTCCTTTTGTGTGTGCAAGAAGCAAAAAGTCAAATGTTACAAATCCACGACCATAATACAAGATTAAAAAAAAGCTTTAAAGGTAGGAAATATAAGATGAATAGATTTATTTTTTCTGTATAATGCAGCTACTGTATGTTATGAATGCTACCTTAAGTAAATCATTGCCAGACACACTCAACTGACATTAATGATTTGATTATTAGAACAGAAAAGCTAACCAAAATAAAGGCAGTGTTTTTAAAAAAATAGTAATTGTATTGTAGCAGTATAAAATGTATTTCTTTATTTTTGCTGTCACAGGACAGTATGAACATATACTCTTGTTTTCTTACTACATATATATGCTACAATACCTAATCCGATAGTTTATACATGAAAGAAAATACTGAGCAGATCCTAATGAGAAAAAAAATGTAGATTTTCAACACATTTTACACAGTAATCAATAATTATATAGTATATTTTGTTTAAATTTACTGAGTTGCCACAGAGACTAGAATATGTAAGACCTTTCAAACTGAGGCACGAAACAAGCTGTTTGTAAGTAAATAAAAAACTATCAATATTAAAAACAAAACAAAAAAAGGAAAGGAAAAAAAAGAAAAAACACAGCCTAGAGAGGCTATCTGCAGTGAGAAAGGAGAAGCATCTAGAGCTATCCTTTCTGATAGGATTAAGGAATGCTACAAAAGAAGCATTTAAATCTCTAGTTTTCCCTGACAATTAACAATGAAAAGCAGATGTTTACAAAGCTATTTTACATGCTCGTTTATAAGATGCTAAAAGATGGTTTGTGGATGGTAAGAAGGAAGAGCTGGATAACTGCTTGTCTGGTGTATATTTAAAAGCATTTTCATTGGCTCAGTTATTGTTAATAATGAAAGAAACACTTTGTGCTGTATGGCTGTGACTATAGAAAACTGCCGTCATAAAGTCCTCAACAAACTCTTAAGATGCAATTTACAAAGATAATAATAACACAGAATTATTTCACTTCTCTGAATGCTACACATTTGCATACCAGGACTGTGTACAATATACTCATAATGCACATTCACAACAACAAGGACTTCTTAACATTGCAACAGCACAAGATCTGTGCATTAAAAATCTACAGTTCCAAGTTTTCCTTTTTGGTGGGAAACCATTTGTATAAACCAGATGCTCTGCATCTACACAGGGTAAGTCCACATTCGGTTCTGCACCTTTATTGAATGGGATCATATCAAGAAAACTATGAAACACTGGAAGGTAGCAAAAATATTAATGAATTCCCTCTCATATAGAAACATGGCAAATTAAATTTTCACACAAATTTAAGAAGAAGTCTGGTCTATAACTGTGAGTCAGGAGATGTGGCTTCTATTCCTGGCTGTGCTACAAACCTACAGAGTGTTTTTGAACAAGTCACTTACACCAAGTCACTTGAGTAGAAAAAAATTCAAAGAATGCATGCCTCGAGCTCAATTTAGACAGATCCGTATCTGCTTATATTGGATGCATGCAAATGTAGGCATATGTCTCTGAAAAGCTGAGGCCTACCCTTTTTGGACTTTTCATCTTCTTATTCTATTTCTCTACGTGGAGAGAGACTGTTGGGAGACTTAATTCATAAAAGACTCCTCACATATCAATTATATTTATGCATAACAAGATTACCATTAAAAGTCCCAGCCCTGCAAAGACTCATATGCACATTTCACTTCACACATTTGTAGTAGTCCAATTTACTCTAATAGAATTATTCACTCTGTATAATTCTAGGCATATAAACTTCTGCAGTATCAGGAACTAAGTTAATGGAATAGATAATGTGTAAAAATACTCATACAAGTTAGTAATGAGGTTCAGGCTTCACATTCTTAAAGTCCTACATCACATTCAATAGAAGGATTTTTAAAATATTGCTATTATAATGTTCTGGTACAAGTAAGAGGATGCATAGCCAACTTGACATAAAAAATTTTGCTATCTTATCATATCTACATTTTCAAAACAAACAAAAACCTCTTTGAGGCGTGCAAAGTAATTCCAAAAACTTCAGTTCTAATCATAAAAGATACTCATAAATCACCTATGTGTTGCCACCATCCAAGCTGGTTTTGGCTTTTGCCTCAGACACTGAATAAATTCTACTTTCTGTTAATGCTTATGCTATTCCTACTACTTAGTCAGTTGTGAATGAATATATTACACTATAGTACAAAAAATATTTAATTCATATTAGTTGGCCAGATTTCATTTCTTTGATGGACACTTCCACAACTCCGACTTCCCAACTACAGGCTACTGTCTTGGACTAAAATTATGCTACATACATAATGATATGCAAAGTAGGTCAGGTTTCCAGCTTGCAGCTACAGCCATACTCAACTTCACCCAAATGGATACTGCTTGCATGGTTAAAACTAAACATGCATATAAGTGTTTATAGAATTGGGGCTGAAAGTAGCAAACACTGTTCCTAATTTGGATGGATTTTTACCATAACACAAATTATTTACACAGAAATCTAACAGCAAAGCATAATTGAAAATATTTTGTATACCTTTCAAAAAACACCGTGGGGAAAATACCTTCCCAGCAGCTGTTATTGGTAGAGCAGATAGGGACAAAAGAAGGAAACGACTTCTCCCTCAGTCTGTAATAAGTCTGCACTGGTAGTGCACTAATGCCAAGTACCAAACAAAGTAATACAATGCAGTTCACAACTGCCTATTTTTTCTAGTACCACGCTCCTCAGCCCAGAGACACAAAAGGTATCCTCCCTTCTCCCTCCCCTTCTTCACACAGAAATTATACTCCTGGCTGGGTCCTTGAACGCTGGCCTGCCACAACCACAGAGGAGGGGCTACAAATTGCCTCTGTCTCAGTATTTTGCCGTTATTTTAATTTGATGGCATTTTAGTAACATGGAAAGGTTAGCTCTCTCAGACTAACATCTAAAATGTCTGTGACTAAGGTTTCTGATCTGTGGGGGGTTTTTTGTTTGTTTTTTTTTTAAATTTTTCTTCTTTTCTGTTTTGAATATAGCTTTCAATTAGCTTTCTAATTTATGCAATAGAAAGGCATGACCAAGGTGAACATTAGAGGTTTTTTAAAAAAATTAACTTAGGAAATGTTCAGCAAAGGAACCCATGCTTGTGGAAGTTGGAATTAAAAAGAAAAATACATTGAGCAAAAGGAGAGCACTTTAGAATCAATATGGTCACACACACCCCAAATCCCCAACTCTTATGATCAGCATGTAATAATTTCTTTAGTATGGTAATTTTCTACTTAAGGACTGAAACCTAAACCTAGATTGTAAAGCAGTATTCAAGGGGTCATAGCTTCTGCCTGTGTTTTTCCTGTCCTTTCTAGAACTCAGAGATGCAAAGAAAATTGGTCATGTTATAGTTTTTAATGTACAAAAGTGGGGACAGTTGAGTGTGGAATTGGCAATGTCGTAGATTTGAATGCACGCATCTATTGTAGCCACACATGAGGAACCCTTTATAAAATATCCTCCATAATCACTGTGTTCAGCGCAGGTAGCAATTCCTAAAAATCAACACAAAATACTCTGACATTCTTTCTAAGGTTCTGGGTCAAAGGAGGTGAAACAAGGATTTGTTAAGGTGTATTTAATGAAAGACCGAGATAGGAAAAGACTAAAATCTGTGCTTTAAATGTAGTACACCATACTGAATCCTCTTTCAACTCTAAAAAACCCAGTGCTCTCCTATATAGTATTTGGCACACTTGTTTTCTAAGACTGAAATTCAAACTTTTCAAAGCCCTTACATGAGGAACTTGATTTTTTCTGCTCAAAAAATTAATGAAAGATACAAATCCTTTGATTTGGAGAGAAGCTTTATTTTGTGGAGAATATTAAGTGATTTTACTGTTGATATTTTCACATTAATATACATTATTTATCTCCACAGGGTGGCGAAAAAGAGAAAATTGCAAAGACTTACTGGGTGGCAGGAAGTGGGATTCACTATAATCAACAGCAGCAGGGGACTCTTTGAGGTTGTGTTGCAAGATATATTCAAGATTTTAGCAGAAAGAAAATAATTGCATTTAATATTGTGCTGGTGGGAAATAACATATGTTCAATCTTTTCCAGCTTTTATACTTACGTTCAGATTTAGACTCTTGCCCTTTAGATGCAGAGATACTACTCCTTAAGATCTGGATAGTTTGGGGTTTTTTTAATGCACTTATGTAGAGAGTGTCCTGTTATTAGCCAGCTAGAGCTTTATGCTACTTGTGAATTTTACTTCAAAAATTTACTAAGGCTTCATGAACATACTCATTGGACAAAATAAACAGCTCCATGTTCAATAAGCAAGATATTACCAAAACATAATTAAGTTTCCAGCATTATTTTATTTTAGATTTTTTAATGAAAAACTCAAAAATGATGTGCTTTCTCAGATGTTTGCTTAAAATTTCTTTCAGTCAGATCACTACACTTCTTACAAATTCAGAACATCTTTAAAATGGATATATTTCTGTCTGTGTAAAAAGTAACTGATAAGTTGATGAAGTAATTAAGTATGTTAATACAAAAAAGCTGCCAGTCATATAAAGGTTTTCCACACTTAAAGGGGATAAAAATTTGTGCATATGATAAACTAACATTGAGGCTCAATTATATCTCATATAAGTTCAGGAAATTAAAAGTAGCTGTCTAGTCTAAGTTAATTGTGTAGAATTCCTTTATAATCAAATACATACATACAGAGAGGTACCTCCATAGCATGTTTCAATATTGCCCTGCTTTGCCCATGAATAACTTAAGTATAAGAGACAAACTGGCCACTGGAGGAGTCTGTCCCTTTCTCTGGATTTAAAAAGGACCTAGAGACAATTAATTAAGGCTAGATAGCTATCTTTCAGTGACTAAAGCAAGTGAGATGAATTCTATCTTGCACGACTATTGCAACCCTTGTCTAGTCTTACCATTTATTTACCTTTTGTCATTCTCCTGCTTTGTGTTACCTCAGAACAGGAATCTCAGGGTAGATCATCATCTGTGTAAAATGCTAAAGGAACAGTGATCATTTACACCATATGCGGATCTGCCTATTCCTCCCCTATGAGTTTAGCTGCATACTTCAGGGAAATATATAAAATTATTTTTCAATGCAAATCTGTTAAAGCCCTATTTTTCATAACCCTATTGTTTTCTTAATTTTCTGTGTAAGTACAAATGGTAGTACATGTATATATGTATAAAAATACATCATAAACTTCTGGAATTTGAAAGATGCCAGATCTGGGCTTTATATTGACATAGACTTACAGATGTCTGCAAAAAGAAATTGGGAGTTGTACGTTGGAGGAGGAGTTGGGGGAAACAATCTGCCATTCAAGAACAGTCCTCTTAAAAGTCATATCAAGGCTAAAGACATTGGTTTAATTTGTAAAATGTAAATATGTATACTTCACAAGCTGCAATTCCATGGTTACTTTACATGGCTTAATGGCTAGCATCACAGAATTTATTTTTGTTGCTCCATCCTCACTGCCAGCAGTAACATTAAGTGGCTACATATTCAGTCAGTTGAAGAAACTGCTCTGGAGCTGGGGAGGCAGGGAGAGGGGGCCTGTTGTGATTTGGAATAGCACAGCTACACAAAAACTAGGACTGGCAGAAGAAGGGACAGTGGTGAGTGAATGGGTGCTGGTATGGAGATCATGCCAGCTTAAAGAAAGAGTGGAACTGCAGCCTGCAAGTGGGATTCTATGGCACCTTAATCCAACAAACATTCAGGTTGACAGAGCCTTGCCTCCCATCCTTTCTCTACCAACTAAGCATTTCTGTTCTTTTCTTTGCATCAGCACTAACACCCACATAAGTGTGCAGGAGCCAACTCAGGGAAGTAATTTGTCTGGAAGCTAACCCCACAAAAGTAAAAAACAAAACAAAACACAACCAAACCAACCAACCAACCAAACAAAAAATTTTTTCAGCCAGATCTGCTCCAAGGAGCAATTCACAGAATGATCAGACAAGTGCTAGTGCCAGCACAGCACAGAAGGTAGAAACACAGAGCCAGAGACAATAGAGGAGAGGACAAGACAGCCCAAACTTAGACCAACTCCAGCTGTGATGGATCCAGAGCTGGAGCCACCTTGACCACTTACAAGCTTCCTCTAAAACCTCTGCACTTGCTTTCAAAACACTATGATAGAATGAGTACGTATACAGAGTTGAAATTACCAAGATGTCAAAGAAACAAAATCAGGACTCTTACACACTGAATGAGACAAGAAGCAAAAAAAAAAATATCCCCATGGTCTTAAAGCTATCTAGCAGAGTTTCTGTAGAATTTAACAGGCAAGGACACATAATTCCTGACTGGACTACTGGAACTATACAGACCATACTTTTGAGTAAATTTCTATTTTCTAAGCCTTCATTGTGTAGTTTTGGGCTGACAGGAAGACATCAGCAGTGGCTTCAGAAAGCATTACTCATAGTTTACAGGACTCCACATCATCATCATTCTAAAACACATTATTCTACATATTAATTTTTGCAATGCAATCATCATGGAGATGAGAAGATAAGGTAGAGACAGCTTGAGAAGGATTGGAAAAGATGGAAACTGAGAAAACTAGCAGCTAGCATTTGGAAAACCAATAGTGCAGAAGACTGGACTTCTTTGTGCAAGTATCTAAATTCTGCCATCCCACATCCACAAAAACCCAAATCTTTTGTTACTTGAGGATTTATAAGTTTTTAAAACAAACAGATTTGCCCTAGCTTAAGTTTGTAAGGGCAACTATGTAGACATGATGAAGCATTGGAAAACTGAATTTAAAAGAAAGGAGAAAAATATTATTCAGGGAGAAATAAAATCAACAACAAAAAGATTTCTAATACTACAGTCACACTGTAAACAAGAGAAACAAAGCCTAGTATGTTGACTACAGTAACAATATTAAGAAAAAAACTATCTCTGTAAAAGATAGATTTTCTTAAAACTTTGGAAATTGCAGACAAAAGCTGAAGGGAAGCTATAAAGGATTGGCATGTCAATTCTTGAAAGAGAATAGGCTATTTGCAAGTAACTTTGATTAGACCAGTAAGCGAGCTACATGGGGACTGACTCAGACCACTGAGGTATTTGATTAGTTTATGTATGCAAAGTACATAAATAAATAAACAGATACTAGTTAGTAGGTTTAGATTTCCCATCTGCAGCCTGTACTAGTTGGAAGGAAGATAAAAACTGTCACTGATTTAGGGGAAAACATCTAAGTGTAGATTAGAAAGTTTTATATTGACACCTGACTTGTCAAGAAGGCCCAGAATGAAGGACTCTAAGACAAAAGTGACATGAGGACTGTGAAACCTGTGTTCCCATGAATACACATCAACTAGCAGACAGGTCTTTGAATCTAACTAGAATAAACCAGTATTTACAGATACATTCATGCTCCCACTGCTGCAGTATCTTCCTGTACCAAATTACAAATGTTCTACAGTCCTCTGCTGATAACTTAGGAAATTGGTATAAATTATATAAGGACATAAAAAGATTTCCAAAAGTTAGGTAGAGTGGTCAAGTTATGTTAAAGATTAACACAAACATTTGAACACGTGATGGGATAAAAATGCCTGCTTCTGTAGGGTAGCAGTGGAGAGCAGCAAGGAAAGAGTGTAAAGGATACTTCAAGGAGAAAATGCTGGAAAACCACTGTCAAAGGTATTCAAAGAAGAGAAAAGCAAGTAGAATTAATTCACATGCAATCAGTCCATTTTCAGCTCTGTAGAATTACTGGATGACAGTTTTCCAGAAATAAAAGTTTCTCAGAAATAAAAGTTTCATGTGTAACTGTCCCCTAGCTCTACCTACAGGTATTGAGGAGAGGGAAGGTAAGGAGTTAGATTTCTGAAGCTTTGATTACTGGCCTGCCCTGGTTGCGATAACAAAAGCAAAGTTTAATTGAGTTAATCCAATTTGGATGTATATTGATTTTTTTGTTGTTGTTGTTAGCAGCATTGCTATAATACACTTTCTGTCTTCTTGGGTAAGGAGAAAGCATCCTGGGAAGGGAAAGATATGTGGCAAGGGGAAGAACAGGATGGCATCTCTGAGGCTGCGAAAAGGAAACATGGGCTTTGATGATACAACGGTAAAAACACCTGTAAACCCCATGTCTTTCTGGTCTGCTTTGTTTATACAAATTTGGTAGCAGTCCTCAAAACTGAGTTCCCATTAGTCAAGCAGATCAAGTCAGTTGAACTCAAACTGCCTGTAGGAGCACAGCTCAAGGATTCAACTGCATTTAGTGGCCAGACTTAATTAGATTCAACACCTGAACATATTTCCTTAGGGAATTTGTCACAGAGACAAGACAGCCTTTTTATTTTTATTTAAAAAACCCCACAAAGATAAACACCCCCCCCCCCCCCCAACTGCAAAACAAAAAAACCAAGCACAGTTTCATCTTAACAGCAGAAAGATAGTAAAACATATAAGAATATATGGACCACAGAATGTCTTTCCTATCTACAGTATTTTAACCTAGAAACTACAGTTCTTGTCTAAGTCAGTCATCACAGAGTGGAGTGCCCAGATTTTAACTGATAGTCTTTTTAATCAGTATGTGTTGGTATACAACCGTGTACCTTTGAGTGAAGCCTAGAACTGCTGTCTTCAGAGCAGATGATTCAGACAGTGTTTTGCAATTACCCCACACTGTGTACCACAGGACTGCTCAATCCAGCATGCTTCCTCACAGTCGCACCATCACAATAAATTATGATATGCATACAGAAAACATTACAATAATACAATTAAGAAGTAACCACCCTAATTTACTAGATCACATATAGTATTCCAAAACAATAACACATTTCTTACCAAAACTTTAAAAGATTGCTACTAGTCGGGGAAGATCACTGGTCTCCTTTTGTAATGAGTTTATGATATCAGATGTCCTCTTTATTACATGTTGGTCACTAGCAGAATTCATGGGTAATCAGTGATCTTTTAAAATCTGCTGTATTGTCACTCACCTCCTGTAATGCCCTAAGAAATATGTCCTTTCCTGATTAGATGCTTTGGTGCCAAAAAAAAGAAATTCATAAAAAAAACCCCAAAACACAGTGAATTTAAGGTTTGCAAATGTATATCAGTGCAGCAAGTATAAATTGCCTTATAAAAACTGTAAAGTAGATAAGCAACATGCCAGGACACTAGAAACTAAGGTTGCTTTTTTTTTTTTAACAGACTGAAGTCATGTTCAACTCACTCAAAATCCTAGCTCTCCTGTGAAAACACATAGGCAACAAGGAGAAACCCAGACAAATTCCTCCATCCTAAATTGTCACCAGGATTACAAATCAACTAATTACAATGTAAGAATATGAACTAGGTTACTTATAGGCAGTGTGTAAACTTAAAACTGTTCTGCACTGAAGGTTAATTTTTCATGCATGCCGTCCTATACTAGGCATAAATAACTTTTCCTGCACAAATATTAAAAATATTTTCAAGTATACATATATTCTGCACATTTCTCAGGAATTATAAGTTTGAACATTTGAAGTTGAGAATTCTTAATTAAATTACACATAGTTAAACGCTGTCTTTTGGTATCTTAAAATTTAAAGTAATTTTAAAAATATAGTAGCTGCCTATTTACATGTTGAAAAGTTGTACTTCAAAATGGAAACTGATATGGTTCCAATCTGCTACTCATAACATAAAAAAATAACAGATATACATAATTCCACTAGGCACTGTACCTTACTATATTAGTCTTTACCAAGAAAAACATTTTCAAGTAATTTTTCTGACCAGAAGTTTATGAACTGAAGTTGGAAAGGTGGTCTATAATTCAGGTAAACAATTTCACTATCAATGACTTTCTCCCTTGCTTCCAAGTATCTATTGCACACAGAGACTTCATTAAAGGGGATTGCAAAAAAAAATTATACAAAAATATTTGCCTTTCCTGTTGCAGCTTTAATTTCCTTCAATATATTATCACACACTTCCAAATCAGTAACCAGTAACCTTAAATTTAGAATTCCTTACCTTTTTTCACCAACAAAAAGTACTTAAAAAATAATTGTTCTTTTAATACTATTGTGAATATTAGTTTCACTGAAAACAAAATGAAATTATATTGCTATCCAAGAATAAAAATGTTACAAACAACAAAACCACCATCAACAATAAAAAATAGCCTTTGCCTGTATGTTAATTTCATTATGTATCTAAAAGATTATGTTATCTCTGTTTAACTGCTCAAGAGTTCAACATTCAGAATCCATTTTTATGGCCTCAACATAACAAATGTAGTAATTTTTAGCTGTATTACAAAATGACCAAAGACTCGAAACCCCAACCCACAACTGCATCCCATTCTACAGAAGACACACAGTAAAGGCAGATTATGTCCTTAATAGTCTTAAGTTTAAAAGACAAGAGAAACAGAAGGTGCAAGGTAAGAATGTAGTGCCTAAATACAAGTATGGAATGTGGGGCAAAGAGAAAGTAAGCAAATGGCTCATGGTCACAGAGGAAGATCATGGCAGAGCCAGAAATTACACCAGATCTCACATCATCCTCTAACACAAAAGAATTCCTCTCTGCGTACATATGGCTTTGCTTGCCTTTCTGGAGGTCTTAGGCTTTATTAAAACTCAGACTGAGCTAAACAAGATATTTAGGGCCTTTACTCACTTCTTCAAATTAAAATCTGATCATTAATAGGCTAAGCAGGAAGTCCCAAGCATCACCTGTCAAGACGGCAATGTGAGCTTGTCTCTTAATTGCTACTAATAGCTTTATTTCACTCAGTGTGTATGGAAGAAAACAAAGTAACAAATTTTCATCCAGTGAGCAAAGGAAGGAAATATAATCTGAAAGTTTCCTTTGACATCTTAAAATGGGAATCACATAATTATGACAAGGGAAATTAATTGCTAGCATTAATCCCATGTCCTCATTGCATTCCTAATTTTTAGTTCACACATTCACATAACAAGAAATATAATCCCACTGAATTATAATAATTGTGTTAGAGTACACACACATTTACATTCTTAACTGGTTATATATATGTATGTATATATGTATATTTATATGCATGGAGACACAGGAAGACAAATACATATATGTTATATATAGACACATTGATATGTATACTTCCTGAAGAAATCAAAACATTTTGAAAGAAGAAAAAAAACACCTTGCTTGACCACACTCGTTACCTGTTAGTGAGCTGTTAATTCAGACTTTTCTTAGGAAAATGCACAGTCATGAGTTTTACTATAAATATTTGTTTAAAGAAAAACCTTTGCTCAGCAGATTTCCAATAATATAAACTGAACATTTTCCTACTATCTGAATAATGGATATATCTTTTTGTTTAACATTTATAATCTCAAAAATACCTGCATAAGTAAAAACATCTTACAGCATTCTAGCACTTACGAGTGAAATTATTGCCTGTCATAAAAAGAGCTAACAGGGCCCAGCACAGCAAAAAAACCCCACTGGGTTCTTTATGGTCTTTCTGACACACCTCTTCCTATGTCAGACTGTGTAATGCTCTCTTTCATTTGCTATTTCTCTAATCCTAATCCTTGCCTCCACGACAGAAGCTACTAGTTTTGTGGCACTCAAAGCAAAACCAATTAGTAGTACAGATGTATTCTCAGAGAAGGTCAAAACGCTCATGGAAATAAGGAAATCAAAGCCCACTCCAAGATCCAGCTCCATGCTTTAACATGACTTCAGACAAAGCTTCCCATCTCACCTCTGTGTTGTAATTTTTGACCAACATCTTTGTTCTGCTTCAAAGGTGCACAGGTATCACTGTTACAGTCATCAAACTGCTGTTAAGGCCAGCTATTCACTAACTGGTAGTTTAAAATTACGGCAATGCTGTTTAGCAGACAAGTTGAACAAGATAAACGACTTATTCTGTTGAGCTCCATATAGTACTACAGCCACTGAAGCCCTGAAAGAATTCTGGAGCTCTGTACCTACTTTCCCTGACAGGTAAATTCAGAACAATCTTTCAACCAAAGGTAAGATTTTATTTTAGCTATAACCTATCCTTATTCTTCTGCTGTATTTCTGCAGGCATATTTCCTCACTGTTGTAATTTATCTATCACCAGACCATATGTTTTGTTTGTCCAGCAGAGATTTTGTTGTTGTTATTGTTGTTGCCTAAGGGCATCAGCCAGAACAATAAGCAGTTCCAAATAAGTTCCCCTTACAGAGCCTTGGATATGCTAAAAATTTACTTGCTGAAGCCTGATCACAAGTGAAATGTGTTTGAACTTTGTCAGTCCTTAATACAGAAAGTTTTCACTTATCCTGGCAAAAAAATGATGACACCTAGATTTAAAACTTAAAAAAAACCCAAACAAAAACCCCACATGCCACAAATGTAAAACAGAACTACATGCCCTATTTCTCAGTGGTGCTCAAGGAGAACACTCTGAATGGTCATTTAAAACCAGAAAGTACATATATGAAATAAAATGCATAGACTTGTCAAACAGAAGGAATATTATAACAGCAGATCCAGTGCTGTTCTTTTTTACTTTCACTAGTCCACAGTTCACCTGATTTGTATTGACTAGATTGCTGTCACTGATAAGTCTCTCCGTTACTGCATCTGACATGAAAATTAACAGAAGACTAATTTTAGCAATATTATAAGCATCCTTCTATAAGTATATCACACAGGTGTGAAACATTTCCCTCCTCAATATCAAGGAGATAATAGACATTCATTATCTAAATTCCGTTTTAAAAGTCCAGGTCCCCCACATTTCTCCATGTGTAAGGAAGGCTGGCCATCAGCAGGGAACAGAGGGTTGAAACTGTTAAAATAATTGGCAGGACACTGTGCAGACGCCAAAACGCTTTCTTGAATGGGTATCTCCTAAATCAAATATTACAGGTTTTCCCTGAGTTTATAACATTGTAACATAGTCCATTGGCTTGTTCATTACAGTAATTTTCCTTCCCTTCTCTTTTCCTTTTTTTTTTTTTTTTTTTTGTCTTTAGTACACATTTGGATCTATTCCCCTTCTTAAATCTCAAAATATATGGTAAGAGCTTATCCAATAAACACTTTTCCAAATATCCTAAAATGTTACATAGCTCACAAAACACCCAAATAAATGGCTATTGCATGGAAGTGTTCAGCATCTTTAACACTCTTCACAGCAAAATAAATTTGTTTAAACAGTTTAAAATGCAGAGGTCAGCCTGTATTGGTATATCTAAAATACAACTACTTAAGCAGCATGCCATCAGTGTGGTTCTCAGACTCAATAAGCACAGATTACTGAAAGATACCACCTTTTTGGAAGAGCAGCATTGCCCATTATGAAATATTTTTTAAATCCCAATACCTAAAGCAGCCATATTGTATCTTTAAAAGTAATTGCATGCACCTTTTGAAAATAATAAAACAAATCTCGTAAGGTCCCATCAAGTGCTGCCAGTATACCATCTCTGCTGTACCTACAGAAAAACAGAGATATAGAAGAAGGACTTGTTTTACATTCTTTCACAAAGAATGGCTGTAGCATAACTGCAAGAAAAACTGACCTCTTGAGTCCTTATGCCTTAACCACTCAACCAGTATAAACAACCCCCTGCTCCTTAATAATTATTTCCTAAGAAATAAATGTAGCATACTTGCAAAACTGTAGCATAGATAGACTGAAACAACTCTTCAGCTGCTTATACTTACAGATAAAAACAGTACACAGTTCATAATCCACCTGGAGTTTTCAGAAGGTTTTGATATCAATGCTGTTCAAACACATCCTCTAAAACGTTGAGTCTATAATCCCTCAATATGTGTCAGATAAAGGATTTCATATTGATTTGAGGTCAGGATTTCAGCATAGTGTAACTCATGCAAACTTAAGGCTTTTTATGTTGTTTCTTTTCCTTTGTCTGGCTTCTCCCTTTTCACTTTCAAACACACAATCTGTGATCCATGAGACTTAGGAAAAAATCCAAAACTGTTTTCCTTGTAATTCAGTACATCCAGATAAAACCATGCTAGAAGGTTATTATTGATGCCTTGTTTGCTCATGCTATACGCACATTCTATTATACATAATCCCTGGATGTTCTGAAGAATCATTGCTAAAATTAAAGAACCTTTGTTTGAACTTGAAGTTTCGGTGAGTGAAAGGCATCTGCTAATAGTAGAAAAGCTTAGAAAAACCTGCAGAAAATTGTACTTCCTTACTGTTACTACTTTTGCAAACTAGCCACAAAAAAATCATGCTAGGTAACCTCAACAAATTGGTTCAGGTGCCTAAGATTAACATTCACAGTACTTTCCCCGGACATATCTTGCCCTCCTTAACACATACAGAGTCGCATCATTAACTCATTAACTTTATTTAAAAATTGTTCTCCCTATTTGTGTGATTGGCTGCAACTAACAGTCTGTTTTGTAAACTAAGCAAGTTTATTCTTGGTCTGTGTTCATGCAATGCTTAAGATTTGTCTACATACAAAAGTTATGCTTAATTACACTGATTAAATTTAATCAGCTTAAGCCCTGTACTGTGATGGGATCATAAGGTTGCTTTTTACGTGTGAAGTTCCTCTTGTTAGGGAAGATGGACCTTCTATACTATTTTATACTACTACAGTTGCATCCACATCCAGTTTACACTTGCACAATTATTTCAGTAAAACATAATGCATAGCCAAAATACTTACACTGCTCTAGAACCCATGTTAACAGAACACACATCTGAAAGAGTAAATGGTCCTTAGAAATTTTGGTAAGAGACTTCATTAAGAATTAAAATACTCTTATTCTTGATGTGTACTATTTTAGGGCTGATGGAAAGTTCCAGATATAATAGTCAGTCTCTACCAGCAGAGAAAATGGCATGAGTACTGGCAGAACCAGCTTTATGAGTTTCTGTGGCAACCCAATAACTGAGAAGGTGTTTCAATTTTCACTGCAAACAATCCTTAACTTTGGATGCTTTTAAATAGAATTCAGGATGTATTTATATTTGTTGCTTAGAAAATTGAAAGGCTGAAGATGCAAGGTCACCTGAGCCAACAAATCCTAGTAAAAACTTGAAATTTCAGAAAGTGTTGAAAGTGTCCCAGAATGCTTTCAACTTAGGATGAGATTTTTTCAGTACTTTTGCAAAATATAATGGCACTTTGCTATATGTTAGTACTGGCACTGAACTGTAAAACCAATGTGAAACATTAATAATTTGAAATTTTCCTAATGGAAATAGCTAGTAAGAAACTTTAATCATTGATGACAGTGCTATTTTTATAATTGAGCAGGGATCTCCATTCTAGGGCACTAAGAACAGAGGAAAAATAAAATTTAGGTATTACAAAGCCCTAGAATATGTAGTTTCATTAATGGAATTTCAATAGATATAAAGGGGTTTAATGAACAAATTGCTCTGTAAGCAATGGAAATGTTCAGTGTGGCTACCAGCTGATTTGTGCTGTATCACACTCCTGTGGGTCCAACCACAACAGTTGCTCTTTGCAGCACATATGGCCTGCGGCCTCTCCCTCCACTTTCCCCTGACCATGGGTAACACCACGAGCTCTGGTTCCCTTTAGCACTTCACCAGGGAACGCAGCTGGGTACTCAGCTAGGAGCTGGGCAAGACGCAGCACATGATTCATACAGAAATGAAGACAAGCTGGCTGGCTGGCTATAGATAGTGCTGCATTCACTCTGCAGGCTTAGCTGCGCAGAGGAACACTTTGGATGACTCTCTTTCCCTATCTAGTCACCAGTTTTTCTGAAGCTTATAAAAACTTGAAACTTTTCAGACACTGCCCCGCTGTCAAATTCTATTGAAATCAGCCAACATTTTCTGAGATACAGACTGGCACAGACATCGCAGATGTGTTTCTATCAGAAATGAGATTGAAATACACTTGGTAATGAACATAAATATATCTATTTTTTCTGGAGGTAAGTGGTTGTCCTGCTTTTCTGCTCCCACATTCCTAAACTTTGTCCCTCTATGGATAATACAAGAGGTCCAACATTGCACTATCACAATGGCTGGTAGTAGAATGCTATATCCACCGATTTGTTAAATTCCACCATCATCAATACTTCTAAGCAATCCTCTACTTCAGTAGCATTAAAACATTATTAACTACATGGATATAATGACAGAAACATTTTAAATGCTATCAGACTGTAAAAGCAGTATGTTATGGACTCCTGGAATACTAGGCAACAGGTTATGGAATATCCTATATAAGTTTTCAATTTTGGAAAAATGAAATTGTTTGCATATGGAAATTTTTAGGTATAACATTATTTTCTCACAAAATAACTGTAGATTCAGAGAGGTAAAAACACACTGAAGTGTAAGGGTTAGGTATATATGCAACTGACAGAGTGCATCCAAAAGATTGAGTGCTGTTACTCATGTATTATATACAGAGTATATATGCATATTCATATATGAATTGAATACCTCATGAAATTCAGTGTACGATAATGAAAATACAGATAGACTTACAGATGAACATTTAGGCTTCTCAGTCAAATTTCTGTTATCCACTGTAAAGCAAAAATAATCAGAAACGGCCAAACCTGTCTTCAACAGATACTTTTTTTTTTTAACTAGGTACCTGAATGTTACACACGGTCTAAAAACTTTCATGTTATAAATCACTTCAGAAATAATGATGGATTTATAACTCCCTCTTGATACTGCACACAAGTGCTACTCTAATCCAAACCACTGGGATCAGGCAGGTTGCATGATACACCCTCACTCAGGACTGTTTAGATCCACCTAAGCATCAGCACTGAAAGTTATTAGCAAGGCATAAAGCATTTGGAACTGTGGCATATTTACTATTGTTCATATTTAAAATCTCCTTTTAAATATTGTGTAACTTTCTGAAGTTTTATTAAGGAACATTTATTGGCTATTAAATCACTCCCCACCCTGTTGCTCTACAGGACAACACTGCACGCTCTTAAAGGCTTGGGTGGCCTAACAGAGTCTGTGACTGCTCTCGGACTTCACTTGCTAGATATATTTACCTTACTTCTACCATTTCATATGGAATTATTTGTCAGTTTCAGTGCCATTCCTTCCTCTGAGCCAGCGCTTTCATTTTATTAAATTTTTATCTTTTAGATTCATTTTGCCTCTTCAAGGAATAAAGAAATTGAGGAACTAACTCCAAATTTAAGTTCATATGGCTTCCATCTCTTTATGATAACCCTCTAGATAAGCAGGCACATTCTGAAAAGCACAATGATAGATTCCTTTCTATAGTGGTCTCTCTTCAGATCCCACAAATAAGCACCAAAAATTCTTAACTAATATGGAATTTCAGCTTAGATGGTCACAAATTAACCAGAGAAGGGTAAATGTTAGTTTAAACAAATTACTCACATTTTCCATTTTTGGTCTATAGCATAAGAAATTAGATAGTTAATTTTAAATGTAAAACTTTGTACAGCGTGCAAATCATGTCTGTATGTCAAAGTAAAATAACAAACCTAATGAGGAATGTTAAAAAAGCAAGACCCATTAGTTTAAAGATACATGGAAGCAGCCAAAGATGACAAACATGCATAAAATTCAAAACATGATGGAAAAGGGAACAGGCACCGAACCACATAAATCAGTGTTTTGAATTCTATTTCTCTGTGGGTATAATTGTACCTTAGTTTCTTATAATGATTTATTGAGGTAAATAGTCTGTATGGTTTAACAGCTACAGCTTCAAAGTGTCAGGCACAGACTCTCCTTTATTCATGAGGCAGCTGAGTATTGGGATGTGAATTAGCTTCTGTATTCTGGGACTTGGCAAAGTTTGTTTTTAAGGTCCTTATAAAGGATTCATGTTGATGCAGCTATTCAAATGTGAAAAACACTGTGCTGTAATGGATGAAATAGAAAAGCTTTACAGTAATTCTGGAGGCAAAAAAGTAAAAACACTGAAATAAACCATTCAGAATTACTTTCAGCAAAAGAAAGGAATGCCCCAGAGTTAATTTTAATACATTATATCATTTTGGGGAACACAGAAAAAACCTAATTTCTTGATGAAGTACAAAAGTGCTATGGGATTCCAGAATTTACTTTTAAGTTAAAATAAAATAAAGTACAAAAAAGAAATGGTAGAAGTTTAAGCTGTGATATTCACATTTTGGGTTGATTGCCAAACCACACGTTCTATTGCTCTCAGACCAGGATAAACCAACCATTAACTAATCAAAAGAATCATTATCCATGAAAGCTATGATGGCATTTTAACAGTTCTTAATCTATTAATAAGAAAGAATAATTTGCAAAATATATTCCCTCTTCTGTTTATATTCATAGGGCCATTCTTAGCAGAAATTATATGTAGGCTCCCATGGTGTAGAAACCCTATGAAAGCCATGAAAATTCACTAAGCTTCTTTACGCACTGTGCCAAGATATTCAGCAGGAACTTTGGTCATTGCCAAGAAACACGTGTGCCTCAGATACAGAAGCTCTGCATGTACCGGTATTTCAACATTCCTGGAGAGAAATGTGACCCCTTGATGCATACACTGGTTTGCTGGCATGCTTGCATTCCTCCCCATCTGTCAGAGTGGCATTCTGCCTTCTCACAAGGTGGGACGCCAGTTTCGGAGCACAGGTGCCAACCAAATATAGGTTCAGACTAATACTCTGCAAAATGTGGCAAATGACATTTCACCTGCAAGAAGAGCGTCCTACCCCTGACCCATGCCAAATTAGGATTGCATGCTTCATTAGCAAAGGGGCTCATCAGCTGAAAATCATAGGCAGCACCAGAAATGCTGGTTTTCCATACAACGTCTCCTAGCTGAAGGTCTTCAGCACTGAGGTTTAATTTACAATACACCAAATTTTCCTAACGTTGCGGACATACAGCACTTTTGAGAAAGCCGCAACAGACCATGGACAGAGATCTGTCGAATTCATCCTCCCAGACTAATTTCCAACAAATTCCAAGATTCTTAAAAAGGGCAAATGAATTAACAGTAGGGAAAAGGCATAAGTAAAGATTTGCGTTACCTCTAAGGGGGTTTGCTAACAACACAAAGAGAACTACCTTTATTATGACTGCCAAAAAACTCAAACCAAAACCACTTGTTATCAACCACCAAATTGCTCATATAATTCTAAAATCCTTAAATTATAATAAAATATTTTATTATAAAAATTGACATATGATATAAAAAGTTAAGTTAGCTTTTAGTTTCAGAATTTACATACATGTGAAAGTACACTACTCATGAACAACCATTATATAAAAACCATTCAACATACAATGACAACACTGGATAACATCAAATCGTGTTTCAATACCCTTAGAATAAAGTATATTTTGAACTCTTTCATTAATGAAAATATTCCACATTAATCTAACAAGAAAAGTTAAATATTCAGTCGATCAATAAATATAATAGCCACAAAGTAGTGCTGGTTTTACTTCCAAATTAGCATAGCCTACTTTATTTATAAATGTACAAAACAAAAATGAAGCATTGCTAGTCTAAAAAAATTATCTGCTTTCAGGAAACAATTCACTATCCCTTCTTTTGTAATTTACTATGATTTCTGTAATTTATTTATCTCAGGATACACCTAACAGATCATCAACTTTAGGTGATTTTATTAAACTAACTATCCAAAAATGAAAGTCATATTATGCATAATTCTGCATTATTCAGGCTATTCAGAAGGCATGCCACTTCTATTCCCAAACGACAAACTCAAAGCTATTAATTCTTACTAGCACAAAATTATGACTCAATACATTGAATTCTATAATTACAATTCAATACATTAAGATGCAGTGTCCTGCATCTGAGATGGAATAACCCTATGCAACAGTACAGGCTGGGGGCCAACTGGCTAGAAAGCCTATTTGCAAGAAAAAAAATATAGGTCCCTGTGGACAACAAGCTGATCATGAGCCAGCAGCGTGCCCTGGCAGCAAAGGCGGCCAAAAGCACCCTGGGCTGTTTTAACAGGAGCTTTGCCGGCAGATTGAGGGACCTGATAATTTCCCTCTTTCTGGCACTTGTGAGACTGCATCAGGCGCAATATCTCCAGCTCTGGTCTTCCCAGTACAAGACAGATATTGAAACAGTGGAGCAAGTCCGGCAGAGACACCAAGACAACTAGGAGGCTGCAGCATGATATACAAGATGTTGAGAGAGCTGGGTTTGCACAGCCTGGGGAACAGCAGGTGAAGGTGAGAGCTTTTTGCTGCCTGCACCTGCCTAATAAGAGGGTGTAGGAAAGATGGAACAAGGCTCCTCGCGGAGGTGCGCAGTGACATGACAAGAGGCGACGGACACAAGCCGAAATATGGGACATTCCAATTCAATATAAAGAAAAAAATTACCTTGAGGGTGGTCAAACACTGGGCCAGGATGCCAAGAAACACTGTGGCATCACCATTCTTGGAGATACTCCAACTTGACTGGAGATGGCCCTGTGCAACCTGCTCTAATTGGACCTGCATCGAGCAAGAGGTAGGACTAGATGACCCCTGGCGGTCCTTTCCAATCTACATAATTCTATGTTTCTATGATATACATGATATGATTTTGTATGATACGCATACCAGTTTTAATAATGCCATATACAGGAACATTTATCAATATCGCACCCTAGACACTCGCTAAACCATTTAGGGACAGCATACAGCCTTACATTTGCTTTTCTCAGCTTTTCATTCAAACAAAGGCTTCAGTCTTTTGTACAGAACTTACTTCTAGTAAATTAACAGCATTATACATGGCATTTATACTAAGCCTTCCCACTTTGGATCCCAAATGCTTTAGAAATAATGCATTACTTAAAATAGAAAAAGGCACCTGTTAAAACAGGCACCAAAAAAACAAGGAAAGTGGCATAAAGTCAGTAGAAAAGCATATTTTTCTTCCTGGCACATTATGCCTATATGTCACAACCACTGTCTTAATGTTAAGAACACTGTCCTGCCTCTAGGCAGGATACCACAATTCCATGACAGTCTCAGGCATATCATAAATATCACAAGAGGACATGATCTTTCATGCCTAGGTTAATTTTTTTAAAATTTATTATTTCAGACTATTAAAAATATCCCGATGCTTGGGCTACAAATTTCTATGCTCAAAGTCAAAATGTACGTAAGTTGCTGCAGTTCTGCACCTGCAACTTAATGTCATTTATTATAAGAAAATGAATACCAAAATGGTAAAATCAACTGCAGTATAGGTAGAGTGCACAGTAGGTTCTTGGCAAAGTCATCAGATAGTTTATAGTTTTTTAACACAGTGTATACCTTGAAAAAATCACTACATTAATTTTAAAGATCTGATGTACGAAATAAGATGTTGATGTTAAACAGGTAAAAGAGGGTAATAAATTTCCCTTTTATTTTTGTGTTTATTGCAGTCACTCAAAGCCAATAGGCTGTGACTGATACACAATTAATAATCCATGAGCCCAGTACCTGGACAAAGCAAACATGTATTTGTATGTCCTTTTGTATAGTAAAGATCTTCCAGTAGCTAAAATGAGCAAAAATCAGCATTGCCAGGTAGACATGCTGCCTACGTTTTAAGTACCACAAGTCACCGGAACACATACAAACTGGCTACAATGGACCTGATTAATCTTCCTATAGGCTCCTGTAAATAAGACGGGTAATGAATGATCACATATTTGGAACATATACTGTCAGGACACAAATTAACGAAAATTTTTTTTGCAGTAGGAAAAAAACTTTCTGATGCAGTGGCAGCAGACAGTACTGTGATACAGCTCTATCATGGGGATGCAGATATTGTTAGAAAAGAAAAATCTCCAGCAGTCTTCAAAGTTTATTTGGACATTGGGTGCATACTAAAAGTCTATGTGCTCCACTGACAAAAGTTAAGCAGAAACATTTCTTTTCCAAAAGGAGCGACTTCGGAGCTATGCAGATATATCAGAGTTTTAACACACCCATTTTCTTCACACCTTTCTCAAAGCATTTTGGATGATGTGAAAAGCAGCAGTGTAAACATATCTGGTGTTATTTCTTATTCCTTTCCACTGACCACTTTCACAAATGTTACTGAACCCCCTAGGGAGGAGCAACTAATACAATCGTAGAGGATTGGAAAGGAGAACACGCAGAGACACTGTTTTTCCCATATCAATTACATTTCCTTCTAATTTCTCTTTGCCCAATCAGTAAAAGATTCAAAGGTGTTGGGAACAGGAATAATTATATGAAGAGACAAATTCTGTATACAGACACCTTCCAACCGACTTCAGGGACTTTGGCTTTCACAGCACCACATTACTCAAAAAGGACAATGTTAATTTTGTTCAACCTTTTTCAGCAGAGAGTTATTCACTGAAGTATGTTAAGGAGTGGTTTGTCCATGCCATTTTCAAATTACCCAATAAATTAAATTCCCTAAGAGAAACAGACGGAAATGTTAGATTCCCTTTTCATTTAAGTATTCTGCTTTACTAGAGATGGATGAAACAGGAGATACACCAAAGGAAGAAACTACTGAGTTTTCACTCTAAATAAACACAATTCATTTTGATAATACTGAAGATTTTGTCTCATCATTCAGACTCGCAGTAGAATAATTGAATTTGGCAGATACTTTCTGTGAAACGTCTTTATTGGTGCTTTTATGTGTTAGCAAGCACAAAAGAAAAAGAAGGAAAAGTGAAATATATATAAAGCTATATCTTCATAGCAATAAAAATGATTTTTACTCAGGTACAATATTCTAGCACTGTACCATGTACAGTGGTAAATGAAGAGGCCTAGTCAGTCTAATATGATGTAAAATCTTAGAGGAAGCAAAGCGCTATATTTCCTTATTTTGATGTAGCTGGTTCACATCAACTCCAAGTAAGAGATATATGGTTGGCCTTGACTGGCTACACTGATACAAAAAACTACCTGGGTCCTGCTTCCACTAGGACTGTACCTAGAGAAAGGTGTCCTAACATACCTTTTATGATGTTAAAAATGAGGATTTTTAAAATCTTTGTATTGAGGACAAAGCCTAATACATGCAATGGTACTGGAAGCCTGCACAGTGCTGGGTTCAAGGACATAATTTCTCCATTCTTTGTTTTCTAGATTCGTTAAACTGGGGCAACAATTCTTTTTTCTGTGGTATTGAATAATGGCCTGTTCTGCTAGCCCAGAAATAAAAGTAAGTGAAGATAGTCTTTGTATTGATGTGCTGCCTGCCTTGTTTATGATAGAAACTATTTTGTTTTTAGAGGGGAAGTGTTCTAAGAAAAGCTTTTATAACAGGTTCAGAAATATAAAAGCCATTTCAGGATGAGGACATCTCTATCCTTTATTTTGTTAGTCCTTGAAAGGGCTTTTTAAATGTTAACAGCTATGACTGCCTTCCCTCAACTGATGCTCCCTTCTCAGCAATCCTCCTGTTGACATCTCTTTGTTTGCTCTTAGCTTGTCTCTCCTTCTTCCCAACCCCTTAAAGCAAAACTTAGCAAGAGCTTGGAATTGAACTTTTGGCAGACTTCGGGCCACTAAAACACACTGAATAAGTATGTTGCATAAGTCAGATTTCAATAAAAAAATTTCTTTCCCCACCTCCAGTGATATACAGAATATTTTCCACTCTTCTCTGTGGCAACCTCTATATATTGCAGTGACAACTACTAAGCAAAGCTGGTCAGAAAACAGGAAGCATTCTCAGCTTAAAATATGCTGAAAGAGATGAAACAGTTTTGAAATGCTAGGGTAATGTCCTGTTTCCAAAAGAAATAAAGCTTTCTGCCTAAAACAAATTTAATCTAAACTGTACACTTAAAGTAGGGTGTATGTGTACATACTTTTTTTTTTTATTTATTTCAAGCTAAAAAAAATCGGTTGTTTCCTTGTTAAGCTTTCCTACAGACAGATACTGGCAGCATTCCCTGTCCCACGGTGATAGCTACTTTGAGTATCAGAAGTTCATTAGTAACAATTAAAAATTCTACAGCACTTGAGAAGAGGTTGATCCTATTTTATATGCCAATGTCAGTTAGCATATTATAAATTACAGTAGTCCAATTACACTATAGCTAATATTTAGCACTTATACGTTGCTTTGAACACACACTGTGCAACCCTTAATTAATTCTAACGCTGGCATGTAGATATATTATCCTAATTTCACAGATAAAGCAGAAAGGTGAAATAATTTGCCAAAGGCACTTAGTCTTGGGTGGAGCCAGGACTATAACAGGGGAAGATTCAACTCTGAATCCATGGCTTCCAGGCCAGGGCTGTCCAATATCTTGGTCAGCATGTGATAGTTTTATTACTGCAGCTTAGTTGGTCACCGCACACCAAAGACATCCTTACCACATTACACAACAAAAAAATTATTTTGGCTGTCAGACCTAGTTCTACTTTCATCTACCCTAACTCTACACAGAGAACTCAAAAAAAAAAAAAAAAAAATTTTTGAAGATTCTACATCAGGTTCTTCAAACATGAAACTGCTTCTGCAAGATCTAGTTAATCCTCAGCTTTCCCATACCTAGTTTTATTAAGCTGTTGTCTGCCCAGAAGTTTTTATAATACAGATTGCCGAGATTAAAAACTTGGAATTGGACTGGAATAGAAAATCTTCGTTAAGGTAGTTTTTTTAGTATTTCCTGTAATAGAGCTGGTGTTCACCTATCTTCCTCCCCCAAAGATGGTTCCCATCCACAGACTGGAGCTCACGATAGAAGCAGAAATACATAGAAAAGTCAGAAGTGATTATATAGTGTTATATAGCAATTAACATCATACAATTTAACTCATTGGCTATTCTCACCCAAAAGTAAATCCCCTTGAAGCACACATTGGACTTCCCCATACTCCCACATTACTCACCAAGTACACCCAGGTCCCTGAGCAAAAGCAATCCTGTGGATGGGTTTGCCTTTGCCTGAGACAGGCATAACCCAGACTGCTTCCCTAGCATATTTTTTATGTGCACTACAGAGACTTTATCCCCTTCTAGGGTACGTAAATGTTCTGATTAGGCAGGGCCAGCTCGATTGGTAGATCCTTGGTTGACTAACCAACCGGCTTTTGCTAAATGGGTATCCCAGTGTTCGAAGGTCCCACCCCCCATTGCTCTCAGCATAGTCTTTAACAGTCCACCATATCGTTCAACTTTCCCAGAGGCTGGTGCATGATAGGGGATGTGATATACCCACTCAATGCCATGCTCTTTGGCCCAGGTGTCCATGAGGTTGTTTTGGAAATGAGTCCCGTTGTCCGACTCAATTCTTTCGGGGGTGCTCTGTCACCATAAGACTTGCTTTTCAAGGCCCAGGATGGTGTTCCAGGCAGTGGCATGGGGCACGGGATGTGTTTCCAGCCATCTGGTGGTTGCTGCCACCATTTTAAGCACATGGCGCTTGCCTTGATGGGTTTGTGGGAGTGCGATATAGACAATCTGCCAGGCCTCCCCATATTTGTATTTCAGCCATCGCTCTCCATACCACAGGGGCTTTAACCACTTGGCTTGCTTGATTGCGGCACATATTTCACATTCATGGAAAACGTGCGCGATAATATCTATGGTCAAGTCCATCCCTCGATCATGAGCCCATCTATATGTTGCATCTCTTCCTTGACGGCCTGAGGTGTCATGGGCCCACCAAGCCATAAATAATTCAACCTTATGTTGCCAATCCAGTTCTGGTTCCATCACCGCTGCACTTGTCCGGTTCTATCATTGCTGCACACTCCTTGGCTTCATCAAAGTTCATCCTTCATTAATCTGGCTGCTTTTTACTGTAATACCCTTGATATGGCATACAGCCACCACAGTGATGGTAGCAGAGGAGGTTACAGTCCATCGACCTCTGGGTTATAAGACAGAGTATAATTGTACGGGACAGTGAACAATTTTGTTACCTTATCTGTCATTTCACCTCATCTCTCTCTCTCACCTTATTGTCTGTCTCTGTTCATTTCCAACAAAAAACCTCAATGTGCCTCCCTATTGTGCTTTAGCTATACTGATAGAGAGTCATTTAGTTGAGGCCTGATTTCTGCATTGTAGGGAGTTTTTGCTTCATGCAAAAAAATCTCACCTCCTGTGAATTGAATGTTAACTTCAGGATAGTCTCTTAAGAGGGACTATGTCAAAGAAATGTGGAAAATTCACACCGATATTGCCCAGGATCCTTACCTACTGTTTTGCTTATATCCTAAGACAGTCTCACAGATTGGAAAAGACAGGTTTCTTCTTAGAAACCCAGTCTGTCTTGTTCTCCTGCAAATCATTATATTTCTCAGTTGTTCAAAAGAATACAGCAAATATAACATTGAATCCTAGCACGACAGGATTTTCAGAACTCCTTTCTTATCACTTACTAGTGTTATTGGAATTATATAAAGCTCATGAGTTGCACATCCTCAGAATTATCTGAAATATCTCCATAAAGATAAATGACATCTTTACATAACCAGTCTGCCACTGAGAGAACCCACATTTTTGTTAGCAGCCAGATCACTCCATTTTTAAGTTACTCCATAAGCAGATGGATGCCATTTAATGCTAGGGATGTATCTGTTTATTAAGGTACCTCTTTTCTGCAAAACCAGAGCATTTTTATCCCAAGCGAGCAATAAACTAAGGAAAAAAAAAAATTGTAAAAGCCTCTCACTAAAATATCATCAGCACATCATTATTCAAAATGTAAACAAAAACAAAATTACCAAACCATTAGTCAGCCATATAAACATTAGTACATTTTAGTTGTCCTGAAAAAGACTTAAATTTAACAGTAAGCCACAACTAAGACCCAATTATAATAGCTGATTTAGAGTTTAACAGTCTCCTTTTCTTGCACTTTTTTTTTTTCCCAAGGTAAACCTTCTCAGTTTGTCCCATAAGGGAGCCTTAGCCATGAAGCTAAAATTTCACACTTGTTTTTATTAAGGAACAGGTCTTTAGGCATAATAGTACAGAAACTGTAATAAAAGCTTAACTTAAAAAAAATTGAAAAGGTACAGTTACACTGGTATCAGATTACCACAATTCCTATTAAGTTAACAGACTAAAAATGCTGCTAGATACTACTCTAAAAATATGAGCTTTTTAATTTATAATGTTATTTTTTATATTTTTTGCATTTTTACTCCCCTTCTGTTAGAAATAATTTTTAAACACTGAAACTTAAATTAATCCAGTGTTACCATCATTATATAATATTCTATACATTTAAATACATTAAAATGAAGTTAAAGTGGTAAATATAACATTCTCTCATATTAATGCTCCCTTCTGCTCTTTATCATTGTCAAACAATAACTACAGAAGTTGTAGAAAGCAGGTGTAACAGCTATGCCTTTCTATTTGATTTTGCACACTCAAGTAGTGCAATATATGTGAATGTGAATTTAAACATCACTATCCTAGTGCTGTTCCGTATAAATAATAATTGAAAATAATTACATTCTACACATATCTATAACTCTGAATCTACCTACCCAGGAGTGGAAGGGCTATACCAGCACATTTCTACATTATTAGATCTGCTGAACTTTTGTGCGCCATCTTCCAGAATATTTTCTTATCAACTCTTCTTCCATTGTATTTCAGTCCTACAAAAGAACGATGGGTGACATCTGAATAACAAGGCTCAGGGAAAATATTAAAAAGTATCAAAGTGACTGAGGACCTTAATTGCTATACTCACAAAAAACATAGTAATGACGCATTTTAGCTCTGTAAGAAGGAAATTCATAAAGACAAACTTAGCTAGAAGTAGTTCATCCCCCAAGCACACAGATTCCTCTCAAAGACAGTTCAGAGCAGAAGCCTAACTTTAGAAGCCCTATAGGAACTTTTCATTCACTACAGGGAGAGCATAGAAAAACTACATTCAGAAAACTGAAGGTAGTCGCTGCAGGATCTTCCCCAAACTGTTTGAAAGCTGGACTCAGCTCCGACCAGCAGTCAGATGACATCAGCTAAAAGTGAGTTCATGGAACCAGACTGACCACCATCACCCACCCCAAGCTGCTTCAGCATAAAGAGAAGTTACTTGTAAGGAACTGAACATCCTTCCTTTATGAGATGTGCCGCCCATCAGCATCTTTACACTGCATGTAGACCTATGTGTTACGGGACCTATGCGCTACGTTTTCAAAGTTACGTTTACCCCTAATCACTCTTTGCAGAGTGTGGTCTTCTTGCCTTGCAGATGACTACACCTGGCATTGGCAGGCACAGCCTACCTTGTCATTCCTTCCGTCTAATCCTCAAAATCCAAAAAATTTCCCTGATGGAACACAGAGCTAGACAGGGTGGGTGGGTAGACTTACTGGCTCAAATCCAAAATGTTTAACAGGTGTAGCGACACAAGCAATAAAAATGAGAATAAAAACTTACGATTAGAATAAGCCAAACAAACCACTACAGGTAAGTAGATGCAAAGAAATGCAGCTTAGATCACTGCAAGTTAAAAGAAAGTTCAGATTCAAGCCAGTTATTGAGAAGAACTGAAGATCTAGGGCATATTCTGACCACCTATACTGTATGTACAAAGCACGCAAGAAGGTTGAGAGAACGAGCACATGTAACTTATGGGTACTGCTGGAGATGAAAAGTCCCATGGCTGGAGTGACTACCTTTATGCACACAGACAACATTAACGTACAGACTGACAACCACTCAAAAAAGATCTAATTAAGACACTAATTTGAGCTCTTTTGACTAAACAAGAAAATTGCAATCATTTGTTTTAAATAAATTGTTAAGGAGGTTTCAGTTAGATTACACATGCTTACACAGGCTCATACCTGTTTTCACCTTGAGTAGTTTACCTCATTTTAATTTCAAAAATCCTTAAGCACCCAACTTTAACCTTAAACTAGCCAGGTTTAAGCTGCAACACACCGTTTGCACATTTTGGCATGCGCGCCTTGGCCTCCTGGCATTAGTTGGACCATTACAACTTTATCATGGGGATAAAGTCACTATGTAATTGAGGAATTAAAACAGAAGGGGTTTTCATAAGATTAAGGTGAGAAGACCTGAAGATGTGACTGTGCATCTTCCCATCCAACAAATCTAAGCAAAACCCCCAGAATATTAACATTCAGTGGCAACCCATTCAAACTGAGCTAATTCTGAGCATACGTCTGTATGTGAGAAAATACTAACTTGGGGGGTGGTAAGTGAATTTCTGCTTTGTGCACGGCACACACGTGGAGGAGATGGGACGGCAGGAAAGACAGTGATGGCAAACGGCCAAGGCAGCTGAAGGGTTAACTGGAGACATTTGGAGCCCCAAACACAGAGAAGTCCGCACAGGTCGCAGACTGCCACACGAGGTGGCAGGGCCGGTCGGCGGGAGGGCAGCCCCCGCGTTACTCCGGTGCGGCGGCGGGAGGGATTTCGGGTCAGGCTGGAGCTGGCGGGACACGGACGGTTGCTGAGGTGGACCGAGAAGAGCGGGAGAGGCGCCCCGCCTCCGCCCCGGCCCTCCCCTCAACGCCTCACGGGAGGCGAGGAAAGCGGCGGGAACCTCGCGGCGTCCTCGCGGCTCCGGCCGTTACCCGAGGCGCGCGGCAGGAGGGGGGGGCGGGGGGAGCTACCGCCGCCTTCAGGCGACCGTTACCCCACACCTGAGGCGCCGGCAGCGGCTCACCCGGGCGGGGACCGCGGCCGCCTCCACGCCGGCGGCTCGCACGCTCGACTGCAGCCAGAGCTCGCCTTCCCTCCTCGGCGGGGATTACCTCAGGCCCCGAGCCAGCCGTCGCCCGGCCGCGCTCACACGCCGGCAGAAGCGCAGCCCCGGAGCCGAGAGCCCCTCGCTCCCCTCGTTACCCCAGCGGCACTTCGCGCCTGACTGGCAGCTGCGCCGCGCCCGACGCCACACCGAGGCGAACTCCCTCCCGGTGACCGCCTGCCGCTGCCGCTGCCGCCGACACCGCCAGCCCTCCCGCTCCCCGCCCCGGCTCCGGCTCCGCTGCTGCGCGCGACCGAGGACGCCTAAGCCCCGCCTTCCTCGCCGCGCCACCGCCTCCCTCCGGAGACGGGGCCAGGGACCGGCCCGCGCCCCTGCCAATCAGCGGGCAGAGACGCCCCGCCCCCCCCACCGCGGAGGCCTGTGGGACGGGCAGTCCCCGCCCGCCCGCTCAGCGCCGCCACCGGCCCGGCGAGAACTACCGGTCCCGGCGCGCCCCGCGGCCGACCCCGGGGCCGTGACCCGCCGCCGGCCGAGGGAGCGGCTCCGGCAGGAAGGCGGCGGAGGGGCCCGGTCACCCAGCCGCGGCGATGAGCTCGGCCAGGGAGTCCCAGGGCCACCACGGCCTCAAGCGAGCGGCCTCCCCCGATGTAAATGGGCGCGGGGCCCGGGGGGGAGCGGGGAGGAGGCCGGCCGGGAGGGAGGGAGGCCGCGGCGAGGCCCCGGTGCGGGACGCGGGGAAGGCCGCGGCCTTTCCCGGCCGCCCCCTCCCCCCGCCTTCCTCGCCCTGAGGGCTGTCGGGGGGCAGCGGCCGGCGGAGGCGGCACGGGGACGAGGGGGGGGCTGTGGCGGGGGAGGGGGGCGGCGAGGGGCCGCTCGGGGTCCGCCCCGGCGGGCGCAGTCAGCGTGTGCTCCCGCAGGGCTCCAGCAGCTGGGAGGCGGCGGACCTCGGCAACGAGGAGCGGAAGCAGAAGTTCCTGCGGCTGATGGGCGCCGGGAAGGTGAGGCCGCCCCGGGCACACGGGGACGGGGCGGGAGGATCTTCCCCCCCTCCCAGCCCGGGAGGCTGCGCGGCCTTTTCTGTTTGCGACGCAGCGAACCCTCCCCGTGAGGAGGCTCGCTGCGGGCCGCAGGGCTCTCCCGGGACTAAGGCAGCACTGGAAGGCGATTTCGCTTTGGGACTCTCCTTTAAGGAGGATTTGGGTTTCACAGCCGCAGCTGTTACGTCAGTAGCGGTGTGCTGCAAAACACGGGTCTGAAATCGTGGAGCCTCTGCTTTGCAGCTTCCTCCCCACCCCACACCTCTATACTTTCAGACCAGCTAATAAAATTACTTGTGGACGCTGCCCAGAGGGTCCTTGTTACAAACTAACCAACCTGTGCGCTGCTAGGTCTGTAAAGTTGGCTGGCTTGCGCTGGAAAAAAAATTGAAGGTGCAGAAAAATGGTAGCTGATAGACTAAACCAGCAAAATAGTAAACCTAATCAAATAACGCAGGAGATACTTTTAAAGAGAAAATGCTCTAAAACTATATTTCTACTATGCTCTTTGCAAAAAATGCTGCAAAACTAGTAAAACATAGTCGTGCTTTTTCTACCTACAAAATGTTGGTTTAGTGTTGCAATTCTACTTACCATCAAGAAAAATAATTTCACTGGTACTAGCTTATTTTGCTCGAATACAGTATTTTTGTAAGCTAAAATATTTTACTGTATTAAAGAGGCAAAAGTTAATACCTCCTAGTGGGTAGGAATACAATACCCTATTAAAACATCCCACTACCACTAATCTTAACACCTACTTGGATACTTAACGCTGCTTGCTACGTAATGCCGCTTCTTGCCTATAGGGATACATTTGCTAATGACCAATGACTGAGCCCATAAATTAATGAGCACTGTGAAGGTCTTACCTGATGCTGTGACCAGTCTAAAAGTGGGATCGTCGTAAGGTGAACAGACTGAACTATTGCGTAGTGCCAGAGAAAGAGACCCAAAGGGTAAATTGTCAGAGCCTAAATTCACACTTGTCCAGCATTGTGTAGTGTAGTTTTTGTATCAGTGGCAAGAAACAGAATGGAATAGAACCAGCTTTGGGGTGTGGGAAGAGTAAAGAGTATCTAGTTGTTGGGGTTTCTTTTTTCAGAGAATTCAACAAAACAAAGGTGAAACAAGTTCATCAAGAGACAGCAGTTGTTAGCTAGTAAAACTTACAGTCCTGCTACAGTTGGTTGTTGAGGTTTGACAGCAAACCTTTTCCATTCAAGATTTCCAGAATGTTGGCAGAGCTGTCTGCACCCTAAAGCTCCAAAACAAACTGCCTTTTCTTTTAGAAAGAACATACTGGCCGCCTTGTTATCGGAGACCACAGATCAACCTCTCACTTCAGGACAGGTCAGTTTATCCAACAGCTGATACAAAGTTGGAAATCGAACACTTAATTTAGGAACATCCCAGTACTTTGAGCTTCATAGATACTGCAGGGAGGGATTTCAGATCTCATGGCTGAAGTGGAAGACAGGGCAGGCTGTGGAGTTGTAGAAGTTCCTAATTTCTCTTGTTAGATTACTGACAAACAGTTTCTGTGACTGCACTTACTTGCCTTCTAAAGTCCAGGTTCAGCAAAGTACTTGATGGTCAGTTAAACTTGTGTACAAATGTCCTGGAAACTGGGGCCTATCAGTCCTCAGTCTTATTTTTCTGTCAAAATAAGAAAGTAAAGTTTTATTGCTATTGGTACCTAGCAGCATTGTACTTCTTCCTTGCTGCCAGGTATGGGTATCCAAACTTCTAAATTGTCGTGCAAGGAGAAGAACAGGGTTGATTTCTCCCCCTACCTGTGATTACCTATTTAATAGAAAGATCTCTGCCTTAAAGTAATGAGGGAGAGGCTGAAAAGATCTGCAGGGTCATCTTGGTAATCAGCAATAATTTGATGTCGTGTAACATGTGACCACGGTAACTTCTTATCATGCTTGCTTAGGTAGTAAGTCAAAGTACATCGAAACCAAGCTGGGCTTGACTGTCTGAGAGAAGCTTTGATAAAGTTGTCTAGAATAGCAACTGTCAGAGTTCCAGAAAACTTCTTTCCCTGATAATAGTCCCCTAGTAATTTTTCAGCTGATGAAAAATTATCTGTGGACCAAAACACCAAAAGAAGCCTGAGGATTGGTTCCAGATTCTGCTGTTAGGTTGCAGAGTGACTGAGAATCACCTCCTTATGCCTGAATTTCCTAGAAAGGAGCTGATGCTTCCCCTAAGGAGTCGTAAGAATCAGTACTACTTTGTTATTGGCAAAAAGTTAAGATGCTGGTTTTTTCACAAAAAATCAGAACAGCTATTTTCTGAACACTTTACTTCCTTGTCCAACATACAGTTACTGTCCTTTTATAATAACATACAGCTCTAACTTCCAAATAAGGAAATATTAATTTGCAATATAAGCTTCTAACTTTACAGAGTTACAAATTAAAAACTAGAGTGTTGTAGGCCTATCGGGGGAGAATTGGAGATTCCTACCTTTTACAAGAACAGAGGATTCTTAACTATATTAGACCATATTTTCTCCCAGTGAAAATGATTCTTTACTTACTTATTCAAACAAGTAAGTAAAGGGCATGTAGAAGTGACTCATAAAAATTGTTTTTTCTGCTAATTCCCAAAGATGGAAAAATGTAGAGCTGTAGTAACTACTCCTGATAATTCAGGATGCTTGAAATAGTTTCAGATACAGCTCTATAAACAAGAGTGATAGTATTGTCCCAACTTCTGCTCCTATATAATAATCATGGTTTAATCATAGTAATCACACATTACGTAGCAAAGGTCAGAAACTTTCCCTTTGCTGTAATGTGTTGCAGTATTGGCAGGAAGCACAGCGAAGTCATACTGGTTACATTTACCTTGTTTAGTGGAACATATGCCCTGCATAGTACAACTCTCTGAATGCATCAGGTCTTAGGAATTTAACAACCCATCTTTGTATCAAAGCACTTTTGCTTGCACTCTTGATGCCATTGCTTGTAAATCTGGTGGTTTGTATGCAGCAACATTCAGTCCAGTAGTTTAAGATGTCTAAATTTAAACTTTTTCATGTATATATTGATAAACTTTGAAAATGTGACTTCATGTAATTTGATGTCTTTGTTAATTTGAATGAACCATAACCAAAGTACACTGGACAATGCAGGGGAAGAAGACAAGAAAATGAATGAAGAATTGGAGTCTCAGTACCAACAAAGCATGGACAGCACAATGTCTGGACGAAACCGGCGCCATTGTGGACTTGGTTTCAGTGAGGTAGTAAGAAGTTGTTTACTTCCATAATGATTTGGCTTTTGCTTTGCTAAGACAAGACGATACATAGTTTAAAAATCCAATCACCACAACCAGTGGCAAACTTCCGCAGTTTGGGTTAAAGGACAAACTTAGTGCAGGCACTTGACCCCTATTTGCGTACACTGTGGTGGCCATTTAGATGCCTGGAAATGCTTGATGCTTCTCATTGTTCTGAAAAGTGATATGACATGCTTAATGCTCCATAGTAGTCGAGACTGATTAGGACAGAAAGTGACAAATATATTAAATCAGGGTATTGCCAAGGAATACATAAGAAGGCAGGATAACCATCTGAATTGTTGCTGAGAGCCAATTAATGTTAGCTTCTGGTTGCGGTGGGGCACATACCTCTTTATGGTCCTGAAAAGTAAGTGGCTATAGAGGAGTCAGACAAGGGAAATTTGCTGTATGGAGTCCTCCAGTGAGCTGACACCTGACTGGTCTTGTGCTTGCAAGGAATTCCATAGGAATGAACAGGAAGAGGAGTGCAACAGAAACCAAGAGAATTAGGTTATTAGGAACGTGTCTTCATCTGCCAATTGAAAGGTGCAGTAATTAATTTTTTGCTAACTTTTAGCAGCAGTTACTGCATAAAAACACAGCTGATGGTTCCAGAATGAGTAAAACCACCTGTGCAGTGTTGGGAATCCTTAACATTATAGCCATGGAGGCTTTGCTCTTTAGGACCACGAACAAAAGGCCATTTTGGGATTGTTCTTGTTAGCAGTATCATTGGATTACTTCAGCATTCCACTAAACTAACATCTAGTTTCATTATGTTAAACTCAATGACAAATATTCAAGTGTCATTACGTACTGTGTACACCAAAGTAAGGAATTACTAAACTGATGTGATCTGAAACTTTTCAAACTCACTTAATGGTGTCTTTAGGATTTCTGCTGTAACTAAATAAGAATATGGCTGATGAAACCATGGATGTCATGGTTGGTATGGTTAACCATTTCAGTGGATTTCAGTGGAGTTGCTTTCTGTCTAATAATTTGTATATTAAAGACCTGTGTTTAGCAACATAGCCCATTTTGGTACTAAAATGAAAGGAGCCATTAAGCGAAACATTCTTACTGGGAAATTTTAAAAGGTGGAGTTGCCAAGAAATAATGGTTTATCTGTCTCATAATCTGAACTTTTAGTTTCAGGAAAGCGAAGAACAAGAAGAGGCAGCTGGACACTCCTCTGAAGAGAGTTCAGAGGATTCTGAAAGTGGCTCTGAGTCGGAGCAAGAGGAGTCTGCAGAGGAGCTACAAGCCGCTGAAAAGCATGATGAAGCTGAGGTTCCAGAAAACAAAAAAGAAGCAAAAAGCAACTATAAAATGATGTTTGTTAAAGCCAGTGGTTCATAACTGCAGATGTAACAGCTTTGTATTTAAAGTACAGTAAGCCTTATTGTTACAGTGCAAAGTGGAGGACTGCTACAGCACAAATCTTTGTATTATGATTTTAAAAAGACCCTGTTAGATGACAAATAGTAGTATTTGCTTTCTGTTGCCATGGATAACATTTTTATGGGCACAGTGGTATTACTGGTTTTTGTAAAGTGTATAAAATACTGGATGGAGAAATAAATTCTTTTTGTTCCTGCCCAATCTCTACAATGTCATCTAAACTGTGTTTCCCCTTATTCCATGCCAGATAAGGAAACTTTATGTTAGTGGTTTCTTTAGTTAGTACCCCAGTCCTGAATTTCTAACTCTTAAGATTACATGTGAATTACTGGATGTTGCATTAGTTGTAAAATACCAATATCGGCACTATTCTGTGATGTACTAGAGCTTTAAACAATGATTTTGTCTATAGATGCTAGTGTTGACAGGGCTAAGAGAAGTCACTTTTGTGACAGAATTAATCACTGTATCCTTCTGAAGTCCTACAGCAGTGGCATGGGAGGAGGTGTTTTAGAAATGTGTAATACAACAAGGCGGCTTTAATTGCTTCTCTGGCTTTATAATGAGGGCAGATAAGTTGTAGATCTTTATACCTTTCACTAGAAAAAAGTGACTTGATTTACTGGCTCCTGGTTATAACACTGAGCTGTTATTAAAAATAACTCCTCCCGAAGAAACCAGTTTACTTGGAAAGAGAAAATATACTTTGATAATGAAATGGTTATACAAATTGTTTAGCTTTTTTAAATGTAGAATACAGAGTTAAGTATGCAACCCCTTCTTCCTTTTCTCCCTGTACACGCATCACTTGGAGGTCTAAAAGTCAATTATCACAAAAAGGTTGTACCTCTCATGTAAAGTTGATACGCTTAAAAGAGTCAGGAGTTCCAGTAACTCCTTCCAGCAAGAATTAAGCACATCCATTCCTCTGTATTCCAGTAGTTGATAAAATATCAGAATGTTTTAGACTTTGTTTCCCTCTTAGTACATCAGACAGATAACTGCCTCTCCTTGCTGGGAGAACAGAACATCTGATCTGTACCTCTAGTACAGCCTGATTTCTGCCACAACAGTGTTTCAGGAAACACTCCAGATGCTTGTGGGGAATCTTCCATTTCTGTATACAATTTATGACATGCAGACAACATTTGCAAGCCAGCTGGCTTACATGAAAGCAGCAGTATGTACTATCACTGTATAGGTTTGCTGAACGTAAACATTGCAGCATCAGTTATTAGGGGAGGACTTGGAATAAGTTACATTATCGAAAAAATAAAAGTAATACTGTAAATAAAAACTGAGTGTATATTTTGATTAATCCATTTTACTAGATTTGCATTTAATACAAAATTTTTCAAAGTCATTCTGTTTTAAGAACAATGTTAGAGCAGCCAGTAACGGTCAGTGATTTGTACTTCACGTGTATGGATTTTTCGTTTTCCCAATACTGCAAGCTTTTAATACATAGACAAAAATTAAAGTTGCTTGCACCTCGTGAAGAAGGAAAACCTCATCGTGACTTAGGAAAGTGCTCTACCTCAGAAGATTTTAACTTCCCTTTTTCCTGTTTAGACACTCAAGCTACACTTAAACCAGCGTGTCGCTGTTAAACTCTTTTAGATGTGGCTGCTGGCTGTTCATTGCTTTGAGTGCAATTACAAAATCAAGGTGTAGGCTGCAAAATGGTGCATACGTGCTGACCTCTTTGCCTTCTCTGTCCCAGCACCGGAGCTAGCGCTGCTCCCACAACCTCTCCTTCCGCAGCTGCTTGGCATCCACACGGTCTCCGGACTTGCCCGTCAGCGCGCATCTGAAGAGAGACTCGCTTTCCGACGGGGACGGAATCCATTGCTGTAGACCCGCCCTGCCAGGCAGAGGGCCCTGCTGCTTTCCCACTAGCCTCAAAGGAAGGGCACGGGAAAAACCTCACCTGAGGGCTTTTCTCCGCAGTGCAACCAACTTGGAAAGACCCAGGAAAAGCAGATCCAGCTAGCAGGCCCTGCATGGGTCTCTGCCGACAGAACAGGCTGCCACAATGAGCACTGTCAGGGGCCTCTACTGCTCAGCTCTGCCCTGAATTGATTACATCCTGCCTTGTGAAACAGATTTGGCCGTCAGTTCCAAATGTAAATAAAGAGACCGCACAAGGATAAAGAATAAACTGAAATTAAACTATTCTAGTAACAGCTCTGACCGGGGGGGGGGATCAGAACAACAATACTTCCATTCCCCAAAAGTATGACATGTAATATTGTGAGCATCTGATGACATTTGTTATGATGCTGACCTAAGACTCATCTGCTCAAAATAGGAAGAGTTCTACACAATCACATCTGTTTCTGTGTAACATTTACAAACATACTGAGAACTTGCAGATTCATCTATAAAGCAGCCTGTTGCTGTATATGCTGAGAAAGGCTGATTTAGTTCACTGTAGATTGTGCAGTAAATGTTTTCATTCAGAAGTCAGGTTTAGCGACATTTGGTATAATAGCATCAGCAGTAGTGGCCTGGAAAGTAACAGAATGGGTTTAGCTCTTATTGGAGACAGAGAACACAGAAAAAATCAAGGTCGGTGTCTTGGCTGATTCTAGTCGGTTCTTTGCTTTTTCAGGTTGGTATGGAAGGAGCTCCCAGACATGATAGCAGAACACATGAGCAGACACTGAATCATAAAGAGGGAAACTGCATTTGTCTTTTCAAACAAGATTTGGCCACTGAAATTCCTCAACTCGAAGACCAGCTTATTTCCATCTGAGTAGAAAGGCTGCCCGTACTCTGGCATGTCTTAGGAAACAACTGATGAAAGTCAGATCTGTCACAGAACAACCATCGCATCTGGTAGAAGTTTTCATCTGTTTCTAAACCACACGGGAAATTTACCTACACAAAGGTCAATGCAGGTGCATTATCAGTATTTGGCTTCGGAAGACTGAAAATAGGTGAACAGGTCGAAAGCACTGGTGTGCCTGTTCCTCTTCTGTGTGCCCTGGAATAAGGAACCCCTCGAGACAAGTACCATCACAGCCCCACTGCTGGCAAGGTCCTGCAGTCACAAAAGAGGATGCTTCTCAGCCAGGTAAAAAGGGATTCTCAACAGCATACAGGAATTCTTCGAGGCCAAGAAAACCAGATCTATAAGTCGCCCTGTAGCTTTATACAACTGCTTTACAGTTTACTCTCCCTTTCTTCCTGAAGTAGAGGCTGACAACTTGATTCCTGAAAGCACAATTTATAGGCCAGCTTCAAAGCTATAGGTCCTTCTAAGGCTCTGGTTGGGGAATTCACATCAAAGACGACGTGCACATGTTGTTCTGATGCCAGAGAGGACGGTTGGTAGAAATCTCTGTGGATTTGCTACAGTCCCCAGTACAGGGATTAAATTATGTACTGAAGCTGCCTCTGTAAACTGCAGGAGACAAAGAGAATAAGTGGCAGTGCAATATCTCATAATCAAAGCCTGGCATGGTTATTTGCATCAGTCTTGGAAGCTGTCAGGGGATTAAGAGAAGGGACATGTGTCAAGGTACCCTCACTGAAGGGACAAAGCAGAAGTTGGTTCTGTTTGCTTTTAAGACTGCCACCTCAACTGTACTTTTCTCGAGAAAAATATCTGAGCAGTACATAGGTGTACAGCATCACGATGGGTAGATAAAAGCTTCCTTAGTTTTTGCACAGCATTAAAGAAATTAAATACTTCGTGATTTACCCTAATTTGATTTGGTTTTGATGTGCAGGTGCAGAATGAGATCACACTGACAGTTTGTGCTATTATCTATCCAAATCCAGTAACATTTTTGGTGTCCATAGCTCAGGAAGATCTAGTTGAGGGGGGAAAAAAAAAAAAGAGAAGAATGAAAAGTAACATATACCAGAAGAGGGGTTTTGTATCATCAGTCAAGCAATATGGGTGCCCATATAAAAAAACTTCCTTGCTTTGAACTTTTTCACAGCTGCCCACCTTGACCTGCAGGGAAATTCTCTCAAACTGTTACCACAAGTATACCAAGCTACATTAAAGACTGCAGAAAGGATTGATAATCTGAACTGGCTCCTTCTCACCCTCATATTTATTGCTAAAGCTTTAAAACAAATGCAGGTGAAGCTTTTGATCCTTAACTGGTTGGGCCCAAGTCTCCTCCTTCCCGTTACAGCCAGTAAAATCTAGTAATTGCAATCTGTTTGTAAGGATGCAGTAACAGAACATCTCCTTCCAAAACATAATATTTTGCCAAAAAGAATTCTTAACGTAAGAAATCGATACTGGACACACAAAAAAACCCCAGAGATCAAATTTACTCAGTAGTCAACTGATGGACTGACTACCCAGATCCTGAATAAAATCTGTGTATAAAATCATTTGCCAAGTAACTTTTAAACTGGACTCAGTGAAGACAACTGCCGAGTCCTCAGGCATAAAGTAAGCTTTGAGAAAGCCAGGGGACACAGCTACACCCACAAGATGTTGCTCTCTCTTCCCTCTGAGCCTCTCATCCAAGTTCAGACTTGGAAAGTGAGCGGAGCAGCCAGTTCTGGTACTCATTGCAGCAGCAGTCCCTCAGCTTTTGCCGATTCGGTGCCTTAGCACCGAATGAAAGGAGAATGGGATCAACGTGTGTGCGTGTGTACGCGTTCACACCTCCCAACACATACACGCAGACACGCTACAACCACGTTGGGCAGAAGACAAAATCCTGTCCAAACTGGGAGAAGATGCTCAAAGGCACAATACGGAAGAAGCAGAGCAGGGACACAGAAGAACTGTTTAGCATGAACTAAGCAGTCAAAAAAGCCAACGATACAGACAATACCGGAGACAAACAGAACTGGCAGTGATTTCTCTGATGTCAACATTTTCCCCCAGAGTAATACAACTCACTGTAACTAAACGTTGCCAGCTACTTCATTTCATTAGGGTTACATCTCGCCTAAGCCATCAGTCAGGGTTTCAAGAAATTTGCCAAAACCTCCCGTGCGTCAAGAGAAGAACCAGAAAACCATGTTAAGGCTTTTCTCAAAACTGGCTCTAGGGATAAAAATCAAGCCAGCCCAACCCCCCTGAAAATATACCAGAACTGAAGCCAGAGACTGCAGCAGGCCTCACAACAGTCAGTCTTGCACGGGCACATCGCAGTCCAGGGAGGACCAACCTTTTCCACCGCCGGCTCTGGGACAAGCCATTTCTACAGGGAAAAGGAGAGTTTCACTCATACTAGCCATTCTTAACTGCAGTTTGACTTAAAAGAACAGAGCACAGAAGCTGCCAATAGAAAATACAGTTGTCCTGTTACCAAAACACTGTTCTGAAGTCATCAGTGATTCTCTCCTTCATCTACTGCCACCATCAACATGCTACTCTCGTTTATCCCATTCGCAAGTGTTTTTTGTACTAGGACACCGGACTTACATTCTAACTTGCCAGCTATTCCTTCTGCTCACTTCTCCCTCTAAAATTTAGGTTGAGTCCCCTCGTTAAAACATTTTTCTTCTGTCCAAGTCCATGTATTCCAGCTCCTCAAGTCCTTTTGCCACCTTTCACTTCAAACCACTCAGCTGTTCTCTACTCTCACCTGCAGCCTCTTAGGCGTCTGCAGAGACATCTCTGCCGTTGCTTCCTACGAACTCACTACTCACCTTTGTTTTCTTAATCTCTTCCTTCCTTTAGTGCTTTCTTACACTACAGCTCCTGGTAAAAGGCTTCTTCTAGCGGGCAACAAGAAAACAGCATTGTCCTTTAGGCTTACGTCTTGTAACACTATTTCATCAATAACTGCTGCAAAAATGCCATCCAATTCTGTTCGCGTTTTCTTTGGAGGCTGTTTTGCACTCTCTGTAAGGCAACCAGGAGCACCGGCAAGTAAAGAACAAGTAAACAGTGCAGGAATGTGCACATATGCAATACTTTCTGGTTTTACTTACTTTTATAATTAGCGCTCAGAGTTATTCTGCCGTCTCCCAGTAATTTCACGGTAGACTTTGTAATTTTACCTTCTTCTTAGGTTTACCTGTAGTTTAACATTCAAAGTATGGTTGTTGCACAGAATACCTCAACAGACTTGTATTAAAAATGCTCTTTAAAATTCCAAAGCTTTGAACTAAAGAAATATCTCAAGAAGTTTTCATGGAAAGTTCATCTCGGTTGGTTCAATTCAGCTACAGTCAGATGCACCTTTTCAAATAATGGAAAAAAAATGTAAAGGGGTCAGACCCAATCAATACAGTTGTTCAAACAGAATTTCAGGCACTGTGATGTGTGTATTTTTTGTGCTCTTTCTTTGTACTGCTCCGCTATGAAGAAAGGTTGCTTTTGCTAGTAGAGCAATAAAAGTCTTAGCCTTTTGAATACAGCCAAATAACCAATAGGAATGTTTACTAGGTGTGGAAAAGATAGCATTTTTTTCATGTTTTTCTTGTGCATGGCTTTATTCTTTTTATAACCACGCGATACATAGACACACACACAGAGCACAAGCAAACACTTTAAAATACCTGAAGACAGGCATAAATCAGAGGGGTAACATCAGATCATGATGTTTTGACACTAAGTAAATCCAGTCTTTCCTTCATATAACATCCAGAAGTTAATTGCTAAGACGCATGGGAAATACGTGGTTTTACTGAGGGGAACTGACACTGATATAAAATACATACACAGATATTTGAAGATCTGGAAACCAGGCGAGTAAATGGTGCAGGTAGAAAAATAAGTGTAAACAATCCCAGAACCTGTTGGGAGTGCTGTGCTTTCTCAAAACACCGACCTCTCCCTCCAAAGGCTACGGGGTCCCTCGGACCACCTCACTGCACCTTTAACAATTGCTTTGAAACAGCAGCGCTCAAGTTTAGTAGTATCTTTCAGTTCCACACATTAGCAACTTTCCAGAATAGACGCTCTTAATACAGTTGTTTCCTGAAAAAACTTTCTATCAAGGGTTTTTTTCCAACTGTTCCAATACAGCCTGGATGCCTCTAACTACTGCTTCTTGTCCAGTCCTTCAAAACAAAGAGCTTTATATAGATGTACAAAGATAAGCAGCAGTGCTGTAGCTCAGCAGGATTTCCTAGCAGCCCAGCACCACATACAACTCAAAATAAAAGTAGTGAAAAATGGGGGGGCGTGGGGGGTGTTATGCAAGTTGAAAAACGTGAAAGCAGTGCTACTTACAAGTACTAGGCTGTGGTTTTATAAATTCAGTTGTGCAATAAAATTTTAATAACTTCAGTTGAAGAAATCGAAAACAGATGTATATGGGAAGGGAAGTCAGTCTGCGTAATTTTTGCTTGGTATAACATTACGAGACACTAATTAGAAAACAGCACCTTCAAAAGAAGCAGCGATACTGCTTTCTAATGAGTTTCTATTTCTTTAATTATAATTAGTCCCAAACACTTAGGCTGCTTAGTAGGCAGAAGGAAAAAAAAAAAAGCCACTTTCTGACCACAATGATATTGATCTGCAAGTAGACATAATTTTTTTCCGGTCTTAATATTCAAGAGTAGCGGGTAACACCTACAAAAGAGCATTTTGATTAAAGGAAACAGAACTGAAACAGGAAATTGACCCAGAACAAACACTATACGCATATGAAAATTAGCCCTAATCATTTAAAAATGACAGCCATCCCTGCAAAAAAGATGGTCACTGGAGAACAGCATTTCACATACTCAATGAAAAAGTTTGGAAGAAAAATTATCTTAATAATTTTTTCCCAAATATGGGATTAACTATGGATGCAGAACAAAATCTTTAGAAAGACTACTGTTATTAAAAACATTAATGGTATAACTATTTAGGGCCAAATCCTTCTCTTTCACGCAAGCTCGAATGAGCAGATTTTGTGCGTTCGATCAAAGGAAAGAAAATTAACACCTCCCACACCCTGCAGAGCCAAAGTGCCTGCACCCCTTCTTTCCCTGCATCGCTAGGGCAGCAGACGGAATTCGGAGTCCCTGGCCGCTGCAGTCCCGCATCCCATGGGCCGTGCTCCTCGCCCACCAATTACGGCCACGTCCCCTTCCCTCCTGCATAACAAAGCTCCTGCAGAAAGAATGCAGTTTCACTGAACCAGAAAACATGTCGTCAAAGGCTCCTTTGTGTGCCTGAGAAACGGGACAGGCACGTCCTAAGCAGCTCGGCTCTGAATTTCTGCTGCATGCATGGAAAGGTCAAGCACTCACAGTCTCAGATGTTCGCTCTCGAGTTCGCAGAGTCAACACTACGCCACAGAAAGACTTCTAACTGCTTCTTTACGTTTCGTTCTAGAGATTAAGTTCCAGAAGAAGGAAACATTTCTACCGGTCTCCACCAAACTGATGTCACTGAGGGAACGGTGCAGGGTAAATCACTGCTGGTTCGCCGCTACTGGCATCTGCTTTGCCGGTTGCCCACCGACCCTCTCTTTGGCCGATACCCTATTTCCGTGTAGCGCGCATGTTACTATGGGATGCCTCCAGGTTTTTTGTTTGTTTGTTGTTAAACTGAAGTTACTTTTGATACTTTATTTCACCAGAAACTGAAGGGCTAAGAACGTGTCAGACAAACGTATGTATCTACGAGGCAGAAAGGACAGTAGTGTAGTCCTTGTGTTTAGGGGACCACCCTGAAAAAGCTTTCTATTCAAGAATAAATTAATCAAATGCTAAGAAACATTTCTAAAAAAGGAAGAAAATAAAAATGAAGCTTTGGTGTAGGGGGAACCTGATCCAAATCCCAGTGAAATAAGTGTAAAACTGGGGAACTTCAATGGGATTTGCACCAAAGAGCAAAATGTGGTAACAGCAAAAATGACTGGATTTTCAACCACACGGATGCTGGTAAGAGAGCAGACAAGACAGAGGCAATAGGAGGCAGTTATGTTAATATTTTAATCTGTACATATACCATTTTCCAAACTGTTACATTTTATTTAAATTAATGTTTTCCCGCAAAATATTCATTTATGCTTTCAAAACTTCTTATAAAGGCAAAAATAAATCATTATTTTGGCAAAAGGTTTTGAAGTTGATACTGGCAGTATTGAGGTAAAATAGATTGCATTAGCTAAATACATACTTTTAAGAATATTTCTGACTATACTGTTAATATAATATGATTTGTCTTAAAGTCTGAAACTCGGAAGGTCAATTTCAAGGGTTTTGTAGCTAGTACTTGAATACAGCAAACGACCAAGTTAGTGGTTTCACAAGATACTGCAGAAGTATTTCTCAGTCATTTCTCATCCAGAGCTTAACTCAACTAATAATTACATAATGGGAAATTTTTGCATGTCTTGCGTTCAGTGCGTGCAGGTTTTTTTCCCCAAGTAAAGCAATTGCAGCAATTCATTTAATCTTATTTTCTCCTTATGCAACTACCTCACCCTTTATCCTATACATAAGAAAAACACTGAATTTCAAAGTTTGGCAAAATTAAGCACCAGGTGAACATACATATGAAATTAGCAGATGCCACATTACATTAGTTTTGCTGTTTCCAGGATAAATACTAGTCAATACATCGTATTGTAATGTTTATTGAAAAAATCAAAAGAAAAATACATATTTACTAGTAAAATGACATATCCTATTACATTTTTTTATTGCTTACTTCACATATTTTGATTAAAAGTTTTCTTCTTTCACATCTCAACTTTCAAAAAAGTATAATTTGTTAGCTCTTTGTTACTGAGGGCACAGCACTACTGTTGTCAAGAGCAACCTAGCATACTGTGTACTGACACCAGCAAGTTACTCAAATGGGATCAAAAAAAGGAAATGGGAATTAAAACTGGCTTTCATTATGGCTTTCATGGAAAATTTCAGCTATACAGTGGTTACTGATATTTAGAAATTCAAGCTAAAAGTTCCTGGCAATGTATTATTTAATGGGCAAAAGGGTGGGTGATTAAATCTACAAACATATTCAATCCAAAACACCCTTTCAGCAAACCTCTCACTTGCATTAGCTCTACCCATACCCTATATGAATGTGCTCCTAGGTTTGTTCAAATTTACATTTTTGTCGTGAAACTTTACATTGTGCATCTGAGCCTGAGGGGGAAGTAACAGCATCTTTTAACATCTACGCAAGTAGTTGCTCTTAAAATTAATTCAGCCCTTGATTTAAAAAAATTCTAGAATACATGGTTCTAAAAATACATTGTCAGTATTTTACAGAGTTTATTAAAAGTGCCATTTATTCATATAAAAAGTCTGAACTAAACTGAAGTAAAAATAAAATTATTTGCAATTCTCTTCATTTTCATAGAAAATCCCCCTATTATTCTCTGAATCTATTTCCAGAAGAACATATCATCAGCCGATGAGTATCTTCACAGAAAGCTGGTACAGAATCTCCTCTTTCTTCCATGCGGTGTCACAAGGTGGGATTTGCTTTGAGTCTTACGTCAGTGTTCGCTTACTGCTTTGGCTAGCATGAAGTAAAATAAAACATGGTTAAATATTAAAGCGAGTACACTAATCCCAAGCAGTAAGCATTTTCAGGAAACATTTTTTTGTTAAAGCCTTCTGCAGTTTGACATTATGAACAATTCATATAGACACTTTAAGCAAACAATTATCTCGTGATGCTACTGATGCTCAAACTCCTGCGTCTCCTGCAAGTTGCTGGTTATTGCAATTATTTTCTTGATAATTTTCCTGAAGAAAATGTAGGGGTTTGTATATACAGATGTAAATACATATCTGTACATACACATGTATGTATGTATATTTATATCGACACGTGATAACTGTGTTTTTAAGTCAGTCTGGAATCACAGAATGGCTGGGGTAGGAAGGGACCTCTGAAGGTCGTCTGGTCCAAGCGCCCTGCTGAAGTCTAATACCCTGGGACCGTACAGTTATTTTTCTGGGTTCTTGAGGCCACACATGGGTACCCTATTCGCATGCAAAGACCTCACGTGATAGTGATAATCAATTAGCATATCCCTGGATATAATAATAGAGTCAAATGTTATTCAGACACAGCAAAGATGGTGAAGTCTGGTTCTCGGAAAGATAAACTGAACCAGAAAAGCAAATAGCTATTTCCATCAAGCTCTGCAGAGGCTCCTAACGTCTATACACTTCTTGATGCAAAATTTGCCATTTTTCACAGACCTTGTAGAAGGCAGGTCACTGCCCGTTTGGGCCTTTCTGGTATGTGCTCATTTTTATTTAGGTTTTTATTTCTTGTACAGATATTTGACTCAGATTAGAGACAATGAAAACAAAGGTATCTAAAGATTAATGCTATCCGAGTTATTCACTCAATCAACCCTCTTTACTACTTCATCTGTGTTTTATCTTTTTGTCCAACATCAGGCAATAAAATTAGGCCAAAGGAAATCAGAAAGGTGAGAACAATTTCAAAGGAAACTATGGAAGCATGGCGAGCCTCTTAAGTAGGGGCACACTTAGCAGTCAAGTATCATCATATTTACAGGTTTTCCTATTTCAAATAGAGAAAACTCTGAAAATCCTACTGGGAAAAGATGATACACATTTCTTTATAAGGACAATGAAATTCTCACAATTTTAATACTTGAAGTGGCAAAATAACCTAATGAGAGACAAAAATCAGGTCTTCTGTTAACACGATTCAATGACAAAGACAACAAAAGCACGAAAAAGTCAAACACAATATTGTAGAATTAGTTATAAAGGGCCAAATTTTCAGCTCACCTCAGTTAAGACTCCGATGTTAGTTCACGTGTAAAACACCAGCCCATAAGTGAACTCCTGCTTATACAACTTTGCACATTGGATTCTCCTGAGCAGCAACGGTATATCCCACATGCAGGCAAAAATACCTACGCACCCCTACGGTAGCCACAGGAGTACACAACACTAGCCACCGGAGTACAAACTGCTGCTGAAAATCTGGCCCCATGCTACTGAGAATACAGATGCGTCTTTCCTTCACCACAGTAAGATTATGGAAGCATCTTATCTGTAGAGCAACAGCAGCTACTTGAAGACTTTATTAGCCCACATGTTAGCTCATTAGAAGAAATATTTACAAGAATAAAAGGTTTCTGAAAAATAGATGCATGCGTTCATTTGGATCTAATCTATGTTTAGTAAAAATGTTAAAATTCAGCAAGCCACAGCAAAGGTACAATGGCAAATCAGACATGCCGAGAGCAGTTAGTTCTTACTTTTAAGGTGTCTAAACAAATGTGTAGTGAAATCCATTGCTTAAGGGGGAGTGAGGTGGCTGTGGTACAGAAGGTGAGGGTGCTTTAGATGGATAGGTCAACTGCTGAGCTAGAAGGGATCACATAGAGGAATTAGGCTGCACAATCAAACATTCATATTAAAAATGGAGTGACCTTAATTTTCTACCACATGAATAGGAAACCTGATTAGTAATGCCATGAAGTGTTACACTATTTTAGTTACACGGAACACAATTTAAACAACAAAATTTCTACCTCCTGGTTTTTTCCTATTAATTGCATAAGTTATGCAAATAAACATTCCCATTTTGATGAGAATACGGACAATCTATCTTAAGATGAAGTTTCCCTGGAACGTTTTAAGGCATACAACACTGATATACTCTAGTCCAGCCCTGCTTTTAAAACTGCAGCTCTGGAATAGCACCTATATTTGCTAATTTGATTTCAAGATTTCACTGCAGTTTTACAGGTTTTCAACATTTCCTTTGTTACATGCCAATGAGCAGAAACAAATATAATATATAGAAAAATCACACCCCCCCCCAAATTACATATGCATATAACAATTTGCTTAGTACAGTGCATGATATAGTAAATACATTTTCAGATCTCAGCTTGAAACTTCAGGTTAAAGAATACAATGATTAAGACTATCCTTGTTTATAAAACAGAGTAATGGTATAGTATTGGAAGACAATAATCATAAAACTAAAGAGATTGAAACTCAGTCTTAAATTCTGCTTTTACATTTTGGAGGGTCAAAGGTAAACCTCATTCCAAAACATACAATTTAGGAAATGACTTCCTGATACTCCTGCATTTGATTTTCATCTTCCAGATTCTTGTAATGATTTCCATTTAGAAGCTTGATTTCTTAGTACGAACAGAGGAACTCTAAAATGCTGCTTTACAAGAATTAGATAAATGTACATTTTAGAAGATTTATATTGTCATAGCATCTTACCATAACTTAACTGCTTCCCCCTGAAAAATGGGAAAAGTTAAGCTTCACAGCCTTTTTCATAAGCAAATCTTTATAAAAAAATCTAGATATTTAGGTTTGGATTTTCAGAGATGGTCTACTTTCTCAACAAGGAGCAAGTGACAACCCATACTTTAATAATCAAACTACAAAAATAAGAATGTGAAGGAATCTGTAAAATCAGAATAAATGAGAATGTACAATCAGCTGCACAAACCATCAAATGCTTTTCTTTTTAATCACTTTACATCATCAGAAGATAGGCCATAACTAAAAAACCTGAACTCCTTTTATGGTTTGTATATTTTCTATCAAAACCAAACCACTCTGGCTTTTTTTTAGAATTCCTTGAAAGGTGTTCGTTTTTAAAGGAGTAAGTAATAATTGAAATCAAATTAAGACACGTTACAAGAAGTGAGTATTTGAGATACAAGTGTGGCAAGGAAATCTGTGCACGGACATAAAGGTTTGGGCTTCCTTAAAGAATCTAGTTCTTGGCCACTATGTTAGGTTTTTTTAAGTGTCTGAAAGACAAAAGAGCTAGCTGCTATACTTCACAACAGAAATTAAATTAAAAATCATCTTGCAACTGACTGCAAATTTCTTCAAGCAGCATTTAAACTTTTCAGTGCCAATACACATTTTAATTCCCTCTTTGGGGAGAACTACAGAATTAAGAAGGTTTCTGTGGTTATGTATACTGAAGAATATGTGGTGATCACACTTTTGAAATAATGACAATAAAAAAAATAAAATAATAAACCAAAAAACCATAGTAATGAAAACATAGCTACTACATTCACTCTACAACATAAAAAGATCAAACATATTTCAGTACTGTACAGTTACTACAACTACACGCACACCCAGAAGTAAGTTAACTGGCCACATGAAGACTGTTTAGCACTCTGCTCTTGTAGTACTGACACAGAGGAATAATTTCAAGTATGGGCTGCATTCGTCTTGGCTGATCCTAGCTTCATCGCTACCTTTTCCCAGAAGAAGCTAGAACTCATGTGGCAAAATGCTGCATTGGCTCGTTCCTCATGAAACGCAAAGTCCCGCTCCATGCGCAAAGTGTGTGAGTCACTGCTACAGGGACCCAGTGACTAGAACTGGGGCCAGACTGCCTGCGGAGAAGGCGTTTTGACACACAGATGCCTGAAGGTCCAAAAGATTATTCCTATTTCTGAAACGCTCCCAAGATTTTACAGTTCTGGGGTTTTTTTGTTTGTTTTGGTTTTTATAATGTCTAGCCTCCTCAGTGAGTCCTTTTATCCCTCCCGGTCAGTTAAATTATCCACAGAACCTCTCCGAAGTCTCAAGATTCATATCTTGAAAATGTACTCCATCCCCTCAGGTTTAGCTGCCACGGCATCTGTGAGTATACAGCCACATTCCATCAACAGTCTGTTACTACAGATGCGTGTTACGCATCTGGATATTGGAATAATCTGTCTTTAATGGGAAGGTCTTAAGGGCTTCTCTGGCAAGTGCCGTAAGTTTAAACTGACAACTTCAGATGAGAAATGTGCATATTTTTTCTCCATCATAGTTGAAGCTCCCATTATTTCCATTCTCCACTGGAACAGTGAACTGTGCCAGTTATAAATGGCCAGTCAGATACTTGCTAGAATAGCTGCTGCATGTATTACTCTGCGATACAAATCTCTTGACATTTCTTACTTATTTCAACTACAAAGCAATCAAGAGTGAAATTATCACTTTTAGTAACATATTGCAAAAGATCTATTAATTTCCAGGCATCAAGCAGAATTCATGCACAGCTGTCTTGCTCTGATCTCTAATCTTGGTCAGCAGACAGAAACATGCCAATACCCATTTTACAATGTCTTTTTCAGTCTGTTGTCATACAGCTCAAGCTGCAAATGATAGTACTCTAATCTCAATCACCAAACCAGGGAATCTTTCTCTTAAAAAAAAATTATTTAAAAAGCCTTCATCTTGATTTTTTTTAATTCGCAGAACAATTTACTTTTTAAAAATGAATATAGAAATACCTAATTTAATATAATTATAGGGAATTCATTGAAAATGTTGATTTTTTTAGTACTATTAGTAAGAACAAGTTTCCAGGCTCTGAACTTACTGAGCATACTCTTTTGTCCCCTTCACCCTGTCCATATGAGGCCAAATACACAATGTAAATCTTTGGTCCCTCTAAATTTGTTACCTATACACACTTTTCACTATTTTGAATATGAATGACTACAACTGTCTCTTATGCCAGGAGTTCAGTAACAACCCCACACAACTTGAGAAGCTGGGAAGAAATAGCTGTTATTTTGTAAATAACTAAGTATTACCTGCTACCTCCTTGCTCCTCTGAGAGGCTTCAGAAGCCAAAGCATATGATATGGTAATGATGCGCTCCTGCTCTTGCATCTGTGAATCAATATCAACCGAGTTGTGTTTGTCCTGGGCAACAGTAGGCTGTAGATTGTGCATACTAGTGGGAAAGTGCAAAACAACATTAACATTTGCAAACATAAAGAAGAATCCACCATGCAGATGAGAACAAGCTTGAATCTATACAGCAGTTTTCAGATCTCATCTGTCAAGCTCTGTATTTTATTGACATTCTTTAAAGTAGTGTTAGATATTGTACGCAAATGACTACAGCATACAAAGACAAATGATGCAGCCATTACATATTCAGTCACAGTTTCTGTATAGCCTTAAGTACATCTGAAAGTCCTTTGTTGTAAATACGCTGTTTACATGAAAACACTACCCAAAAATGCTATTTATTTGAAGTTGTTAATAAAATTTCTTGTTATGCCCAGACAAAAAGGCATATAACCTGGTGGTCCTCAGCCACAGCCTCTTTAATTGTCTTCCAAATAGACAGCAGATACCCGAGGTAATCAAATTCTTGAAACAATGTTTCAGCTGACTCTACATTAGCTGCAAGTAGCCAAAAGTATTCTTTCAGAACTTCAGCTCTCTGGAGACAACAGAAACTTGCTCTCACACTGACTTTTCTTCTGCTTTTGGCCAGATCTGTGCCTTTCCTGCCTCCTCACTCTAAACTACAAGTTGCTTGGTAAGGACTCACTACTATTTTAGGATGCTCTGAACAAGAAAGTGGACGTATAAAAAAATTGTCATTATCTCTTCTACCCTGTTTTAAAAAGGAGTTCAAGCATACTACAAAAATTCTGTGTGCATTTTCTAAAAGCCAGAAGTTATACTTAGATAATTCAATAGGAATTAGACTGTTGTATGAAGTTAGTTCCCAACGTCCAACACCAGCCTCTACATAAGATTTGCGAAAAAAGAAAATACTGACCTTGATTTAGTAAGAATATTCTTTATCTTTTCTGCTTTGCGCTGCCTTGCTGCCAGTTCTTCTGTAGAAAGAGGCTCTTCTGGCTCCAGTTCAACATAGCGTTCTGGAATTGCAACTTTCTCAGGTTTTGACAACTGTGGAAAGAAAGCAAGCATCAAGTGTTTAATAACAAAGACTTAAAAAAAATTAAGATAAATTCTCCTCAATGGGAGAACACAGTGAAAAGAATAAAGCATGGGTTTTCACAGTCAATACATGTACCTGATGCTAAACACTCCCTCTGGATATGAGCTGATGCCCTTTTAATAGTGTCTTTTCCCTCTGATTCCTTTTACTTCAGAAGGTAGATCAAGCAAATATTGAAGGGGATTACAAAAGAAATCAGAATCAACAGGGAACCTTCCTTCAGCTCAGGCTTAGAGCCCGAAGTAAGACTCTGCCTAAAGCTGTTACAGCAGAAAGAAGCAACTGTTACAAGAGTGACTGGACAACCTGAGATTTTAATGTCATATTTATGTCATGCCAGCGAGGACTTCCTACAACTGAAAGGAAATATTGCCTAAAGTTTTAATCTAGGGTATCATCCTTTTGAGACTGCATAATCTTCTTCTGTGAACAGCAGAGGGGAAAAAATAAAAAAAAAAAAAAAAAAAAAAAAAAGAAACATGACAGTTGGTCATCATCTTAGGAAATTCTTGGACTATAAAATCTGAAATCCTAGGTGTTCAAAAGTTGTCTAGGGAACTGAACCAGAAATACACTAACATTGTGCAATTGTAACAACACGTTGCATACACGCAATTCTGCAGATTGAAAATTCTAATATGATTGCACAAAAGCTAGCAACAAGTTTTTGTTAGGATCAGTTTCTTTGTGAGAAATCTTTGTTCCACGTAAGAGATCTAAATCACCCAATGAAAATTCAGTTTACAAATGGACTTTGAAAACTAATCAGAACAGACTGCTTTTGAAAAGTACAAATAAAGAATGTATGAATAAATAAAAATAAGTAAAAGGGAAACTAGTTTTCTTCTCCTCTTTGGATTTTAGTTAAAACACTCATGAGGTGACAAGTTTTCAAAATTGAAATTTTTAAATACAAATTTTTCACCACTGAACCTAGTACACACTAATTCAATGGCATATGCAAAGTGGCCTGATCTAACCCCCAGTGATTAAGCTCAGTAATTCGCAGGCAATCATAGGCCCAAAGCATTCAAATACAGCCCTTCTCCAAGGCTAATGCTTCCTGAAAAATCCTCATCTTCCACTACACTTCCTTACCTTCAAATCCAACTCCTCTCTGGAGCTCTGTAGCTATATATATATATATATATATACACATTTTTAAAAAAATTTATATATCTATCTACATACTATAACTAACCTAGATCAGCTCATCCTGTCACTCCCAGAATAACAAACTCAGTTATCATGTGAACAGCAGATTTCTTGGCCTTAAAGACACATCTGAGTACATTTCCTTATGAGGCACAGAAGTACCTCAGGTACAGAAGTGCCTGCCCGATGAAGAGGATGGGTACGTGAAATGGAAAAGGACAACCTGGGTAACCTGAGAAAGCAGCTTTATATTCAGAGCTTCAGATCTGCTTCAGTTACTCTAAAGTAGGACAGAAATACCTATAAGCAAAAATGTTTCCTGTCCTAGGCTTAAGGTGCTAATTTGGATGTATGAAGTGATTCATGTAGCCCTGGAGGCCTCCTGGAAAAAAATTTTCATAGCAGAGTGCAACAAGGAAAGGCAATACAATGAAAGTGTTTTTTCTGTTTCTGAAGTTTACAGGAGCACTGCATTTTCCGTAGAAAATATACAAAGATTAATTGAAAGATACATTCATTCACAGAAATCAACAGATAATGGCTCACAGGTTCAACCTCTTACAAATATCTCTCTATACAAAATGATACATTGCCAACAGCTTTCAGAAGAGAAGTGCTTACTACTCTAATTATCATTAACAATTTTACCGATTTTCCATCAACCGTGGCATTTTACACATTGTGTAGTATCTACTCGAATCTTTCCACTTGCTATATTGTTTCCTTCCACCAGATGGCTCAATCGGATTTCAAACAAATACTTTACTCGGTTACTAGAGCTGGAAAAAAGCTCTAATGCCCAAAACGCCAACCAAGTCATTTGAAGAGCTGACAGAAAGGTGTTCTCTGTTCTGACCAGAATAAAGCAGTGCTCCCTCTTCCCTACCATGTTTTGCCAGTCAAAATGAAGACTAAGGTAGCTCTGGGGAACAAACTTTTCCTTCATTGCTGTTTCTTATTTTCAAATACTCTTGATGTTGTCAACCCATCTTTTTCTCCCAATTTATATAACATTCCCTAACTTAAATCACTTTTTCTTCTAGAAAGCCTGAGATATATATTTCGAACAGTAGAGCCAGCCTTTCAATTTCTTCTCTCCACTAAAACACAATACGAACATGAACCTTAGGGAGATTCTAAGAACCAGGCCATAAATTTTCGATACCCAAAAGACTCCTTTTAGTTCAAACTTCCAGCTAGCTTTTGAAAGAAAAGATGAGAATTCACTACCTAAAAGTTAGAAAGGTTAATATTTTGGGGCACAGAATAGGAGGCAAAAAATGATGAGTGTTACCTCTCTGCTGATATCTAAATCATAGTCTTGAGGCTCCAGGTCTGTCTCTGTCACTGCTACGGGCTGAACTTTTAACCATTCATTTTCATCCTTGTCTTCTCCACGAATTGCCCTCTCGAGTAACTGCAAATCAAATTCTTGCTCTCGTTTCCACTGGTAACAGATACAAAACAATTAACAGCATTCAACCATACTGCCAAACTCATCATTTAGCAATGTACATTACTGTTGCAAATGCTATATTGCTGAAAGAATCCACAGGGCAAACCCCTTAAGTGACAAGAAAAAGAAAATACAACTGTATTTTTTGGAACATATGGTTGGGAGAGCTGATCTCTAGCTGTGCTGCATGGATTTTGGAGTATTGTTTAATTTTACAGATAACGTTCAGCAGTATTAAATTCTAACAAATGTATTAATGACCATTTCACATATGTTGATTAACATGGAACTAGCTACACACAAACACCTTTGGAAGCACAGATGTCAATACAAGTGAGTCTACAGACTGACAGACTAATTAATCCTAGGCATTCTAACCAAGCAGTGCTGTGTGATTTTGAACCACCACACTGAAAGAGTATTTATAATGCAAGTTGAGAACAGCAACTTGAAAATTTTATGTATCTTTTTAGAATAATACCTAGTGTTTAAAGCTAATAATATTTTATGAACTAACACTAACTTGTCTTGAATTCAAGAATAATAATTTAGTAACTTCTAAACTCTTTGGACTTTACTAAAAGCAGTATCTAGCTACCTGCAAAGATAAAAAATATCTTTCACATTCTGTCTTTACAAAGTAAATATTTAGAAGTAATAAATTCAGAATGTATTTAAATTAAGGAGCATAATTTAGAGTTCCCAAATCATTGCATAGTAGCTCCTTCACAACTACATACAATACAGCTGCATATAAACTCACGCTTAAAAAAAAACTACCAACACTTCTTTGTTCAAAATACTAAATTCAGTTGCAGCATCATTCCATCCAACAGATCTCAGCAGCTTTACCATACAGAGTTGAAACATGATATTAAAAGCAGTGGGAAAGAGAAGGGATAAAAAGAACAACAACAACAAAATTATCTTCTCAAGCATTTGCGTGTATCAATAGGAGAACCTGCCATTATATGTTTCTTAAAAATATCTCCAGTATTTCTGTTACAAATCTTGTTTTGGTTGAAATTTGAACTCCATGTGAAGTCCTTAGACTTCATTATGCTACTTGCATTAATCAATCTAATTGAAACCTATTCATGCACAAGCTCTCAATATTCACTCAGAAGATACCTATCTTCCATGTATATTAAAAAAGTTAAATAGCTAAAAGGCATTATATCTCAAAAATTAAGATGTTTCTTTACAGAATTCAAGAGAGAAAAAAAAAATTTTTTTTCTCGTACGAGTACTCCAAACTCATTCTTCTACTCATATTCGAACCAGGCCTGATTGACATAGTATATTTTAAATACACAGTTTCATTTTCAAGTTATATATAGGTAAGAAAAACATCAAACCATTCTTACGAAGCAGTATTTTTATTGGCTTTGATGTTGCGACTTTTACATTAAAAAGGCATTGTATATAACAAATGAATTCATGTACTGTGATCAATACTTAAAATGTCATACTACACTTAAGAGCTGACCGATTAAAAATTAGAGTTACACATACAATGTATGTTTAAAGCAAATGTTACATACTGAGCAGCACTTCAATTATACATTTAACTGTTTGCCATTTTGGCTGCTAAATAATTGTAATGCTGTAAGTAATTGTGCTATCAAACATGCTTTTTGCGTATCGAAGCCCTATAGGTACAAGAGATGATCTCTACAAAACATTGCTAGGGCTGAAAGATTCTATTTTAATTCTTTACAGCAAGAGAAAGACCAAGATGGCACCCAACTTTATAGATAAAGTGTTTGCCACAAATGTTAATAAGAAGTGTTATGAAAATGTTTAAATTTGGCTTGTGTATGTTATGCAAGTCAGGAAACATAAGCTCAGATTTACTTCTAATTATGATATGAAAATAACAGTGATACTATAGTTCTACAGTTCCCAAATATTATGCACTATATTTAATAAATTTGTGATCGCAAACCAGAAGACAAAACAGATTACTGTCTCCAAGTAGTGCACTCGTATTTACTGGGCAAGTAAATACAAATAACTGGCTGTAAATTAGTGCTACTGAACAGTGGGAATGAAAGGCTAAATATTACAGGGTTTTCTTAATGCTAGCAATTGACACACATGTACTAAATGCAATTAAGCCTGGTAAAAATTGAGTAGTCCTGTTAGAAATTTTAAAATAACTACAAAATTCTGCAAATTAAAAACAAGCAAACAAACAAACAAAAAAAGAGGCATTAGGTATGATGAGTGACAGATCTAAAAGCAAGAGATCTTGTGCAATGAATTAGGTAAAACAAGGTGATCATTCTAAAGCTCTAGTGGACCAAATAAAAAATAAATTAAAAGACCACAGCATAAGTGCAATTACAGTACAATCTTGGTTTAGCACCAAGTGAGCAACTGGGTAACTTCACCAATTAGAATTGCTTTGGTTAGTATCCAAAATGTATCATTACAAACTTATCATCTGTACAGCATTTAATCTCAGAATGCAACAAAAATCCTTTTCTTCAGCAGCTTAAATTTGAGCCTTATTAGAATATTCTATGTTTTAAGCTTTAAAGAAGAATTTGCATCAATTAAAACACATTAGCTCTTACATAAATTTCTAATCAGCATGATTAGATTTTAAAACTGATTATCCACTCATCATCTCTTTAAAAAAACAACCACCACCTTGGTCTGATATTACCACGACTATCTTGCAGCCTAATTTATAAATTAAAAAGAAAAGTACCCATGGTGAATAAGAACATTCTAAAAGGCCCATTCCATTATGAAGAAGTTTTAAAACCGTACAAGCTTCTTACGCTTTCTAAATACAATTCCAATAAAAAAACAATTATGTCTCTGAAATCACTCCAATATACTCACACCTCCACTCAGCACACTAACCTCTGACCAACTTACCTGCTGAACCTGCCATATATACTATAGCTACTAGTAAAAAAAGATCATCTGTTACTCACACTCTCTGAACTCATTTTATACTGTATAACACTAATTTAATTAGACTAGAAGCATCACACACTCAAGTGAAAGTGCTTGCTAGGGAAAAAAAAAAAATCCAAAGGTATTTTTAGTTTAGTCCTTTTAAGGCATATCTAACATACTGAGCCTATGTCTGCAGAAATGGGTCTGATGAAAGACCGAGATGAAACAGACTGCCTTTCTCCTTGGCTAAGAGTTCTCTTGCGTTCACGAACTAATGCCTTCTGATGTCGCTTCATTCTTTCTAGTTGTTCCTCTGCACTCATCTTGCCTCTTTGGTGGTCTCCAGAGTATAAACGTTCCAAGGCACTCTTTGGTCTCTCCTGTAGAAGTCACAAGGCACACAAAACACATGTTGTAATTAATACTTTATAAGAACTATACAAAAAATAAATTCTTTCTGCTACCTTATTACTAAATTAACATGATTTTGTTTTATTATTTTTGCATTAATTTGTATATTTCACCTCTATATTTTGTATTAGTAGTGCTGATTTTTGGTTCTAAACCTTGTTTCATAGATATATTTCAAATGCAGTAAGTTGTCTGTCTGCTTCCCAATTACTTTAAAAAAGTGAAAAATTGGAGATTTTATTAGGTCATAGGTGTTGGTCCTCTCCGATGCTACTACAATCCCACTTACCGGTATGCAAAATATATTCTGGGCTTAAATGTTTTGAACAGTTCAGACATATGCCTTCAGATGTTCACTTAAAACTTACCTTGGACCTATCCCTTCGAAGTGTTGCATATGATGAAATGGTAGATGATTGGTGCAATCTGGAAGTTGATCCAGATAAACCTTTATAAGGAAAAAGAGAATGGTTTAAAACCAAGTGACAGGCAAAATAAAGACAACTGTCAGATATTTTCTAAATTATCTTGCTTTTTCTGTGACATTTTGGTTACTATTTTAGCCCACATTTCACATTTTGCAGTTCCAGAGATCATGAGAGGCATGAAATTTCATTTCATCCAGAAGTAATGTGTTTCAGGTCACTATTGATCAAAATTCAGAAGGATCTACAATAACTTAGAAGTTTATATTAAATGAGGTATGGAGTATGGGGTGAACTCAGCTGTGCAAGAGTAGATAAACTGTACAAATAATCATCACATCTATGAAGAAAATCAAACCTTAACATTTGCAGTTAGAAAGCGAAGAAATAAGAAGAGAATAGCTAAGAAATTAATTGCTCTTCCCCGAATATTCTCTATCGTCATTTGTGAAACACTTGCGGGACTGTAGCACAGTGGGGATGGAGTGTCAAGTCACATGTAGTGTCTGGGGGCATTATATTCTTTACCACTTTCATTTCAATGGTAATGCAAGTGTTTAAAAAAATACCTGAGTTTGTAAAAGATCACACAGAAATTATGAGGAAAAATAACTCTGACTATAGGAGACATTCTACTAGCTAATTTCATGTTTTGCTATTTTTTTTAAGCAGTATATATGAAGTTGCTTTGCAAAAGGCTGGTTGTCTCTAACGGCACCATTAAAATGCACAAAATCTCTAGACTTTCACAGCATTATATAGTTAATCTAAAACTAATGATCTGATGATAAAAACAATCTCCAGAAAATCCTAGGAGAGAAAAGCTCTTATACAGACAGCACAGTTAAAAATCAACTACATAAATTCCTGGCTTACCACGGGTAGGTAATGTCTGGTATCCACTGTCAGAGCTTATTAAACCACTGGAAGGTTGGCTGAGGTCACCACCTATCGTTGCTAGTTCTGGTTCACTCATGTATGAACGCAGTTCCACCTATATGGAAAAATACTCATCAGCTCAAATGAAATCATGGACAGCAAGTCTTAATCTTAAAACAAATCCTAAAGCTTTGTTTCTGGATTACTAAATCTCTCTCCACCATTATACGGCATAGATCTCTCCCTGCCGTTACTCTCTGTCCTTATTACAAGACCTAGAGGTCCATGTATTTTACAGACAATAATATCTTTTATTATAGGTTCACATATCTGTAAAGTGCCGGTGTACAGGTGTATGAGTGCTCACCCTATAATCTCCATTTACATACTGTCCGAGTTCTCGGTCTCTCTTTCTTTCATCTGACTGACGTTTCAGGCCCCGCACTGATGTGTGTCTGATGACAGTGGCTTCTCTCGGGAGAGGTGGAACAGCTGGTGGCTGATCATCAGGACTGTACAACTGAGGGAGAGGAGGTCTGGGCGGTGCTTCATCATCCTGGTAACATGAAAGCACACCTATTTGGCAAGCTCTGAAAACAGTCTGGCATAAACCGACTGGAAGTTCATTACATTATATGAGTTATTTGCAACTGCCCTGGCATGCTCTCCTCTGTCCACACCGGGAGCTTGAGGCTTTAGAAACAAAAACCAGACCCAAGAAAGCAAACAACTAATCAACCACAAAGCTTTACCAAGGAAGGCTCTGCATTGGTATGTTCTAAAACAGTATATGGCTATGTCGTGGTTTAACCCCATCCAGCAACTAAGCACCACACAGCTGCTCACTCACTGCCCCGCCCCCCCCCCAGGGGGATGGGGGAGAAAATTGGGAAAAGAAGTAAAACCCCTGGGCTGAGATAAGAACTCTATCCCAGCTGAAACCAGGACAGGCTACTGTACACAAAAGCCAGGTCATGCACATGTATTCTGCTGTAAGTGCTATATCACTCCGTTTCAGTACAAACACCTCAAGTGTCTCCCTGTTGTGCCTCCACACTGTGTGCACTCTGTAACCATGAAACTTTAACTGTTTCTGTCAGAAGTAAATGGAAGCATTGGTGAATGAATCTCACAAGAGCAGTACTTACAACCTTTGGCTTGAGCTTAATTGGTGACTGAAGAGGCGGCTCAATTTTTTTCAGCTGCTGTGCTTGGTGCTGCATTCTGGCCTGGAAATAAGGCTGTGGATACAGTCTAACCTCCAGAGAGGATTTAACTGGACTGGGTGGAGGGCTTTGTGGAACTGAAAGTTTGCTCTCCACAGTTGCGAGGGAAGCTGGTAAGGAAGGCACTGAAGACTGAGAAAATGAAGGCACTATTTTTCTCTCTAGGGGAGAAATATGCAAATGTGTTAGGTGTTGTTTCTCATCAATAATGTTCTTAAGAATAGCAATCAACATCCTTAGACTTCATAAAACAGGCACATTGCTTTGAACACAAACGGGGAGTTTTTTGGACATAAAGATGTTTGAATGTCACATTATAGCAGAGGTGGAAAACATTTCCTTGATGAGGATCAAGCAAGCCTTTCAGGTAGAAAATAAAAACACATGCTTTAGTATCACTCAGTAAAATTCCTTGGAGAGGGCAGTGGGAGGGCAGGAAAGAAAAGCCTGAGAGTCACACAAAATCAATTCATAGGCTGTATCTGGCCCCATGCCACAGGCTCCTTAAGATGCCTGTAGACCTAGACAAGGCTAGGCACTCATAGCCATACCTTAAATAAGATCTCACCATCTCAAAACTATTTTATCTCTGTATGTAAAAGGTAAGCAAAGATACTTTAAATATAAAGTGAATGTACAATAGGCGTTAGCAGTCTCTTGCTATCCCAATGCATTTGCTCTTTTCTTTGAAACATAAAGCAATTGAAAGACAGACCCCACACACTTTCCCCTCTTCTTTTCCATAGCTGATGTTGTTGCTCTACCCACCAAACACCTGCCTGAAGAGGGAGGGGGAAGGCAACTGCAGCAAGGGCAGCATCCAAGGGAAAGGGGGGAAAAAAAAAAAAAAAAAAAAAAAAAAAAAAAGGCAGTCAGGAGGAAGGCAGAGAAGAACACAGAGAGGAGCTCCTGGACAGAATGCAGAATAGATACTATGCTGGTATGAGCCTGGCATGTGACAGAAACTCTTTCTGCAACTTGAAGAACTCAGTCCATTATTATTATTATTATTGTTTCCTTTTTACAGTCGTTACATTTTAGTGCCATCAGTATGTGAAAACAAATACAAAAAAACCTTTTTGCCGCCTCAACCAAAGAAACACCAAGTTAAATGTGCTCAATCAACAGAGATTTCTGATGCAGCCAATAGCAGAATTAACTGGATTTTCTGCAGTAGAGCAAACTTCTAGACTATTTGCATGGACCTAAAGATCAGCTCCACTTGTATATTTTTTATGTTTTAATTATGTTCTCCTTACCTGGATTCTTGATAGAGTCTACTATGATTTTGTAGTTTGTTTTATTTGCACTCAAGCCAGCTGTAACATCTTCAATTCTCCACAAGTCTTTTTGTATTTGTGTTTTCTCCTGATGTTTGTAGTAAAAGAAAAAAAGAAAAATCAGTTATATCTCTTTTTTATTTTATTATGGGCTTACCCTTCTTTTGATACCAAAACCAAACTAATGTTTCAGAACTTAGATGAAAACTTAGGAGTCTAGAAACGAGTTAAATGATTATTTTAAAATAAAATAAAAAAACAAACCAAAAACCACCAACACAAACCAACATATCTTGCCCATAAATTTTATTAGAGCATTTTCTGAGTCTTGGAAGACTTCTTATAGAAGACTGGGGGAAAGAGACACCTCTACATTTTTCTCTACAATATTATTGAGGCTACAAAAACCTAGTTTAATGTTTGACATAAATTGAGCTTACAGAACCTTTTCATTTCAACTTTGTTCTTAAATTCTATACTAACACACTTAAGACTGCTAAGGCAGCCTTAAGAAACTCATCTTAATACCTTTAAGGGTATGTTTAATATTAAAAAAAGCAAAAAAAATCAGTCTAGTTTCCCCAAATACTGCCATGAACTTCCTAATAGTTTTTAACGGATGAAATATAAAACCAAAACTAACTCAGAAGGGCTGACAAATTTAATTTCTGCTTATATTTGTGTTGGTAGGTCTACTAGACATGATGTATTACAGGTTGAAACAGTATATTGCTGCTGTTCCAGGATTTGGTCTCATCTTGCATCCTATTTGCTTTACGGAGGCTTTCCAGGAGGAAAGAAAGGGAAGCTTTGTCTACAGTCCGGACTCCCCCTTTGATTGCATCTTGCAGCCAGAGGCCTTGGCTACAGAAGCCACCACTTCAGTCAGATGTTCACTGCAATCACCATAAATAGCTAATCTCATCTACTTAATCAAAGCCTGGTGATTCTGCCTTCAAAAACTGGCATTAAGAATAATCTTAGGAAAACCAAGAGGAAAACAGTAGCATTAGAGGAAGCAGAAGGCAGTGAAACACTGTAGTTAAGAATTGCTTACAAATTGCTCAAGAACTCTAGCAATCCATCACTTGCCATGAGCTGCAAAATAACCACTAATTAATCCTATAAGTCTGAAAGAGAAAAACTTTAGTAAAAGCTCTTACACCTCATAGAGCTAAGGCAGGCATATAAATTGCTCTCCACTTTCTGTCTTAGATCAGAAAATATGTTCAGCTGGGTTACAGATCAGCAAACAGGGTGCCAAGAACACAAACATTTAAATGATGGAGAATGTTATTTGCCTGTAGTAAACTCACTCGATAGATGGGACATATCTTGAAAGATTGTCAGGATACAATCTATAAATTTGCACATTCCATTTCAGTTTTCCGAGATTAATCATACTACAAGGAACCAAATGATGGATTTACAATAACCAAGCCTCAGAACTGATTAAAAAAAACCCACATGTAGAAAAAATCCTGCTTCTGAAACCACTCAGAAAATGTTCGATTAGTAATGTACAAAAGCCAGGAGATCTTTTAATATTATTTCTTCCCATTACTTAAATATTGACGTGAAAAGAATATTTCAGATCAAAAGTGGACTAGATCTAAAAGATAAGCAGATGAATTTATTTTTAAATTATGAAAGCAAAGATTGGTGTTTATGAAAGGGTATAAATATACTTTATGGGCAAGCATAAAAAGGTAACTTGGAGAAATACATTGATTTCTCTAACTTCCTTCACACAGAAACATAATTTAGAATGATTAATAAAACCAGGGGAGAAACACTTACCAACTAAAAAGTTATCACTGACAAAATACCACATCTCAGTTAATTTCAGCATGCCCAGATCCCTCCAACCCTTAAGCAAAAGACAACGAAGCTACACTCTTAAAAGCAAGATTTACTCTGAGCTGGTTGAAACATTTAGTTTTTAACCTCTTAATTAATGTTATATAGAAACAACATTAGCTGTTTCCTACAGCAACTTGAGACTGTAAATTTACTGAATTTTTAATAACATTCCAGGAAGACTGCATTTTTTTAAATACAGCCCATATTAATTTAGTGCTATTGGAAAATACTAGATAAACAATCTTGAGTCTACATACCCTTGGGCAGAGATCAAAAAACCTCTAACTATTTTGGGTACTTGAACTCAGACTTCTTTGAAGGAATATAGTTTTAAGAATATTCAGTACATTCTGAAAAAATCAGCTCCCCTTAGTATCTCCAAAATAGGTATTCAGAAACATTTTTTTAAAATCTTAGCTGAAGACAAACATATCTATGCATACATACATATATATAGCAAGTATACACACACACAAAACACATAACATGCATATGTTTGTGTATGTGCATGCATGTGCACTTTTAATAATTATGCATATATGTGATATAATAATAAACCTGAGTGAACCTTTTACTGTGCAAACCGCATTCCCTTTATATGTATTGCTGAATCACATGCCACACATTCAGTATTTTAAGCATGCTCAGTGCACAACTGGAAATTGTTAAAGTACTTTAACAAAGTATATTTTGTTTAAACCTGTAATTAACCTTTGTTAAACAAAATAACTTCATACAGGGACGATTTTATTCTAAAATACCTCTGGGATTTTTGGAGGGATGTATTCTACAGCTGAGCTCAATTACATAATATTCTGGCTCTAGAAACTGATTCACTCCCCCATCCCCCCAAATTAAAAGTAAATGCAAATAGGCTTTGAAGATTGATGCAATCTAAAAAAGTTTTACAACTCTTGCTTTGATACAAAACATTTATCCATTAATAGTGAAAATAAATAGACTTCAATCCATATCTGACCAGATACCTCTTGCAAATAAATAAATTTAAAATTTTAACTAATGAGCTCTTTTGGTCCAGGATATTTGGAAAAGTAGGCTAAGATTTGAGCAAAAGGTATACATTAGCTTTGTTCCTTGTGTTTTGTCTTTTAAACAAAACCGTTCTGCTTAAACACAGGAAAAATAATCCAGACTGTATTCCTTCCTCTAAGAATAAAATCACCAGTTGTAACCAGGTATGTAGAAATAATCTGGTGTGCCACATCCAGTTCAGCAAACAGAATAACTTAGCTTCAAACAAAGCTTCTTCATAAGATTCAAAACTGAATAATTGATTTAAAACCGAGATGCCTTTCAATTACTGATGGCTGTTAAACACTTATTCCACTTCACAAAACAATCTGCAGAGATAAATCTTCCATAAATAGAAGAACATGACAAAGAACAAGTAATGACAATAACAAGCCAGTGACTGATGTTCTTAAAAACAGACGAAGAATCCAACAATGTCAGATCAAATAAATGGAAGACTAAGAAGTCCTGCATAGTCTTACAAATTAAATACGTTATCAATGTCAAGATGTCAGTATGTAATAAAAACATAATAAAATAACGACAAATTTGCATAGACAACTTATGAGAAACTATTACAGATGCTGCAAGATAGCTAGTTACTGCACAGCTATGCCATTACAATGTCTGAACTTTGCAAACTTAACTACATGACAGCTGAATACAGTGCAAAAATTGCAGAGGATTCCTCTTATGAGATAATAGTTTCAAGTTCAGACAAAATCATCCTCATAAGTAAACCAGTGTCTGGAAATGGACTCACCTGAGATACCAATGAACTATTCATCTGTTCCTGTAAGGCTTTTTTCAGCTGGCTCACATCCTTTTCTAATTTCAGATACTCATTCCAGGCATTTTCCATTTCCTATTAACAGAGGGAATACTCTAATACAATGTTACAATAAACTTCAAAATCACTCTATCCATTCTCTAATTGAGCACTGAAGTGTTTTTAAGATGGTGTTGCTCTATTATAAAAAGAAACAAAAAATCCATTTTTGTAGTCTACATTTTTGCTTGGAGTTGATGATAAACTTCAAAATGCTTTATGGCTTGCAAGATCAAGTCAAGAATCCCTAGTTAAAAAACACTGGCCATCTTCCTCACACAAAACCATTTCTTAAGCATTAAACTGGCACATAATAGAATCTGAACTATGACTAATATGCTATGAAGGAATCAAGTCTATTCCGATTCCATTTCCTTTTACTTCACTCCCCTATTTAAACAAGTTTATAACTAAAATCCAGTCACCTAAACCAGAACTCATGTTTTGAAACACAAAGCAGGTTTTCCTTTAAAAGTTCTACCGACTGTGCTGTAATGGCATTAGAAGTGAATAAACAAGCAGACACCTGGAAAACAAGGCTATCCAATTACCCTTACTTTACTTAGATTATCTCCAGCATCCATGACACCATTGTCTGCCTTCTGACCCAGAACTGAGGAAAATTAAGTGTCTGGAGCATTTTTATGTAAGGAATGACGGAACAGGCTTTTCCTCTGAAGTCTGGAAAAGACATTACTTAGGCGTTGAGGGGAAGAAATAATGGAGATCAATGAAACCATGACTGGCACGGAGAGAGTAGATAACAACTGACCGTTCTCTATCCTTTCTCATACGAGAATAACGGTCTATCACATGAAACACATACAATTCAGGCTCAAAACAAAGAAAAGAAAGGGGCTGTCCACACAGCGGGGAAAAGATCTGTGCAATACCTTGCCAAATGATGTTTTGGATGCAAAAAAGTTGGAACCCACCTCTCCTATCCTTACTACTCCCTAAGCATCTGCTTATGTCCACTGCTGAAGCCAGAACCCTGGGCTAGAAGCAGCCTTGGACTGGACCAGTACAGCCATTCTTACAATTACTTACTATTTATGCTCCCGACTAAATTTTAAATGCTGTCTGCGAAAGTCATACATTTTCTAGAGGTACAAAACACTGTATATATACATATAAATAATACTAGCATTTTAATGATCAAATCTTACTATAGGAAAGGTGTTCATGCAATTCTAGAAACAATCTTATGAAGAACTAGTCCCATATTCATTAAGAGGTAGGAATAATACAGTGAGTACACAACACCCAGGTTTAATATACTCTCTTTCATGGCCAATTCTTAGAAATATTTTTATTAATAAAAATGCAACATTAAATTGCATTTGAATTTTATTAAGTCATAATAGCAACAGTAAATTTTGACTGAGACATCAACAGACTTTCCCAATTCCTTTTCCCCTGGAAAAATACCATGGAATCATATTTATATTTTCAAAGGACTAGCTGAAAGAATTGCAATTTAAGCCCTATACACAAATGCAAAAGGTATAAAAAAGTTTTTTTGAGCTTTTTGGGGGGGGAAGGTGGGAAGGGAGCATTGAAAAAGAAAGCTAGAGAGATTGTTTAAATTTTTTTATTCTGGTCTATTGTCCTGTACCTTAACCAAACCAGTTCAGAACAGGACTTAACTCTCCTATCCAACAAACAATACAGTTTTACTCTAACTGGTATTTTAATTATGGTTTTCTTGAAACAACCAAAAACACATACCGTTGAAACTTTGGATATTTCAGCCCGAATATGTATGAGATCCTCTTGCAAAAGTCTCTGCTGGTAAGAAATTTTTTCTGCATGTTGTGGTTGGTCTTTGTACTGTTCCATCTGCCTGTGTAAAACCTCCAAAACAGACTCCAGCTGATCCTAACAAAGAAGGAGATGGCAATAAGCTTACAACAGCTTTACAAGGAATTTTACGTATCTACTCGCGGGGATATAAAAGTTGTCTTCCACGCTCCCAGTCTTTCTTATAAGCCACTAGAGGTTAGGATTGGTCTCCTGTTGTGGAGACTAAGATGTAGATGAAAAAGTGCAAGAGCCTTAATTAACTATTATAACCAAAATTATCTGATATTTTCCATTCAATCTTTACATTAAGTAGCCAAAACTGGAAAACACAAAGCGCTGAAAGGGGAATTTTTCTATTTACAGTCTGTACAAAACTGCAATTTACAGTTTCAGAAAAATTCCCTTAAGCAGTGACAGCCCTACCACAGCACAGCGTTAGCTATTTATTTAAGGATAGGTTCTCATTCACTGCTATAGTTGAATTAGCCATGTGAGCAATTAAAATAAAGTCTAAAACACAAAGTAGGTCCAATTCATTCAGTCAGGAGTAAATAACACTGAATAATTTTTGCACAGTAGCTCTTCTCAAGGATCCACCTGAACAGTACTTTCATTTTAGAACACATTTTTTTCTGAACTACCTCGATTTATTGACAGCTGTAGCTCACAGGCAGTGAAGCAGATAAAGATACGTATAGGTCAGGAAAGACACGGAAAGGCAAACCATTTTGTTATTGTTTACTATTTGAACTCTGACTTGAATGGGCACAGAAGAAAGGAGGTGGGTTCCAGCTACAAACTTTGTCACAGAAAATATTCCAGCATTTCAGTCATAACGCTCAGAACTAAGTTCACAGCACTATATATAAACCAGCATAGGCTTCTGAAATTACTACAAATTTGAATCTCTCCCCCTTCTCTCACTCCTTTCTTAAAAAAAAAAAACCACCACCACAAAACAACCAACCAGACAAACAAAAATAAAAAACAAAAAACAAAAACCAAACCAAAACCAAACAACAACAAACCAGGACACAAGTTACAGTGAGAGCTCAATATAGTTGCACGCTGCTATTTTTACAAACATTATGCAGGTGGGAAGAACTGCAAATGAAACATGACTCAGACTCCCACCATATACATATTAAGACATAAAGCAAAACTACACAGAAAAGTGTATGTACCCCAATTTATAATAAATGCCAGAAAATTAAATGTATATGGTTTTAAAACATTCGTTTTCAAAAATATGTTTTCTAAAAGTGGGTACTCAATCCTAACATAAAAAACAATTCTTTTTCTTATGCAAGTTTATATACATGTCCAAAGAAAACTACTACAATGCAAGCAGCATCCAGTATTTTGATTTTTTGTTTGTAATTCTGTATTTTATGATTAGATGAAAGTTGTTATTTAATTTTATAAACCCCTTTTTAACCTACTTACTTTATTTTCCTTAAGGGCTCTTATTTTGTCCTCCAAGTCCTGCAGAATTCTGTCCTGCTCACAGAAAATGCTTAGCTTGACCTGAAAATGAAATCATAGATATAAAGTTAGATTTTAAAAACCAAGCAGAAAAGTCTCCACTAGCAATATTTTACCCTTAATAGCATAACAACGTGAACACGTAACAGTACAAAATAAATAGCCAAAACAATGCAAGAGGTTCTGAAGTGGTATTTGATACTTACATCAATATCACTTTCTGCAATCTTGACAGGTTTTGTACTTCGTTCTTTTAATGTGTCACGCCCTGTCACCTAAGAGGAACAGGTTTTAAAGAACCGAGAAATTTGTTGGAAATTAAAACCTAATTATTCTTCAACAATGAAAAGAATTTTTTTGTTAAATATTCACAGTTATTAACAAAGATGAGTAACTTTTTTGATACAAGGTTTTTCAAATATGGCGTTAGTTTGTAAAAAACATTATCAGAAAGGATTACTAGTTATATTAGACTATTTAATAACTCTTAGCAGTAGCTTAAAATTCTGTACAAAACAGCATAACCCCACTTGTCTATGTTTACAAAGGTCCAGTTTCTGCAAAACCTAATAGTTTTAATAGTTCAGCTTTAATAGCTTTCTTGAAGCCGAAAGACTTGAATAGTTCCTTTAAATGTGTGGTTGCAAGTATTACAGCATTAATTAATGACTAAAAATACAACTTTTTGGCAACTATTTCATTCTACAAAGGACAGTCTCTCCCATAGTACAGAGCAAATTTTATTAAAGACAGACTGCTATAAAAGAGCTATAGGGGAATTAAATGCAATTAATCTATTTTGACATGTTTATAATATATCAAATCTCTCGTTCTGGAAATCACTGGTTTCATATTCAATTTCTGGTGAGAAGATCATCTCACATAACACAGTTTTTAAATCAGTACAGAAACTATACTATATTATACTTCCAACCTTCACAGCAATCTTAAAATGAAGGCATGTCTATCTCTGTAAAAACGTTTGTTATTTCCACTGTCTATCAGGGGACCCTTTTTGTGTATAAATGATGTTATGAAAATGGCAATAGAATACAGCTCATTAATAACACAGTTTTTAAAAACGTTAAAATCTAATGACTTCATATTACTAGACTAGAACACTTTTAAATATTGATTAAAGCAAATACTATCTTACCAAAGAAACACCTGGTGTTTAGAAGTATGGTACTCATATACAGTATATTTCTGTTCATATACAGTATATTTCTGTTCATATACAGGTAAGAGTTTATGAAGAAAAATTCACCTAAATATTGGCTTTAATAATACATAAGCAGAGGTTTTAATAGAAGAGCAGAAGTTGTTGGCATTTGTGGTGGGGTAGGAAGGGTAGTTTGCTTTTTCGCTGCCTGGCAAGCTCCAGACTTGAAGCTACATAGTTTACTTATTAACCTAACAGGCACCTACAGGATCATGCTAGCTTTCTTAAAGTAATTAAATTTTACTGTAACTATAGCTAAATCTTTAATATAGCCTCAGTTGCTTATCTAACATGTTATATGAAGTTAGCCATCTACACATAGTATTTTCAAATAACAAAGTAGTTTTAAGACAGAAGAGTATGGTCATCATTTAAGCTTACTGTCTTTTCTCTTTCAATGGCAGACTCCACTCAAACACTTAGCATGTGTTTTCATGTGGTGAAATGTTACTTACCCACCACCAAAATCAAAAGCATTTACTGCCTCTCAAAGCTTTCAATTTTTGGATATTTTAATTTCCAACAATGATGTGTTTCATATATTAAAAAAAATTTCCTTTCTTTCAAAAGTATTAACAGAATTATTTAAATGCTAAATTCTATGTATAATAGTAACAAATAATGAAATATAAGCATAAATACTAGCATGTCAAAGTAATAATTTTGCATATTTAATTATCTGCAAGCTAAGAGAATGCAAAAGCCTTTTTCAAAGCAATGGAATTAACATAAACAGTCTACAGATTTGGGGGATATTTTCAATTACATAATTAGAACTGTAAAGAATTTGTTAATTATCAAGCAGTGAACATGAGAACATAATGAAGATTTAGCATGCTTTCACATTTTCAAAATTACACATAGGAGTCACCACTTGGCACAATCATTTTCAAAACATGATAAAATGAAACCAAACACTGAGGTCAGCCATAATTTTGCATACAGACTCCAAAGGGGGGGGGGGGGGGGGGAATCTTACAGAAAGCATTACTGTTTACCGTAAGACACCTGTAAAAGCCAGAATATGTAAACATTGACTGCTATTTTTAAAAGCAATGGATGAGCGCATTTCAGATGCAAGCAGTCTTACATGTATACTGGACAGTAACCCTTGTGCTGAGTTCTTTAGCACTTTGTATATCATGTTGATCAGAGGTCCATTATTTTCTATCTGTTTCAAACAAAAATTTAGTAATAGCTTGTTACAGATGTAAAAATTAAAACCCACAAACCTTACAACTCAAAACTCCATAAGCAGCAGTAATCACATGCTCTTATGTCACACCGATCCTTGAGGTTTATATAATCTGCCAGTGTGGAAGCTACAACTGGGTATGCACTTATCTTGTTATATTGTGGGTAGACTGTTCATCCAACCATAAGACTTTTTTACTTTCACAAAACACTCGTACAAACACACAACACAAAATAGGATTTGCTCAGACTTGTCCAATTGCTGTTTTAAGAGTGTTGGGAATTACAGCAAAATATTTTCTGTCACGTAATACGTAGTTAACACTTGCACCAAGAGCTCTATAATGATAATTTGAGCAACCTAGTTAAAACCTCAGTGAAAAAAGTCATTTCAGTCACACTTACCCTTCCCCCCATACCAAATACCTGCCATGCACCACTTCAGTATCTATCAGCTCGCACTAGCAACCTCTTTCAACTGCAGTAGACGAAACAGCTTCAGATATTACAGTACGACTGCGGAAGAATGAAGCAGGACCACTGCCGAACCACTGAGAGGGCCCCAGATTTGCCTCAACTGGTTGCACAATTCATACTTAGTGACACAAATGTTCCTATACTTCCTCATCCATATTTTGTATAACCTGCTCAGGAATGTTTGTAAAATATTCTGAAGTGAGGCTGCCCATCCATCCCTCCTGTAGCCTGCTTGAACTCGATTTCATAGTCACGAAAAGGGAAGCTTGCTTCACCTTATTTGCAAAGACACCTTAGAAGCTTGTGGGGAAAATTGAGTTTTTCTTTCCTTTGCTCTTCCTTTCTGCTTTTCTAATACAGGGTCTGTCCACTTTAGAGATTAAAAAAAAAATCCAACTGCGGAAAGGACTGTGGAAATCTCTTTGCAGAAGAGGCATGGTTATGCTATAGCATACAGACACACCATTTCTTTCATGCTCCGCATACCTCTATTTCAGGAGCGCAAGAATAGAGAGCCATTGCAACAACTGAGGGGAAAAAAAGTTCATAATCTAATGGCAATATTGTTAAAGGAACCACCACAATGCATGGTATTATCAATAATTTTTCCTCATAGTGTGAGTAAATGGCCTTTAGACTTTTTATGTCAGAACTAGCTCGCATACAAGAGAAAACTACTGAAAGGGATTAACACCTCTAGAGTGTTTTTATTTCATTTATACTTATGACAATACCCTATAATGTTGAACAATATAATCTTGGTATTAACATAAAAATTATTTCATAGATAGTATTTTTAAACTCTTAAATAATAAAAAATAGGCTTGTATAAAAGGATAAGAGCAAGGGGGTGACAAAACATGTGAGTAACAACAGATTACTAAATGGTCTGTAACCACTTACTGTAATCAGTTTTAGTGCTATGGCATGCATTATGCAGTTAATTGCTTAATCAGTGTTCCATGGTGAAAAGTTGTATTTTGAAACCTCTAAGAAGAGAGATCTTCAGAAATAATGGATTTATTGAAAAGAAAAAAGTTTAACTCCAGTTCAAAAATCTTCATTCTTATTTGAAATTGTTTAATCAGAGTGGGTCTAACTAAAAGCCCAATGAAGTCAAAAGAGAGACTTGAACTAATGGGCTTTCTAGCTAAGCCTTCAGTGTCTTAAATGAAAGGTACCATGTATATTAACTGTGCATTTGCCATGTTCCACCATTACCAAATCAATATGTAATTTCCTTAGTTTCATCCAGCATGCTATTCTTTTTTCCTCCTACTGCAAAACAAAGCATCTCTACATTTAGTGGCAAAACACAAATTTTACCAATACAAAGTCACATTCTCAAGTATCACATTCTCTTTAATCTCTGACCTGAATTTTTACATTTCTAGACCACTACCAAAAAAGAGTGACTAAGAAATACCCATTTTGAAAAATTACATCATTCTTACGGAAACACACTTTACATTCTGACTGTCAAGATTTTCTAAAGGGAACTAATGCTAACATCAAGTTTCTTTTCACGGAAAGATCAGGTGCCCCCACCGCCCCCATTTCCCCCATTTTTCTTTCTGGCTGTTTTTGTCAGGTGCTATGCAGGCTGCAGAAAGGCACAAGGGGAGCTCCTGGGAGACCAAAGAGCTCTTCATGTCCTGGATTGCAACAAATCAATCTGGATGGAATCCACCAAAATTTAAAAACCCATCTTAATAATTTTGCTAAGAATGTAACATTTTCAGAGGCTTAAACTGTGGCCGCTTTTAATTGTGAAAATTGTTGTGTTTTATAATGGACAAAACACTGTGTTTATTAATAATTTTTCAAATTGTAGGACCTTTTTAACTGAAATTTGTCACAAAATTCAGCTGACGGCTTGGGATGCAGTTATATTTGGCAAAGCCATGAACAAACCAAGAACAAGGCCTAAAGTGAAATGTATCCAACCAATTTTAAATTTGTATATTGATTACAACAGTTTACATATCTGATCATTTAGACTATATATACCACATATATTATGTGATAAATATTCTTCCTTTATATACATATATATAACACTGTACATATGTGTAATACGTATTACTAGTATTTTCCACTGATATACTTGGCTACATATTCAGTCATTGAAACATCAAATAACATTGAAATATGCATACTAATAGGTTTAGCCAGCTCATTAGCTGCACATATGCAACGCCCCACGGCATCAGGGAGAACTACGTACATGAAAACTATAAGGATAACAAGGTCTCAGATTTCACGCCACCTTGATTTTCAGAAACACCATATGAATTATATATGGCGAGACATCCTACACACCATAGAAAGTGGTAGATTGCTTTGCTAAGCAAAATGATTACATGTTTTTGGGTTTGTTTGGTTTTTTTCCTTCAAAACTGGTATTAATAAGTTTAGATTTGCTTTCAAATTTCCAACTATCAGGTGCACCAGCCACAGAAGTAGTTTAGTTTAGACAGACACGTTGATGCTCAATATCATATTTTTAGGGTTTTTTTTAAAGGAAATATCACATAACATTATTTGGGCAGATTATACCTACAGACGGATGGATGAATGGGTGGATTTGAAATCTCTTAGATGTAATAATATGAAAAGCATGACAGGTGCTAATTAATCACCACATTTTCACAGGAAGGCAAGACATTATAAATAGGGCGTATTATAAGAACAAGGAAAAAAGTCAGCTCAATAAGATTTAAAGGGAAAAAGCTGGAATAAAAGAATCCCCTATTTTAACTTGGAGGAGTTAACTTCATATTGGTTCTAATGCTACAGCAGACAAACATTTTGAATCAGTTTTTTATCTGATTTCACTAAACCCACATAATATCATTTGTCTGGAGTACCAGTAACACGAGTTCTTCTTACAAACTGAAGCAATTACATTTTCTGAGTTTGCACTTTAATTGTATAGTCACTACTATAAAGACACTCAATATTCCAAGCACAACAGTGATGGCAAAAGACACAGAGTTTCCATCTCTGAACAGAAGGTGATTTGAAAACCTGCAGGTACAAAGATGATACACAGAAGACCGCTGGGTTAAAAAAAAATAATGGACGTAGACTCCTATAAAATCTTACCTTGAGATCCAAATACTCTAAATCCTTTTTCAACTGGATATAAGTGTCATCCGCCTTCAGGTAAGTACATAGGGGGAAAAAACAATGCAATGTATTTGAATGTTTGAAACAATTTCAGAATACTTGTATTGGTTATATATAAGAAAATGGATGAAAGAGGAACCAAAATAACAGAGTAGGAAATACGTAAAAAAGCACATTTGCTCCACCAGCATATTGCTATTTACAGCTGAAAAATGGGCAAAATATTTCCCAAGAAATATTACTACCTCATGCCCACCCTCCAAAAGTATAGATTTGAGTTTTCCACCTCTAATGAGACACGTAACTACCTAAAACAATAGGTTTTTAAAAGATTTTTTTTCAAGATCAATTTCTACTGACTGTCCCTTCTCTGAAAAAGTTATAGTATTGTCCTCCAGCACAATAAGTCTCTTTGGGAGAAGAAGAGAAAAACTGTACCTAACTGAATGTCAGATGTAACTAGAAGCCATCGTATAACAAATCATTAGAATACTTTTGATCACATTTCATACACACTTTAAGATATGAATTCCTTTATTCAGGGAAAGTACAAAATAAGTTTTGTGAATAAATCACTGAAAAAGATCTCACTTATATGATTAGAGAATCCATTTTGTCTTTTAAGTGATAGCATTCAACTTGATCCTTATTTTTCATTGGCTCACCTGTAATTGCTATCAGCTTAATTTTATATTTACATTCATCTAGCAACATCTTCATTACAGTCACTTCAAGAAAAGCATGCACAGAAGTCATAACAAAGTTATTTCTCCTTTTTTCAAAAGAAGTATTTGCAATACAGAACAAAATACAGTTTAACTGTTGCAAATGTGCTTTGTAGTCAGCCAAAATGCCCCAGAATTCCTAGAATTCCTAATGCTCTTTTGACAGGATTTTATATCCTGGGTACATTAAACATCAGAATAAAAGAAAAACACAACTATACCTTTTCTCAAGTTTTGAGCCAATGAGAATGTGTAGTTAAAAAAGAAAAGAAAAACCCTTTATGCCATAAAATCAATAGGTCACACTTGCATTTCCTTAGAGGTGTTCACTTACAATTCTTGTTTGATCAGCTTGTAAGTCCAGCTGAGGACTTGACTAGAAAGTCTGCCCATTTTTTGAGAAATCCCTGTTACTATCACCCATCTTAGTGCAATTGTTCTGTAGGTGAGCTAAGTCCGAAAATGAAACTTTTCCAAATACAAAAAAATACCTTTGGTCTTGGGCCAATACAAAACCTTCACCAATTCCAAGCAGAGTCACCACATTTTATTCCGAGGTGGCTCCATTTTTGAGGCTCTAATATGAACCAAAGAGCTCTGTAAATACATTTGTTTGATCTCACATTTACAAGTTTCATACATCAGAGCAATCAAGAGCCCTGTTGACGATCCAAGATGCCCCTGAGCTTTTATGAACCAATGTTCACCTGCAGAACTGACACAGTTACAAGCTCATACGAATGTACAAACTGGCTGATGCATTTCAATTTGCAGGTGACGCAGCATGTGGCACAGGGAGCCAATCCCATCATGAAAGCAGCACAAAGAAATGGTTTTGCTTTAGAATGAACTTATCTAGTATTTTAACCCACATTTCTGAAGATGCAGCATTTTCAGAAATAGTATAAAAAGGAAGTATACATAACACTTTGAAACATATGCACCAGTGCCCTGTAACTTAAAACGCTCATCTTTTATAGCAAACACAGTAGCAAAGAAAAACCGCGAACAACCTGGGAATTGTAGAATACCAAAGAATGGGCAAGAAAGCACAGACTCAAGCATGCCACTAATGAAGCATGTGCAGAGTCACAAAAAATGTCATACGGCACAGATGAGCCACGCAGCAGCTGACCTGATAGGTGGAACTAGTCGGCAAGTGCTGCAGTAATTGTGCGATTGTGTAATTTCGTATACTAGCCAACTTAGCCTGATGTCTCCTTAATCGAATGAGAAGCAATGTTAGCTCTTCAGGCTGCAGGTATTTAGACACATTGTAAAGAGGAAATTAGCAGTCTTCAGGGAGAGTAACTGTAATTACATTTTTCACCTCAGTGCCCAGAAAGCAGTTACTTGACATGATTAAGCAATTATTCCATTAACTCTGCATTTGGTCAAATAAACATAATAAAGTTGAATCCTGTAATAACACAGACCTCACCCCTGTTCATGTTGCAGGTAACAGCAAAATTCCTACAGGGTTTACTGGGAGCTGGTTAAGATTAAGTTCTCATTCAAGTTATTTATGTTTTAACTAATAGAAATACAACTACTATGGAATGAGCAGGTTTTTAAAACGTAACTACAATACTATGATGACACAAAAGGAAAAGTAACTGCTCTCTCAACTTACCGACTTGCCATGCAAACTGGGTGCGCTCACTGTATGTGTCATGTAGCCCATAGCAGGCATAGAGCGTCGATCAATGTGAGTTGAGCTCTGTAAGAAGCCACAGCCAGAATTGTAAGGATTGTCTCAAGTGAGAGTCATGTTGTACGTGAGGGGAAGATATGCACCGCTGCCACAAATTTTCTATTTGAATTCACAGCATGCTTAGATCAGGGTAACATTCACAGGCCAGCCAGATCCTTTGATGATTAAGCAAAACTTAGGAATGAACAAATGCAAATTTAGCACTTGTGTCGTTGGGCAGATCAGCAGATTCTGGCAGGACTAGATGCTTCAGCAGAACACGCAGTGGCTTCCAGCAAATAAAACAAATTCTCATAAAGTTCCCCCCTACCTAATGTCTCCCAGAGAAAGGCTGGTTGCCTTACACCCTCCAACAGCAGGCTTGTACTCCATACAGTAACAACTGTGAATGTCCTCTTTTAGTCAGCGAACGCTAAGCTGCTAACATGAGTGACACCTTGTGGCAATAGGTTCCATTAATACCAGGTGTTTTTTAAATAATCATAGTTGATCTGCTCCTTTCAGCTTATAATATGAAAACCTACTGCGCATCCATTCTTTCATTTTTCTCTTAATACCAAACTTTTATAGCTTTCCTCAAGGCAGCCTAAATGTCTTATGATTTATTTTTATTCCTGTCTCTGAATTTCACTGAATGTTGTTTTGTTCTGCCTTTTTTTTTTCCCTCTTTCTCCCCCCCGCCCCCCCCAAGTGTAACTGGATGGAATTTAATAAAACATTCCAGGGAGGGGTGAGTATCACAGATTTCTATAGACAGATACATTTAAACGTAAAATGATGCTGTGTGCTTACATATAAAAACGAGCATTTTTCTCTAGAAACTTTTACATAAGTTTCACAGCAAAGTTTTACAGATGAGGAAAACTGTGTTTCCCTATATTGGTAAAACCAGTGTGACATAAAAAGAGTTTTATTTTATGGGTAAAATTTATGTAGTTACATTACACAGGAAGGGAAAAGACTGCTGCATATTCCTTCATAAAGGTTGTAATGCTCCTTCAACTTACACATGGAGAAACCAATGCCTGGTATAATATAATCAGGCGTTAAAAAAATATTAATTTCCAGTGCTGCACATCACTAGTCTTTTTCATCCTCTGACAGAATATTATAAACCTATAAAAGCTCAAAGACATCCGACAGCTACAGCGCACATACACTAGGAAAAAAATCTAAATTGTGCATGAAGCTGGCATGCAACCTAAAGTCATGGTCCTGAACCCACGCTGGGTGTCTGAATTTACAAGTCTCTTTCTTTGCAAATACTCTCCCCATCAGAGCCCATGGTTGAGGTCAAAGAATTAGGTGAATACAGAGGCTTACATTTCCACTTATTCCAGTGTAAGAGCTACCAAGACAAGTTCTACATTGATTCAATCCTGTATTTTCCCTAATTTCCTTAGGCAAGGACTGCCATGTGGAGTACCGAATAGGGAAACCTCTGTCACCTCTGTATAAGAGGGTACAACAGTACCCATAAAAAAACCCAGACTGAAATTCTGCAAAGGTTAAAGTTTCAGACCAACAGTATTTGATTTTGGTTAGCCCAATGATAATGACTCTGTAAAGGGCTTAAACTATCAGATGTATGAAGAATTTTTAGTTATGGCTAAAAACATAACTGAATCAGCTGTAAGACTAACTACAATAGCAAGACACATCGAGAAAACAGATGCGGCAAGCACTGAAGACTACAAGCCTAAGTAAATACGGAAGAGTTTATCCTGCTGAGTTTTATATTCTTGCCTACCTAGTCTATGCACTAAAATACTACAATTTGTGTATTTCATACATATAAACATATGCCTTCCAGTTTTTGCATAAAAATATTCCAAACCAAGGTGCTGTACCACCAATTTTCCTTTTCTGCCCAACAAAAATTAATAAATCTGAAAAGATCAGAAAGATAAGACTTTTGGGAGAAAATGATTCATTGTGTTAACCTTTGCTTGCACGATCTTTCATACACAATGAAGGATGCAATGAAAAATGACTAAATTAAATTATCAATGTATGACACCACATGTAGAATAGTTTGAAATCAGTTATACTGTATACAAACCTTTACAGCATGATTTCGTATCTTCCTGGGTGATCCAGCAAAAGGAACATCTACAGTCTGTCTCTCATCAGATGGTTTAACTGTAAGCCTTTCTGCAGGAGTATGTGGTCTCCTTGGGGGAAAGCTTTTTGGAGGTCCAGGTGGAGGAATATCAGATGGAGAGGGCGGAACAGATATTGATCGTGGAACATCTAATGAACTTTTTGACTTACCACGATCAATAAAGTCTGAAGAACTTACATAAAGCGGGGCAGTGGGGCTGCCATGTTTAAATTGCTGTCTCTGCTGCCACTCATACAGCTGCCAAACAGTTCCATCCTTGTTTGCTTTCCTTTCCTCCTGGGACATCTTCAAGTGGCTAACACGATCTTGTGCATATTTGTAGTCACTCGGCAAATTGCGGTTTGGAGGTGGTGGTGAGCTCCCTGAAGGCTGCCTGGTATTCTTTGGCAAAGTGTGATAGTTTTCAGGAAGAGGTGGATTGGGACCCTGACGTGTAAGAGTCTGATCAGAAGTGAGGCTGTAAGGGAGGGCGAAAAAAAAGGGTAAATTTTGGCATACATTGATGAGCAGGAGTGACTGATGGAAAAAAAAATCTCTAATGACATTAGCATAGGAGCTTCAAGACACAACACACGAGTAATTTAAAAAGAATTTACAGAAATATTAACAAAGTAATATTAATGAAATCTACTCTACACAAAAAAGTTACACTGTATTGATGCAAAGATGCAAACAGTATAAATACAGGCTTTTAATTTAGTGTCTAACCTAGGATGACCTACTAGAAATAAACATAAAGGACAGCAGCATTATGTACTTAGACCAAAAAGAATGTCAAGAACATGAAGAGAGGAACTATTATGTTTAAAGACCAAATCCATAAATTACAGTATTTCTTTTCACCGAAAGCCTGCTCACCACTAGGTGGTGCAGTTTATGAACTACAAATGCATGCTCATTATAAAAAATTACCTTAAAGTGCAAGAAGAAATCTCACCAATCACAGAATAAGTATCTCAGATAATTTTTGTTGATGTGAATGAAGCAAAAAAAAAAAAAAAAAGTAAGAAATTGCTCAAGGTCCCCAGGCCTGTATGATTTACTTTCCTCTGACCTAATGCTACCAGTTCTACCATTTTAAGCAACACAAGTTTTTTTGCAACACAACTCATTGACAAACTAGAATATAGAAAGAGGCATTACATCCTGGCTTTAGTACTGCATCAATAATACACATAAACTGTAGAAATTAAATCTTTTAGTAGGTAGAGAGTTAAGACAGAATTAGCAATAGCTTTGACGGAGTGTAGTTAGTCCCCTCACCTACTTTGAAGTCAAAATCTTTCCATAGCCTCATGCATAAAACCTGTCTGTCTAATTTCCGATTCTCCAATTAAAGATCTGGGGGTTTTGTACTTGCAGTCATTCGCTCATTGATTCAGGACCTCCAAACAGAAAACCATTCTGCTAGACTTGCTACAGAGCAACAATACAAAAAATAAATAAAAACAACAAAAAAAACCCCACAAATGAAAAAACTCTGAGCATATTCATCACTCCACTTGGTAGGCTCCACTCTCCGCATGAGAGGGAGACCTGATGGTGTGGGAACTGCAAGAATTGCACATGAAAGAAAGGGCAGGATGGAAAGGAACATCTTTGTTCAGCATCCAAGAATAACAGAAGCAGGGGAAAAAGAATTGCTACCAGTAACTGCTGCTCAGTAGTTGCCTCTGCAGGATTTGGCTCTGTTGGGCTGTCTTGAAATATGGATGGTCTTGAAAGGATACGTAATTTCTAAAGCCAGAAAGCAGAATAACTGCCCTGCGCTGCATGGAGGATTACAAATTTGTAAAAGCTCTGCTCTCTCATACCACAGACCCTTGAAGTTCCCTCGAATTTCACAATGAAGGTCAAAGCAGGCAGGGAGTATGAATAGAGCCAACTCAGAGATCAGCATTTAGTGGTCAAGTAACCTCTGTTATTTGTCTAGCTCATTACAGCACGGGTACACTGCATGTTCTGTACTGTACTGCCAATTCTTTCCACATGAAAATCAAAGTGGTTGGTAGAAATGTGTTTTCTCTAGGTAGGAATGAGAACTGAGATAACTTGCTTCAAAAGGACATCTGAGACAGGCAGGAAGCTAGGACAGATCCTTTTGGTGGTTTTCCTGTGGAAAAAACGAGGAAGGGGGCTTGACCAGTCCTGTACTCCAACCTAGCAGAACTGTCATGAAGGCACTGGCAAACTATTGAATGTTGCAAACGATCTGTGTTGGTTATTTTCTGATTGGACATGAAAGGGTAAAGTACTGAGATCAGCAAGAATTAATGGCAGTCAGTGAAGTCATCAGGGCTAGCAGCTTTAGGAGCAAAACCAGTCTGAAAACAAAGACCCCGTGTGGTTTTTGTGGGGAGGGAAATCAGGTCGTTCTTGTAGAAAAGGATGCATTTGTCTGAGAGGAACTAAAACCTGTTTGGATGAAAGCAGTACTTTGAGTAGCTGGGAAGTGCAGACTTCATGCAATACTTCAGCCTGCTAGAAAAAAGAACACAGTTGCCTGTGTATTCCATTGCACAGGGAAAGTCATATTCAAAGCTGAACTTCAGAGACAACTGCCTACATACAGGCAGGTTGCAAGTTCTCAGTATATGAAGTAAGGAGAAACCTCCAGCTAAGATGACAGCCTTGGAGCAGGTGGCATCTCTACCACACAAGGTTTCAGACCTTTAAAAATAATTTGCGTTGTATAAAAATAGGCACTAAGAAAACATACCCATTTCTGTGACAGGAAAGGAGCAATGTCCCAAATGACTCAAATTAGTCCACCATGGACTGTGGACAATTGCTTTCTCAGGGATCAAGAGTAAAAATAAGCAAAAGCAGCTCTTCTTGAGAATCTCCCTGTCTTGAATGATGAGGAATAAAGAATATAAAAAGGAAAGGAGACACTGAAGAGTGAAAAAATGGCCTGATGCCATAGTATATGATTATTGGCCATCAAAATCATTCAGGGTCTGCAATGGGAAGCAACTGCACAGAAGATACTGTAAAAGGAGAAGATAGATGTTCAAAAGAAAACAAATGCAATTATAGTGGAAACACTATGCCCATTCATGGGAATGCACAGAAGCTAACAAAGACAAGTAATGTTTCTTCCTTAAGCAAATCAGGAAAGAAAGTTCTGCATAGCAAGAGATGTTTTAACACTGTATTTGCAAGGAAGGGAATTCCTCAACATGACTGCATTTAGATGGGAAATATTAAGGTTGCATTTATTGATATATATATATATTCTTTGTTTAAGTGCAAATAAACTCTTAGAAATGGCAGATACTTTACAATTATGCATTCACTATGTCTATCCAGGCACTGGAATCAGTCAAAGACTAATAATTTCTGGACAGCTGCTGTTTGATGGTCCTGAACTTTAATTACTTAAACCCAAAATCTCCTGAAAGCCTCCTTTCAAACCTTCTTCCAGTTCTCTAGATCTCTCTCAAAGGCTGGCATGAAACCTTACCAAAGCAGGTATTGCCCTTTCCTGAGAACAGAGGGGTTAGGTGACTACATTGGTTGTAACTGTAGTGCAGCTAACAGTGCAGCTAAGAGAGATGAATCTCCAAAGTGACAGCTAATATTTACTAGTTAGCAAACAGTTCCAAGTGTTTTATAAAAAGGGAAAGTAAAATATCTATTTGAAAGATCTAAATATCTGTATAAAAGGTGCAATCCCTGCAAATAATTGTACAAACAACTGCTGTATTTGTGTGACGCCTCTAGCTGAAAGAGTTCTTTCTTGTCACAAACAACATGCTGGCAAGCATTGTATCTTTATACACCTGAGCCAGGAAACAAAACTGTAGTCATTCTGTGTTCAAAAATTATAAAGGCTTCCAAATCCTCAGAGGTTCTTCATTTGTAACATTTCAGGTGGAATAACAATAAACATGGAGCGTTAAGAAATTAAGTGGTCCACTCATACTTACTAAAATGAAAATGGAATGTCAATCAAATTATCACCTCTATCTTAAATTTCTACATCCTGAAACCAAGTAGACACTTGACAACTAACATGCCACTTTTATCTGTCAGTTAAGGGCACTGCAAGAACCAGGTTGAGAGAAGGTGCCATTTAAAAAATCAATCCATTAATCTTCGGGAAGGTAATGTGCAATTTATTCTGAATGCAGAGAATATAACAGCATTTGTCAGGGAAAGACAAAGAAAACAAGGTCAACTGAGCTAAAATAGAACATAAAGTTCTTAAGGTAAGAAGAAAATTACTACATACATAAAGTTAGATTTTGGTTACATGGCAGAACAAAGCAGTTAACTTTTGTGAAGTTTCTTTGAAAACTTAACAGCTCCAGCTGAGGTAGCTGGTTTTATCTAGAACAAAAGCTTGCACCTGCAACAGTGCTATCTTAACACTACACCCGATACACACCTAAAGGTGATTTACTGGAAAGAGCAATTAGGAAGAAAACAGTACTTATTTAGCTATCAGTCAAGCCTGTTCATTGCCTATGCTTTTGATGTGAAAAACATCAACAGAAGTTTTCTTAAGCACTGGCTAATTAGTTCAATAGTTCTCCATATTACTTTAGAATAATATATCTGAGCACGTAAGAAGAACTAACATACCAAGTACTTTTTTTCATTAAAGTCATATTCTTTTGGGAAGCACTAATTGATATCCAGGCAAAAAAAAAAAAAAAAATGCAAGTAAACTGACTCTAGCAGGCTAGAACAATGTTATATAAGATCAAAAAGTATGAAGGCTTCTTTAAGGGTAATTCCAAAGGTTAAGAGAGTAGAAAAATGGACTTCGAAACAGAATTAGCAAGCTTAAATTTCTTACTGGATCCAAAATGACAAATGTTAGCTTCGATAACCATTAAAAAAAAAAAGCCCCAAATGTTTTCTTCCTCCTAAAACCCACTAATGCTAATGTCTCCTTTTGTTCTAGATTATGATTAGATTTTAGCAAATTTATAAAGTACTAATTGAGGAGGTTACCCATATTTGAAAAATCCTCACATGCAGCATAGAGCCCAACTGTCTTTCCTGCCACTTGACACAAGGTGACATTCTGAACAGACACATGCATACATCACTTCATTTTTTTCAACTGGTACCTACGCACACTTTGGAAGTAAAGCAATTACGAGATCTTCCAATTACAAAAGCACTCCCATGTGCATTCCACTTCTTGGTAGAATTTAGGTAATTTTCAGGGACTGAAAAGGGAAAAAAGAATCCTGGAGACCATGGGAGCATCCTAGGACCTCTTCATTAACTAAATGAGTATATGGAGACCTTTCAATAGGTGACGCACACACTGTGACTTTGAGTGCAGTGATCTGATGTAGAGGAGTGAATGGATCTTTGGAACAGGAACAGAAGGGGGTAAAAAAAAAAATAATCAGCATTCTTTACTTTTAAGTGGAAAATAAACAATAATCTGTAATTTATATTGTGCAGTATTTTAATCAATAAGAAGTAACTGAGGGCTGCACTTCACTTTCTGGTTCTTCAATTGCAGCAAATTTTAAGAAGTTTTAAGCATCCACAGTGATAAAAATAGTAAAAAAACCAGCACTCTAACCTCACTTTTGCTATTTGCAGTATAGTGACAACAATAAAGCGATTTGATTAGCCAATCCCATATTGATTTTCCCATGAGAAAAACACCTGAAAAATACCATTCTGCACTGGAGGAGAAAGTAAGTTTTGTTATATATTGTCTCTGTACAAAAATAATTCTGATTTGCACTATATTTATTACTAATACATATTTTCCTTTAATTTAAGAAAATGCCATTTGGCAGTCTATTTAAAGATGGGCCTATTACTAACCTTTTTGTATCTCCTTTTTGCACTTTTACCCAGTGCTCCACTTGAGCCATGTTACTTTTTCTTTGAATCTGTTTATCTGGATTTGTTCTGGGAACAAACCCTCTTTTATATGAGCTGGTACCATTCTGCTCCACTAGGCCAGCACTCATATTTAATGAACTAGGAAGCGTTCCATTTTTCTCAGCTGGCTGAGGCTGAGCTACTTGGGACCTCGATGCATTCGCTAAGTCTGGAAATAATGAATCAGCTTCTGTTAACGCATGCTTAGCCTTTCCCTTCTTAGTTTCCAGAGTTTCTTTTCTGTGGATATAACGCTCCTCCTCCTCTTTTCCTCTTCTTATCTCTTCACACTTATCATACCCAAGCATTTCAGCTGATTTTTGATAACTTTCTTTTGTATCTGGAATCTCTGCCTTCACACACTCTTTAAAAACATCCACATGATTGACTTGGGGAACAGCTTGCTGATCCACTTTTTCAGTTTCTCTGAAAAGAAAACACATGTCAGTAATGAACACTGCTTAGCTGTGAAAAGTCGATGTGGTCTTGTTACTCTTTTAGAAAGGATACCCACAAAAGCACCTTCTCCGGGCTGTAATAAATTTGACATGTTAAGATAGATATGCTCAGCAAAACTCAGTTGTTACCCAGTTAGACAAAAGTTACCTTTACAGTGCTATCAAAGAAGTCGTCATTTATATGCATCTGTGACAGTGACTGAAAATACTAATATTGTATGAAAGAAGTGTTCAACTTGCAAAATATTATGTACAAACAACTGTAAAGAAGAAAGTCTTCCTAACCTAGGAAACACTAAAAGCCAAAAAAACAAAACCAAACTGCCAACTGTTCATTACAAAGTCAAAAAAGGCTTTCATATCTTTGTAGATGCCTTAGGGACTAGTCATTTTTGGCCAAGAGAACAAAAATGTCTACATTTGAGTCAGTACTATCATTGTCCAGGCAATTTCTATCCTGGGGGCTATTCCTGAAGAGAGGAAAAAAAAAAAAAAAAAAAAAATTTCCATTGCTCCTAATACATGCTGAAATGCACACTAATTTATTTACCTTATTGTCTAAATATTTCAAAAATTTCATATCAGAAATCTTGATATTAAACTTAACAGCACACTATAAAATGTCTAAGGATCTTAAAAGTTTTGTGTTGCTTTTGACACATAACGTACTTCATTCGCAATCTTCTTCATCTCCTTATAGTGATAAGCTTCTTGACAACATTTTTTTTCTCTTACAATTCAATGGAGTATCATTGATCACCTCATCTTCTCTGAAACTAAGTTCAGCTTCTTTAAAACTTTATCAAAGGTGAATTCCGAGGAAGTGCCATGAAACAATTGCTTTCACTTCAGTCTATTTAGTGTCTCAAAATGAATAGTCTACTAGGAAGGAGGACACTGGATCAATACTTCTATTGATCTTCCCCGATTTTTCCTTCAATTATTCCTATCCTTATAAAGACAAAGAAAAAACAGGTAACAGTTTACATATTATTTCGAATTTAAACTAAATCCAGAACATCTTAACACAAAATCACATAGGATGCAAAGCTCTGGAAGAGGTGTTGATCCTTTACTTATATCTGATTTGCCAAAAGCAAGCAGTAGTGCGAGATACTCTGAGAAACTGCACCATGACATTTTAATCCTCAAAGCCCCAAGGGTTAAGAGCAGGGTTGTCTTCAGAGTACAGAGTCTTCTTTCACAAGGAGTTGTAGGGAAAGAATCACATTCCAAAGTCAAAACATCAAAAAGGCTACATCAATTTTAAGAAAAGGGAAAAACTGGAAGCACATGAAGGCACAGCTGAATTCCTTTGCATCTAGCACTAATTAAGATTGGGACAATGGGACAAAGGACTTCCTCCTTTTGTAACAGTGCTTTTTTTCTACACCAAGAAAAACATAAAAAAAATCTTACAAGAACTAAAGGCCACCAAAGTGGAAAAAAAAAAAAAAAAGAGGCAGTTAATTAGTTAATTCCTGCATAAATTAGTTAATATCCATAACTCTATGCACTTATGATCTACCCATCATTAACATTGTTTTCCCTCTTAACAGAATTTTACTCCTAGTTCTAAACACTCATTTGAAACAACTGGTTACTCTTTTGTCTTTTCCCTTTTACTTATCTCTCCTCAAGGCTGCCAATTAGCTGTTGCAGGTGTATGAATTTGCTCACAAAAACTTTTTTACTGAAATTCCTAAAAAATTAGATATATACACAGAAATTAATCCATGGGCACATGATTTGTGTGTAGACACAAATACTGAATGCCAGGTTTTCTTAATTAATGTTAGTTAACTGATTTGCAATAGAATGTGAATTAAAAATAATTATTTCTTTAAAATGGGAATATCATTTTCTGAAATCATCACCAATCTGATTTTTATATATATGTGTGTGTGTGTGTATATACACATATATAAAAAATGCATTTAAAAAATTTGTAAATGCCAACAGTTTCTGTATTGAACTTGCCTCTTCAGTGAAGAGTGTGTTTGCATAAGAGCAGCTTGATTCATAGCCCGGATCCAGCCATTCATATCCTCTTGGGTATCTGCACTGAAGTAGTATGTCCGCATCCCTGAATGCTCTGCCTGAGAGCCAATAACAGAATTCTTATTATAAATATATGCCCGCATACCTGTATGAACAGCCTGTAAGAAAAAAGAAAAAAAAAAAAAGAAATAAAAATCAGACAGCCCTTTCATTCCCTGCCCTCCCCCCCTGCTCCCCCCAAAAAATAATTTACTGTAACTTTTCCTGATATCTTTAAAAAAAATTTTCCAGATTGTTTGACCACTACTTGAATTTTGGGTAGAATTATTACACTGCCACAATGGGCTATAGTGCAGCAAACTCAAATGGCACTCTGTGATTTTTACTGAAATTCCTTTACCTCTTTCTCGCTCTATTAAGCTAAAAGTACAGCACTTCTGTTTTTCATAACAGGAAATTTCAGTTTTTCATTTTCTCTTAAATGATATATTTCATTTGCCATAAATACCACACAAAACAAATTAAAGAAATTCTTACTGAGACATGCATAAGCAAGCCAATTTTCTCAGCTTATTTAATAAAGCAATTTACTTGGACAAAACACAGACAAAAATCTTACAATTCAAGCAATTAAACTGCTTATTTAAGAACTTATTATAACGCATGTTAAGATCTTTTGGTTAAAGCGTGCACTTGAACCTCTATATTAGCTGCAAAATCACAAGACTTACTGATAAAGTTAGTAATACTGAAGGAATTATCACAGCATATAAAATATTGATACAGAACTGCACACCAAAATACTCTATGAAATTCCACTGCAAACTAGAGGCATTTGGAAGTTCCTCTATAAATATATTCAATATTCAAACGTATTCAATATGGAACATCTAGGCTAGTTGAATTTAATCAAATCTCATCCACATTTGTATAAGAAATAGTACACATATTACTAAGTCACATCAGTCCTGAAACACTTGACTACATATCACAGAATCATAGAATGGTTTGGGTTGGAAGGGACCTTAAAGCTCATCTGGTTCCAACCCCCCTGCCATGGGCAGGGACACCTTCCACTAGACCAGGTTGCTCAAAGCCCCATCCAGCCTGGCCTTGAACACTGCCAGGGATGGGGCATCCACAACTTCTCTGGGCAACCTGTTCCAGTGTCTCACCACCCTCACAGTAAAGAATTTCTTCCTAATACCTAGTCTAAATCTACCCTCTTTCAGTTTAAAACCATTACCCCTCGTCCTATCACTACACTCCCTAATAAAGAGGGAGTAAAGTAACTTTCCTCAAAGTTACTTTACAGATGTGCTTCGGATTAGCAAGGAGAGATTCATTTCCTCACTTTCCAAAAAAGTGAAGACAATATACTTGGCTTGAAAGCTCTTGTAATGATATTAAAACAAAATTAGTAATTTAAATTGCTTTTTATAAAACGAAACCTGCTATCACACATGAAAGCTAAAGGCATGAAACGCTGCCGAGACAAGGGGTTTTTTAAAGGGAAAAAATTATCTCAACTTTTTTAATTTGGCTATGTCTTCTTTTAAAGGTTAAGCATATTTCACAAATCTTCCCTAAATGACTGGTCTTTTTATTTTGAGGAAACTCTCTCCCCCTCATTATTCCAAATTTTAAAAAAACCACTCTACATTCACAGATGGCTTCAGAAACAAAGCAACAGTTTTGACAAAACCTAGGCTATTTAATCCAGTGCAGCCCTCCCTAAATGTTGTCAATTTCAGTTGTTTACCCTGAATTTCCCAAACTACTATAATCTTAGAGACTCCTATCAACAACTCCGAAGAGCAAAATATTTGCTTGCCATTACAGTGCTTCAAGTTTTGTGGAAAATTTACTCCCTTTGTATTGCAGCCTGTCCTTATAAACATGTGAAACGTGGTCTTTCCCTTCTGTGTCTCAAGCAAGGAAGCATCAGTTTGTTTTGAAAACTGTGGTAATACAGTCTCCGCAAGGGTCAGTCCCTGACCTGCCATCACACCCGTAGTGGAAAGGCTGAGACTGCAGCAAACCAGCCAGCTAGAAAAAGGAGGAGAGGGAAGAGGAAGAAAGGGTGACACAGAGAAGTCCAAGACTCTTTCCTGCTCGAAAGAATCTCTGCTTCCTAACAGCATTGGCCAATAAGGGAATACAAGGTGGTTTCTCGCTCCTCACCGTTAGCTGCCTACCTTAACACAGGAAAACAGGACTTACATACATGAAAGAGTAGCTCTGATCGATTTGGCTATTTAGGAATCAAAGGATTTTTTTCATGTTTGGTTGAGTTGTTTGGGTTTTCTTTGTTGTTATCGTGTTTTGAGGGGGTTTTTTTTTGCTACTTTGAGACCATTACAAATGATCAAAACAAATATGACTTAGAAGCATTTAATTCACTGCAATTTATGGCTAGCATCCAATGTAAGACAAGACCATAAATTGGCACCTCCAGATGTAGAGGAAAACAGTGATTTTAATGCTAGACCTTATGACTACCAGGTTCCTTCACAGACCATGTGGAGACCACAGAAGAAGATGCTAGAAGTGAAGTGAGTCCTCAGAAAAGCAGACTACATATGCCCTGCTGCAGATAACAGAGTAGGACCCTCCCATTCATTGGTTATATACTTGTTGAAAAAAACAGAAGCTTGGGTAACTAACTGCACAGACTGCATACCATATCAATAAATGGATTTCACATCTGTCTGTCTTACCTGACCTGTACTTCCTGATCAACACAACACGTTTGGCTTTCAAGTTCTCTTTCAGCAGTGCATGATGAGCACAGCTGAAAGCATTACCTAAGAGGCTGTAGGTGAAAATGATGTAAAAATGCGAAGTATGTTGCACCATTCTCCCTTGAGAGACTGAAGCTATCACAGCCATAAACATTCATAGCTTCAGAAGGGATGGTGTGGATATGGTGTGTTATTATCAACAAACGCGACATCCTTAAGCTCGTAATATGTAAAACTGGTTAAAGGAAAATTCAAATATATTTCAGTAATTTATTAGTAGCGTGTTTTATATCCAAGAAAGCCACTTTGTGCCAATGTCCTGTAGCTGTCAGTGCTAGCAGACACAGAAGCTAGGAGGTCGTTTGTTTTTTTTTTTAAAGCAATAGCTATTAGGATAACTACAGCATTACTAAAAAGCCTAAAACACAGCACATGCACACATGTACACCATACACACAACAGGGAAAAAATAATATTGGTACCTATTCATGCATTCAGATGCCTTAATGTGGATAGATTGAGAAAAGCAGTCTCTCTCCCATAATGCACAGAAGGAGAAATGGACAGTAAACCCCAAGAGCATATCAATAGGACAAGACAAGGACAAAAAGTTAAACAAGTTAAAATCATGAAAAGATTTGTGTTTCCAAAGAAAATACTTAACAAAAGACTATATTAAAAGTAACTAATACCTAGAGCTGTTATGTTCACCTCCAATAATTCAAAATTCCTAGGGGAGAAGAAGCCACAGTTCATAGGACAAAGGGATGGGGAGGGGAATAGTTTTCTAATAATTGTAATCTTTCAAAGTTAGTCCTCTCAAAAAGCTATAACATATAAGAAATTCTCCCTTCTCCTGAAGTTTGATATTTATGAACCATTTATGAGCAAAAATTGAAACAATACTCTGAGCCTTCACTATAAACAGAACAGCAGCACCCTACAATCTAACTCATCTTTCACCCTCAAATAATATTGAGCTTTTTCAGGACTTCTAGAAGCTAGAACCTTTCCTCTTCCAAATTCTAAAATGGCATCTCTCAAATTTATAGCCCTTGGTGTTTCTTCACCTTGACTCCCGAGACCCAGAGAAGTTTTATAAGTAATATGGGAGCCTAAGGAAGCAACAATGATCCAGAGACCATAAAGGAACAAACTATGTCAACATTTTTTAGGAAAACCAGTGAGATCAAAGAAAGAGATAAGAAGTTTGCCCTGGTCCCAGCAGATCTAAGCAATGAACAGATACTTCCATTAGTAAGTCTAGAGTGTCAATAATGAAAAGATATTTAAAAACAAGCTGCAGTAGCATCTTCTGGAAGTAATGATTTGGCCTGGCTTCCTAGGCTCTGAACACCCTCATGCTGAAAGGGTATATCTCTGAAAAAATTTAAAAGGTAGTATCAAAATAAAAAGGAGTAATTTGTATCTCCATCACTGCTTCCTGCCTCTTACAGGAACATCAGAGCATCTTTCATTGACTTTATTTGGTAGCAAGATATGCATCTAAATACAAACATATACTTGCATACATATTCTTTGCGTGAAGTTTTGTTGTTTTCTTTACAGCCAACATTGGTAGGCCTTCCAAGTTTCTAAATATGTATTACTGTCAGATTCATATAAATGAGTTTTCTTCCAGTATTCTCTCATATATTTTAAACACATGTGAGACCAATTAGAAACAGTTTTCATGTTGAGGACAATGAGGCTTCTAAAGAGACTGCAGTGACATGAACCTTCATAAATTGATACTGTTCATGTTTAAAATTGTTGTATTACTACAAAGTACAGTCAATTTTCTATTAATCATAGGGAGTATTTGCAGCTATATATTAATGTTGTGCAAACTTTTTCACATTAAAATCTATACATTGGATTTGTACTCCCTCACATTTGTATCAGCAAAAATTTACTGTATTAAAAAAAATCTAGCAATTAGATTAATTAAATATCTTTAAGGTGTTAGCTACTGCACTAAATATGCCGTAGAGAATCCAGAGTTCTAAAAGGCTGTCACACAGCTTAATGACAGTAGTTTACAGGTAGTCACAGCATTTTGCTTGGAACAAATAAACAAGGTGAAAAATTCATCAAGATAGATACTTAAAAGCAGAGTTTCTAAACAAAACAATTTAACATACATACTGCTACACTTCAAAGTAGGTTTTTGATTGCATTCAAACAGCCTGTATGCAGTTCTGCAGGCGTGTAATTGTTAAACACCCAAAGAGACACAAAAGCTTAAAGCTGAGCCTCAGGAGATGATGAAAGGAAAAAAATTCTGAGAACTCCTATGGTGTACATTAACAGCTAGCAGGGTTTAACACATATCCTAGTGAGCATGTATTTTACAAACCTTCTTCTAACTGAATCATATGCAAAAAGCATCCATGTATTTGCTAAGTAAATTTCCTTTGTTTAGTATAATGAACAAAATTGTTGAAATTTTTCACATTTTGACTGCTTCCCTAGCTTCAAAATCTCATTGTTACTTAAAACAGCCACTTAAAATGGGAACCAATACCTCTATTGTAACAGAGGATTTACAACAATCTGAATAAATGACAGGCCAAATATAAAAAGTGACATGGCACATTCTCCCACTCATTCAGGACTTAAATGAGAAAAAGTCTTATCTTTATTTTGGGCTTAATCTGCTTGTGTTTTCTATTTCTGGCTGCACTACGTCATGAAACAGAATGTCCATCTATGCTCTGGATAGCTAAGTGTACTGAAGAGATTAGATAAAGGTAATGGCTGGTGAGTGATGGAATGCCAGTACGGCTGTGCTCCTGCCGCCATGTGCCTAGACCCGACTCCATGACCATCAGTGTTGGATGGGGTCCATGCGACAGGAATCCTACAAAATCCTCCTGCTGCTCTAGAAGTTGGTTCTAAATAAAATGAAACTGCAGCATCAAGTCTGCAGTCAATCATCAAACACCTAAAGCAGAGTTAAGACTCACCCAACAAACTAATACAGGAAATAGATATTGTAGATTTTTATATAGATTTCTAGCACAAAGTTTCTTTTGCTATCAGCTCCCCATTTCTATATCAACTTTTTAGTAACGACCCTATGTTGAAAGTCTCAGGTTACTGGCTCAAGCTTATTTTCAGAAAAAGACTCAGATTAGACTTGTTAGAGCTTGGATAGTTATGATATCCTAAAAGGAACAGGGGAAGTCTGCATTTGCTTCTGAAAATGTTTAACTATGATCTCACCATGGATTCTACTCCACAGGGAAGGAGAGGCACAACTTGGCAGTGGTGACTTGAGAGCTTACCTGTAGAGCATACTGCCTGGAAACTACATGTGTGTGTGCGTGTGTCTGTATATACACACACACACACACAGAGGATTTTTTTTTCTCCTTATCACCGATAGTGTTAAACTAGTTAACAATCCTAATATACATTCAATTAACATTTACAAACACCCTTTCAATAAAATAAAAGGCAGATTTATTTTTTTAAAACTCTAAAGCAACTAGATACTATCGCTGCTTTCTTTATCTCCTTCCCCAGTCTGCACTAATAGTTATTCACGAGAAGTAGAAGCCTAGAAGTACCTTGAGTCCTCCTCTTTCAGTATGTGCTTCTTCCTAGGAAAAGGCTATAGAAGCAGAGGGGTCTTTATAAATTACACTCATTAAATATTGGAGTGGAATGTTTTTCTTAAACAAAAGTTCCTTTGTAGCTTGTCCTGCTATCTCACGTTCGATGTATTTGAAAAAGTACAATAAACATTTCCACAAAGTGCACTGGATGGTTTTGTAAATATATTTCCCAAGTTAATATTTGTTTAATAAATTTCAAACCATTATCCACTTGAAAATAGAACCAAGAGCAATAAAAGGCAGTCTACAGTTTTAAAGCACCCCAAAAATCAAAATGCAAGAGAAAGTCTAAGCTGAGCAGATGTTCTTCATAATTTCAGAACAGAAAAGATTTAAACAGAAAGTTTCCTTCTAGATCTCCTGAAGTATACCTGATCAAAACCTGATTTCTAATTATTTTTTTTTTTTTAAAGTACATAGCTTATTTGCCTGGTAGAAAAACAGGTTCTGCTCCAAGTATTGGTAGAATTTAAATCTGCAACATACACTGAAGATTCTAAACTTTGCCTTAGTGCTGCAGCTGAGACAATCAATTGAGTCGGGTTTTTCCACTGTCATAAAGGAATGTATGTTTTATTTCATCTTTGTAGTTTTTTATAACAAATAGAACTGTAAATTATACAATTAATTTTTTAAAAAATAAAAGAAAGAACACAAAACCAACATCAAACTATACCAGACAAGAGTATTTTTTCTTTAAAAAAGTCCACGTCACTTAGGACAACTATTGCTCCCTCCAAAAAAGGAGAAAAAAATTGGTTACTCTTTTCCCCCTTGAAATGACCAAATGAAACATCATAGTCTACAGTGTTGTCATTTTCTAACTGTGACAACTGAGCTCGTTATTTTATTTAAAAAAAAAAAAAACCACAACAAAACCAAAACCAAGTGACCATCAGTCCACTAAGAGATCGAGTACTCTGTAAAGAAAAAAAAGACAACTTTTCTTTCAATTTGTAAAGAGTAGTGGAACAACTTATCAACACTAATTTCTGATTTTAGGAACAGCACCTTTACTCACAGACACATTATTAAGCTCTAAACACACTTACATAGTAACAGGCATATGAATGTCAATTCATAAGCTAGAAAAAAGTGTGAAGTCACATTTGAACAGGCAGTCAATAAACCTGTCTAAAAAAAAATAATAAATAAAATAGGAAAGCAAACGACGTTTAGGTTTACAACAACAGCTTTTCTAATGCAAATAAACATTTTAAAAAAAGATAAGCTAAAAATCTTTGTAACTGTACCTTAAAAGAAAATTTGCGATTTATGCGATCTTCAGGTCCAACTGGAGATATTACATAACTAGGCAATGGTATGCTACCCAGAACAGATTCTTCTCTGCTGTCTGTTGAATAAAACAAACAAACAAACAAGAATCTAATTCACTGCACTTTTCAGTGGCATAACAATACATTCTCCTTTATGGACACACAGTCAACAGGCATTAAGTAGAAAGAAGAGCAGTTCAGGCTGGATGTAAGGAAAAGCATTCTCCCCATGAGGACAGAGCAGCAGTGGAACAGGGTGACCAGGGAGGCTGTGCCATCTCCATCCTTGGACGCTTTCAACGCCTGAATAGATTAAGCCCTGAGCAACCTGGGCTGACTTCCTTCCTGACCCTGCTTTCACCAGGCTGTTGGACTAGACACTTCCTGAAGTCCCTTCTGACATGAATTTTCTTACAACTCAACACCAATAATACATGGAGAAAAATGTTTTATTTTTAAAGAAACAAGATTGATTTTTTTTGAAAAAATCAGTTTGGTTTTTTGTTGAGTTTTTTTGGGGAGCTTTGATTTTTTTAGGTTCAGACAGAAGAATACACTTCAAGAATAAAGCTTATTGTGGCAAATGAACTCTGACAGGCTGCATAACATGATGGACCTTCCATTTAGCATTCCACATCTAGGCTAATTGCTATAATTAGGAAACCTCTATTACTGCTGGTTCTAAAGTGATCAGCAGCAGAATGCAGCTCCTAGAAATATGCATTCAAGTTTCATATTCTTTAATGCTTTCCAAAAACTGTAACATGCTACACAATATTCAAAACTTCAAAATAACCTTATGCAATACCATTATTCCTAGTTCAGCCTAAGATCACATCTAACCTTTTTTTGGTGGAAATACTGGATTCAGAAGTTCTTACTCTTACATTGTCCCTTGGATTAAAGCTGAATCAATGGCCTGATCTGGCCATAGTGCATTCTCAAAAAATCAGCTGTCCAAGGGCAAGCAAGTAGGTAACACAATGCAGACCAGAGATGGGATAAATCTTAAACTGGTATTGCTGCCAAATGTTTTGCAACATAAACGTGGGCGTATATCAAAGATAAGTTATGTGACAAAGGATCATACAGCATCCCCTTGCTCCCCAAATCTGGCCTGAAATTTGCAGCACATTAAAGACATATGGATAAGTAGCTGTTTCACTATGCATCTTCTCAGAATGCCTAACTATATCTGAAGAGTTCAATTAGTTTATGCTTGCAATGTGATTTGAACAGGTGAACTGTTACAGACTAACTCAAAAGAGCTAGTATCTACTCACCTTTGTAGTAAAACAAACAATAATCAGCAAGCACAAACCATCGCCTTTTCCATAATCGCATTCCAGAGCTATCCTGAAATGCAAGAAATGTGATACGCTTTTAATTTAAGGAAAGTTAACAGCCTATCATACAATGCTATATCAGTGAATAGTTTACCAGAAGTTTACCTAAATACGGTATTAATTGCAGAAACAAGTGGTTTATATTTTCTCAAAATATTATGTACTGAGAAAGACAAGAGGCAAAACATCCAGCTATAAAATAATCAGGGTAGAATATTCAAACTGCTAATTTTCATTAAGTAATTAAACTCACATCCCAAACAGCATTCAGATTAACCTTACACACAACCAATGCATATTTTATCTAGACAGATTTATCTGCAATAAAGAAACAAAGTATGCATCTGGATGGCAGAAACTCCAGCAAGGATTGCCTGTAGACCAAGATGAAAATCACTACACAGCTGTGAAGTATGACCTCACATTTCAGACAATGATCCCCTATAATTCTACAGTCAATCTCCCATATGTTACCCATGCCTAAAACGTAATTTAATCAAATATTCCTTAGGAAATAAAACAGGCTGCATAATGTGCAAATTTTAATGAAGTAGCATATAATATGCCTGTGGAGATCTATATATCTCCCTCTATATATAACATATATCACCTTGTCAAAATGAGTAATATTTACATTTAAATGAATTTTAGAAGCTTGTAAAATTGCCAGACTGTAACCTAAGCAAGTACAACATATTCAGTTGAGGTAGGCTTTGATGAGACCAGCAGCATAGAAAGCATCTTCAGGCTTTAAGTGCTTGCAAGTAGAGGTGAGGGGACAGAAGTAAATAGCTAAAGAAATATTGTATATACTATTTCCCTTCTTTCTGCAGTCATATTAAGCATGCAAGGACTTTCTTCCCTTTCCTTTTCCATGCTACAATGCTGTCAACACATACTGTGTCCGAGTTCTGATTCTGTCCTGAAAAATGGACTTGGGTAGTGAATGTCAACAGAGCTGATAGCAGAATACAGCTCTCCATGCAAGAGGAAGTGGATGGCTGTCAGCAATTTCACTTTCCTGTATATGTAGAATCCTAATTGTAAGCCTTAGATTTCAGCCTTTTCCTAGTCATTCCTAAACCTAACTGCTGGATCTCTGGTGATAATCTGATGGGCACTGACTGCCAAATTAGAAACAAATATTCTCATACAACAAACAGCTTTATTTACTTTTCGCACTCGAGGATGTACTTCTGTCAGCTTAAGAGTTCAAGAATCAGCAGCTGTAAAATTCTCTTTGTGGGATAAGATCCTATAATCCAGCCTTTGCTTGGACACTGGTCTTCATGAGAGCAATGTGTGGTGAATAGGTCCCTGTCTCCCCTCATTTTATCCCTCCTGCTTCTGGAGAACAAAAGGCATATGGGTTGGAATTAAGCCTTTGATCAGGGTGTAAGGGCATAAGCAAGCAGATGGAATAAGGCCTTCACAGCCAGCCTCGGGTTTATAGTACATTCTGAGGGAGACTGAGTCAACAGGGCAGCAAGCCAGCAGGATAAAACAGGGAAAATAACCAGAATTGGACAATGAAGTTACAGCCTCAACATTTAACCATGATAGTGATGTCCACCTATCACTGTTTCCACTTCTGAATCAAACCTGTATGAAAACTTGCTTTTCACACTCGCTGAGCACAAGCCCCTCATTACGGAACCTTGTGGGAGTACCCAACACTGCCCTGCATCACCAACATTCAAGCTTCTGGTTTTTTTCAGTTACTTGGAAGGCACTCGCTTTTACTCGATGATTGTATTGAAGTATATGAACAGAAACAGATGATTACACATATACCTGTTTGTGTAGCCAGCCTCTTACTATAACAGGAACATTGGGATTCCTCCTGATAGCTTGTTCCCTCTTTCCAAAGCTATGAACTTTATTTCCAGCCTTCACAACCTGTAAAGAAGTATAATGTAGAAGTGGTTTTTAAACTGTACTAAGACTCATTTCATATTACAAATAACCTCAGTGCAATAATTCATTCTTCATTACACAGTAACAAAGTATTTATAGCATTTTCAAGGGCAGGTAAATAGGCAAAGATATTTACAACATAGCAAAAGTCAATCTTCCACTTTCACTAACAGATCAGTGCCAGCACAGTCTGCCAACTCCAGGTGGAACAGCAGCAGCACTGGTGAGTCAAGTCAGAACTGCTGAAGTTTTAGTGTGCTTGGGAAGTATTTTTGAGTACATTACAAGAGCTGCATGCAAGTCTCTCTCTGCAACATGGTACAAGGCTCTTACACATGTAGGACTTTGTGCACATGAATCCTACTCTTGCTCTTTGTTTTGGGGGGGCGGGGGGGTTGGTTGGTTTTGCTTTCCTTTCCTATTTAAAGTCAAACAACACTGATAACTTAATAAAATGCCTGGACCTTGACAGTGCAAACAAAAGGAGATGACCGAGTGATGCTGCTAAGGAAGAGACCTAGACAGAGGTAAGTGGAAATCACAAGGACTAGGTAATGGTTTGTGTTTTACTGCAACCTGGTTTGACTCACATGGGCAAAACTATTTCAAAAACAAACAAGGAAAGCCTATCAGCCTGTGAAAAAGACAGTGAGAATCTCTGGATGACTAACCTGCCTGTTCTTTTCCAATCTGGGCACAGTTTGTTACTGCAATTGCTTTAGGAAGCTGAGGTGCACAAATCACCCTTACAGTTGCTCCCGACTTCTCCATGGAAAGAGCTGTCCAGATTCACAGTCCATCTCCTTCCTACAATGTCTCTCCTTTGTTTGAATCTCTTCTCTCAGCTGGTCAAGGTACTGATGCTCTGTCAGCTGCAAACAGCAGCTCTGGAAACAGCCACAGGTTTCTGAGCAGATGCCCCTGCCATTCAGCTGGCAATAATAACCAGTTCACGGTAAAAGCCAGGTGAGGATGGTATCACCAAGATCTCCCAGCCCATTTCTCGGCCATACCTGTGCTAAGGCACTCAGCTAACAAACTGCAGAGCACTAGCTGTGCAAACACAGCGCGTCAATTATGACTGCAAAATCTCTCTCAGTACTCGCTCACAGACCTACAAGCAGCAAGTCTGACACTAAAGGAAGGAAGAAATAAGATGTTAGGCATTTTGTGTTTGCTTTTGAAAATATTTCAAAAGATAACTTCTGAACCTGTGTCCAAATAAGACTTTAAACAAACACCACAAAGATGTATCATGAGAACAGCCAAGCTCTGGATGATCATATGATCATCAGGCCAAGCCATATATGTTTTCTTTTAAGAAAAATGAGAAGTAAATCCATTCAGCCAAGGTTTTAAAAAAACATTGCCAAATGTTAGATGCAACAGCTACATTACGAGGGTGATGAAAAATAATGAGGCCCAAACTCTTTAAGGCTCTGAAAGTAAAAAAAAAAATCTATGGTTTGCACCTGAACAGAAATCAATTTACAAAATGTACAGAATTTAGCTTCCTAGTTTTTCATTCTCCTATTATCCTAGGAAGGGTGAATGAATTGAGGAACAGTTAAAGTATAGCTGATCTAGCCTTACAGCAGGGTTTAAATTTTATTTTTTTCCATCAGTTCCCCTGTCACTGATCAAGCACTTTGATTCTCTGACCTTATTTAATTTTTCAAAAATTCAGACCACAACGTAGAAAAGTCATCCTTGGACTTGGTCAAAAGACCAAACAATTTCTATTACACAGGAGGGGGAAAATTCTTCCCAAGGCTGTATATTCTATATCAATACAATACCTGTAATGGAAACAAAAAATGATTTTATGGTGCTTTATCTAATTAAAATTTTCATATCATTTGTAGTATTAATTATCTCATTCTGCTCTGAAATAAAACAAAGCATAACAGATACTGAATGTCACGCCTTGCTTCCATTAGCTAAAATAAAAAGTTAGTTGAAAAGAAAGGTATATTTTAAAAACTATTTCTCAGTACTGCAGTAGCCTTTTCTTAACTTAAAATATTATGATATCATTATTGTGTATTGAAAAATGCAGGTCAGAGCAGCTGCCTATGTCACTGAAGACAAGTTACTTTTGACTTCAGTACATTTGTTATGCTGGCTTGCTTTCAGAGTGGTGGGACTGGAATGTGAGAGGAACCCCTCTGCAGATACTGAGGTCAGTGACGGAGGAGGTGGAGGGGGGGCACCTGAGGAGGTTGATGCCCCTGCAGCCCGTGGTGAGGCGGCAGGCTGTCCCCCCCCCAGCCCATGGAGGGGAGCGGGGGAGCAGATGCCCACTAGCCCACTGTGGAAAAGCCCATGCTGGAGCAGTCAGATGCCCCCAAAGATGGCCGTGACTCCATGGGAAAGCCCGCGCTGGAGCAGCGTGTGACTGAAGGTCGGCCCACGGAAAGAACCCACGCCTGTGGAAAGGACTCACGCTGGAGAAGTTCGTGAAGGACTGTTTCCTGTGGGATGGACCCCCCGGTGGAGCAGGGGACGAGTGAGGAGTCCTGCCCCTGAGGAGGAAGGAGCGGCAGAGACAAGGTGTGTGGAGCTGACCCCAACCCCCATCCCCTGTTCCCCTGCGCCGCTGGGGGGAGGAGGGGGAGAGAACCAGGAGTGGGGCTGAGGCGGGAAGGAGGGAGGGCTGGGGGGAAGGTGTTCTCAGGTTGGGTTTTACTTTGATGGGTAGTAGATTAAATTGATTTTGTTTCTTCCCCAAGTTGAGCCTGTCTTTTGCCCATGACCATAAGTGGTGAGTGATCTCTCCCTGTCCTTGTCTTGACCCATGAGCTTTTCTTTATATTTTCTCCTCATCCCACCGGGACCAGGGAGGAGGAGTGAGCGAGCAGCTTCATGGTGCTTTGTTACTGGCTGGGCTTAAACCACAACAATCAGCATGGCCTTTCGCTTTTTATTCCCTCAATACTATAACCCTCAAATTTCAAAAGGCAGGATAGACTGCTTTGGTCTAAAGTCTTCGGATGACTTATTCACAGCATCAGCATCAAAATGGTGGGGCCCACACAAAGAATCTGTGTGCATTTCTGCAAAACTTCCTGTCTCTGGTGTCTTACAAATATGTTTATATACACACCAATGAAACATCGTAACATTTTGGTAAGTATAAGCCTCATTTTGGCTTTTTTCTTTTTCTTCTTTCCAACATGCTCCTCTCATTGTACACTGTACAACTGACATTGTTGGCCAGAACATGTGAAATTCTCTTTCCAAACAATTACTTTCTATTTCAGAAGTTTTAGTCAATCCAAGTTCAGACTTGAACACCACAACAAGCAAGACAGAAGTCTTCATCTCTTTCATCTTGAATTGAGAATGACAAATCTGCTGTACAGTCAGCAACTTGCCTTCCCCCTCGACCCCAAATGCAGCAATTCTTAGCTGTCAACTTTCTGCAGAAGAATCAAGTGGAAAGCCACATACCTGTTCCTGCACTTTCTAATTTGGTACTACTTCAATGAGCATAGCTCGGTATAAAAATCAGTTTGATTTTGTCCAGGATTCCAACACTCTATCTAAACAATTCTGTAATGGCATTTGCATAAAAGCATTTCATAAAAGATAATAATTAGCTATGGGTAGCTAGAGACCTTTGCCATGACAAACAGAACACGTCTCGGCTTCATGATTGTGTCTCAAGTCCGCATCTGGGAACTCACTCTTTGAAAGAATGATTATGGAATTCATGGAAGAAAACATTTAGAAATAGATGAAAGGATGTTAAAATCTACTCTCAACATGCCAAAAGTCAACCTCTAAATGGAAGACATGGGTTATTCATTTTACAGCCTTTATTCTCATTACTAATTCACTTGAAATCATTTTGTGCTAGGCTGTGAAGGAATTCAACAGATCTTCTGACTCTACAGAACAAGAGGAGTGATTTCAAGCCTGGAAACACATACAATGATGAAACAAAGCAACTATAAGAAAGACGCTGGTTCTCCTGTCTTAATCAAAACTCCAGTAAAGTGTTTATTGAGGGACCGCAGCAGGATGGATCTTACACAAACTTGGTGGAGAAGAAAAGTACAGGCAAGCCCTCTATGAGAGCTCTATTCAAAGTCTAAAGCTGCCACGTATTAAAAAAATGCCATACCTGAGAGCCTACAAAAAGCACGCGTGGCCACACTTATACTGGACTGTAAACAAAATAGAAGCAGAGACGCACTTGAGTTTTGGGAGGTGATTCTGGATATTCTCCAAGCTGTGATGGAAAAAGCGTTACCCTCAGCTTTAGCTCTGCCTTTCTGACATTGCCAGTGAACTAACCTCTAGCACGTGTGTAGTGCTGTAAGTTGTATCCAGTCACCATTTTTGATCTCACTGTTTCGTATAGCCTGATTAGATCGGTGCAAACACGTGACAAAGAGAAGCAGCCGGAGCAGGTGACAAAGGATGCACGCATTTTGGCAGAAGTATGATCCCAGGTAAGTTAAAGCCAACTGTGTCACTGGAGAAATCCCCAGCTCAAAGCAGAGTATCAGGTCCCCATTAAGTTTTCTGGTTTTAAGAGTGAAAAAAAATGAGCCTTCTGCCTCTAATGCTGGCTTAAAAAAAAATCAGAATAAGGAGGATAAATACAGTAAACACAAATGCCCAAGTACTTTGGTAAGTTCAACTGGTAGAATATCAAAAAGAAATGTATCAAGTAACTGTTTTCAGTGAAAACTTCATCTAGCATTTTAAAGACAAATGTATTCTTGAGATTTGATACATGACAATTTTTGTGTTGGTCCAATAACCTATACACTTTGGATCTAAAAAAATATTTTTTTTCTTTTTTTCTTTTTTTAAGCTTTTCATGAAATTGTTTTCATCTTCTCCAATATTGACCCAAGCATACCGAAACATTAGAAAAAGACTTTAAGTGATTCCAACTCAACAAAAATATCTTTGCAACCAATTTGGCAAAGTTCTTGCTTCAACTCAATTACCTTAACAGGTTTCACACTTTTGCATTTAGAAGAAACCTGAGAAGTTTAAAAACTGCAGGCAAAGTTAAGAAATCTATCTTATCTCTACTAATTCTTACAGTATTTTTTCGCTTCTTTTTATCCAGCACCCTCCCATTCTCACTGTACTGTATTTATTGTAGGGTCAAAGAAGCATTAGAATACTTCCAATTACAGCACTTTACCATATTTTGTGCAATAAACAACACAGGCCCTTTGTCAATGACAAACAATGGATTTTTCTATTATTAAACATTCTGCCTGTAAACTTGGTGTCTGTACTGTTTGTGCACCACAGTGATGGCAGAAAAGGATCTAAGCTGTTACTAAGACGAAGAACAGCAGTAAGGTTTCATGGAAAAGTAAGAACCGCAAATTACAGTTCCTGGTATTCTGCAGCATTTTTTGCCATATGGTGCTACTATGCTGTAAAAAAGCTTTTGCTTGGGTGGGAGATATTACCTCCTCTTTGAGGTAAGTTATTAGACTTCTAGACTAAACCTATGTCCCTATTAAAATCAGCATTAAATGAGTATTGGATTTAAAGTGAGTGAAGTTCTAATCATCAAGCTGAAACAACAGCCTTTTTTGTTTACCTTAGCGCCAGGTTTTGTATCAACAGCAGATGTAGTTACTGCAGTGGATGTTTCACTGACCATGCTTGAAGGTCTTTGGTTTATTTGGTGCTTGGACATAGATGAATTCTGTCTGGAAAAAAACACAAAACCAGATAATCTAAAGCACATTGTTTCAAACAGTCAGCTTTGCCTTTTTATATTTAATATTAACAGCGAGCAAATGAATGACAGGCTAGTCAAACATTTCCCATGCATCTGCAACTTCCTTTGCACCCCCACTATTATTTTGATTTCAGGTATTTGTCAAGCAGATGCTGCCAGTGGCATCTGATGATTGGTATTTGTCTATGTATCGGGAGGAAAAAACCTGCCAAACTGTCTGCAAATCCAACAGAGAATCAAGATATAACAAAGAGCACTCAGAGAAGATAAGGATAACGTAGGGAAACTAGATTGTGCCCAAACATGTGAAAGAGCAAGTACTGGGGAGGGAGGGATAAGAGTCAGCACTCTGCAATAACAGGCTTATTTAAAATCAAAGTGAGACTAGCCTACTGTTAGATCTTTCACTAACTTAATGTTAGATCTTTGAATCTGCCCAAAATATGATTCATACTACAATATGAATTATTAAAATACCTTTTAAGTGAAATGGTGCAATTCATGGCAGGTATTGTTAGAAATAAATAACTTCTGAGTCATACTAAGATTCAAGAAATCTTGATAACTAGCTTAGATGCAGACAGCCATTTAAAGCACAGGTAAGATCAATCCTACCATGAGAACCTGTTGAACAACGAAGAATTCAGTACAGCTGCCCAGGTGAAGAAATGAGAGGACAAACAGAAGTGCAAAATCTTGTGGAATCCCATATGCAGGTTGTGAGGAGAAGCCTCAGCATCCAGGCTCAATACAAATTTGTGAATTAAACCCACGGGTGGTATTTTCAAAAATCATTAACAACAGAGTTTAGCAAATTATAGTTTAGGAACAAGTAGTGATATAGTCACACCTGGAAAAAAAACCCCAAACTATTAGCAACCTATGATTTTCCTTTTCCTACCTCAATAAGTTACCAAAGCCATTTATTTAAAGAAAAAAAAAAAAAAAAAAAAAAAAAAAAAAAGAAAGAAAGAAAGAAAAAAAGAGAGACAAGCCACACCAAACATTACTCTTGCCACCACTGAAACTCAATCCAATTCTGAATGCAACAGAGAACAGAGTAATTTGGAGCAGTTATCACTCATAAGAACAGAGAAGAAGAGTTTGTGATTGTAGTAGCTCAACACAAAGTTTAACTGAGGACAAGGTGTTTGCTACCATTGCTCTTCCTCAGTTACAACCTGAACAATTACCTGTCCAAAAGCTTTTATAGTTGATTTGGTGTCAGGGAAAGCACATTTTTCCATTTGTGACCACACAGTTTCAATTAAGCTTGCAAGGAAGTAACACAACTTTGATCCCATTTCCTTTATGCCTTGCTTATCTGGCATAAATCCCTTCTTTCTAGCTTTTATACCTAAGTTCAGCTCTAAGATATGAGAACAAACTACAGCAAGTCCCTAAAATCCCTGGCCAGCCTTGAATGCACGAGAGCTTCATCACATCAGTTTGATACAATTTGCCTTACCTCTTACGGACCGACCAGGTATCCCACTTCAGCATTTAATCAGCAAAGAGCAGATTAAGACACTTCCCATATATAATGCTGCCTAAGCTGTTGATTTCTGTTGATCAGCCAGTTTTATCATCTCCTTTTGACTCTGTTCTCACTTGTTCCGTTCCCCCTCTATGAACTTTCAAAACAGGTAGAAAATGCAGACTTAGAATGTACCTGAATCTTACTTGCCTTTTCCTAATATTTACTTATCAAAAAGGTTCCATTTCCCTGTTCGAGGCAACTAAACCGAGAGTAAGTCTTTCAGTGAGGAAGGAATACTAACAGAGATGTGACAGTCTTCTATGCTGCTTCCTCAAAAAAAAGGTATTAGATTTGATATCATTAAGAAGGCCAATAGAAATGAGCTGCAAAAGTATGAAAACAGAACACATTCAAGGAAAATGTTTGGCCTTAGAGGACACAAAATTTCTCTTCCCTTGAGGTTTAGATTCTCTACAATGTCTACACCACAAACTACTGAGTTTTATACCGTAGGACAGTCACACAATATTGTCCAGATACTCACTGGGGCGAGGAGGGAGGAAAGGAGGTGGTGAAGAGAAGAGGAAAGAGCATATAACATACATGTTCAGAAAATCTGTAGGCTTTCCACACTATAAATAATCTGATTAGATTATGTTTCTTTGTTTTATAGAGTAGCTATTTCATAGAGAGCTTTCTCAGGAAAGACAAAAATGAAAAATAAAATTTAAGTTTCAATAAATTGGAATTAATATTTTCAATAAAAACATTAATGTGGAAAGAGAAATAACCCCAGAGGAATAGTTTTAATCTACAAATTCAACTCAGATTGAACAGATTTTCACTATTTCACAAGATACTGTTTTACAGTAGGTTAAACATACTGCAGTTTAAGAAAAAAAAATATTAAAAGAAATACAGAGGAAGATAAGCTTTATACGTTTAACAAGACCATCACTATCAGAAAATCATAATGCAATACAGAACGATAAATGCATAATTTCTAAGCATTCATAACGTGGCCATTTAGCAATTTCTCTTCCACTTGCTACTGAAAGTGATCACTGCCAATAAATCAAGCTTTCCTCTTCTAGTAGTACCGAGATTAATAATGAACTTGAAATTCACAAGGAGAAAAATGCTTTTTAAGAAATGTGAGGTTGTTGCCATGCGGAAGAACTTAAATAGCCAGCAAAAAAGACAGTAAGTCCATCAAAAGAGAAAATACATTATTATTCTCCTGAAAAAAGGTTTTGGGCAGCAAACACTGGTAATCCAAACTGTCTGTACCCAAGATGTAATAGAAAACACCAAACAATATTGAAAATTAATTTAAGTACTTGTATATAGTTTTTCAAGGATAGAATAGATGTGTTGCCTGAAACCAGAACATAACGAAACTCAAGTATTCAAGTGTCTTAATAACTGATTAATATTCTCAGTCTGTTTTTTAAAAGCAAATAAAAATACGCAGAATATCCAAAATCACCTGAAACATCCCAGCATGGTAATGGAGTTAACGCTGTCCTAATAGTATTTACAGATTCATCTTTTAAAAATATATATTTATGTATAGCATTAACTCTGTGCATTGAGAAACAGTAGTTCAAAATCACTATTACCAAAGATGTTTGATAATAACTGTTATCCAAGATACCCCATCCTGTCTTCATAGTGACTTTTTTGACTATTTTCAGGATCTTTTTCTTACTGCCTCCCCCAGATGAGTGCATACACACATAGAATTGTACTGTGTACATTCAGAGCACCAGTCCCTTCTAAATCTTTTTAAAATATTTGAAAATAACACTGTATAGTATCTCCTGTCAGGCAACTCCCTGCTATATTTAAACAGTGCTAGTAGGTCTACAAAAGTCACATTTACCAGCTGAAAGAACCACATGGCTAATATGTTGGTTTATTTAAAAAAAAAAACAAAAACCAACAAAAAAACCCAAAAAACCAAAACCCCCAAAAAACCAAACCACTGAATGACAACAACCACAAAATTATTACAGCAGTAGCCTATATTGAAAATGCAATACTCATGAGAGAACATATTCTCTTACTCTAAAGGATCATAAAAATTAGTCAACTTAAAAGATCCACATTCATGCCAGCAACTTAAAAAGTTTATTTTGTTGGCACCAAATACAACACAATAACATCATGTCAATCCAGTTTTAATACTAATAAATCTCCTATTCAGCTAGATGAAAAATTAACTGTCCTAGTATTTCTATACACCGAAACATGGCAGATATTTATTTTGGGGTTGTTTGGGTTTCCTCTCCTCCTTTCTCTCCACCTGATATTTTTGCTGCTATAGTAACCAGATGCAATAGACAAAATAAGATGGCTCTCTCCCCAGAGGTGATACACAGGCTTCTATCAGTTGCACAAAAAACAGGCAAAAAAAGAAGATAACACTAATTAGATTAAGCGCACTTTTTTCCCCCTGTATTTCTACATTTACATTCAAGTCTTATCTTTTTTAACTTTAAAGTACCACCTGCTCATTTGCAAACATATTACTATCACAAATGTATTGCAAAGCTTCTAACACATTACTACTGGTGTTTAGCTACGGATACAATTAGATACATGGCTGTAAGTGCCTGCTTCTTCCTTTCTGTATACAATTAAAGAACTGTTATTTAAAGAAAGATAAGAGAGAAGAAATCTAAACATTACATGCATCTGTCCTAAGTAATTCTATCATAGATTTTTTTAGAGAATTGGGTGTATAACAATGTGGTTAAACTAGATCTAATGCCTGTCCGGCAGCCTTATCATTAATACTCATTTTTCCATTGGTTGTTTATGAAAGGTCCCTTTGTGGATTAAGGGTTCATTAAAAACATGAAAGTAAAGCACAGAAATCAAGAGACAGTTGTGAAATGGAGGGTGGGTCCCAGAAGGACTTCCCATACAGCCAAGATGATCAAATTATTTACGGATGATCCTGAAAACTGTGAGGTGACCAAGTCAATAGAGGACAAAAGTTATTCTGAGCACAAACTGAAATGCTGACAGGAACAGATAGAAAAATAATATTCAGATATAAGTAACGATGTGATAAGATGCCAACTGAATTCAATGTCAACAACAGAAAACTAATTCAAAGGAGGAAGAAATTAAAAACATTTCTGCAGCTTTTATCGCTCAAAACAACATTGGCCATCTGAGGAAAGGATATTTTTAAATCTTGGCACAATCAGTAGAAGCAGCCAAAGTATGTTAAGAATTATTAGGAAAAGAATAGAGAAGAAAACTACAATTAAATTATAAAAAACAATGACCTCATACACTGAATACTGCATTCACCTATAATCCATCACTCCATCAGAAAAAAGACAAATCTAAAAGCATCATACAGAAAAGCTAGCTCTCAAACAGGGCTAGTGAAAGGTACAGAACACACATGCCACGTGCTAAGTGACCAAAGCTGTTAAGCTTGTAAAAACAGAATAGGAGGTAGGGATTCGACAGTGGTCTCGGCTAAGAATGGGCTAGGAAATAAGGAATTATCAATCACTATTTCTCAAAAAAACCCTAAATAAGAACACCTTTAGGAAGAAGGAATAGCGTTAAGAATCAAAAGATAATGTAATTCAAAAGTTACAGGTTCCAGGCAATACTCTTTGTTTTTATCCTTCAGTTACAATGGAGTTGAGGAAATAAAATTTCAGCTTAAAAAGCAAAATTGATGTGATACTGTTTAAAAGGGGAAATGCCTTGGGAAAAGACTAGTAAAATACAGTCTCAGCCTTCTACTGAAAATATGTAGTTCTCATTTGATGAAGTGAGGCAAGGGCGTCTGGTTCATAACTGACTCATAATCAAGCTAGGATTACATCATTTATTGACATCATTTTCCAAAACTTCTTTTCAAATCTTCTTGCCAGAACATTGCTTCCTGGATGAGAAATGGCCAGAGCAGTCTGTACATTCATCATTTCTAAATTACTGTAAATTACTTTTCTGATGTATCTATTAAAAGGACACATTTAACATTTGTTGCAGCCTGAACAAGTTTGTGCTTATGTCTCCCCACGAGCTCCCAGTCAACATCTGGTGACAACTCCTGGCTTTGGCCCTAATCTTAAATTAAAATCAACCCATAAGTAATAAATCACGTCACAACAGAACTGAAGAACAAATTGCCTTTTATGAAATCCTTAAGAGTGCTACTACTTCAGACAGGATTCTTCAGCTATAGAAAGAAGTACTCTCAGTCAAAAGGATCCCATGATGGAAAGTTTGCACTGACCATGCAAATCCAGAGACTATCTTTCCAATTGTGTCCTGTTTGTGAAAGTCATCTCATCACAAGATACGATCTGCAACACTGATTCCACACTAATACACCATGAACAACACCAATGCCATACAAATCCCTGATGCCTCAGGGAAAAGAACTGAACACACAGCATAGCCCCATTATGATTCTTAGGCCTACAGACAGGGAGGTGCTAACAGCTCCTTTGATTTCAGCAGAGATATCCACATATGTCAACAGCATCATTTGACAGGAACTCAGGTATGACCATGATGAACAGCATCTGTGTAAAACCCACGCTGTCACACAGAAGTGGTACAAAACTAAGGAAACCAGAGCATCCCACACACATGAAAATGACATCTTTAAAGCAATTTTAACTGATATATTAAAAACATCTGATTTTAAAACTGTATGTGTCAATAATAAAGCCAATAATAGAGCTCAGGAAAATGTTCTTGCAAAAGACTGTTTCCTGAGTAGTCACTACAAACACATACTCCTCTCTATATCCCTCCAGCCATTCCCTCTTCTTTTAGAATAAAAACCACCCGTCTCTATTAATTCTACTACATTGTAAGATCTTTTTCCCGCTTTTCATACCATCTCAGCGTAACTGAAGTCTACAGATGACAAGTTATGCCCATTCATCTGATTGCCCTCCAGATAAACACCTTCATTTCTCTTCCAAAAGAGTTTCTAACATACACAAAATATCACTAAAAACACATGCCACCAGCAAGTTGTTCTTTCTTTTCTGCTTTTAATATTTTATCTGCTACCATGATCACAAAACCAGAAACAGCCCAGGGAAGTGTGACTAACCCCAGGGAGGCACTCCAGGGAGTTCTATCCAAACACCTATTTTCCCTTACATATGTACAAATTTTCTTTATATTAAATTTGATTGAACCTTTACAACAGATTAAATAAAAATCAGTTAACAGATAGAAGTTGGAACACAGCTGCAGTGGCTGTTGTCCATACTGCCTTTGAGACTTGCTCCATTGCAGGATCCCTGTTCTCCTCACTAAATGACTTGGAGCAGCTTGTTTGCAGACCTGTAACGAGCTGAACCCCTCCCAAGCAGCAAACCACCCGCATACCAGGTAACACTTGGGGTGACCTCCAGCTCAGTAGCTGTCCCACAGTCCTTGTACCTAATCACAGGCCTCTCCCACACACTGCAAAATATGTTCAATGTTCTATTTCATGCTGATTCTCAGCAGGGACCTTAACGTAGGATTGGCCCTTTGATGTGCTTTGGGCTTGGGCAGCTGTTGGGTTGGGGTTTTTTGCTGGGGTTTTGTTGCTATTGATGTTTTTGGTTGGTTGATTTGCTAAACCATTTGAGAAGCACTTCTCAGGGCTGTAGCCGAAGCTCTGAGCAGAGGGCTATACAATCATGCTCTACTTCTCCTTTCCTCCCCAAGTCCACAGTAGAAGACACTGCCAGAGAAGCCTCAGCCTCCTGGGAGCCTCGCATGGCCTTCTCTGGGCCTCATTTTTCTTAATGCTACACTCCTCTAAATCAAACATAAAGCAAATTAAATGTCATGTAAGTTTAAACAAAGTGTTCAGAATTGCACGGGCAGCCGTACAAACCACCACATCCGGGCCATTACAGCATGGTGGCCTGCCTCTGGGATGCATGAAGGGCTAAAGGCTGCTTAAACAGTGTTGGAAAACTAGGCTGGAAAAAGAAAAGCTATCTGGTGGTGACCCTTTCCTCTTGCTTGTTGGAGTGATGTAGATGGAGTGATATAGAACTTTCTCATAGACTCTGTCTAGGACGATATCCGGTCATCGCATTACAGAAGGGATTCCAGAAGCAATCTAGCATGCAGCAAGGATGACAGGAATAGTTAAACCCTACAGTGAAACAGGGAGTGATCCAAACCAACGCCAAAGACATGCCCAGATACACCAGTTTGCACACATGCATCTCATGCCTTTTTTTTTTTTTTAAATCAGACAATCAAAATAAAATATGCTGGAAACCAATATATGTGATTCCATTTCTCAGAATAAATGGAAGAATGCCTACTTTTAATAAATACCAGGCCAAGACAGGTAATACAGAAAAGCTAAAACATAAGAAAACCAAGGAATTACAATGGAAACCAGTAATATTTTGTGTATTTCAATTTCAGTACAAACCTTTCAGTTTGCTCTAAAGACATTTTACATTTATGTTATGTATATCTGATATTTATATAAAGCTAAAGCATCATTGTTTAAGTATCCTACTTATATTGTCTTTTTTTGTTTGTGTCCTGGTTTCAGCTGGGATAGAGTTAACCGTCTTCCTAGTAGCCAGTACGGTGCTGTGTTTTGAGTTCAGTATGCGAAGAATGTTGATAACACTGATGTTTGCAGTTGTTGCTCAGTAGTGTTTAGTCTAAAGTAAAGGATTTTTCAGCTTCTCATGCCCAGCCAGCGAGAAAGCTGGAGGGGCACAAGAAGTTGGCACAGGACACAGCCAGGGCACCTGACCCAAACTGGCCAACAGGGTATTCTATACCATGGGACATCACATCCAGTATAGGAACTGGGGGGAGTGGGGGCGGGGGAGATCGCTGCTCAGGGACTAACTGGGTGTCAATCGGCGGGCGGTGAGCAATTGCCCTGCGCATCATTTGTACATTCCAATCCTTTTATTATTGCTGTTGTCACTTTATTAGTGTTATCATTATCATTATTAGTTTCTTCTTTTCTGTTCTATTAAACCGTTCTTATCTCAACCCAGGAGTTTTAATTCTACTTTTCCCGATTTTCTCCCCCATCCCACTGGATGGGGGGGAGTCAGTGAGCGGCTGCGTGGTGCTTAGTTGCTGGCTGGGGTTAATTTTGGGGTTTGGGGGGATTTTTTTTATTAAAGATTTGGTAAAGATTTTCTCTCAAGCCCTAATGTGGAACAGTGCTAGACTCAAAAACACTATCACAATGAGAAGTAAATTTTTAAGCATAAAACATCTCTATGACATTTTTGCTACAATACCAGAAGAACTGTCAAACTACTAAACTACTGTAGGTAAATGCGTTACTGTTTTAGATGTCTTGATATGGGTATAAAACTACTTACTCTTCTCGCAAAATAAATTCAATATTTTCTGGAGAAACCTGTCCTGTCAGAGGATGTCTAAATGACGTGGTCTGCTGATTATGGCTGAAAGGAAAAAAAAAAAAAGAAAAAAAGAAAAAAAGAAATTAATATTGCTAAACTCAGTAAAATATATCTATGATCTCTAAAAGGCAGAACTGTTTATACTGATGCTTTGCAGCTGCTACTCTAGAAATGAAACGTATTTCTGAGGTACTTTTCAAGCTCTAGAAATATTTTCAGCTCCTTCCTGCATTCTTGTTGACTTTGCCAATGGCGCACTGTACCATGTAATTATTAAACAGGTTAATGTTTTAAAAGTAAACTAGTTGCAAACCTTAGTTAGGGAGACACACTTGAATTTATGACTATTTACACCTAACTGTTACCAGATTATTTAAACTTAACATAGAAATGGCACATCATAAATTACTGGTTTGTATTTCTGTAAATTTCACAGAACAGAACCAGTAAAATAATTTAACGTGTTACTGGACAACGTTTTACACCATTTGTAATATTTAAGGAGATCACAGAGAGAGATTTTGTGGAAGCCATTTGCTGCATGCTTTTTTCCCCCTCAAGTCTGGTATTTCTTCAATGATTTTTCTTTACACCTCCATGCAGAGCATCATATATAACCTTAGTTGTCCAGTTGCATAGCCTATATAAAACCACCACATAGAATCATAGAATCATTTAGGTTGGAAAAGACCTTCAAGATCATCGAGTCCAACCATCATCCATGCCCACTAAACCATCTTCTAGAGTGCCTTGTCTACATGCTTTTTGAATACCTCCAGGGATGGTGACTCAACCACTTCCCTGGGCAGCCCATTCCAATGTTTGACAACCCTCTCAGTAAAGAAATTTTTCCTAGTATCCAACCTAAGTCTCCCTTGCCTCAACTTGAGGCCATTTCCTCTTGTCCTATCTCCAGCCACCCGACAGAAGAGACCAGCACCCACCTGACTACAACCCCCCTTCAGGCAGTTACAGAGAGCGATAAGGTCTCCCCTCAGCCTCCTCTTCTCCAGGCTAAACAACCCCAGCTCCCTCAGCCACTTCTCATAAGACTTGTGCTCCAGGCCCCTCACCAACTTGGCTGCCCTTCTCTGGACACACTCCAGCACCTCAATGTCTTTTCTTGTAGAGAGGGGCCCAACACTGAACACGGTATTCCAGGTGCAGCCTCACCAGTGCCAAGTACAGGGAAACAACCACCTCCCTGCTCCTGCTGGCCACACTATTTCTGATGCAGGCCAGAACGCTGTTGGCCTTCTTGGCCACCTGGGCACACTGCCATCTCATATTCAGCTGGCTGTCAACCAGCACCCCCAGGTCTTTCTCTGCCAGGCAGCTTTCCAGCCACTCTTCCCCAAGCCTGTAGCGCTGCATGGGGTTGTTTTGACCCAAGTGCAGGACCCGGCACTTGGCCTTGTTGAACTTCTTATGACTGGCCTCACCCCATCGATCCAGCATGTCCAGATCTCTCTGTAGAGCCTCCCTACCCTCAAGCAGATCGACCCTGCCTCCCAACTTGGTGCTGTCTGCAAACTTGCTGGGGGTGCACTCAATCCCCTCGTCCAAATCACTGATAAAGATATTAAACAGAACCGGCCCCAGCACCGAGCCCTGGGGGACACCACTTGTGACCCATCGCCAACTGGATTTAACTCCATTCACAACAACCCTCTGGGCTCATCCATCCATCCAGCTTTTCACCCAGTGAAGAGTACACTTGACCAAGCCTTGAGACGCCAGCTTCTCAAGGAGTATGCCATGAGAGACAGTATCAAAGGCCTTGCTGAAGTCGAGGTAGATCACATCCACAGCCTTTCCCTCACCCACTAGGTGGGTCACCTGGTCATAGAAGGAGATCAGGTTGGTCAAGCAGGACCTGTCTTTCATAAACCCATGCTGACTGGGCCTGATCCACTGCTTGTCCTGGACATGCCATGTGAACACTCTCAAGACAAACTGTTCCATAATCTTCCCTGGTACTGAGGTCAAGCTGACAGGCCTGTAGTTCCCCGGATCCTCCCTCCAACCCTTTTTGTAAATGGGAGTCACATTGGCAATTTACATAATTTAGTATTTCATCTGAGTTAAATTAAAATCAGGATTTTCTATCAACTTTTTCCCCAGAGTGCTATCTAGATGTTTGCTAACCTCTGTGAAATATTGCTATCCATTAAAGACAATTATTTTATCTAGCTGTGTAACTGTACTCATATAATGCAAAAATACAGAGTGAAGAAAGCTTATTTCAAGATAAACTGGTAGTCTTCCCTCCTCCCCAAAGTCAATCATTTCAATTAATTGTACAGAAAACACAAGACAATTTCTATAGAGTCTCGTACCTACTAAACCCTTTATTCTGCAGCCGTGTCAAAAGAAACAAGCTATAAAAATCACAAATTTTAAAGAAATAAGAAACTGAAGATCTTACTTTAGTATTAGAAAGGTCATGGCTGACGTGCTGTTAGGGAGCCTTAGAATTAGAGAGAGTAATGAACCAAGAGCTCACTTATCTAAGGTTCTGGATTTTTGAGTCTAGTTAACAATATTTAGGTTAACAACATCCAAAACTAGAATTCCCATCAAATGCAGCAAAATATTAACACATTGTGAGTATATTTGGAAAACAAAAATAATAAAGCTGTTAAATTAATTATACCTCAAAGAGCCAAAAATGAACACTTGATCTGTTTTTTTGTTTTAAAGAAGGGTTTTCCTCCGGTAATGCCCAGCGATTTCAGGTCTTACAGATTTGACCCAATTGTCCAGCATAGCAGGATGCACCCCCAGAAACAGAATAAGGCATGAAGAAATATTTTGGGGTTTCAGAGTAATGAAATTCCAAAGAGATAACAATCCTTCTATAGAGTAAAGGACAGCTAAAAAATCAAACAGCTTATGCAGCCACAACATTCAAATGTAAATAGCTCAGGACATGCCATGATTTAAAAAACAAATGAAAACCAACCAACCAAAAACCACCACCAAAACAAAACAAACAAATAACCCCCCAAAACCCCAACAACAAAACAAAAAAAAACCCCACAACCAAAACCACAAATTGCTCACGCTAAGTCCCACTTGGACCATGAACGGCAGAGGATGTTTTCTGTGCGTGCTTTCCAATATGCCTTGCTACAGGAAGTCATATATAAGGGACCAATATAATGAACATCTTTAATGAAAAGCTGAAAGCTCTGACAGCTTGTGTTACACCAAAAGGACTTTTTCCAGCCTCGGCTCTTACAAAAATTCTAGGCCTACAGCCATTAAAAGCTGTGAACAACGTATTAGGCCATCAACTACCCCACAGCACCAGCGACAGCATTCACTCCCTAGACTGGTGAGAACTGACCTCTGCTACAGAGGTGGGTTAATGAAGTTTCTAACTCTTCAGTTTTCCCATGAAATCACAGGTCAGGAGAAAGTAATTCCACTAAGCCTGCAGTGCTAACATCTACAAAGCAACCATGATCTTCTTCTCACAAAAGGACTGAGGAATATTGTTTTCTAAAGAAGCACTTCTACATGAGTTTGTGTTCTAATTTTGGGTGCACATCCAAAGAAAGGAATAGGAAATTGCAAATGGTTTCAAAGAAAATAATAAATAAATTGTAACAGTAACAATTAAACTCCACATTTATCACACAGCCCCGTTTTAAGCTGAAAGTCTTTCCTTTCAAATCAGGACTGAAGCAGCCTGTTTTACCTTTGATACTTAGGCTAGGCCTACTAACAAAAATGCAGATACATTGTCAGCTTTATTCTCCAGGGGCAGACGAACTGTCAACAAGCTCTTATCTGCAGGCTTTTAGTCATTAATAACTCACTCTACAGTTAACACTAAGAAAAAGGACTATATTCCAGAAGTGCTCTAGGGTTATTTAGGAAATGAAGTTACTCATTATACCACACTAGCACTTTCACAAATGTTTTATTATTTCCCATGAAATAAATTCAGCAGGCCTTCAGAAGATGAATTAGTCCTCCTGCTGTAGCTAAAGAGCAAGTCCATTACTAATAGACTAAATATTACTTGCTAACAATAAAAGTTTTAGCTGGAAAGTAAACACTTCTTAAATATCTGAGCAATTGCATTTTGGGAGAAGTTTAGCACTTCAAATAGCAAGAGCAGACAGAAGAGAAGGATAGTTCTGTTACTACATAAAATGCAGATGGTAATTTCACAGACAAGGAGAAAGCATACAAAACCAAAATTTTCCACAGATCTGCAGCTTCAATACTTAAGACTTGACTGGGAAGAGAGAAATGAAACCACTGGCACTAACAATTAGTTTTGCAGAACACAGTGGTTTATTTGAATTTGAAAAGTGAGAGTTTAAGTGTCTTGCCTCATAGGACTCATTAAGAATAAGCAATAGTATTCAAAACAACCTATACAACAGATGGCTAATGCCTTGCAACAAGGCATTAGATAGCAGGGAGATTTTTGTCCCAGTGAGAGCAGTCAAACATTGGAAGAGGTTGCCTAGCAAGGTTGTGGAATCTCCATCCTTGAAAACATCCAAAATGCAGCCGGATAAGGCCCTGAGTGACTGAATCAAACTTTGTAAGTTGGTTCCAACTTTGAAGCTGACCTAGCTCTGAACAGGAGCAGCTGGATCTAACGGGGTCCAGAGGTTCCTTCCAACCTAAATTACTCTATTCTGTCATTCTCTGCTCCTCCCTCCATCTTTCTCTGCAAGTATCATTAAATTCTTACAATACCTTTGAAGCTTTCCCAGTATTTAAACAGATGTATTCCAATAATATTAGCAGTACCTTGTTTTGATTAGAACGAGAGAAATTGTAACATTAGATTTTTAGATTTAGATCATTATTTTTTGTTGTTGTTTTCATGTCCTTTAAATATTTGCTTAACAGTAGTATCTGTTTACACAACAATGATAACAATAATGTCTCCAGTGAGAGTGATCTAATAACCTTGTTGCAGTGAAAGTTCTCCTTCCTTTCCAAGCACAGACTAAGAAAAGACCTGGCACAGTTGCTCGCCAGACGCATTAGCTAACCAAGCCTCCTGGTAGTTAATCATCTTTATTTCCTCCAAATAGCAACTACTGAATGCGTTTCTATTGTCCAGAAATCTACCATGTATAACGGGCACAATAAATGAGCCTTAATAAAAGGACACGATATGCTGCTCCACTCTTCATGCCCCTTTTATTCTTTCTTCACTGGAGAAAGACTTAATATCCCCAACAAAACCAGGAAAGGCTTATGACGCTTCACCATGCGAATTCTGAACACACTGTAACTTGTATTTAGTACAACGCCACACATTTGAAATGCCAAGCTAACTTTCCTAGTAACGTTACAAATTCTGTGTGATAAAATACTGCATTTTTCCTAGCAATCATCTTTTAATTTTAACAGTTCTGTATTATTCTGATTTTGTGTAATTACTAATCAACAGAACCACCAAACCAAAGCAAGTATGAAAACATGAAAACTCCACACAAAAATTACATTCATTAGCATCTACTACTACCATCATTATTAAATTACAGTATAGACTGTTAAAAGTAATTCTGAATTTCAGAGTTACAGAACACCATTTTCCAAGGCTTGCTGTTGGTTGATAATAGTTAAGGCTCAGAACTTTTGTAACAGAATCACAGTTCAAACACTGGCTCTTTGCAATTAGATACCGCAACACATATTCTACCATTTCAGAGCATGCATACACAACGTCGACAAACATTAAGAATTGATGGTCACCCACTGTCTGAAGACCGAGGTACTAAGACTCAAGACCTTCAAGATGTAAACAATGTTAATACATCTCGCTAACATTAGCCACACATGAAAGTATGCTGCTTGAGCATCTAATCTAACTTCTAAATTGGCCCTGGCTTCAGGGGTTGCAGGGGTGGAACCAGATAACCTTACAAACTCGATGTTGTTTATGATCCTACTGGGTGGGTGGGAGTGCAGACAGACACCTATAGCCTTTGATAGCACCTGACTGCTCGCCATCAGAATGCAGCCTAAAACATTTCTCAGGTATTGATTAAGCAAGTCTGCAAATTTAACATTGTCTATCATTTGTTTGCACCAACCTAACCTAGAATATGATGAAATCTGATTTAAACACAGGAAAACCACACAATTATAATCAAGTCTCCAATCCTATAATGTAATTGACACAGGCAGGCACTTTTGCCCGCATGGATCCTTTTGCAGATCCTTTTGCATTAAAGCAACTTCACCTATTTCTTTTAATATTTTTTTTTTACATTTCAGTTCATTTTGTATTCAAGTCAAAGCCAAGTTTTAATAATTAACTTTTGGACATGACTGATGCTGACGACCTTTCATTTGAAGGCAAGCAGGTTTATAGATTGCCTGCAGAGTAATTTAAATGCCCAAGCAGATGAACTTTGAAATGTGTGAATCAACTACTGATTGAGTCTACATCACATTAAAAACAAATTTTTAAGTTACAAGAAAAATTCATGGTGTCATTGGACAGACTGTCCTATAAATTATTATGAGCTATTTCTACAGTATTTATTTTCCATGTAAGCTGACTCCTTTATGCTTCCCTGCAAGACTAGATAAGCATGAACATCTTTACGTTGAATACCCCAAATGGTGCTGATGTGAGCATCCACGCTTCTATGGGAGTTACTGGTATGGGTGCAGCCAACAGAAGAACTCATGCAGTGAAGAACTGCTGTTCAGCCAGCGAGTTGTTACTTCAGACCGGAGGAAATTCTTGTATATAACCAGGAAAACAGCCAGGCATAGTTTGCTTTATTTCATAACATGTTTCTGAAATACATCAATAGCTTCAAAATAGTTTCAGCATTGCCTTCTGAGTATTTTTTTGATATTATCTTCTAGAATTGGTTAGAAAGAGTATTAATGAATAGTCCAAGAAAATCAGTGCCATCAAAGTTCTGCAGATAATATTATTGGAAGAAAAATGCAATGTAATACAATCATAATTTGGAAGAGTTCAGAACAATACCAACTAACTCTATTACACAAGCACTACAAGCTGGACACACACAAACCCCCAACATTTCAAGATACTGAACATTATCCATACTTTATCACAGTAGAGTGTCTCCTCAGAGTACCAGTACAACCCATGCTCCACTGTAATCAGTGTCCAGGAGACTTTCCTAAGGTCAAAATTTCACCCCCCTTCATACAGTTTAATTAGCATCTTAACCTATGAACTACTGCATAAGAATCACAGAGTAAAAGGATTCTCTCAAATCTCACATCCTCCTTAGACTATCACCCTGAGAATTTGCAAGTGGCTAGTTACTTAGTCAGAATACGATTCTGTAACTATCTTGAGCAGCTATGTCTGTGACTACAATCAGTCAACGCAAGAGCCTGTGCTTCTAAAGACAGCCAAGGGGACAGCTGGCATGATATCAGATTATATCATATTTCCACTTTTTTGTTGTAAGAGCTTGCAGACATGAAAAATTTGAAACTAACATTAAACCGACAGTCATGCTCTTACGCAGTGTCCTTCCTTCTACCTAGCTCACTAATGATGCGGTTAAAAGGGAACTGCAAGCTTCTTTGGAACAGGGTCATTATTATTTTTTTCGGGTTTAATGAACTACCAAAGATAATTTATACTATCCAATACTAATATTGGCAGGAAAGGTTTTGCTATTAATGAACATCCTTTTAAGAACAGATCTAATAAATCACTGGTAAGCTAATATGGAAAATGCCACAGAATCACTACAGATATTTTCAGTCATTAAAAGACCAGACAAAAGGATTAATATACTATCATCACAGACTTCCATGAGTATTACAGGTTGAAGTCATCTGCCGATTCACAAATCCCTTTGACGCATATCATGAGACACCGTCAGGATTTTACGAACTCACAAAACCCACATTCAAGTAACTTCAAATTAAGGGGGAAAAGCATTTTAAAGTTTTGAAGACAAGGAAATCCTCAGAAAAGAGGACATTCCTGAAAAGTGAAATTTTATTCTATTTCCTTACTCTTGCAGTTTTAGAAAAATTACAGTCCCTGCCTTCAAAATTGATAATTAAGTTTAAAAAAAATCCTCTGATCACAGCAAAATAAAATGAGAAATGTAAAAGATCACGTTATTGTATCACATCATCTTAATTCAGGCTTGGAACTCACTTAAGACTGTTCCTTTCTTTCCCACTAAAGTATTTTAAGAGAGTCAGAAGATTCTCCATAAACCTCCAAAATAAAATGTAGTACCTTCAAAACTATCTATCTAAATTAATTTGGAACTTTGCTACCTAACAAAAACAATCTTGACTTTTAGTGACAATGAAATGTCACCAACATCACAACGTGAACAGCAGACTTGACTGTACATTCCTTACAGATAGCACATGAACATCCAAGCCAAAACTTGAAAGTTTGAAATGGAAACAGGAGGAGGTCCAATAGTTAAATACATGTATTGGTGATATATACATACATATATTTGTATGCTTACATATATACACATATACATATTTATATGTATATCTGGGATACACGCACACACCCCTCAACTCCAATGCTGGCACAGATATTTCTGCAATGATGCAAATAACTGTGGCTCCTACAGGATTAAATGGTTGGGACAAATAGTCCCAATTAGACGCAGAAACTCCAAAGACAGATGCTCACATAGAAAGCAAGTATTTTTTTTCATCAAAGATTTTTGTGAAGTTAAGAAGGCATTTGTTTGTTTGTTTTTCCACTGGGTACAGGAAAACAGCAACTTAACTTTTTTCACTACTCAGTTCTGTACTTCACATAAAGCAGCATTTGCCCTACAGCCTTTCACACAGAAGAAAACTATGTAGACCTAGTGTAACCATATTACAGTAGCAGAGTCGCAGAATAGTTAGATGTGAAATACTGCTATAAACCAATCCTGCCACAAGAAAACAACATATAGAGAGTGACACGTCACATTATTTATTACTTCTGGATCTGATACACAAACTAAATTAATAAATTCATTCTCTAATAACAAATAAAGTGGTGATATCACTAAGTAATATGATTAAAACACCCTGGGTAAAAAGCAGCATACCCTTAAATTCCAATGTCAACCACAATTTAAAGGGTTTAGTGAGGAAGCTGTCCAACAAGCATTGCCATATAAGCGTACTATTTTGGAAGAAGTTTTTAAGGGAAACTTTACACAGAAATATATAATATCTCAATTCTTAAGCTGTAACAAAACTGGTTAAAATAAAAAACATGTTTATATGCATAGCATCTAAATTTACCAATGGAGGCTAAAACCCCTCACCAGTCCTATTTGAACATATTTAACTTTGATGCAAAGACTTGTACAATAATAGACCCGACAATCCGCATTATTTTACACATGAAAGCAAATACAAGTTTTCCAGCATTCAGCTTTCATCTAAGTAGCAAGCCTGACAGTGTAGAAAGCTGAAACAATTTAATACAACAGCTATGAAAACTGAATAAAACAGCTTTCAAAAACTTTGTTCCTCTGCCGTGTAAGACACATAACCTCAAAACATTTTCTCTTCATCAGCTTTTTAATGTTGAAGACAGATTTCAACTTCTTAAGACAAACGCACTTCTGATTTGTTATTTAAAGAATTTAATGCGTAATACAAAAAAGTGATTATCAGAGGACAATACTGCAGACTGAGGCCTTGCTGGGCTGCTGTGTGTGCCTTCGACAATGTGGAAACACATTGCCCTTTTCCCCTTTCCATAAAATGGAAACGCTTTATCCACAACCTATACCATGGGAATGAAGTTTTAATCAAATACTGTCTTCTTACAAAATCACAAGCATCCAGAACAGAATTAAAGAATTACAGCTGGTATCCATCAGGTTCCCTCAGGGCTACAGTCTAGAATACCGCATCCAATTTTGGACTTTGTCATACAGGAAAGGTATCAACAAACTGAAGCGAGTTCAGCGGAGGGGCACCAAGATGGTCAGGAGCACCTGCTCTGTGAGGAAAGGCTGAGGGAGCCACCCTTGTTCAGCCTGGAGAAATGATAGCTTCAGGATGACCTACCAGCAGCCCCCGGCAAGGAGGTAATCAAGAAGGCTCTCCACAGTAGCGCATGACAGGAGTACAAGAGAGAGCAGGCATAAATTGAAACAAGAGACCTTCAGACTGCATGTAGGAAAAGCTTTTTCACCTTGAGGATCCAAAGATGTATCATGAGAATGGTAAAGTGCTGGAACAGGCTGCCCAGAAAGGTCGTACAGTCTCCATCCTTGGAGATTTTGAACACTAGAGTGGAAGAAGCCCTGAACAACCCAGTCTGACCTCACCACTGACCCTGCTTTGAGCAGGAGGTTACACTAGAGACCTCCTGAGGTCTCACCCAAACCAAGTTGCCCTACAATCATAAGGTTGGGTATAGTTCCCATTTCCACCACAAAGCCAAAAAAACCCCAAAACCAACCAAAACCCCAAACAACCAAAAAAGTTTCACAGAACTGATCTTGCTAACAGAATAATGTAAAAACTACACATCAGTTAGGAAGAAAAACTCAAATTAGCATTAGAACCTGGTTTCTTCCTTCAACCTTTAATAATACCATTAATTAACTTCTTCACCAAATAATTAAATCCAAAGTCCATTTACATTCTACTAATAAATATTCCATGAAAGAAGAGAACGTACACAGCCTGCGTTCCTGTGGTTGTGTGCTTTTTATCTAATAGGACACATGTTCCAACCAAAATCTGTCCTGGAGTTAAAGACATTCAACACATGCATGGGGTCTGTCTCAGTCCCTCTCTAGCCCTACCAACATCCTCCACTGCTTCACAATGCTGTTGAGGTACTGGCTGTAATCCTACAAACCTCATCCCCTTCAGATACCAGGCAAAAGAATAAACACAGATATTAGCATCATACTCACTGAATTACCATTTAATGTGAAGAAACCACACTTCCCACAATGCACACCTATTCTTGTAGGTTGGCTGTTCGTGTTTACCGGCATATATATTAATAAAAGTTCCTTCATTAGTAACAAACTGTTCCAGCCTATCTTGTGGTTAATTCTAAAACACTTCAAACTCCATTCATATACAGCTTAAGCAAAAATTTAAAATTACAGCAACAACATTATTTCCTTTTGTTTGTGTGATTCTTGACTGCCTTAAAGGAGTTCCTCCTTCCACAATGTCATTCAGCTCACTGTGTTGGATAAAATATGATGCATCTCCACCAAATTTAAATGCATTTGTAAAACACTTTTTCCTATCAAATCTTAAGTATAAAATGGTCTACAGTACTCCTGAAAGGCACATAACATCAAGCTTTTGCTCGAGAGATGACTAGTAATACAAGATCATCTTGCCTAGAGCAATAAGTATAAGTTAAAGGAGTTTATCAGACCAACTCTTCAGAGTTTTGAATTACACACCTACTGGTTACTTTCCTTTCCAAAGAAGCCCAGCACTTACAGCACTGAAATACTGACACATGGGAAAGCCATGACGTTAGCATCAATTCATAGAATGTTACTCTAAGTCACGCATGAATCCATCCCAACCCAGAGCCGAATTTACACTCCACGGTTAAAACCAATGGAAGGCCAATTAACGAGGGGCAGCTCTTACCCTGGGGCAGTGGGAGCCATTCCTAGCAGAACGTCATCATCCCCTCTTTCGGAGCCATTCCTCCCCCCTGCATGAGGTGCGGACCTCGGACCCGCAGGCACAAAGCCTGGCCCCGCAGCACACCCGCGCAGGAAGCGCACAAGGAGCGCACTGGGCCTGCATGCACCGCACGTGCGCAGGGCCGATCCCTACCAGTTAGGAAAAAAACCCAATACATTACAGCTGCCACTGCCATTAAATAAAACTGCAGCGATTACAGAAAGGGGTTATTTGCATTGTCAGAGACTTGTATCTCTAAAAAACCTAATTTTAAAAAAATCACATTAATCAATATAGTATTATGAGTTACCGTGTATTAATCACAGTCTTTAATACCTCATATAAAATGGTTCTGAGGCTAAAGCTACAAAGTGGATAAAACTTGACTAAAATGTTATTTACCCAAATGTTTCCATCATCCAGGTTACCCACTGCGCAGTGAGAAAGCCGCTATGATTCATAGCCTAAAACTAATTCCAGATAAATATTTTAGGGATTGGAACTGTAAACAGACATGGAAGATTCTCTTTTTAGTTTATGCACAGAGTTTATAAATTATCCAGAAATGTCTTTTTGAGTCAACAAAAAGCTCTTCAGCATTAAAAAAAAAAAAAAAAAAAAAAAAAGAATGTATAGCTATATCAGTTGTTGAAGACTTCAGTCAAACTTGCTCAAAGAAATAACTTAGAGCCAGCTTGTCTTTATGGAGATGTAGAAATACTCAGTGGCCCCAAGTCAGACAAGTAGAGAAACTCCTAAGACATTTCCAAACAATCACAGAAATACTGCTGTAGAATTAAAGTATTCTCTTTGGCATCTATAGAATGGAAAATATGCTAAAATATACATAACACTACTAGACAAGCTTTATACAACCAACCAAAAAAAAATTTAAGATATTAAGAATTTCAACATTGTACTAAACAATTCCAATCTCCAAAACTTTTCTGCTTTTAATACTCGTTTTACTCCAAGCAGAAACCCAAGCAAACTGTTTCGAAGGTGAACTATTTTGGCGAGTGTAATGCCAGAATTTTCTTTGCTAATCATAAACCAATGAACTAATTATTTTCAGTCATCCAGTGTCTCCTCCCCAACTCCCAAACCCACCACAATGTAACCAAAGCGTGTCAAGTCACAATATAACCTATAGCAATGGGTTAATAACAATTTGCATTATTGGCATAAATCAAGTTGAGTTTAATGTATTGAATATCTAAGTATGCGAACAAAATATAAATCAAATTTAAGAAAACTCACCTATAATCACATTCTGTGTTTAATTTCTTGAAACAACACACTGCACTATCAGAAGGTGAAAATTGGAGAACAAAATATTAAAATAAAATACAATCAGACAGCTGTGAGAGGAGTGGCATTGAAAACAACCCAGCCACAGAAGAAACATTTGCATTGTCTTAATGTCACTAAGTAGACACATTAAGAGTGCCCAAACAGCCAGTTCAGAAAAAGTCCACAGTAGACACAACCAATGACAATACGAAGATCTAGTGGCTAAGGAAAATAGCACAAGGAATGTATCAAGAAATACATTTTCATTCTTTCCGTCTCAAAAATAGCTTTAGCTAGCAAACATATTTTTAAAACTACTTTGTTGGTTTTCTATGAAGTGGTTCGGAGGTTACATTTGTATCAGAAAACATCAATATGCATTATTGGATAGAATGCAGTCATCCGGGGACAGCATGCATCTTCAAAATCAGCTCTGAATTAGACTCTGTGTGAAACCACATTATCACACTGGGAAAGATGAAAACTCCTTCCTTAAACACATGAAGAGTGCTATTAGTTTTCAAAGTAACTGGAAGGATGAAGCAACTACAACCTTCCACAATAAGCCTGGAAGTCAAAAGCCAAACACAACAGCCAAAATATCAACACCCAAAACAGATGAAATCAGGCTCCTTAACTTTGGTTCAGGGAACAAGGCTGCAGCAAAATCCAGCCAAAAGACAGCTCTTAGAACATCACTATATATAGTGGAGCTATCGGCTACATTCCTCCTGCACCACTTGAGCAGCACGTTATGGCTGCTTTGTCTGGTCCTTGTCCTGTAGCTCCACCGTACTGAAGCCCCCACCAGAGCACTCCATTCTCACCAACCTGCAGCCGGTGCAGGTAACACCTCCAAGAGTACAACAGCACTGCTTCTGCTGCTGCTTTTTCGCCAGGGCTTTCACAGCCTACGTGGCTCCACCACAGAGTTCACCTATCTGAAGAAATACGCCCTTAAATAAAAGCTCAGCCAGAGGATCTACAGTATGACCCACCTCTCACCTTTGCAATGCAAGGACTAGTTCTCTGCCATTTCCCCGAACTAGCCAGCGACCTGAGAAGACAGTCCCGTGCCGGTTCACTTTCTGACCTCAGACCACCACCACTGTTTGCTGCCATCAAATAACACAGCCAGAGCAGAGCGCAGGCACCACTGGGGGAGCGCTCCGGTTCGCATGCCTCGCCACTCGGCTGGCTTTCCTCCAGTCAGCCGACGCACAGGCAAGGGCAATGCTGAAGTGAGAGAATCTGGCAGCAGGCAAGCTCTCACATTGCTGACGAGGCCTGGGGTGAGGACAGGGAGCACTGGCAGGATTAGAGATTGAAAGAAATTCCGAAAACTTCTTCAGATCCTGCACTAAGTCCTTTCAATGCCAAGCAAGTCTCTATCAAGCATGTGACTGAAACTTGGCAGCTACAAAGGTAAAATAACTTCACATGAAATAATAACTGTTCTTTAGGTAATTATTTAACAATACATACAACGATAGAATATCTTTGAAAAATGTGCATCTGCCGCTTACAGAAAACTTTGTAATCTCTTGAAAATATAGGTATTAAATAGTCCTTCAACTGTTTAGGGAATTAAAAGGGTTTTTCACCTTCAGATGCAGCAAGATCAAAAATAAAGTGCTCCAAAGCACACAAGTGAGCGGAGCCAGACTCAGAGCTAGACACTCCAGGTAAGTTCAGACCAGCACTATAGTAAAAATGGTTTTATTCAATGCTAACTTTTAAAATGCAAAAAAACCCAAGTGCAACATCACGAGTATTACATACATACATATCTAGTCAAGAGGATTACAAGCAGCACAGTACCTTTTCATGCGTTTGGTGCTTCAGTTGCATTTTAATTTACTTATTATAGCAAATGCACAGTCTTAAAAACACTTAGATGAATGTATAATCTACCAATTTAATTATATGCAAAAGAAGATTCAGTTGTTTCAGGGGTTTTTTGGTGTGCTTGTTTTCTTTTGTTTTACATACTGACTATTCTGTACAATTAAACCACCACCACACATCAACATTTCAAGGATTTTCTCAAGAACTCTTGGCATCTTCCCCTCCTCTCCGAAACTACATCTGATATTACAGCAGTCGAAACCAAAGCTAAGATTTATTTCTACCTTCTTGGACAGTGTGCCACACTACATTAAAAATTGTCAGCTTTAACTTCATACAATATACTTATGTTTATTTGCTTTTCACTTTGTACAACTGTAAAATATGTTAACTACTCTTTTTCAAGCATCCTATCTGCTTTCCTGAATAGTTACAAAAAGTAGAATAATTTTTCTGCACAGCTACTCACTTGGTCTCTCATTCTTCCACATGAATTCTGTGTGTTCGTGAAAAAGCAGTAGCTCATAGCAGTAACCTCCAACAAACAGGGGAAAAGCTCCAGACCTGTTGTTTGGAAGCTGGTTAGCTGTGACTGCCTCATTCACCTTCTCTGGCACTTTATCTGATTACAGAAAGTCCAAACTTTCAAATAGGAAACAGCTCCTCTTAGAGTACAGTAACTGGACAAACCCTGTATTATTTCCTCCCAAGGACTTCTTATGTTCTTCATATAGAAACTTCATTTTAGATTAATGTCTATTTTAATTTCTCCCAGTCAGCTGTTGAAACTAATCAAGGTCGCAAATCATTACTCTGAACGCTTGCTGCCCATACTTATTTAATTCTAATAGTGACCAACAAATGACGCTTATTCCTAAAATGTAACTTTATAATAGAGACTGCAATTACACTACCTTAAAAAAAGACAGTAAATCTATAAGCAGCACAGAAAAGAGTTAAGACTTCAGAGTGACTGATTTTTGCAAGTCAACACCGACTCACAGAGTGATTCTGCTTCGAGGTTATATTCATCAGTTTTGCATTATGAAGTTGAAACAATTTGAATTCATTGAGTGATGACATTTCAGTTATTTTGGATACTGGATCAGGACTTGGAAACATGTCTTTACAGATAAATGGGGTTCTCCCACAAGAACAGAGAAAGAAGTGGCTAAATTTGCAAAACCTGAAGTGCATTAAGTTTTTCTGCATCATTAACAGATAAAACAAGTTAATGGTTTTGGCACTACTGCACTGGGATTTGGGAGATGAGGATTCAGATCTTAGCTCTGCAGCAGATTTCTTGTATGACCTTGTTGAGTAATCCTATTTTTGTAAAATCACCAGTTAATTACAGTTTAAGACTTTCAAAAGAGAGAAAAGGTGCCTACCAATTTAGAGTCTTAACCTCATTTGCAGCTTTTGGTGTGCTACTGCAGTACATACAAGCAAAAACATTCATTGTTTTTCAACAGTAGAAAGGACTACCTCAACCTTCCCAAAGAATTCCAGCAAACCCGGGAGGCGAGAACAGGCTGAAATTTCTGAATCTAGCTAAAAAGATACATTCCAAGTTTAATTGTTTACAGATTTACAGAAAATCTCTTCCAGTGCATAGAAGTTTGTTCTTTAAAATATTTATATCCAACATAAAATCGCCTTTATTCTGAAGACAATATTTTGGCTACATCAATTATTCTTTTCACTTCAAGTACTAAGTGTATGGATATGGGAAGAAGGTTGGCTTTTATACTAGTGTACTTTTTCACAGCTGTGAGATAACACACTGTAAAACAGGATACAGTTCTGTACAAACATAAGGCCCTAATGCATTACGATACCCAGAAAGCAAGTTTAGCGAAATTATTTGGCAAGATTAAATTGCCAGTGTGGTTCTTTAAAACTGAACCAATCAATGGCACCTGAAAACTCACATCTCCAAAACTAAATTCACTTTGAGATTAACTTTCCTATGCTACTTACTCAAAATCTTTCTGCTCAGTCAGTTACTTTCTAGTTGCTATCAACTTAATTCACCCAGGTACAACTTATAAATAACCGCACTGAAACATCAAGTTCAGCCTAACATGCCCCAGAATATGTCTGCTTTTGTGGTACCACATACTGTTATCTTATTACTGTTCTTTGAAAACAATCTAAGAATCTAAGTCTAAATTAGTAATGCTAATACAATAGATTAAATTCCAGAAGTGATGAGTGGCAATATTCATTCATCTCAAAGTACAGCACTAGAAAGACATAACTGCATTGTAATGCAAATTACTGTGAAATCAGAGTAAAAGGAGGGAAAATGCCCTGTTTCTGAATAAGATGATGCTCTCTAGGAAAAACAAATTAATTATTCTTATCTTGTATGACACAGACTTTGTTTTATATCCAGCACTCTGGGACTTTCATGTTATATGCCATAACTTTAAGTTTTAATACCTCCGAACTTAACTATTCTCAGACAGCTCACAAATTCTGCAAATACCATGTGCATATTCTACATTCTACTGACGTGAACAGGTTACAGAGTAAGACATTGTGTACTTGAGACATTAAGAAAAAACAGCTCAAACTTTTTGGCACCTTGCACTGTCTGCTCCTACATACTTTACATGCCTACATACCTGTTTTCACTCTCAAATAATTCTGTTGACATGAATATAAGTTTTATCTGCATGAGAACTAGAAAATAGACACAAAAGCTATTTTGTTGATACATTAGAAAATGACAGCTGAGAGTTACCGTGGGAAGAAAAAAAACCCACTGGAGTTCTACTTGGAAACCGTTATATTTTTGTTTTAAATAACATGATATAAAGAAAGTAAACAATAAAATTTATTTAAGTTCCAACACTAATGTTTCTGATTAGTCAGCATGCCCTACAGGGAAGGACAACAAAAATAAGATATCAGTCAGGTACTTTGCTGTGAGTTGTGAGACCACCTCCCTGCATTTTATACTGAAGAGTCAGAGGGAACAAAAACCAAACAACCTTGACAGCAGGACCAAGAATCATGTAATGTTTCTTAATAGTCTTCCCCAGAAGTTTATCTGAAGGAAGAAAAACGACAGGTGGACCATTTTTATTGAGTGGTCTTACCCTACCCACCAAATCACAAATATAAGGAGCGTGGTCCCATTGTAAAGATACTTCCTGCTGCAGTTAACAGCAGATTCTTAGGAAGAGGAGGAAAAAAAAAAAAACACCAAACCCATATACATGACTTGTAACACCAACTATTTTTGGAAGCAAGGAACCTTCATCTAATGCCAAGTGGCATGTATCAAAGACGCATGCAAGATGCCAGTTTTCTAACTGCTTACCAACGGAAGAGAAAAGAAACTCACAGATTTCTTTCATGAAACCATTAATAAGCCAATCAACAAATAAATACAAGGGATTAACACTCCAATGTAATGATCATAGAATGGTTTGGATTGGAAGGGATTCTCATACTGAATCCAAAACATAACTTTATATCAGTTACTAGAAAGAAAATTAACTCTATCCCAGCTGAAACCAGGACAACCATCTCGTTCCATCCCCCTGCCATGGCCAGGGACACCTTCCACTAGACCAGGTTGCTCAAAGCCCCATCCAGCCTGGCCTTGAACACTGCCAGGGATGGGGCATCCACAGCCTCTCTGGGCAACCTGTGCCAGTGCCTCACCACCCTCACAGTGAAGAACTTCTTCCTTACATCTAATCTAAATCTACCCTCTTTCAGTTTAAAACCATTACCCCTTGTCCTATCACTACAGTCCGTGATAAAGAGTCCCTCCCCACCTTTCCTGTAGGCCCCCTTTAAGTACTGGAAGGCTGCTATAAGGTCTCCCTGGAGCCTTCTCTTCTCCAGGCTGAACAGCCTCAAGTATCTCAGCCTGTCTTCACAGGAGAGATGCTCTAACCCCCTGATCATCTTCGTGGCCCTCCTCTGGACCTGCTCAAGCAGGTCTTTCTTATACTGGGGGCCCCAAAGTTGAACTCAGTACCGCAGGTGGGATCTCACCAGTGCAGAGTAGAGGGGGAGAATCACTGCCCTTGACCTACTAACCAAAATTTGCCTATTGAAATTTCACCAAGTTCATTTAAAATGTATTTTGACCAATGTTCACTTAACATAGACTGTCTGCACATCATCTTATCAATGACAACTGTATTTTAGATTGCTCAAGATTTCCTATAGTTGATAAAAGTATCCAAGCATCATGTAGAGTTCATAAACCAGGTGTTCCACAAATTCTTCTCACAACATTTTCAAGGCAGCTAGAGATTTTAAATTTTATCTGCTCTTCATGTTATGCTGTCTTGCAGTGGGAACAGTTGAGTAAAGAAGCAAAAGTGAGGATGCAGGAGCAATAAGGAACAGTACATTCAAGGAGACAGGGGACAGATGTGTACAGGGCTGCAAAATGCTGAATGCCCACGACAAAATGAATTCTATGCAGTTGCCACTGAGGAAGAAAAAAAGGTTCATGAGAGTTCTGGTTCTACTACAGGAAAATTATCATTAGAGGTCGGAAACCAACTACTACCTAAAACCACCATATGAGGGACTGGACTAGCAAGAAATTGTACGTCCTTCAATAGGCACACAGCATTGCAATACACACAACACAGGTCACCAGCTTTTCACAGGACCTTCCCTTAGGCGAACCAAGTTCCAGCAACAAAAGAAAGTCATATAAGCACTACAGGGATTTTCCTTGCTTCCTAACCCTCTACAACCAAAATGTTCCCTTCTGTTCCTTGAGCTCCCAACTGTTCCCTGGGGCTGGAAGTACAGGTAATTCCAGCTCTCCAAAGAAATATCCTGTCCTCCTCTTCACACAATGACTAATGTATAACCATATTATAACCATATATATTATATTCATATATAATTATACAACTTTTACAATCAAGATCACTATATATTCATCAATTCAAGAATCAAAAACGAAGTATTAACTGACCTATGAGATTCCAAATGGAGCAGACTTTTTAAAATGCAGATATTCAGAATACTGAATGTAGGGCATTAGCAGCAACAATCGTTTCTACAAATTAAATCTCAATGGTATCAATTAGCAGATTTCTCAGGAAATAAGTAAAATGGGATTCTCAATTTAGTCTTTTATAACACCACTTCTACTACTCCATAATAAAACAGACTTTCAGAAAAAATTTAATCTTAAATTTTCTCAGGGCCTGTATTTACAGTATTACTTTGTAAATTAGAAGTTTCAGACACTTCTATCTCCAAATATTATAACAATGCTGCACATGTATTGCTCCAGGCTCTCTCACCCCCAATCCCTCTAAACTATTCACCTCTGAGTGGAATTTTCACTTTGCACTACTTTTAATCCAACCAGTCTGTCATACCACTGTGGTCACTATAGAAATCTTGAATTAGAAGAAGACAGACAGACTGCAGAGACATATTTTATCTTCCAAAAACCAGCTGAAGTTCAAGACGCACCCAACTCGACCTTTCTTTAAGAATATTTTTTCCACTAACTTTCCACAGTCTTTATTCTTGGAGAACTATCAGGCATCTGCAACAAGCTAGCACCAAAATGTACAAAAAGAAACAGAATGTAAGCCCTTGAGTTACATAATAACATTGGTCTGGCACACTTTCTCTTCCTTATTCTGTTTTCTTCATCTCTATCAGGAATACCATTTTAGATGTTGAGATGTTTTCATTCACAAATATTTTCTTGTTACTGAAAAATCAGAATGACCAAAGAGGGAAAACTGTACTACAGCATCTCAGTATTTCCATCGCAGAGTTTCTAAGAATAAATTTTAACAGTTAATACATCTAAAAAGCATGAATAAAATTTATTCAACTAAACCCATATAATTTACTTAAACAGCCTCAAAACCCAGAATTATAGTAGGTAACACTTCCTGATCATAAATTAAGAATTACTACAATGCAGGCAGCGAAGCACAGATTAAGGCAGAATTTGTAAGATGCCAATTTTTCTTGGCTTATGAATGCTTTTGTCCATCTAATATTTTGTAGTTAAATGTCTAATCACATTATTTTAACTGGCAAGAAGCAGATTACCTACAGAGGACTAAGGAAGAAAGTAGGGCTACAGGCCCTTATTAGCCTTTTCCAACATCAAATACGGTTATTTTACACAAAAGGCAAAGATTGTATCATTTGCTGACTGGATAACAAAACAGTTTTGCTTCATATTGCATATATTCACTGTACTGAAAGAAACTTTGTTTCGAAATCCTTCCATTTATTTTTCTTTAAATGACAAACTTCTGTGCCAGTTCTCCTCTTCTCTGTATCCAAGACAAGACTAGAATCACCCACTGTATTTTCTGAACCAGTACTCTGTATATTATTTAAATTAAAATGCCTAGAAATGACTCATCACACTAAAATCTCTCTTAGTATAAACTAATTATAGTGGGCACTATGACTATAGTACCAGGAGCAATTTTGCTAGTGAGAAAATAAAACATACATGTACAAAACATAATTCAAAACAAACAAGGAAAATGTTTACATGATTAACCAGGAAATGTATTACCTTCATTAGGAAGGAAAAATTTATGCAGTAACAGAAGCCGTGAGTTCCAACAAACAGCAAGACTTTTACAACAGTGCTATAATACCCTTTGCATAGCTGAGACCTATCAATGGTATCACCTGAAAGTCTAAACACAGCACTGATATTATTTAAATTAATAATAATAATAATAAACAGATGAGTAAAAATAAACCCTGAAAAAACTGAGATGTCATTTGCCTACTACAATATAAAAGCTGATTAAAGACATGTTTAATTTACAAACACTTCAAACAGGACAACTCACATTTCTCAGTGTTTGCAGAATTAAGATAAATGGACACCAAGCAGTACCTCTGCTTTTGTTAGTCTCTAAAGGATTCTTAAGAACCTTTTTTTAAAAAGGCGTCTTAAGAATCAGTATTCATATGATGAGTTAAAAGAGAGGTAATCTTCGAAAGTGTAAGACTACTTACAGAACATAGAGAAAACAATGATATTTAAAACTTACAATGCAGTAAAAAAATGCTTCAGTGCTCTGTGTATTCAACCTCATTTTTAAACAGTACTTCTCATGTAAGAATATGTTCTAAACTACTGAGCTTATAAAGCTATGAGCCAGGAGCAAACAGAAAAATACTTTGAACATCCCTAGTTCACTTATTGCTTGGCAAATGAAACCGAAACCTGTCAGGGTTGACCAAGCATACATAGAATGACAGTACAGATCTAAAATACTTCATCACCTCTGAGAAAAATCTGACCCATTTGGTCAAATTCACAGTTATGGAGAAAATTTCATTGCATAGACTCAACAGAGTTTTCCTCCACAAACACAGTAGTCCTTCAGCTCTCCAATTGCTCCAGTGAGTCTGCAGAAAGTAAGGCTAATGAGGTTTCCAGAACTACTATGCAGCCAAAACCAAAAATTAAAATTATTCCCTTTTGCTGTTGCTTTTTGCTGAAAACAAAAATTAAACAACCAAACAAATATGTGTTTACTGATATACTTGCATGTACTTTTTTATACACACAGACACATGCAAAATGTGTGCATGTGTGAGCACACGTGCATACTTGAGGTTTTCATTTTGAGGCTCTAGACACATCAGAAGTTAGGCAGATTTCCAAAAGATTAAAATTCTGTGAAGTCACAAAGTTGATCTTTCACATATTTAGGAACAGCATGTAGGTTTTGATTTTAATGTTCTCATGTAATTAATTACAATGCCTTTTAGAATAAAGGTATCAAAGCACAGAAACCTAAGCAGCACTATAAAGAATGGAATGAAGGAGTTAAAATCCAAGAGAAACCTTCAGTTCAGCTTATTATCAGAAAGCTGATATATCAGTAAGCTACTATAAATTAATTTGTGTTTACCAGTGGTAAGAATATGAACTTAGTCAGCCAGGTGAACACATAATAATGATCTTCAGGAATTAAAATATTTTTCCTAAAACAACTCTCAGAACTTAAGAAAGTATCTTAGATTTGAAGAAAAACATATGTGTTAACAAGGACGCATATAACTGGATTACTGTTGCATACAGTGTTTTGAGACAGAACACACACTTTAGTGCAGTACTATCTAATGCAAAACACAATTTACAAACAGCCTTATACCTTGTAAATCTAATTTCCCTCATCATTTTTTAAAACACGGAATTGATAGGGGTAAAAGCACTTGTGGAGACTGTAAAATCAATAATATAGAACTTCCCCTGATAAGTGTGTAACTTCCACTATTCAAAAACGGGATTCACAGCAACTTTTTAGGCTCTGAAAAACAAGTATAACTCTAAACTGACTTTTCCAATACAGTCTTCCAAAAATGAATTTATAAAAACTTTTCTACATGTAAGAAAATCTTTATAATGCAGTGCTATTCTTTTCAAGAATGATCCATTAAAACTTATACCTGAAGAACATTACAAATCATGAAAAAGCACTAAATACAACATCATATATACAGACTGTACATGCAGGTACACAACTAGCATGTTCTAGGATGCATCATCCTCTAGGATGAAATGCATACACAACCCTGTCAAAAAAGAATGTTAGAGAACAATTCCATATACATGACCTGCAGGGTACTGTGAATTCTAACCAACTGCATCAGCTAACAGTTCCTGTGAATTTGGCCCTTCTCATCAGAGCAGGGCAAGAAAAAGCAATTAGCAGTGATATTTCACATGGCTCTTAAAAAGAACCTTCTGAAACAGTCACCTAGACACTATTTCTTTATACAAAAACATCAGGTTAAAAAAGGATGTTTTTCAAGCCCAGTAAAGAAATCCTATTTTGTCCTGAAATCCTTCCTGAAACAATTATAATTGTTCATAATGGAGCTGTCGGTAGCAACTACTCACTTTGAAGTTGTCACTCAACTGTTACCATGACAACAAAAAAACCTTTTCACGCCTAAAGACAATAGGAATTTTGATCACTGACATTCATTCTGCTGACAGTTTGAGCGAAACAAAATTCTACTCTCTAAAATAAAAAATACAAATACCAATTTAAGATTTCAAGAATAATACTTTTTTTCCCCTCAAACATACTGCTCTCTAGAATTTTTTTCCCCATGTTTAGATTTCACACTTGCTATTGTGCTGGTTTCGGCTGCGATAGAGTTAATTTTCTTCCTAGTAGCTGGTACAGTGTGTTTTGGATTTACAGTGTGAGAATAATGTTGACAACACCCCGATGTTTTAGCTGTTGCTAAGTAGCGCTTATCACAAGTTACGGATTTTTCAGTTTCCCATGCTCTGCCAGCAAGCAGGTGTACAAGAAGCTGGGAGGGAGCACAGCCGGGACAGCCGACCCGAACTAGCTAAAGGGGTATCCCATACCACAGAACGTCACCCTCCGTAGGTAAACTGGAGGAGTTGGCCGGGAGGGGCCGACCGCTGCTCGGGCATCGCTCAGCGGGTGCTGAGCAATTGCCTAATTGCATTGTGCATCACTTCTCTTTTCTTGGGTCTAAAGTCTCTTTTTGTCATATTCCTTTTCATTACAATTATTATTACTGATATTATTATATTTTATTGTTATCATTATATTTTATCTTATTTTCATTCTTAAACTGTTCTTAACCCACGAGTTTTACTTTTTTCCCTGATTCTCTCCCCATCCCATTGGGAGGAGTGAGCAAGCAGCTGCATGGTGCTTAATTGCTGGCTGGGGTGAAACCGCAACAGCTATTTACCAAATACTTTGGTGAATATTAATTTTAGGATGTCTGGCAGAATTCTTTTTAGGGCAATGCAGAGTAAGTTTTGTAAGTCACTTCAGCAAGAAATCTGAAATCAGGGACTGACTTGTCTAAGTATCACCACAGATTGGTTAACTGAAAAAGACCGGAGGCAAAGCTGTGGGAAAAGCATCTCTGTCTTTTCCAATTGTTCCCAACAGCACACAAGATTTTAGTCTTGCCAGAAAATAAAGACAATTCTAAATGCTGTCATGTTTTTTTCAAAAATAATACTCTACATACTGCTTTGAAAAAAAAAATAAAAATTAAAAGCCATCATGTTTTGGATCCTGCAGATTCTTAAACATAAACCCCTAACTTGACAGGGCTATTCATTAGTCACAGCATGCATAAACAAACCTGGACGTTAGTAAGTATTTTCAGTTCCCTGACAAAAATACACAAGGGGATAAAAAGAGGAGCGCTTGGTGGTAATTTTTTCTCCATGCTACCACAAAACAAAGTAGTTCTTGTAGTTTGCGTATAACCACATGGCAATGTTTTTCTCGAACAAGCTAGCAAATGGTTATAGCTTGATAATCTCGTAATTTGCCATTATTTGTAGCTGTCCATATACTACAGCCTATCATCAGACAGTAATATTCAAAGCACATTTGGAACATCAGGTGTGATCACAGAACAAAGAAAAAAAATTTACTTCTTGGCTTAAATCCACCATGACATGTCCTATCAGGAAACATTAAAAAAAAAAAAAAGAAACTCATATGATGCAAGAATATATAAATGAAGATAAAAATGCAAAATGGCAGAAAAACTAGTATTTATATAGGTTTCAGAGTAATCACTTTGCTTAGAAATTTCATAATATACAAGTAAGGGATATGAATCAATTGGAAATGTAGTGAGATTGCTCAGGAAAAAAAAAAATTACTTTTTCTTTTGATATTAAGGACATTTGTTTAGACCACAAGAAAAAAAAAACCTGGACCACACTGCATGTAAATTTAGATTATGCAAATAAATTCATACAGAATATATGCTATCCTAATCAGTAAAATGTTAGGATTCTTCCTTCCACATTTTTTTAATCATGCACACCTATTTGAAGTTAACAGTTGCATTCATACAGATTCTTAAGTATTCACAAATGCCAAAAAGCCATTCTATCGTACACTGATATGTACATTTAGAGATAGAAATGTGTGTAATCTTACAGAATATGTGAACAGATGACATTTTCAATCCCTTGCTTGAACAAATGAAACAAGTAAACAACAACAGCTGTTTACAAAAACCAACAACAACAAAAGATTAAGAGTAATGCACAATGAATGAGAATGAATTCAAATTCTCCAGGACATGAAGCCTAGGTCAAAATTTTAAGCACAGAATACAGCCAACGTGATGAACTGAAATATGAAGACCAAAACAAAGTAACAGAAGAAAAGCACAAAGGAACAAAGAGAAGTTATTTATTCTGATATTACAGAATGTCCTGAACAGGAAATATGGATTCACTCTAGAACAGCACTTCTGGTGAAAGATTTCTAAAACCAATATTCAAGAGAGACATTTGGAAAGCATCAATACTGAGAAGTTTCAAGTTCAATGCAGAGAACAAAAATGTGTTCAATACAGAAAGAGTAGATTTCATTCATCAGTAACATCTTCACATCAATGAAAAGGCGGTGTTACATGGAGAATCGTGCATTAATTATTGATCTCTTACAAGTAAAAGGGATGACAGGAAACTTAAAATTTTGGGAGGAAGCATGAAATTGAGTGTTTGAGGAATTAAATTCTGAACTAAACATACAGTTTCACTAATACCACAAATACTTAGCAAGCCTGATCAAAAGTACCAAAAACGTAGCACGGAAGCAAAGTACTTCACAAGTATTGCAGAAGCCCCAAATCTATCTAGAGATAACATCCCAAGAACTTTTTCACAGGAAGAGACTTAAACCACTGCTAAGTCATTAAAAGAACACAGATGGAAAAAAAAGAACAGTATATGTTAAATAGTCCACTGCTGTTAGATACAGTATCAAAAAAATCTTCTTGTCTCAGTATTTAATTTCCTATGCAGCTGAATGGTTTGGTTTGTTATTTTTTCCAAATCAAGGGCATCATTTCTCTTGTCATCCAGAATTCATTAAGGTACTCAATCAAGTAGCAAAGGACAAAAAGTAGTTGACTTCTCAGAAAATACACACATATTTTTCTACCCCAAAAAAGTGTCCTTCTGTGAAGAGTTAGTGTTGAATTACTTATTACTGCAAGGGCAAGAACTGGTAGGGAGTCAAAGCCCATTATTTCTGCATATTGTTCTAAATCATGACCAAGCAATGCTGAGCACTGATTGCCGTTCTAAAACGCGCCATTTAACAATGGCAGGCTTATTCACACAGCTTAGCAGGTTCTACACGCAGAATGTTCTAAACCAGCACAAAAAAAAATTCTGGCATGTACATTGATTAGAAAAATAAACTAAATAAAAATCTACAGCATTAATAACCTGTATTTACTTTGTTTAAACCATCACACTATCGAAGTTAATGATCAAAACTTGTAGAGGCTTTATCACCGAAACTGATTGAACTCAAATTTCCTATGGGGACCAAATGTCTCAGAGGGACTAATGGAATTAGTTATATCAATATCTTGAATAGAGACTGGGTTGATAAAGACAATAATCACTAATATATAGTGCCTGGATATAGGGTTTTATGAAATATTAATGTAATCAATCCTTATCACAAAAGCCTCAAGTGATACCAATTGCCAGTATCACTTGAGAAATACAAGCCTTTTTAGGAAGTGTCAGAACTAGCTATTTGTCTTACAGTGGATCACTCATAGCTGTGCTTATTAGGAAGAAATACAGAGATATGCAAGCTACTCATGTTACGGCATACCTAATCTGCTAAAATGCAATGGATTTCACTTCAACAATGGATAAAATTTTTCAAGTGCAGCAAAATAAAAAGATCAGAATTCAAGATGAACAATCCACATTGTGATAGTGGTTTTAGAGTTGTATCTTTAGATATAACCATTAAAATGGTAATAAAAATAACAAGATTTATACATACATGCACACCTACATCTCATAGCTGTATTTTCCTTTGGTACTAAAATTTGTTCCTACGTTATTTAAAGCTTAACCAGTATTACAAGTCAGATAAGAAAGAAGTGATCTTAGCTCCATGGAGATTTACTGTACCTTTAACTGAAAATGAAGCATTGCTGAAAGTCACATCTAAAATAAAGGAATAAACTTTCATGCTGCCAACTACCTAATTATTAGCTGAAATAATTCTAAACATTTTCCTGTCTATCTTTAGCACTTTGACTTGCACCTTAATCACATACCCTCTACATAATACATAAAAGGGATAAGAAGAATGATTCCATTACTGCAATCTTTGGCTTTCCTTTTTTCTGGGAAACAGGCCTCATCTATTAGCGATTTCTGATTACAATTGTGCTCTACAACACTTCTATGTTGGATTCTCTGTATTTTAAAGTTTATTGATAAAATTAAGAAGTGATGGAAACCAGTATCAACTATCAACATGCACTCATGATATTAAACTAAAAAAAAAGCCAGCAAGTAAATCAAATTTTCTTTGTTGAATTATAAAGACCTCATATTTGGCAATTCATCAAATCCTATAAATGCTGCAATTTGTACTATGCACAGAAGCATTTAACTTCCACTGTATCAGAAAGAAAAACACTAGTTTTACTAGCAGAAAGGAACAGTGACTCAGAAACAATAGCTTCCAGATACCAATAATATTAATCATATTAATCAGACTATTTACTTCTAGCCTAAGGGCTACTGAAATTATTTCAATCATTATCTCGTTTTCCTGAAAGATCTTGCACGTAAAGAACTTCCAAATTCACAATCATCAGGATACATTACACAAGGCAAGTAGCAAAATTTCAGCATGTGTTCTGATTTTAGGGAAAGCAAGTTCCAAGTTAAAATTATAACCACCTCTTTCAAAGTAGCAAATAGAAAAACAGTAATTTTAAGTTGTGTTGTGTACTTAGCATTCAGAGAAAAAGTTCTTCACTTGTTTACACCACAAAACTATTTTGCCTCAAAAGTATATTTAGACATACTATCTGTTGCTTCTCATGTAAATATCTTTTTGGCTCTACATTCACAATAAATCATAGTTAAAAATCTTTTGCTCTTCACTAATCAAACAACAAAAGAAATCCTCAAGGAATTAATCTGAAGATCCCCTCAGTAAGAGAGTTGCTAGTGATTACTCAGTGACTCATACACTTACTGTCAGATTAGATTCCCAGGTAATTTCATGTACTAGCACCAAAACTCAGTGATCCAAACAGCCAGTAAACTGACTACACATTCTTTGAAACATACTTTCAGGGCATTGGTACTTTGCAAAATAAAAGTGCATTACATGTAACAAAAATAAGACTAAATTATTACCATTTTCATTTTAAAAACCCCCACCACTCCAGGTTAAATCTAAGAGCAACAGAAGAGCAAGTTGTATGGGAAGCATGATAGTAGAGTCAGGACGCAGGGAAACAACCTTCGTTTCTCTTTCAAACACCATTTCCATTATTGCTTCTGTTCTCAGTACTTTGGCATCATTTTTCCAGAAGAGTGCAAGAGGATGCTGCTTAGACAAAGACCAAATTACCAATCACATCTGACCAAGGTAATAGAAAAATATTAATTGAAGTCCATGCAGCAGCTTTACAGTTGTCTGATATGAAGATTGCAAAGTCACCTTTGTCCTCGAAGCATCTCCCATTTCTCCTTTCTGCCCTTTCTTTATCACCAAAGAAAATTTTCTCAGCTTCAGCACGTGAGAATTCTCCATACAAGAAGAACACAGCAATATGCACAAATGAGCGCAGCATGACCTGAGCCCTATCATGACAGCTTTGAATCCAGAATAAATCAACAGCTGAAAGGAAGCAACAGATGCCAGTTGGAAACAAATGGTGATGTTTTAAGCACAAAAGGATGGCCTTAGTACTGAGTACCCATGGTTGTTTGCATAGCTCTGACTTCCAAATTTTAAAGATACATATTGTCATGTATCAGAAGACTGATGGTACTATAATGGCGAAGTAAAAGCAACTTACATTCAAACTAGTTTCTGCAGATTCATATGGGACAATTCATACCACATGAATTTAGGAATTTGCTCTAAGGCAGTTTTTCTTTCCACTGCCCAGAAAGGGAATCTTTCTTTGAAAAATCTAATTCAACCATCTGAGTTACATTTCTAAACTTGAACCGCAAAAGCATGCACAATACACAGTGCCTCCAGCTGGGTTCCAGTGAAGGTTGCCAATATTTCATAAGATTTCTATGAAGTATATAAACATTTACAGCTTGGATCTGAGACACATGTCCTAACACTTATAGATCTCCACTCCCAAATCAGTGCACTTTATGATCAGCAGATTAACAATGATCACCAAAAAAGTTCTGGTTAGTATTCAAGCTGGGCTTAATACACTGTACATGATGCAAAAAGAAGCTGAATAAACTGTCAAGAAAAACAAACAGCATGAAGATATTCACAACTGGAAAAACAACCAGTGAAGAGGCCATAGTTTAAAAATAACAGAGCAGAGAATGGATTCATGTATTGGGACACAACTGCTTAACAGAACTAACTAGGCAACAGCATTGCTTCAAAGAACCTAAGCCCAAACACTTACTGCAGTTCCTGACCCATCCAGTACTGAGGTAGAAAAGAATAAATGCTGCAACTTACTATGTATCTGTAAAGCTTCCAACTTCTAAAAATTCACAGTTGTAATACAAAAAGCAGAGATATACTCTGTAGCAGTATATACTCTCTGTAGCAGTATACTCTACCCAACTTTAAGCTGAATCTAGAAAGAGTAGAGAATATTTTAGAAGAATATTTTAATATGCGTTAATATTAGTAAACTACACAGGAAGTTTCTTTCAAATCACTGCAGTAAGTAGACTATGCAAACTTACTATGTACAAACATTCAATAGCTTAGTTGTTAGGAAAATTTAGGTTTTAAAACATGTAAAATGATGACATTTAAGCAACCAAGGTTTTCAGAACAGCTTGTGCTTAAAAATAAGGGGCTTATCTTTATAAGCTTTTAGCATCTGACATATAGACCCAGCAGGGTGAGAGTGGGCAGAAAAGAATATAGAGAGAAAGCACAATGGAGTGAAATCAAGGCCCATGGTGCATAGCAATAGAAAAGTTTACATTAGCAAAGACACTGCAGGTTTATCTAATGTTTTCAGCACATGGAAATAAGGCAGGCCCAACAGACAGCAGCAGTAAATCCATAAAAGAAAAACATTCTGCCAGTAAAGGAACATAAAAGACTCTTAGCAGGCATTAATAGATTCATGCTGGTTTTCCTCAATTGGAACAATTCTGAACGGTGAACTGAGATTTTAGTATTACAAGTTGACACAGGTCACGTACTAAATATTCTGCATTTTATCCACCTACGGTAACACAGTGCAGAGAGAAAATAAACCTGCCTGTAAGGTTTCCATGTGAAGAGCCAGAATCAGAACAAAAACTTGATTGCATCTTTCCCTATCCAAAAGCTCTATCAACACTTGCTACTGTTCTTCAGACATCACAGAACCACTCACAAAAAATGGAGTTAAAACAACAGAAGTATCTTGGGCACACATCTGAATATCATTCTAATTAAAATCCAGTTGACCTCCAAGACAATATACATACATTTCTCTAATCGATATACACATGCTGACTTTTCATTAGTGTGAACAATTTATGACAGAGAAACTCTCGTGAACAATGTTTCTGGATCTCTGACATCACCTGGAACCCACCTTCCCTCACATCAGGCCAACAGAAGACAAAGGCACAATTAAAAGACTCCAAAATTATGGGTAATGCTCCAATTTGGTCTTTTACTTCCCTTTAGGCAACTTTTAGAGCAATCGGAAAGACAGAATAGCTGTAGAAAAACAAAGGGAAACACTCTAGCTTTTACCTGAAAGGGGACAGGAGGAGAGGAAGGAAAATCAGTAAAAGCCAAAATAGGCTGAGAAAGACAAGACAATTAAGTTTTCAGAACGGTAATAAGTGAATAATTACTCTTATACACCAAGACTTACAAACTCTGTAAGCCAGGATATATTTCGAATCTAGAAATCTTACCTAGTCAACAGCAGGCAAGCATGAAACAAATTATTTTTATTACAGCAACATTTGAATAGACTTAAACAGAGGGAGTAACCTGGTGAGAAACCAGAGCAGGGACAGAGCTAATGACACATCTTAAAGCAAGAAAGACAAGTTTGAACTTGATGCAGTTTAACAGGAGAGCCAAGAAACGGACTTTTTTAAATGGATGATGTAGTTAAAGCAGTAGGTAAAATGTGGATTACTTACATGGGAATAAGGAAGAGGAGGGAAAGTGCTACAGAGGTCTGAGAAGTTACAATAACCCTGGAGAGACACAAAGCCTCTAATAGGAGACTGTAAATCCTAAGGGAAAAGGAACAGGACTTCAACATTTTAGGGAAAGTGACAGCAAAGTGCAGGCACAGTTGGAATTTGAAGAGTAAAGGAAAACAGCAGAGATGCTGCCTCACTTCAGGAGAAGGCAGTAGCCACAGCAAAGACAGAACTAACATCAGCAATGTCACAGCAAGCAAAACTTAGTAGTACAACATCCAAGAGTTTCCAAGGAAAGAGACTAACACACAGCAGTGTCTGAAAACGATGGGTCTTAATTTCTGAGAAAGAGCTCTATGCCATCTGATTTGTCACTTTGAGCAAGTCATATCTGAGATAGACATGCCAGGGAAGCAGCATGGTTATGCAGTGCCCTGGCACCCGCCCCACATGAGGTCATAATCTCAGCCATTACAATCTTCTGCACTGTAATTGTTTGTCTTCAGCAAACGATTATTCCTTACCTAAAGTTATGAGTAAATGAAACCTCTTACAGGAGCAGAAAACCTGATGCAAATTTTGAAAAGGTTAACACCATCAGCATTATCTGCATTGCAGTCATCTCAGCAGCGTACAGAGGCATTTACACGTCAACAGGACTGACCGTCTGTTTCAAATAAGTGTCTATAAAGATGGCTCTCCTCAGCACATGAGAAAGAAGTAGTCTATTTTTTGCAAAAAATCAAAAAAGGGAATATAAGTACCCATTTACTACGTGCTCAAATTTATGCTCATGTTCTGCAGGAAGATGTCCTTCAAATGAGTTGCAGGACTCATGAAACTGGATTAACAATGTCATAAGTCATACACCTACCAAAATAACAGCATAAAAAGTGAGACTAAATATAATCAACATCCTATTTGAATAGATAGTATCTGTATTTAACAATTTGTTATAATTCAAATATTAGCTGACACTTTTTCAAATTTTAACATAAATCACTGTATTGGTTATAATTTTCCTATAGTTAATTGTTTTAAAAATAACTTTTATGCCTCTGCAATGCCTTCATTTCTGATTTAATAAGTTTTGAATTTACATAAAGAAGAAACTTGCAGATTTATGGCTTATAAATTTTCTACCAGTGCTTCAACTTTTTTTACTCCAAACTGTAACAAATTCCTAGTTTACATTTCTCAAATTATCAGCTAAATGCTGCGCAAACCAGGACCATTTCTAGGACCACCTTTAAAGTGCAGGATTTTTTACAAGTCAATGTTTCCTTTATGTATACTAGAAAGAACAATATTTCTCTCCAGGCTCAATTTCTAAGACACAAAATTAGTTTCCATGTTTAATTTCAAAACCAATTATTAAGAATGTAAACTCTCAGCCTTGTAGGATGGCTCTTTGATGTACATTTTGCTGCATAACCTGGACCCCCAAACACACCGAGTAAATCTCAAAAAACATCCAGACAAATCCCTGTAAGGATTTTAAAAGGATCCAAGAGGTATCCAGGCAGCTTCAACATTAAGAGAAGCAATCACAGTGTAAATCTTGGGAAGAACACTACTGAACTAACAACTACGATAATTCATTAACTTAATTCTGTAAGTAGATTAGTCAACTTCTGAGGCAGAAATGGTAATAGAAAGAAGAACTGAATAGAATTCTGAGCAACCCTCATCATTCAGGAAACCAAGTTAGTGTATGTTTATAGAAAAACAGCAATTTTGTTTCAGAACACACACATGCACAAATTACTCTAAAACAACAGAAATAATGCACAATGTTCCAAAACTAAAGAAACAAACTGCCTTTTCATGCTGAAATCCTCAGAATAACGGAAGTACAAGAGATTTAACATCTGAATCTCTAGTTACACGACACATTTACTTTTTTTTTTTTTTTTTTCAATTAAGAATATGTTAGAAAATAGCTGTTAAGAAAAAATTAACACAAAACTTTTAAGTGGTTCTGCTGGCTAAATATCAGTGTCATTAGAAGATGAACTACAATTACATTTCTGTGCATAAAAGCTTGAAATACCAGGTATCACAAAATATTTATTAAAAAAAAAGAAATATTCAAAGTTTCAGTCAGAATTAATTAGAAAAGTAAGTAATCCACATCAGAGCTATTGCTTTGCATCATATGCAGTTTATACTTTTGTCTCCTTTTAAGGACACTTAATAGATAACATTATCATAATGCCCACATTTTCCCTCAGAGTTTCCTCTTTTCTGACAAAATGATTTATAATGAATTGCTGCAATCTGCCATGCATTCATCTGATTACACCCTTACCACCAAGTGTAACCTGAGCCACGCTAGGAATCTGGAAAGAGACCTGAGGAGTCAGAAGGTAACCTGCTCGTTGAGCAAGCCAGAAGTGACACACGTGCCTAAAGTAGGCAATACCCAATATAACTCAACACAGGCGAAACTAGCAACTTACTACTGCCAACAGTTTCAAAAGTGCTCAGTTTAACACTGGGACAGCATCAATGCACTCGCAGTGTCACAGTTGGTACTGTAGATCACAAAGGTGCCACGTGTGGGAATGTGGAAATCTACTGGTCACTCATACAGAGCTGAGGCTTTTAATTACCAGTTCAGATATCACAGAACAGCGGAGATAATTTTTATTTTTATTTTTTTTTGTTAAGTGAATAAAATAGAGCGAGGAAAAAAAGGGGGCTGGGGAGGAGGCAAGAAGTAGGAGATAAGGAAGAGAGAAGAGACTTTCCGTATCAGAGGCATTTTATAGGAGTAGCCTTCTTACCTAGCTCCACTTTTCCAGGGAACCAACTGAGGAAAATCACGCAGAAACCGCAACACCAGCCCACACCTTAATCAGCAGCTCTCACTCACGATTTTGTGCTTGTATCTTCTGGACAAAATTTAGAGATGGTGATCTTGCAGCCTGCCTCATCTTTAACAGTTTTCCTCATTTTGTCTTCTCAGAGAGCAGCCTGTACTTAAGTTTTACACCCTGCAAGCAAAACTCTTTTTTCAAGTTCAATCTTGCTTAATGAGTTACTTTTTATTATGTGAAGCTTTTTAATGCGTTGTTTGTTCTGTCAAGCCCAAATAACCACTGACATTCTAATCATGAGGCCCCTTGGAAAAAAAGAAAGGGGGGTTTTGCTTAAAAGGAATCTTTATATTTGCCTGTAAAGCAATTATATCATGTTTAAAACATTTTAATATAAAAATAGCCTGTCCACATTTTAAATATTGCAGAGGATAAAATATATCAAATGTATTCTTCAGATTTTGATCGTTTCCTCTCTTACTTAAATCTGAATTTAATACATTCCTTTTTAGACATAAAGGAGATAGCTAGTGACAGCAGCACTAGCTTTCTTCACCAGTTCTTCCTAAGTCCTGAAAAAGGAATTATCCATCTAAAAAAGCAGAAACTGATCTCCCTCTCCTAATATGAAAGCTCCATTTTATTGTAGGCATCTATAAAAACCAAATTCTGTGGGGAAACAGCTTCTAAGGCCAGCTCGAATTTGGCACGCTATGTTCTCACATATATTTTGGTCAATTTTGCAAAAAAACTCTGCCCTCCCCTTTTTCCTCCTCTTCTCCCTGCCAGGGAAAGAGAACAGCCCTGAACCAACAAAGAACAAAAAGTACAGGAAGTCTTGCTCAACTGAGTTAGTTATTCCAAGAAAAATGCAACTATAAATCCCTGTCATACACGTGCATACTGCTGAATATTCAGAACTGCAATATTAAATAGTTACCAAGGACTTTGGTTAAAGCTACCAAACAAACAAATATTTTAATATTTTTTTTGTTATTCTTGATTGCTCTTTGACTGACCTCAGTATTCCTCAAAGTTTTTAGCTTAACTAAACTTGTCGGACTATGCTACAAAGAAAACTCCATTATTGTTTGGTTTCCTTAAAAGCAATTGCTGTCTCCTAACACTTTACAACATGATCAAGATTTATTCCTCTATCTAAAATACAGCAGCATTTTTTTTTTTAATTTAAGAAATGGATGCTAATTAAAGATGAACATTTGAAGTAGAGAGTAGCTCCCTCCTCAAAAGAAAAGCTCAGCTTAATGCTGCAGGATATCTTCCCTTTCCACAGTTAAGCACTGTCAGCTTGTTGCTTAGTTTCAATCATAATAGCTTACATACAATATTGCTATGACCAGAACAGATCTGCATTACTGCATGTGCAATCAGCTCCACAGATGCAATTGACTCATCTTGAATTCATAAAATTACAAGTTTTCACTCTCCCACACTGGATACCTTTTTTTTTTTCCTTTTTCTTTTTTAGCAGACAGAAAAAGTGTAACAGCATGCATGACTCCAAAGAAGTCTTGATCTGAACAGCAGGCTTTTGTTGTGAACTTGGTTTCCATCAACTTCCCTAGAAGATGAAATTCCAGTATTACAAAGGGCTGCAGAGGTTCTGATACTGGTTAGGCCAAAGGTCTATGGCAGCCCTGATAAACCCTAAAAACTGTTTTGCTAGTTTGAATCTAACTACTGAAAATGATAAGATCATTTGTCATGGTTTAACAGCCAACAACTAAAGCACCATGCAGCCATTCACTCACTTCCAACCCCCCCCCCCCCCCCCAGTGGAATGGGGGGGGGGGGGGGGGGGTGTAGTAAAACTGGTGTGTTGAGATTAAGACGGTTTAATAGGACAGAAAGAAGGAAAATAATCATGTTAACAATAATAAAATGACAATAATAATAATAGAAGAAATGAAATTTACAAAACAAGTGATGCACAATGCAATTGCTCACCACTCGCCAACCAATGCCCAGTTAGTTCCCAAGCAGCGATCGCCCCCCCAGGCCAACTCCACACAGTTTATATACTAGGCATGTGCGTTGGTTTTGGCTGGGGTAGAGTTAACGTTCTTCACAGTGGCTTGTATGGTGCTACATTTTGGATTTGTGCTGAAAACAGCATTAATAACACAGGGATGTTTTCGTTACCGCTGAGCAGTGCTTACACAGAGCCAAGGCCTCTTCTGCTTCTCAGCCCACCCCACCAGCGAGCAGGCTGGGGGGGGGGCACAAGAAGTTGGGAGGGGACACAGCTGGGACAGCTGACCCCAACCGACCCAAGGGATATCCCAGACCATAGGACGTCATGTTCAGCATATAAAGCTGGGGGAAGGAGGAGGAAGGGGGGATGTTCGGAGCGATGGCATTTGTCTTCCCAAGTAACCATCACGCGTGATGGAGCCCTGCTTTCCTGGAGATGGCTGAACACTGGCCTGCCAATGGGAAGTAGCGAATGAATTCCTTGTTTTGCTTTGCTTGCGTGCATGGCTTTTGCTTTTCCTATTAAACTGTCTTTATCTCAGCCCATGAGTTTTCTCACTTTTACCCTTCTGATTCTCTCCCACCCCACTGTGAGGGGGGTGAGTGAGCGGCTGCGTGGGCTTAGCTGCCAGCTGTGCTTAAGCCACGACAGCATGACATCATATGGTCTGGAATACCCCTTTGGGCAGTTTGGGTCAGCTGTCCTGGCTGTGTCCCCTCCAAACTTCTTTTTTCCCTCCAGCCTTCTTGCTGGCTGGGCATGAGAAGCTGAAAAATCCTTGACTTACTATAAGCATTACTAGCAACAACTAAAAACATCAGTGTGTTATCAACATTATTCTCATACTAAATCTAAAACATAACACTACATCAGCTACTAGAAAGAAAATTAACTATCCCTACCAAAACCAGGACTGAAAATTATAAGATCTCTGAACTATGCAGAATACCCACATCTTGACCTCTATGCATTTGTGTCAGAAACAAGAAGATTCTTTCTAAAGAGGAATCTTCCTATGAAGATTATCCCAGTCCACCAGCAGAACTCCAACTACATTCCAGAAACACTAGTACTTGCTCCGTAGCTGAGACAGGGTTGGGTTTTGTACTATTTCACATTTCGACATGAGGAAAGACATGTAACTCCTCCTACTCAAAAGAAGTCCTCCTACTCAAAATTGGGTTTGAATGTGTATTTCTGAGGCAAACAAAAACAATGACAATTTTCTAAAATGGCTACAATTTTCTAATATCCCAGTGGAGCTGAAAGCTCTGGCTTCTCTTGTCAAACATGGCTAGGATACTAGAGCTCTTCCTTTTTTCTTCGCCAAAGAAAAACTCATAAGGCCACCATCTTCTCCTCTGGGAGCCTAAAGCAACAAAAAATAGCAAATGTTCTTACAAAAAAGGTCTCTTACCATTCCAGGGTAACTGGGAAAAAGACATGAGCGCAGCCTTTGCAAGCTCTGCCAGAGAAAGCTTCATTCTTAATCTCTACTGATGAAGCTTATGAAAATCAAAGCATTATAAGCATATTTTCAACAACTTTTGAACAGTCTTCCTTCTACACTAAATATGAAAGAAAAATAACTTTACGACATCAAGTAGGTGACAAAATGCAAGCTACCTGGCTAATGCCATTCAAGCTGCTGTAAAATGGCACATTGCAGGTTTACTTGCAGGCTTTGGTGACCATTTGATGTTTAACCACCAATACTAACTTTACACTTGCTGCTACTTATCTTAAAGTACAGGAATCATAGATGGCAATATTTTCTTTGAATTTCTATACGAAATACCAAATCTGTGAAAATCCAAAGATGATAAATTACCTGAGGAAGTGTTTTTCAATCACATAGAGTATTTTCTACAACTAATATCTAGGTCAGATCTCTCATGTTGTGCCATAAAAGGAACAAGAAGAAATTTGTTATCAATCTCAACATAAATTCTATTAATCTGTAAACATTGTCCAAATCTGGAAAAGCTCCCAAGAAACTCCAATTCTGCACTGCATGAATATCAAAAATGAGTTACAATATGGCTCAAAAACACAGTCCCCAAGATGACCTCCTGATTTATGCAATTCCATAATTCACAGCCAATCAAGAGACCCATGCCACACTGAGTGACCTAGTATTGGAGACTGTATCTTGGTCATCTCCAAGAAAAAGCACAAACAATGTCCCAAGCAATCTTTAATGAACAAAACGCTGATTGCACACTCCTCCAGAACAGGCTATCATCAATGCTTGTGACCACATTTCCACAAAAATATCATACCAAAATTATTACTCCTTATGTGTAACAGAAAACACAATTACTTTCAAACAGTATGCAATTCTGATGATAATTCTGATCTCTAGAAAATTAATCTTGTCTACACAAAAGGCAATGTATCCTGAAAACAGAGCTTTTCCAGAACTGTGTTCAAGACTTTTATGCCATCCCAGTTGCAAGCCATATTAGATTAATGTCTCTGCCAACATATGAACTTAGCATAATGTATACTAACCCTCCCCACTGCATAGAGATCACAAACCAATTATGATAAACAGTAGTCTCACTGCCTACTTATTTTACTGGAAAATGTTCACTCAACAGAATATGACAACTAGAGTGGAATAAAAATCCTAATTCAGTCCTGTCTCTGCAAGCTATACTACTTCCCAGACAGAAACAGATGTATGTTACTATTCTGAAAGAAAATTCTGCACTGAAGATGAGCTCTAAACCGACTGCAGGAATACTGATTTTACATAGTTGGAACTGCCAAGTTATCAGTGGTTGTACACAACATAAAGAATTTCTCTTTATAGGTACAGGAACAAAAACAGTCACAAAGTCGGAATGACTTAGTGATGAAAGGAAGTAAGACCACCCAACTCTACATACATAAAACAGGATTTAATAATCTCAGTTGTGTATCACAGAAACTAATTATCTTATCTGAAAATTATTAAACACAAGCTTCAATGAAATGCAGAATAACTATTTAAAAACATGTAAGAAACAGAGAGGACAGAATTAAAAAACAAAATGCAGTTAAACAACAGGGATCCAAAAGTTCAGGAACTTCAATCTCTCTCTTTTCACAACAGAAAAGTGAGGACTTGGAACTCACTCAAGAGACCTTCATTTTGTCCAGAAGGTCACTGTGGAAACCAGGGAGTTGAGTGGCAGGCTCTTGTCATTTTGATCTTAAGGAGTAGGAGTGAAAAGGTGTGCATTTGACTAAGCATTTAACATACTTTTGGGAAGAGAAAGCTTTTGACATCAGCTGCCATTTACTGAATTTCTGTTGTCTTTAGTTTCCAGCTTATTCATGCCTTTTATCAAAAAAAAAGGCCAGAAAAAAGGAGAAAGATTACTAGACTACAGCGTCCTCCAAAGTTAGGCCAAAGGACAACAACCACAAGCAATCATTGTAGTTGACCTCTAAATGGCTAACTCTGGTTTCACTAAAATCCAACTGGTACCTTTGATCAGACAGCCTGGTAGTGCTAGAGAGATACAAATATGCAAGTAAGTGCCAGAATTTATTTCAAGAAATGCAGAGAAAACTGGTTAAATGAGCACTATGCAGAACCACTTTTGTTTCTATTCACAAGTGACCATCACTGCAGCCTTACAAAACTAACCCGTACCACTGTGTCTGCTGCAGTTTATGAAGACTATCTGTCAGGTTCATTCTCTGGATATGAACATGTTAATAATTAACTTATTCTCTTATCCTACTCTTCAAATGTGTTACACAAAGATGAGTAATAGCACAAAACTCCTGTTCCAACTCCGATTTTCCCCTCCCTCTGTTACTGTTGCAGCATGAAAGGCAGGGACTTCAGATTTAGACACAATAAACAGAGATTACATTCCTTTATTAAGGTGTGCCAGAAACCTGAGATCTTTCAGCCAAAGAAGTATTGTAACACATTCCCTCTAATTATTATGCAATATTACAGTCTTCCACAGCAGGAACAGCAATTTCATGCTTAGAATCCAACCCATTCATTAGAAAACTGTTATACAGCACTCTCAGAAGGAAGGATTTTTAATAAAACAGGACTGTTGAGTCAAGAAGATAAGAAGTAAGAAGCTTGTACAATTAAGCTTTATCACAACGCTAGCATTTATCACCTTTCAAGATGTGCACATTTTTTGTGAATTGTCTTAAAAGCATAATGACAGTAAGTACTTTTGTTTATTTACCTTATGCAATTCTGCATAAAAAGACTTAAAATTATTCATGTTTCTGGAAATCTGTATAACATCCATTTCTCAACACCGTAGATACTGGTCCCTAATAAATGACTGAAATCTGAATACATAACTCACTTAAAAAAATCTCCAGGGTTACAACTTCATTTTTCCAGTTAGAAAAACTCTCAATATATTTAGTAGGTTTAGAAATAAAAAAGTATTTGCTTTAAATACATGCAAACCTAATTACAAAGTCAGGCACAAAGCATTCTAAAACTCTATTTATTTTTTTCAGCTTCTTAATTCTCAGATTTCATGAATTTTTTCAGAGAACAAAGAAATGGAAACAAAAAAATCTGTTAACACAAGCATCATGCTACAGCTCTATGTGCAAGTCCATTAAAAGGTAAAACTTAAAACACAACATACCTGCATGACACCTCGTAGAATGGATATCCCAGCAGAGGAACAGAGTTTGAAAATCCAGACTGACTCGACATTGCCTTCAGGTATTGTATCCACTTAAATCATTTCTATATGCCATATGTTAATTCCTTACCAAAAAAATATGTATGTCTGTATCCATCTGTACAGTAGTTCAAAGCTAACTAAACAGAAACCAAGTGCATCTTCGAAGGTCTTGAAGATTCTGCCTGCATTTCAAACTGCTTCCTCAGTAGTGAAATTCCTAAAAGCCAACACCCTCATGACATCACATACTACAAAATCATAAACATGCAATTGTTTCAGTGAAGCAAGGACAGCCCGTCATTTTTGACTCGACATAAAATCCTGCACCGCATTCTTCCTGAAAGCACAGTGCCTTTCAGGCTGGCGAAAGGCAGAGAGACCTGCTGTCTTCAACAGCAGCCCTGCCTTGGCAGTCAGCCAGCAACCAGCAGAACTTATTGCCAATGCCGCAAATCCCTCCTATCAGCTAATGAAGATCCAGACTGCAGGTGAAAAATGATTTTAGCCCATGACAAGAATTTCCTTGAAAATGCATGAGATCCATGACCTTGAACTTAGTGACAAAAATTTATTTTAAAAATTTCAGTTGAATGTACAATGCATGCTATTGTTTTACAAGCAACATCAGATTGCATCGCACATTACAGTAATACGAAAAATCACACTGAGTTTTCCCCTGCTAAAAAAGAATCCTATCATGCTACACTCTCAACTGCATAGGAAAGCAGGAGGGAAGGATAGGAGATGGAATCTTAAACCACATTATTTAAACTACTGAATACAGAAATAAAATTATGTGCATGCATTCCTGTAGTATTTTACTACAGCTTAAATCAAAGAAATATCAAAAGCGAGATTTCTTTTGATATACAGTACAATGGTAAGTTACATGAAAGTTTATTTGGGCATGCCTTCCTCAGGAGAGGAAAAGACAACTGGAAAGCAGGAAGACATGTGAGTAGCCACAGTATAGCCCAGTGGCATGACTAACGTCAAATAGACTTAAATGATTATCTACCTACACTACTCTTAAGACTAAAAAAGGTGTACAGTGCTGTCACATGAAGACATGTTTAGTTTAAGCAAAATATTAAATAAAACAGATTTTTAAATTATTTCATTATCTGTGCTAGCTGTACTGGGAAACATTAAAATGTTGAATTTAATACCGCTACCCCATGACATATTATTTACTCTCATATTATTTTGTCTCTCAGTTTTGGAAAAAGACTGAATCAGTTTCACTTGGTTTATCACAAGTTTATAAGCAACTTCTCAGTCATTAGGAAAAAGGTTCAGAACTCTGCCACTATTCTAGGTACCTTTTAAAGTCTGACTTAAAAGAATGGGTGCTTGTTCTTCTACCTTAAAAGTATCTTAAATTTGAACCTAAATCTGATCTCAGTGAAACGTTTAGTTTCTTCTTGATATAACTCAACTGTTTGTATAGTGTTTTAAAAACACTGTGATGTTTCACATTGCCTAACTATTATTTGTCAAGGTGTAAAAAAAGGGCAGTTTGTTTGTGAAACATGATAACAACAGTTCAAATAGAGATGAAACAATAGGGGGAAAAACCCCAAAACAATCACAGGCTACAGAATAAGAGCTTGGTCCTCAAAAAAATAGGAATGCTCATTAATTAGCTCTGCACACTGTCACAGATAGAGCTTAGTCGAGTAACTGACTGTTCCCACTAGCTACAATTTGGGGAACTACAGGCCATTTTACACAATAAATGCAATGTACACTTGAACACAGAATAACATGTGGATAACATAGGTTACTGCATACAGCACCAATTTCTGAAGTCCTACAAAAATGCCAGGATAACACAAAGAGAGCACAGTTTGCCCAAAGAAGTAATTTTTTTTATTAGCCCAACTGATATGTCTGGAAAAACAAACAAGCTTCTGGGCACAGCATTTTGCAGCAATTTTTATACCTCTCCTGGCTGTAAAGAAAAAGCTTGAAAAGGCAATTCAAGCACAAATGATGTTATGGTATCAGCTGAATTTTCACAGACTTGAAAAAAGCAGCTTTTATAGGCATAATCTCCCTCATGTCTAGTATGGAGCATTAATTCCAAAACCCACGACCCTCAAAAACCACAAAGATAACAGCAAAAAAAGTTGTGTGCATGTGAGAGGAAGAGAAAACCCTACCAGGTCTGTCCAAGTCATCTCTCCCTGCTGCCTAATCAGGGATGTTAGGATAAAAGTACTGTTAGCTTTCATCCCTACTGCCACGGCTGTTGAGGGCCATGTAAGTCATTCTGCTATGCTGTTGTGGTGGGACCTGAGGAGACATCTTGTGTGCCTGTCCCTAAAGCACTTATATTTCTATCCTGTGTATTTACTAATTTTTTTTATCTGGTGCCTCCTTGACACTGATAATCACAGCATTAACACATTTATCCAGTAATTCTCATCTCGGAATGATTCTTCTTAGTCCCAGCCAGGATTTAGGGTGTTTCCATTTGATTTGCCAGCTGAAAAGAATGTCAGTGTCAAGTCAGCAGATTACAGGCTTATAAACCAGTAACCTTAGAGGCTGCCAGTGGCTTGCCATGCCATTTTGCAAAAATCACTCAGTCCCTTAATGCCTAGTTTATCCACATAATAAGGAAAATACTGGCTGACAGCAAAGGAATGATGTGAGGTTAATTTTTTTTTGTAATTAAGTATTGAAATCCTCTGATTAAAGATTTATGAAGGGATAAAACAGCTGTAGCATTTGAGGGAAAAGATGTGTGGGAATATTCAGAATAGAGTGTTCTTTTTGTCTCTTGCTCCCAGCTCTAACATAACAGAAGCATTATTGCTCCAAAATTTCCATTTAAATATAAAAGCCATTTAAATTTTAAAATGTGGTGAAAACGGCACAGTTTTCAAGCGAGTGGACAGCATTACATAGCATTTAAAGATAAGGATAACCGAGATGACAATAGGCAGACTAAAGCTGAATTAAAGATGATCTTTACAGAAGCAGAATCCTTCATTGGTAAGCATCATACCAGTTCAGTGATTTGGAAACCGGAAGGGAAAGTGTGGCATAAGAGGGAGAAAGGGGAAAGAGAAAGTCTGGCAAGGACCGAAAAGAAAGCCTACACACAATGATACCCAACGTTTACCAAGTGCCCCTTTTATTTCTTTCCATATGCAGGCTTGTTTACAGCACAGAACTACTTCTGGGATCCAGACCTACTTGCCAAATACCACCTGCAATAAAAGAAACAAGTGGGTTTCGTTCCAACTGCAGTCATGTTTGTTTGAGTTTTACTTCCGTGTTTTAGTGCCAACAAACTTACTTAAAAATAACCACATTAGTATTTTTTGGCATAGCATGCCATGTAGTACTTACTACTTTACTGGAACAAAATTAAGCAAAGAATATAAGTTTGAGACACAAATACCGCGCGTTCCAGAATTTACAGTGACCTTAACACTGAAGTAACTGCCCTGTTAGCTATTACAGCATTTAATGCTGCTACTTGAAAAGGTATGCAATACTTAACTGAGGTGTAACTGCACTTCAAAAAGCAAGGATAGGCTGAAAGGCTGGAGAAGAGCAAGCTCATGCCCACTTTGACGTTATTTCAAACAAGTAGCATCCTTGGTAAACTAATGGAAAATTCATTTAAATTAAAATGGCAACTTCATAAAGTCTAGAAGTGAAAGCAGGCACATTGTAGACACTTATGTGATGATATATCAAAATGCATACAAGATGTTTAGTATTCATAAAAATAGAATGAAGTGTCATGCAGAAATTATTGTAACATCAATACCATAAATCAGTAATTTACTCCCATACAAAGTGTTATATTTGATATATTCCCTGCCTGCTAAGAAATATATTAGACACTAAAATAGAAGGAAAAAAAAGTTACAGGAAGTGTAGGAAAAATCATTATACGGAGTTTGAAAATAACGGTATTACTTACAAAGAAAATATTACAATTATATTCAATATAATGAGCAGTACTTAGAAGACATAATGGAAAGTCTTTTTTTCCTTTCTGTACGAAAAACAAGAATAAGGAAATATTCAACAATACTGAAGAATAATGGCAAATTTGAAATGGAAGAAGGACAATATCACTGAAAACTCAAAAGTCATCCAGAGCTAAAGACTAACTGGATACTTATATAGGAAAAAAACAAAACCGAAGAAACAAACAAACAAAAACCCCAGAAGTGATAACAGAAAAGCACTGGAAGGGAAGAGGACTTGAAAACAACGCCAGACTTTGGGAGAAAAAAATCCATGTGAGAAAGCAATCTAACCTAGCTGCTGAAGGATGTCTTTTGCTCTTTTCTGAGGCAGACTAGTGGGTTCAATGATAATGAATAATCTCTGCTGCACTCCTAAGCTTGTTGGTCAAACAACTGAACTAAGATTTACTTTTTCCAGCCTAGGTTCTCAAGAAAACTCAAGTGATGATTGTCACATAAGCAGATACAGAATAAGCAGGTTAGTTGTTGTTTTCAGGTAGGCTACCTAATGAAAAATAAAAGTGAACAACCTCTGAAAGAAAATAGGCAGCACATGAAGATGTTTGTATTCGGACCTAAATTAAACTGGGTTCTCCAAAGCAAAAGAACTATTTACCTGCTCCTCCTACCCCACCTTCCAGTCCTTAAAATTTCCCATTTACCTGCCCTCCTAATACCTGGTTGCTCTGTTCACCTTTCAGTAGCTTTCAATTTCTCCAGCCCCTCTTTTCCTCCTGCTGTTAAGGCAGCTTTCTTGCCATATACATGGCACTATCCGAGTAGGCCTGTTACAAGCTTGTTCAGCTTGATAGCCCATTTATCTAACCTAGAGATGGTTGACTGTTACCCATCCTCATCCTCCATGAGCTTTATGTCATTCCTAGTAAGAACTTTAAAAAGTAGTAAATATCCCAAAGAGCAAGCAACAGTTGATTAAACTGTTACAGACTTCACAAAGACACTGAAGTTTCCCCACATTTGCTCCATATACTCCCTGTCCATATACTGTCATATCCCAAAATATGGCTAGTGATGCTGACACAAAACTGATTCAAAAGGCAAGATTCCCAAGAAAAGCAAGAATCTCTGCTTAGTTTCTCAAGCTTGTCTGTTTCTTATTTATTTTTAGAAGAAAAGAGTGAGTGTAAAGCTACCTTCTCAAACTGAATTCTGGAACACAAAGATAGCATCTCTTATGATACAAAAGTAAGCAAAATCTCCTTTGGAAGGAGCTTTAAATTTGCAGTTGGGCCCCATGTTAGCCATTGAAAGGCTGGGTAGGTCAGATGAAAAAGTACGGGGCCAGGGGGAGGCGGATCTACTTGTTCTTTCCTTGGTATCCAGGTTTGAGATTTGAACTTCACTGGCTATTACCAAATACTAGCACCAGAAACAACATACAGGTTTTAAGACTTTTCAAGCACTATGCAATCCTCCATCACCTGTCCCCATAAGTGCATCTCTGCTCCTCTCAAGCAGGCATCAGAGGTGGACCGTCGCCTCCTCTGCAGAACAGCGCCATTGCACGGCCATCCTGTACAGCAGTTAACAGAGTCCACTCTGGGATGTAAACCAGAGCACTGAAATTTAAAACATAGCTATTCTAGGTCATTCTTTGTTTCACTTTATGAAAGCCTCTCAGTGGCAAAATGCTTGCATTTTGACTTGCACGCACTTTAAAGAGAGGGAAAAACATTTCTAATTTTCTAGATATGAAAACGTGTAACAGTTATATAGGACCTGGCTTTCAGCTGCTTCTGCAACACTCAAGTTGCAAAAAGGTTCCTTTGAAGCAACTTGCATACCACATGAAATTGTTGAGAAAGGCAAAACGCCAACGCACTCCTCTCTGTGACCATGCAGGCTGGTAAGAGTGGTGGAACTACATAAAGTAAAAATAATGAGGGCCTTGAAATATAAAGTATCTGAAATTTAAGGAATTTATTTCCATTAAGGATTTGTCCTTCAAGGAATAGGGAAGTAAAAGGAGCTGCAAGATATAGCAGTAGGTTTTATTTTAGGTACAGACACATTTCTGCATCCATAAGCTTTATCTCAAGCTGGCACATATGAAACCAAACAATTCTGTTTCATTCCATGCTCCTCTTCAAAGACACACAAGTCACACAGAGACATCAGCAGCACTGGCTTAAAAGTAGTTGCCCTCTAGACAGATACCAGCTTCCCTGTGTTCTGAACACCAGGAATCAGTCACTGAAAACATACAATAAAAAGCTAAATACTACTTGACAAAATGAACTTCAAAAGATACTTGATTTGGAAGAATTCCACAATGAATACTTTATTTGGTACATTAAAAAAAATAGTAAGTCTGGACTGAGTCTTTCTGTCAGAGTCTGAAGCTAGATTTTAAAAATTCCTACACCTGAAACAAAGCCTAGAATTTACTCTAAACATTAGAGAATTCATAGTGGAGGTACTAGCACTGGTACGTCTGCTTGCTACCTTAGTCCTTCCAGACATTCTTACTTGTGTTAAGAAATAATATTTTTAGTATCTTTGTTCCAATCTGGAACAAAAAAAGCAAAAGTTATTAAATTCTCATTTAAACAACGTAATATTTTCAGCCCAAACATAAAACTGCTCTTAGCTATTTTACTACTAGACAGGCTGTAAAGATGCTCAAAAGTCCAACACCAGGGCCCTGACTTGCAAGGCAATCTAAACAGCATTACCCAAAGCCCTTCCACCTGCAAGCAGTTACAGTGCAGCCTGCACAGCCTCCATTGACCTGACGCATTCCAATTCTACATCAAGTCAAAAATCACAGCTTAAGTACTAATCATGCATCCCCATTAGTACTTGAACGCACATCTTCCTAGCCTTTGTGCCCAAACTGGAGATGGCACACCTCCCTCTCTTGCCTCTTCCACTCTTCCTGGAAGTTGCCACTCCCCATTTATAAGTAGCTTAAGGCTGCATTCCTGCTACTCTCCTTCTGGTGCTCAAGAGACAGGATCTTTCTTCAGGCTTCACATATTAATACTGCCACCATCCCTCTACCATAATGTTCCATGGCACCTACAGACAACAGGTTTTAGCACACAGTTCTGTAACAACGACCAACGCAGAATGGCCGGAGGGCCACATGGAGTTATGTGCCAGTGGCAGCTTAGCCCTGCCCACCAGAGGAACCCTTTATGGCAAAGTATCTGTCCCGGGAGTTAGCTAGAAAAATGTTGCTTACTACTGTACCTCAAAGCAAAAGCAGGTATGCTGTTGTGGGTAAAACCTGCATCACTGAAGAGCCAAAACAGAAGCTCTCACGTCCAGAAACAACCACTGCCCGTGCAACTCCTGTGCAAGACTGTGTTTTACACTGCAGCTTCCCCGTTCCTCAGACATCACACCTTCAGAGATTTTTAAACAAGAAACAGAACCCAGTTACTGGTTTCGGTTACAGCACTTATTTTTGATGGTTTTATTCTGAACATAGAAGGTGGGATAGGTAACTAAGCAATGGCAAACAAAAACCTAAAAGCTCACAGACCAAAATAAGCCACTTAAGGAGCCTGGAGCCATAACGTCCAAATTTTGACATAATTATTTCACTTATTCTGTATCTCAGGTAACTTCTACCACTAGATGTTTCAAGAGTCAGCCCTGAATTCTCAATGGTTCTCACTAATATTGCATAATAGCAAATACAAGAAGAAAGCATGTACTAGAATGGAGATTAAAAGACTACAATCTTGATCTAGATGTCAGAAAACCAATCCATGTTTCTTTACCATTTAGCAAGTGTTCAGGCAGAAGCTACACAACTCTTTATTGTGGCCAAAGGTTCACAACTGATTCATGAGCAACTGAACGTGCTTTGCATCCTGCCTGTCACAGAGATAACCCTGTCCTGTTGAACTAGAGCAGTGAACATTCCTGCCTGCAAACCTAAAATCACAATGCAGTTGCTGTATAACCAGGTACTGTGTTCTCAACCAGACCTTTCTGCCCTACAGCTGGCTACATAGGTCTACAACAATTTGCAGAACGGGCAAGAAAAATTCTTGTCAACAATAAAACATCAGGATGTCTTCTGGGGCAGAAGAGGAATACCTGGGCTGTAAGTTAACCTACTGTGAGTCATGAAACCTCACAGATATAAAGCCACTGACCACGACGTGGACAGGAAGGGGGAAGTACTCTCCTCACGACCTTGCCTTCCTCTCTAACTGCAATTCCAGCTGAAACAGCCACAAGTAACCTGCCATGGGAAATTAACTTCCAAGCTCACCTGATCACTACCAGCAGTCAGAGGTACACAGATGTTAGTTATTCTGCACCTGTGCACATAAACAGTCTGTACTGTACAACTTTGAATTTTAACCGACATAAACTTTGGGGGATGATCTCATCCTCAAGACTAGCAGGAGATGTTACCTGCCACCACCAGGTTCACTCTGTATCTTCCCCATGACCTTTACCCAGGAAACACAGTCATACTTATTACCAGCAATCCATTGTCTGCCAGTGGACTGGAAGAGGGAGGGAGACTGCTGCTGCTGGAAAGCAAGAGGTTCACCGGCCGCGGCCCAGGCTGCAGCAGTGGGCATCAGTGACACAGTGTTTCATCACCGGAGGGAGTCCTGCTGGCCTGGCACTGCCCTCACACTGGCTTTGGAAGGAGGTGACAAGAGGACCAAACGCCTCGTCCCCCCAGCTTTACAGCATATGCAAATCATGAGGGCTGCCACGTGCAATATGCTGAGGAAGCTCAGGTCAGGTCTAAGAGTCTGGTGGAGAAAGGCTGCAAGATTCACATGCCTGAAATCCAGTGCTAACAGAGCTGCAAGGCTGTGAATCCACACCAGCATCACCACTGGCCAAAAAGAGAATTCCAAAACAAATCAAGCAAGACACCCCCACCCCCCCCAAAAAATAAAAATAAAACTAAAAAATAAATAAATAAATAAAAATAGAGAAGCCCAAACCAAACTAGAATCCCACCTAGGTCCTCCTAAAAGGAAGTTCATCAACTTGACCCATGTAGACAAGATTTTTCCAAAGAGTTCTACACAGCATAGACTTTTAAGGCCTGTACCAGGTACTGACTACCTTCAAAGACCATTCGGATGTGATCATTCCGTTTTCTCTTACTGCATTTGTAAACACAAGAGTATAAATCTACCTACTATAGAATCAGCAAGCATTCCACATTTCAGTTCAAAGAAAAATCAGAGAATCAAATTAAATTACCTCTCTGTATGAAATAATTCCATATTCTTAAATCTGAAATAGTTCTTCTAAACGACAACAAAAAGGCGTTCGTGAAGACTTGACATTATTATATTAAAAAAAATACAAAGGGCCTAAAATGGGATGAAGCTACTTTATCCTACTTAAAATCAAATTATACTGGATAGAGACAAATATTTACTGCCGAGTTACATGAAAATATTGAACAGAAAACTAACCAAAATGATTGAATAAAAATTTAGTCTGCCAAATAAACTTTACAGGAATAAACTTTTGCTAAAAACAAACAGGAAGTCTAGTATTTCACTGAATATGGATGCATGTAAATTGGACTGAATTGATTTAATAAAAACAGTCACTACAAACACATGTAGAAGCCAGAATGCTGGTATTATAAGCAATTTTAAAAATTACTTCGAATTTAGAAAGCAGGTTACTCTCTACCATGACCCAAATAAATTTTAATTTACTTGAGCTACCAGAAGGTAGGAAGTTTCTCTGTCCAACAGACAGAAATCATTAATACAAATAAACAGATGCCTGTTTAATGGCATCCAAACTTCAGCTTGCTGGCCCTTGATGAAGCTCCAGAGTATATAATGTACATCTCATAGGACTGGAAATAAGGAAGGCTGAGTCTATTTTTGATCTTTAGGATAAACCAAAGTCTTCTACATAACAGGACTGTCATACAGTATCCTTTTTAACTCAGACATTTTATGTTAACAGCCCTAATAAATTCTTCTGTCTAAGAATAACCTATTCAAAATTCTTACTAGCAAATAAACTGTAACTACAATACCTTGTAAATTGTGCAAATCGCATACCAGATTACAGAAAAGCGTTACAATTGGAGACAAATGAAACACTGTCATTTCACTTTAAAACTGGCAATTTGTATAATTTGACATGCCTCAAAAGAACAAGAGTAAAAAGAAACTGTAGGGTGTACAAACTCCTGAGGTCAGGGTGATAAATGAAACCACTTCCAAAATAAGCTTTCCTCTTTAAGGCTTCTAAACCAGAGCTGGCTTTCATTCAGTTAATATCACTGTTACAAGTAATCTAAAATATTCTTGATAAAATATTTTTAGTATTGCCTCCAGCATATTAAAACCAGTTGAAGGTCATTATGAGGATGGGGAAAAAAAAAAAAAAAAAAAAAAAAAAAGAAGTTCAGACACAGGAAAGTTAACAAATTCATTCCTAAAACTACACAAAATATTTTGAGAACTCCGTACTTAAACCAGTTCAAGATTGTTTGTTTATAACTATCATGTTAATACATTATAATCTGAGCATTAAAAAAAAGAAACAACATATCCCTTCAGTTCTTCCATTACATCTACTGAATTCTACTTACTTGTCCCCACAGGCACACCTGAACTACTGAAAGTAGGGTCAGTGGGTTTTAGTTAAAAAACAGAAACACTGTATATATAGTTTTAATCAATTTTATGTCATCCCAGCCTCCCTGAAGAAATATTTAATTTGCTTAATTAGACAGATGGCACTGTCTTTGTATTTGTTCACTGCATTTAAGAAAACTTTTTCATTTTCTAGGCCAATTCATGTGTCACTAAATGACAATTCAGCACTACAAACTAAAGCAGAGAGAAATCTAACCTGTTCTCTGAATGTAAATATTTCATACCAGTCTTTTTAAACAGTCAACTGTTTAACCTCTTCATTCTGTGTTGGTGTAAAAATTTATTTTATTTATTTAACTTTGGCTATTCTTTTGCATATCACTTCAATCTCAGAAGAAATAATACTCAGGAATCCTTTATATTCTATTACAATCTTATGACTTCCATTACGATACACCATCTTGAAATGGAAGAAATTAAAGTTAACCATGAAATGATACAATATAAAACACACATCTGAATCACAGTCACATCATTAAGAACTGAACTGACTTCATGAAATTCTAAAAGAACAATGAGATTTATGGAAACACAAAAAAATGAAACACTTAAAAGCACTAGGAATGGCAGTGTGAAAGGTAACAGGGGCCACAAGTTTTTCAAGTGCATGGGATGCATTTCTGTGCAAAACAGAGCAGACAAACAGGACGTCCCTTAAAATATACACTGATGATTTACACACACACAAATATAAAATTATATTTTGATTAATCTCCTGAAGCCTGTGAAATGATTCATGTTTACAACACCTGACTAACCTCAGGTGCTTTGCCAAAAGAGAAGAGCATTTTTTTTCCTTCCCTCCCACTAAGAACAACAAGGGTAAAAATGCAAAGGATATAGACTCAAACCTAGACAATAATACCTATGATTTGCCATTATAAGAAATAGCTACATATTTTCCAAGATAAGGCATGATTTCATTCGCAATTCAGCTTTTGATTGCTAGAGCAGTTTCATTATTACTTCAGAAGGCATTACAAATACTTCCACTCTTCATCCCTCATAATAAAATCTGTTTAAAAACTTTTGAAATAATGCAAATATTTATTCTCTTTGATAATCATCAATTTGAAGGCAAAGTCTGCAATGACCAAGAAACAATCCTACCCTTCTCATCAGGATCTTTCACAAACCTGGAATGTAAGTACTGAGAGAAAGCCAGTGTTAATGGTATGTGCCAGGAATATCCAAAATTCACTGCCCTAATTATTTAAGATAGCAGTAGTCAACTTTCAGGCAGGTATTCTAATCAAAAAGCAAACTTTGAAAAACATGGCACTTAATAAACACTGTACATTTAAAGTTACAGGTTGGAAAACTCAAAAGGGTTAGTAAGAGATCAATACATAATCCTTATTATCTGAGGCATTTAGTACATGAAACACTGGAAAAAATACAGGGTTTCAAATGAAACATTAGTCTTTTTGCAAGGACTGAACACTGATACATACCTGAGATAATACTTTTTCTCAGCAGGGTTTACAGACCGTCAGCTTCAGTCAGTCATTAACCGTTCTCATGATTAAGCCTGAAGCATTCATAAGCATTCAGAAGTAAAGCACAGTCGTTAAAAAGGACCACGATTGCCCTCTCCCCATTTGCTGAAAAAAAATCATTAACACCATCGCTCCTCTCTTTCTGCCTAGGGAAAGAAAGAAAGGGGAGGGAGGAAGATTAGAGCAGAATACCGCCTACCTCATTGCCATCATTTCCTCCCAAGAGATCATCCACACATAGAAAAAGGACTAAAACTGGTCTCTAAATTGGTTTCAGTGCTTCAGACTGGCTTAAGAGAAACAACCATAATTAGCTCATTTTATTGTAACTGATGTAAGTTTGAACATTTAATGTTAGTTGATTTTACATTGATGTTAAAAGCACTTGCTCCTGGAGATGCCCTAGCATGACCACATCCACTTGGTGCCATCATTCTTTCACATGTTTCAAGATAAAGGCTGTAAATTTAAACACCAAATATCAAGAAACTATAATTATGATATTATATCCCAGAAAATTCCTAAAAACAGGAAATTGATGTTTTAATAGAGTTGCATTACTTTAATTAGCTCTCAACAGTAGTCCTTGGCTACACAACTGCTGTGGCTGAGATGACAGCAGCTTTGCATAATTACATTTGCAGACAATCACCTTCTGGGTTTCCTCCCATCTAGAACAAGTTAATTGTCTTGCTATATAAAGCCAAATTAAATATAATCTTTCAAGAAAATATCCCTCCTCAGATTAATTACTCAAAGCAAAGCAGAAACAGTTATTGCAAGCATGATTTTAATGTAAGTTCTTATAAAATTGGAGCGCTTTTGGGATGGGTGGATTAAATCTGTAAATTTCTCCTCAGAGGTATGAATTAAAAATCTCTGCAGTTTTGTGAGATATTACATTTATTAAAAGAGCCGCCATGTTCTATGACTCCTACTTAAAAGTAACTAACTTATCAGGAATTATTATGCTTTATTTTAAAACTGCCTTCAAAATACTGCCTATCACAAAATGATTTGTGGTCCAATAGCTTCAAGAAGTTTGAAACTTTCCTGTAAAAAACTTCCACACAAACCAATCTGAATACTCACTACAACTGCTCTTGGTAACTAAATTTTGTCTCAACAATATGCTGTGTTAAAACAAATTATCATAACATGTTAGATAATTAAGTAGGTAACACTGTTTCTATCAGATTTGCCTTAAAGCTCTTCCTAACAAATCTAGTTGCAAGAGAAGTGTTTGCCTTATTTTCTCTAAAAAGTTGTTCATTTACAATTATATATTAGGCAACCCATAGTCTTTGAGAGACTCAACACATTCTCTGCCAGTTATATCAAAGTACAAAAGATGTATTTTATATTAATTTTGTTATGCTGCAGATACATAGAGAAGCCTTTGTGAAAACACCATCATTTACAACTACACAACTGAAATTCTTTCCATACTTGGGAAGAGAAGGGGGCTGAAGGGAGTTTTATTTACCACGAAGCTGCTAGGACTTTACTCTCATTGTTGAAATGCTCTTCACAGCTCCCGTGATCTTCACTGTTATCTATCTGTATTTGTATTATGGCTGTGCTCAAATGAGCAATGTGCAAGGCATGACACAAGATCGGAAGAGATCCATCTTTACAGCGTAAGCATATATTAGCTATATTTACATATAATATTCATTTAAAAATAAAAATGTTTTGACTGAAATAGAATGCAGTACAAACAATAAAACGCAAAAGTAGCATGCTCTTTTTATTAAGGGATATAATTTTTAAAATAAAATAAAAATCTGTAAAACTGCAAGCCTTCTGCTTCCTTTCCAGTTCATCAAACACAGGTGTGAGAAATTAAACTTTTTCCTAAGCTTTTATTTTACTCATCATCACAGATCAAAAACTTCAAAGTTTGGAAATACTCCCATTACTCCTTATTTACCTTATAAATGAGATATGAAAATGCATGCAAAGAAGTGGTTCTAGGAGTAAATGCTATACAAGTGCCTCCATTAAAACTTAACAGAAGAGGAGATCTAGCGAGTCAGTGATGATGCATCCTAACTCAATATTTGTTATTAATTACTGTGTATTTAATTGCAGGTGCTCACAAAGTTTAAAAAATAACACTGATCTCTGCTTACTACAAAATATTTTAAGCTGGAATCATAGTATTAATTAGTCACTAGTAACTTATTTTTGCTTTGAAATAATATTTACATAGTATTACATCAGCAAACATGTCCCAGACAGTACTTCCTAGGGGTACATTAAAACCAGAAACAAGCACATACAAGGTTTAGAGCAACATCAGAAAGAAGTTGTTGTATTTTAGCTGCACGGTGCTGACAAACTTTCACTCTTCTACTTTATACAAATGTAACAGTAATTACTCACATAACCTGACACCAGTTCCCACATTGTTCATTCCCACAAACTATATAGAAGGGGATGAATTTCTTCCTGCAGCACTACACATAATTGCTGAAATTCCAGTGTCCCATCCTTCTGATCTCTTTTCAGAATCAGCCATAAATGCCTTCTTTGTATTGAGCTACCAGTAAAACCAATTCTTACAAACCCTGGCTGCAAACAGGTTTTTTTTGCCTGTAGAAATTTTTAATCAACACATCTGCTAAGTCATGTTTTTTAGATTGCTCTATCCAATTATTTTGGATATTTAAGCAGCCACTTTTCTTCCCAGATTCTCACAGTACTCCCTATTACAACTTCACCATCCTGGTGACTCACTCCTTTTTTTCCTGCTCCCTTTTCCAAGACTCTTTGTGATCTCCCCAATACTTCAGCTGCCACTTCTGTCCCTGACACCTTCAAATTTAGGTACCAGCTATAACATGAAATCTTCTTATCATATTCAGGATTTGCAAGCCAGAATTTTTTTATACAACACTAAGAAATCCTGGCCATTCCTAATGGACATATTTCTTCTCAACCCATTTCAAGTTTCATTTTGGCTTTGTGGAAAACGTTAAGTTTCATATCTTTACCACTCTTCAAAAATCAGAACTGTCTCATTACCAAGAAGTACAACTTTTTACATGCTTATTTTAAATTCTATGAGGGAATAGTTGATAAATATACTAGAAGAAATCCCATGAAACAGGACCACCTCTTTTCCCACAGCATTCCCATAGATTCAACAAGCTAAAAATCTCAAACTTAATTCATGGTTACTCTATTATACCAAAACAGTTTTCTCACTTAAAAAAGGAGGAAAGCGAGACAGATTAGTCTTTACAGTAATGATGAAAAAGGAAATAGCAAACATAAAATGAGATACAATTCTCAAATTTCCAAAGGGCTACTATAATAAGTTAACAGATGGGAACCTTAAACTATGGTATCTGTGTTACCAATGTCCTTTAAAGTGAAGACAACAAGATTACATATAGGATACCTGTGAATTTGTGGACCTGTTTTCCTGTTTCATCTAAATGGAATAGACCCAGGGAAGTATCAATATACTGAACAGCATTTCTGCATAGAGAAAAACTTTGAAGCTATGTGAAGCTGTGTGAACAGCTTTCATGAGATTTAAGTTTTTGGCACAGGAAAAGTAATGTTACAAGAAGCTCAAATTAAAGTTATAATCGCTCTAGAAGTATTTAAAGACACAAAAAACCTCCAATGGATTTCACTGGACCAAGAAACCATTTCCCCTCATGCATGACATGTTTGGTACTATAAAGAAATTACAGCTGGAATACCAGAGACTGTGGGAAACTACTACCCTCTAAGACCGTACATGATACTTGAAAGTCTGATTTATTCCTATTTTAACATCCTAAAATGTCAAAGCCATTCCCAGTTTACTTGTGTTCCAAAAGATTAATTTTGCCATCTAAGATAAAGCACTGCAATTCCATTACAGAAGCTCCCAAGTGTTTGTTCAGCCTAAACATATATTGCAAACTTCACATCATAAATGTGTTATTCTAGAATATTCTTCCTTTTGCATTGCAGGCTAAAACCAGCATAATAAGGATCTAGAAGACTACAGAAAATTTCATGTTTTTTTAATTCAAAATGTCAAAAGATAAGTATACTGCAGGCTTCATTGGATTTCTTTAAAAAAATAAAGATCATCAAAAGCACAGAAACCTGAACACCAGACCTACCCAGATTCACTTTTACAATTCACCTTATTTCCAAATGCTTGTGCTTGAAAGATTCTTAAAGATTTTTTTTTAACTACTTTAATTATCCAAAATATGTTACTAAAGCTGTGGGCATGCTCAAGGAAATTTAAAAGGAGCTTCAACAGTCTTAACATGTTTAAATGATGAACAAGTACCACAGTGTAGAAGCAGCTACTTGTAATCAAATTTCCTCATGATGGCAGCATAAACCGTTCTGATGAAGTGCTAAATGACAATACACACTCCTACTCATAGAGAACAGTGAGATCTCAACTGCTCTAGAAATAGTGTTCACTGATTTTCTCCCTCTTCACATTGCCATTTCTACACTACTTGACAGTCATCTTATTTAGGCCCCAGAATTCCATAGGAGTATTATTCTACTTCACACATACAATTTATCAGGAAAGAAGATGTACCACCCTACAGAGTATTTTGACAAGTTACATGTAATTTTATGCACCTACCCCATATGCTCCATTAGATTTTGTATCATTTGTACATTCTATTTTGAAAAGCCTATGACAACTGCACAATCTATGCATTTGCATGAATCACTAAGTCGAGGCTTCAATCAAGATCTATGAAGTTCTCCTGAAGAATGATCTTCCATCGAGTTCTGTTTGCTTCTAATATTTCTTTATTACAAAGAAGACAATACCATGACTTTGAAGACCCCATTCTTTTCTTGGGAGTAATGGTCATTTCAAAACTGGCCAGAAGGATTCTGAAAATCTTGCATTTTATCTTACTGACCCTCCACAGTATATAAATTACAAAGATTTATAGCCAGTTGTGTACTTTTGTAAGGTATGAAATGCATTCAGTTCAAAATCTGCATAGATTTCAGCTTATAAATAAATTATATCGATTAAGTCTGTGATTAAGAATAGGTTTGAGATTAAAAAGATCACCATGCTTGGCAAGACTTTCTTTAAAGGCTATTACTAGTGCAATTCACTCTTTTCAGACTGCGCTGCAAGCGAGGTATTGCTGAGGCTAATACCTGCAAAAGCTCATCACCTCACACTTTGAAAGGTCAATGTCCCCCTCAGATCAGCCACCGCAGCTGTACACATAATTGTTCCTTAACTCAGTCCTAGCAAAATAATCTTCATTTTTTAAAACCATGCAGTAGAGTATAAAGTAACACAGATCACTGAGACACCAGTTTAGGAAGACACAATACACACAGTTATGCTGGCTGATCCAACAGGTCAGTGAACTCCTGGAGGAGAAGAGGCAGACAAGTAAGAATGAGTGACAAACTCAATCTCCTGCTCAGTTGCAAGTTTCATATCTGTCTACAGCCTTTAAAAGTGCACTAAGCCCCCACTTGTTTCTCTCTTAGAACACCTACATCAGAAGTACATCTTTCTTTATTTCATCTTCATATTACTGACTAGCCGTGCTTAAATATACCTAAAAACCTTACAGTTTTTAGTTTGACACCATCTTTGATCAATCGCCAACTGCTTAAATGAAGCAATCTTGAGACTCCATCAAACTAAAGATAAACTGCCACTCACCGTATTTCTAGATGTTAATAAAGACTCAAAGAACAGTCAGAAGGAAAGGAAAAAGAAAAAAAATATCAGTCTATTGTAGATAAAATAGAAGCTAGAAGAAACACAAATGAAATGCATTTCTAACCCATGAAACACAGAATGGATATATTCATTCTGCAAGTTTAACTCACAGCACATGTTGCAAATACTACAGCCTGTACAACTTCGCAGTTCACATGACTTGGCATTCCTGGACAGAGCAAACAAACATGCCTGCACACAGATGTAACAGCCAAAAGCAGCAGTGAAGGGTTTTTGGCTGTAGTTAAGCTTTTCCTTAACTATCTCTTTTCATGTCTTGGCAGTTTTATTTCCACTGTGGTAAGGCAGGTGGTTAACACCAATGTTCTCAAATCAGACTCCGATTACGCTGACTGAAAAGACTGACCATATCTTAATTTGAGGGTTTACAATAAGAAGATTAAAAAGAACCAGCAGCATCTTTGTTTTTAAGCAACGTACTCACTACATAGCATTTACCACATCAAAGAAAACGTAGCTTTATAATGAAAGCCCATCTCCCGAACATTTATTGTTTCTAACAGAATTATTAGTCCTCCAGAAACCTCCCATTTTCTTCTCCATACACTCTTACAGTACACCTATTCTGGCCAAGACAAAAGCAGAGCTTTACCACGCTTCCTTTGCTAACAGCATTTTTCAAATGAGCAACAAAGACTGGGAACAGCTGGAGCTTCAGAAAACGATTGCCTCGTTACCAACAGCAATAAACAGAATGGATCAAGCAGAGGAAAAAGCAAAGTTCTCCATCTAAAAGAAGAGTTACTAGGTTTAAAAATCACAGCCTGAAATCGAAGACTCTGCTGCTGGTATGTACATTTGTGTGCATTATTATATAACAACAACTATGTAATAACAGGAGTCCTATATGAATTTACAGCATTTTGTTCCTTTAAGTAATGTTAGCCTAATTCAAGAAACATGATGAGGTCAATTGAGTTGTGTGAAAGAACTACCCAGATGTAATTAGAAACCATGACTTCTACCATTTTCAGCAAGGCACTTCTTCAAACATATAATGAAATATTCATGGCCATATTGTGACAGAAGAGCCTACAACTAACTTAAAAGAATCAAGAGGAATTGCATGACAGCCTGTCAATTAAAAAAGAAAAAAAATCCAATAAAAAGGTGTAGTTGGCAAGACAAACTTTCACTCCCAAATTATTTTTTCCTCTAGTCTTGTCTCATTGTTAGAGACTAGCAGAAAATACTAATTTTTACAGAAATGTAACTGTGCAATAAATATAGCAGGAAGAAATTTTTTTCAATTATCAGACAAAAGGTTTCATATGTAGGAGATAATTAGTTAAACAAAAGTTTAAATTAAAAAAAAGTTTTAAAAAGCAAGGAAAATAGAACATTCAAAATTAGATCCAAACGATGACCTAACAACTGAAAGTACAGAAATGCAGAAATAATGCATAATGTATGTCCGACAGTAAACTGATCGGTAAGCGGGAGGTACCCTAGCATAAGCCACCATTGTATAATATGGCAATGAAAAAGACAGCATTCAATGCCAGGATACATCATGACGGGTATTTCCAGAAGAGACAAGGAAACATTTTAAGCAGTCTTTAATTATAAGTATTTCGGCAAGGCTTTATCAAGAATACTATGCACCATTCTAGATAATCCAGGTTTAGAAAACATCAAATAGGTGCATGTAAAAAGGACTTTCTGTATCTGGGGAAGAGATCAGGACACATCAAGTACTCTGTCATTTGCAACAAGCTAGGGCACATCTTTTTTGTAAAACGTAGCACAAGGCAGAGAAACTTGAGCTAAAGCAAGCCAAACCAGTGTCTGAACCAGACCGACTGAAGATGGAACACTAGGAGACATCTGATAGCCCAGGCACATCATCATGCAGACACGACTATACTGCTTTTGGCTGAAAACTAATGCCTCTGACTTGCACTGTGCTACACAGGTGTATGAGCTGGGCCTCATATTCAATCCACTGCACAGTGTAGACATGCATTAACATGAAGCTTATTCAACCCTTTATTTTGTAGGGTGTAGGACTGCTCTGTTTAAAAACAAACCAACCAACCAGTAATACAAATACCAGAGAACGGAAAGTTGCCTTCGTCAAACAACAGGAATGGCAGGAGACCAACAGATACCAGATTGCCACTAGTTAATGCAAGTCAGAACTTTGTTAAAACAGAGTTCCCACAATTTCTTTATTTCTAACACAATTTGGTAGGTACAGGAAAAAGGAAGAAGAAAAAAAACACAAACAAACATAAAAAAACAGACACAGATTAATCAGTCTGTGAGTTAATTTAGATGATGTGGTGAAAATTAGAAGACATGATTGAGTCAATACCTGCTTGCAGACACCAGCCTATTGTCTGCAAAAATTAGAAACAAAAGTTAATTCATATATTTACTAGTATTTCATAACACTGTTCATGCAAGGAATTCATGGCTGTTTGTAACATTGATAAATATTTTGGATTCTACTATACCTCTGAAGCCATGAAACTTCTTCAACTGTGCAAACACCTACTTGTGAACTTCAAAACTTCTGAATCAAGAATATTCAAAAGAAGTCTTTGATCTGTAGTATACTAGAAGATAATCTGTTACAAGTTTGCCATGCTAAGCTACTATGCAAACTATGATTTAACTGTACTTTTTTTTTTTTTTGTTAAAACTGCCAGTAAGCGAGAGCTAACAAGCATTGCTGTAGAGCAGAGGTCAGCAAATTCTTAAAACTTCAAGTCACATTTTAGTTTGATGAAAAAAATACATTACATTATGTAATACTTAAAAACTGTTTAGATTCTGAAAACAATTGCTTTACATCCACAATAATCTACTTGCACACAAAGCTCTAATTGGGCAATGCATGTTTCTTGGATCACAAGAGTTCAACATCTGTCCAGTTGGATGTCTCAGAAAAGCAATGATGTCTTCCTCAGCTAGGAAATAACTTTTTTCTTTCAATTATTTTTAACATACATGGGTTATCTATTAAAAACTCACCAAGTGCTAATCATCTTCCATCTGTGGTCTCTTCAATCCAGCAAAGGAATCTGACCTCAATTCCTGCCTCCATCAATCTGGTTCCAGCAATGGTACTGCAATCTCCTCCTTCCTCCCCTCTAACCACATGAATGACAAGGGCATCACAAGCTGGATATTTTCTTCTTGCTGGCAAAGTAGGGCCTCAACTATCATACACAATTTCATTAAGAATATACCTTCTTCCGATATGATCCTAAGTCCAGAATGTCAGGAATCCCAGCTTCCTCTGGAATCACCATATTATCCCAAAAGTATAAACCCATTTTGTTGCAGTTCAACCCATACAGCCAGGATGCCTGATTTGCTGAGAGAAGGACGTTTTAAAAGCTTCAAATGATCAAACTAAATCTAGAGAAAGGAAGAAATCCCTGCTTCATCCATAAAAGGACAACTAGCAATACCCAAAATCTTGCCCCAAACTAATCTGAGGAAGACTTTGGTGTATAAGCCTTACACTTTTCCAGTGAAGAATCAGAGAGACATAGAAAAGCCTAAACTGGAAGGGGTTTCAGGCAATCATCTAGTCCAACCTTTTGCTGAAGGCAAGGCCTTAGATCAGATGATCCAGGGTCATCCAAACCGAGTCTTGAATACTTCCAGCAAGGGAGATTCCACCCCTCCTCTAGGCAAACTACTCCAGTGTTTAATTGTTCTCACAAAGAAGAATCACCTTTCCTGGCTGACCAGGGATGACGGTGAAGGCTTGTGAATGCTATACTTGGATGGCAGCGCACAGTGCTTATAGAGCCCCTTCAAGCCCCAAAGCACATAAGCACAGTCCTTGACATGCATGGGTTTTCTTATGAGTGCATTTGTCAGGAGTGGGGGGGACAAGAGGATAGATTCGCTAAGCTCTTACCTGTGCTAGAAATAAATATTGTGTTAAATGAAACATTAATATATTTTTAACCAATCCAACGGAAGTACCAGACTTGGCCTTAGAACAACTAACAAGAACAATCACACTAGAATATATTTGGCTAAGAGGCACTTGTTCATTAGCACTTCTGCAAGAAGAGTAACGTATAGTGGCATTTGCCAGGGAGATACACATTTCCAATATTTTGTGCCAGCCTTACCTTTAATCAAACTAAAAGGTTTTGGCAGGCAGCTAAAAGATGCCATTTGCAAACACAGGTGATATTTAGCATCTTTATTAAGACCCCAGATCCTGGAATCATATAAGACTTAAGAATGCCTGCTTTCATCTTTAAAAATGTTCCTAATACTCATAGTACAAGAGATTAAAAATAGGCCCTGAAGAGCTCAGGAAACAGATATAAATATCTGGGTATAAATAAAAAGTAAGCGCTGTGCTGGTTTTGGCTGGGGTAGAGTTAATGTTCTTCACAGTAGCTTGTATGGTGCTACATTTTGGATTTGTGCTGAAAACAGCATTAATAACACAGGGATGTTTTCGTTATTGCTGAGCAGTGCTTACACGGAGCCAAGGCCTCTTCTGCTTCTCAGCCCACCCCACCAGCGAGCAGGCTGGGGGGGCACAAGAAGTTGGGAGGGGACACAGCCAGGACAGCTGACCCCAACCGACCCAAGGGATATTCCAGACCATAGGACGTCATGTTCAGCATATAAAGCTGGGGGAAGGAGGAGGAAGGGGGGATGTTCGGAGCGATGGCATTTGTCTTCCCAAGTAACCATCACGCGTGATGGAGCCCTGCTTTCCTGGAGATGGCTGAACACTGGCCTGCCAATGGGAAGCAGCGAATGAATTCCTTGTTTTGCTTTGCTTGCATGCGTGGCTTTTGCTTTTCCTATTAAACTGTCTTTATCTCAGCCCATGAGTTTTCTCACTTTTACCCTTCTGATTCTCTCCCACATCCCACAGTGGGGGGAGTGAGCAAGTGGCCGTGTGGTGCTTCGTTGCTGGCTAGGGTTAAACTACGACAGAGCCCAGTAAATCTAGAAATTGTTAAGCAATTCTACGTAAGTATTATAGATTACAAGCATTCTCCTATGCTCCACAACAAATTATAATAAGGTCCACAAATATGCTATTTTAAAAATAATCTTTTTTTGCATTTTACTCAGAAGATTTTCATAACTCTTAAACATTAACCATTTCCTTTGTGTGTTCTTTTAACTTCCTCCCCAACAAACATTCAAAATTTGACCTTGTAGAGACTGTAGCTCAACATGAATTTAAATAAAACAAGTGCAATTCTTCGGCTTCACTGTTTCTCAACTGCCCCATCCATCTATTCCCCATTTCCATTCCTCCAATTTAATACATATCCTCTTATAAATAAGCAAGCCATCTAAACTGTAGACATAAGCAGTGCAAAAACTTCTATTCAAGCAAATTCCATGAACAAGCAAAGGCTATTTGATGATTTTTCTCACAAAGCTGTCATAGTCCTTCACAATTAAGATCAACAGGCACGTAAAACTAACTAGTTGAGCCAAGCACAGTAAAGTCTTGAATAAGAATTAGAGCAAGACAATTACAGATGCCTGCACTGGTATTTCTAACTTGACTGTAACTTGGCTTGAAGTTTTGCTATAGCATGACTGACAGTAATAGAGTTCTTCAGTAACAGTGGTTTGATTGAAAAAAAACAAAACAGTTTTTTTAAAGCTTAAATATTTACTTACAAATATTTAAGCTCATACTCAGAAAAGCACAATAAACAACGAAGATTTCAACAAACATCTCTCTTACAGAGCTCTCTACCTTTCTTTGAACACATGTGCAAAAAAAAATCCTACGTGCCAAGCATTCACCTTCTATGTTTGTCAAATTTTCGAAGTTCCATACTTGTACTATATTATATAAGCCAACTGAGACAGAACAGATGAGCACCTTGTGTACTAATGCAATAAGATGCTAAAATTCAGGCTTGCCTTTAAGGCTGCTGATTTACCATACTTTCTTATAGCCACTCTTCACAACACAGAACTAAAGAGGAAACCAATGCAAAAGTTGACCAAAAGCTATGCTTAATAAGCATTCTAAATTTACTACAAAAGACAGTTTTAAGCAACACTAGACTGGAGAGCAGAGCCGCCATTTGGAGAGCTCTTGACAGGCTGAAGAAATATGCTGACAGAAACCTCATGACATTCAACAAAGAATAAGCCTATACAGCAGTAAAGGTTGGAGGCCAACTGGCTAGAAAACAGCTTTGTACAAAGGGACCTATGGGTCCTGGTAAAGAAGTTGAACACAATTTATTTATTACACAATTTTATTCTAGATCTTGACATCTCCATTACATTACAAGAGGCAAATGCAGAAAACAAACAACTAAAGACAGAATCTACACCAAGAGATTATTACACACCTTCAAGTTTTCTAGAACAAGCAGTACCAGGAAAGCAGGGGAAAGCAACAGATAGCCCTTGTCTCAAAATCACAAACTAGCGCATCACAATAACCTGGTTCACTAATAAGGACTGACATGCTCTTGCAGAAAAGCACAAGCTGACAAAAACAATTACAGAAGCCTCAACGTACTTTGCCGACTAGAAGTTCCTTGTCCCCATCACCTCGAAACAGGACTGACAAAAATCAGTTTCAACAAGGTTCAGCTTCTGTGTTTTCCCAAAAGACCCTCCTCACACACAGATATCCTCTGGTACTTCAGCTGCACTATCCGGAAGGCTAGCACATTTCTGTTATTTTCAAGAAGCTGAGTGTTCCCATTCAGAATAAAGATGAAGCTTTAACAAAGACAGAAACGCAAAAGTAAAATTACACTATTGATGCTCATTGCCTAGCTGAGAGAGGTACAAACATTGAGCTCTGTGAAGTATGAAGATTTAGAAGTTATTTCTACTTTTAAAATATGTTATGTTCCTCTAAAGCAGGCTTGGATAAGAATTTTTTAAATTACATTTTATTTCAGTATTGCTGTTCTCCTAATATCTCAGAAATACTCATGACCCCTAGATATAACCATACACCATTGTATTCTACAGATTCATCCAAGAAATTTTCTTGGCTTAAACCTGCATTTTTTAAAACATACTTTTAGTCATCGATTTTTATACTCTTCCTGACTGCCATTTCTGAAGATAGATTTTGTCTAAGTTTGATTATCTTGTTTACTTCTGTAATTCTTGCTGAACTATTTTTGTGATATTGAAAATTCTAGCCCCTCATCAAAATAGAGACACCTAAAATGACAGTCATCTTGCATTAATTGCAATTTGATATTTCCAGTGAGGAAGAAATGCAGAGAATAGAGTGCGTGACAGGCAGATCTTTAGGAAATCCATCAGTCCTCCTATAAAAATTTTTTACTTTTACATTAGACAGTAGTCTACTATTTAGAAATCCTCACAACTGATACACTGGACCTTAAATGCGTAATTATCTCTCACTGATTACATGCCATAATCACCACCACATTCTACCCATATAGCTTTTTTCTGGAGATAGAGAGTTACTGTTACCAACTGCTCCCCTCCCAAAACCACAAAAACGTACGCACTTTGTCAAACACAACTCTTAGGGCTTAACATCTATGTGGGTAAGGTTTGTTATAAAAAAACAAGAACAAAACATCCCCAACAAACAACAAAACAAACAACAAAAACCAACTCTCAATTCCTATGCTTTGTTGGATTTCATTAAGAAATAGAAGTAAGACAACATCCAAATTCACCACCTCAAGTTAGAAATATGAGTTTGGTTTGCCATCTGTGGAAACTACATTGCAGCTAGTCAATACCACAAAGATCAATAAACTCAGTAACAGGCTTCCTTCCTAGACCTTTGCAAATAACACCATATTAGCATAAAAAGCAGACAGTAGAAGACTGCAGATTAGCTGCAGCTCTCAACTTGACTACATACACTTGAAGAACAATAAACAATTCATCTCACTTACTCAAATGAACCATTTCAATTTGCTCACCAGGAACTGTATATGGTCAGGTAACCTTTCTGCTTTCTGGGATACATAGAAGCGTGCCTCCTGTAATTCAGTTTAAGCCACAAATACTTTCAGAACATTCTCCAGCAGCACAATCCCATTCTCTACCTTGGCAATAAATGCCCTCTGTTGAACTGTAGAAAAGGCATGCCATCTTGCAGGAAGGGCTTCCATTGCATACATCTTTACAATTAAGCTGGTCTTTCTCGAAGCTGTTAAGCAACACATTTTGTTAAATATCATACCAAGTGCATTCCATGAGATGGAATGTACGTGGTGTCCCTGCAGAAACCACATCCTCCCACCACAGCTGGAGATTTCAATGTTTCTTTGTATTTCTTGTTTGGAAAACAGAACAAGAATATCAAATTTTTTGCAAAAGTAACTCTCCATGCACCAAAACAATGGCCTGGTATTTGCAAAGATCTTGAAAAGAAAATTTACTCACTTTCCCTATCTCAAAGGGTAGCAAAACAAACTAAGTGCCAAGCACCATCACATCTCCCCAGGAAAGTCTATGTATGATAAATACGTATCAGAATATATCAGTGATCTAGCCTGGGTGTCTGCATACCCTTATATAACACTCAGACTCCATAAATGGTACTTTAAAGCCTAAACTATGTTAAAAGCATGCATATCTGTATTCAAAGATATTCATTGCCTATAAGCATTTGTGAAGTGCCCATTTTTTGAAACAAAAGCTTAATGCTCTTCCAGTAAAGCTTAAATATAGATATTGTTTAGCAAATTGTTAATTTTTCCTATCTCTGTCAAAGGATTTTTGGCGTAGTAACTTCCTTTCAAAGTTCACGCGGAAGTCCAGGGTAAGCTCTCACAGGCAAATCTATTCAATTTTAATTACACACTGTTTTTATTTAACTGGAGATGTTTTAGTTCTGCTCAGTGATATGACAGGCGTAAAAAGCAAAGGTTAGGTAAGAGGTATTTAAGAAAATGAATGTAAAAAAAAAAAAGGAAAATAAAATTAATTACTTCAGAAGGGAAGTGTATAAAACAAACTCTTTAGGGACAACTGCCAAATTTCAAGGAATATCTAGTCTCTTGGGAGGTCTAAATCTCTAAAACATGCTCTACTTAATTCTCATCTGCTGTGCAGTTTCACTGAATGTATAATTTTCTAAAGAGCTTAAGTCCAACTAAGATCCCATTACTACTGAAAGGAACAGTCCCACCTCCTGCCTTCCCAATGTTTTCTCTGCACCAGTGCTCATGACTGTGCAGCCATGCAGCAAAGTGAAGGGCAAGTTATTCAGTCGAAGTCAGTCTCCCACAGGATGCATTTTTCAGCTAGATCAAAGAAGTGAGCTGGAGCATCAGGCTGCTAAACAAGTGTTCCAAGACTGGTCAAGAAAGATACAGTGGAAATGTCAGCATCCCTTTCACTGACAGCTCACTCTTAGATTAATTTAAGCCTCTCATGAAACTTATTAGCTAGTCAGTTTGTGTTCTTCTCATCCACAGCAATCAGGATAAGACTTCACACCTTTTTCTCCTAAGGAAAGTGAAGAAGTTGAATTAATTGGCCTCTAACTCAGCCATGCAGTAATCCAAAACTCACCAAAATCAGCAAGCTTTAGATTAGATCTTTAATGACCTAGAGTTCTGAAAGCACATAATTTACTTTTCTTGTCCTTTATTTCTACAGAAATGCTCATAAACAGGTGCATGCTAATTCCTTTGACTCTTCCACTCCCACACACTGGATATAAGTAGCCCACTGACTGGTGGCAACAGCTACTTCAACCAAGAACATAATACCCCCCTAATAAAAACAGTAACCTAAGAAAGAAATTCCTTCCAAGTTTTAAGCAACAAGAAACTTTTCAGGGCACCACTTAAAACGTCTCAGAATACACAACGCATAGGCCTATGACAGTGTGAGGGGAGTGGACTTGAAAATAGTACCAAACAAGACAAAAGTACAAAACTACCCAAGGTCTGCTGTTTTCAAAAAATCTTGGTTCTTCTCCCCGTACATTTTATAACCTGTAAAAGGTAAACAAAGACACCTATTGCAGTGAAGGAAAAAGTGGAGAAGAGTTTTTTAATAATACAACTTTCAAAATAGATACTGCAGTACCCTTAATGCTTTATTCATGGATTTGCAAACTTTAATCACTCTAGTTCTTTGTCTTTCACTTAGATACTCTTGCTGACAGTTGTTAGCTGTTTGGAATGTGAAAGCTCACAACAGCTATTGTCACAAATGAGAAGCAAAACTAGGGACTTTGTTGAACAGCTTAATTGTATACAGGCAGAATACATTTTAGAGTCAAACTGAGCACTGAAAAACAGCAAGGTATCTGAATCTGTGTTCAGACTCTATTTAGAATCAAAACTTTGATTAATTCCAGACAGTATCTCAACTAAATAAGAAAAACCCAGGAAATGTAACAACACAGAAGCAACTATCCACTTTGAAATTATAACATGAATTTTTAAAAAAGACAACACTACTCTTTTCTTTTATAAATTCTTGTTACTTCATCAGTCCCACACTAGTAGAAAGCTGAAAACACTGTCTAACAAGGAGAAAGTTCTCCTCTTTAGACCCAAATCGACAAGCCCAGAAATTGACAGGTAGGTATTAATTTTAGGATCTTTACTGAAAGCATTTAAGAAAAGTTCTTTACCCAGAACAGCTACAGAGGTAAGCAACTTTGCTAGTCCTGTACCAAAAGACCTACCCATCACCCAGATTCCACCTGCATAACAAGTTGGTAGAAAGCAACTGCACAGTAAGTTTCCACATAAGACATGGTGTGGGATTTATTCTTGTATCTCTAAACATCAGTAGCTGTGCTAGTCATTGCATTGCAGTCCACTGCATTTCACAGTGGAAAGAAAGGGAATTTTGGCAAACAATTCATCTGACCTTTTTTTAGATGTCAGCTTTAAGATAGATGAAGTTTCCCAAGAAATACCTTTCTTCTGCTACTTATAAATGAACCTGAAAGTGACTTTCTCAGGTGTCATCTGTTACAGATATCTACAGCTGGACAAAAATTAAATCTGTGTATGATTTCTAGCTAATAGCTTCAAGACCATAACAAGTACACAAGACATGCATTAAAGTACCAAAGAAAAGCCATGGGTGAGCATATCACATCACAGATTTTGTTGAGCTTGCTAACTGGGCAATCATAAAATAACCCGAGCATCTGCAAGACCAGGGATGGTTTGACAGACAGTATAGCTTTCAGAATAGAGACATTTTGCTTTACACACTTATCCTTTTGGCAGCCGAGATCTCATGGTCCTATCAGGATACACAGCTTCTGAACACCCTTAGCACAATCTCTCTCTCCCCTCTTATGGGGTAAGAAACCCCATAAGAATACTAAGAACACGTTTTCAGCATTCTTGGTAAAGACATCTCTAGAAACTACCCACTGTAAAATTGTAGAGCAGTCCGCAAACACAATTTTAGTGGATAACATTGCATAAGGAATGAAAGACGCTAAAAGGCAGAACCAAAACGATACTTCTACTAAAGTAACATTCAACAATTAAGAAGCATGGTTAAAAGTGATCCTACCTCATTCTTCAGGAACACTTTGCTTCTTTATGTTAAACAAAGTGCAGTAAAATTAAAAGGCACTTAAAAGTTAAGACACCTGTATTTATGAACTCTAATGTAAAAATATGTCTCTAAATGTAAAACTTGGTAATGGATAGGACAAAAAAATAAATTTGGGATTAATCTTTTATATATGTACATATGTATACCTGTATTTATATACATATTATATTTATTTATGTATATAAGTATTCTGCCAATTCTTCTGTTTATTCTCAGACTGTATTTTAAAGATTTATAAGCTAAAATATTAATTACTGCAGTAATTTATTAAATCAATAGCTAAAACAATAGCTATTGTTCTTCAGCCAGTATCAGCATACTGTTGAATACCCTCAAATCACACAGTATTTATTCTGATACACATACAACTATGCAACATTCACTGAATACCTGGAACTTTCTCTCTCATAACACTTGTATATATAGTACAAAAAATTTAAAATTAAATATATATGCATAAATATACATATTCAGTGCTGTTCAGGAAGTGCTATGGCAGCATATTTTGCAACAAAAAATATGACGGGGAAGAGGTTTATAGAAATACGGATACAGCGATACTGAAGAGAATAACTTTTAGATGACAGCTTTCAGGATCAGATTATGTTAGGAATATCCAAGAACATAAAGGAAGTGGACACCATTAGAACTAATCTATGCCAAATCTGAAAACTCATTTAAATGGTTAAATTGGCATCACAAGAAAGTCTAGCCAAGGAGCACTTATCCTTTTTCTAAGGCAGGACTGCAACTTGTGCTAGATAAGCAGGGAGTACAGTAGTCATGTATAGCAGGACTCCATTTTGGAAAGGATTTAAAAAAGGAAGGCATTAGACATTGTGTAACTTCCAAATACACATGGGGGGAAGAATACACTGAATTATAATTTGACTATTTGATTCTATCTGTAACAAAGTCACCTAGAATATTTAAAGGAGCTGGTCCAAACTTCAAAGTTTAAAAAAAAAAAAAAAAAAAAAAAAGGCATTTAGTCACCACACTGAAGGAAAAAATGAGTAAACATAACTAGTTTGGAATTACATTGTTTAAAACATTATTAATCAAAAAATTTGGGGGTAAGAGGGAGAAGAGGAATCCAAAGGTAGTAAGAGAGAGGGGGGGAAACCAACATGAAACAAATAGAGAATAACAAATACTTTGCCTGATAAATAAATCTTACCCTATATACCTCCCACTTTCACTTTATTTTTCCAACAGAGATGCATAGAAAAATATAACAAGCATGAATAAAAACTGCCCAAAACTTAGTTAAAAAATAGGAAAACATCGTTTCAAAGACAATTCCCCAAATATCTTTCTGTCTCTTAATCCACTTATTGTGGACCTTTACAAAAATCCAGAACTACACAGGCAGCCACAGGCTTTGCTACAATTTCCACATAGCCTGAAAGCTTAACTCTTTATCAAAGTGTTCGGCTGTGTTAAAGTATGATATTTTCTATATAGACGGAAATTATGTTTCCTTTATATAAAAAACCTGTTTTAAAATGCAGAACTGTGACAGCCAAGCTTTCCCAGTTTTAATATATTCCCTAGCATACTTAAGAAAAGTTAAACTGCAGGAGAAATGCATGTCCAGAACATAACAACATACAAAAATGATCCTGTAACAAGCCCAGGTTTTATGAGACTATAACTACACTAATTTTCAAGACATTTGGGTTTCTGTGTAGACTCATTTGAGTGACCCATTATTTAGCATTCCTCGTTTTCCATCCATTAAAATTTCACTTATGAATACTTCTCACAACCATCAGCACACTCAGCTTACTTGAAAGGCTATTGTTAAAAGCTCATATAAAAGGCAAATAGAGAGAGAGAGACACTGTGGGTTTACCTCAGAGAACAAAAACAGTTTCTGGAAAAAGTCAAGCCATGAGATTTAAAGATGACAGAATAAAGACTTTAATTATAATTCAGCATATCATCTAAGTATGCTAATTTATTAGTGTGCAAGTAAACATTTGGTTCTTTAAAGTCTTCCTCTACTTCCCACACAATTTTTGCCTCCTATTTTTACATGCATTTGCTAATACTCACTATTTATGAGTAATTTGGTAGAAAACCCATCCCAATGGATGATGCACAAAACTTCATATGCAGGGACGACTCACTGGAGGGAAGGGTGGTGACATCTCAAAAGTATGGTTTGAAATTCAGTACCTTAGTTACAAGCAAGACACGAGGTTCTCAAGCTGCCAACTTTGACTTTTAGTTAAAGAGATGAGCACTTCAGCCATCATTTTAGGAGAGCAACGGGCACATCCATAGCTACAGAATCAGAAGTAAGAAATGCTATAAAACATCCTACTCCTTTACATTGTAACATTTTCCTGTGTGTTTCCTTCTAAATGTAGTCCCAGTCTGATACTTTTTCTGTCTTTGCTACATTCTCAGCTTTCTTGTCCTGGCGAGTTACTCAACGCTGGCCACTGAGGTCCAGCACTTCCCAACACAGATCAGACCACTGTTTACACATTCCTACATTTCTTCTGCGTGGCTGCTGAATACAGTATCTCCACTACTTTTTCAGCTGATTACAACTCAGATAACTGAATGGAACTTATGAGGCACACATAATGAGAGTTAATTATATTCACATGATGCAACTGAATTTATGGTCACACAAAATCTCAGCTACTGTAACAGTTACACAGACCTAGCAAATCCTCATGCACAAAGCAACAAGCATACCACAACGACATTAAAAGAGGTAAGACAAGGCAAACATGCACATCAGTATTACTGTAAGTAATCTAAACCATGGCAAGATGGTTTACCTAAGTCTTCTACATAAAATTAAATGCAAGTATAAAAAAAACAAGGTACCATCTTTCTACAAAGTTTTAGACTAGGATCTAATTACCTAAGAAACATATATGGTTATTACATTCTTCAGAAATAAACAGCAATAACTATTTTCTTGAGTAGTTCAGCTACATAAATTTGATTTTTTTAAGTATAGAGAGAAGCCCAAGTCTAGTAAAATTCAAAAGTGGGAACACACAATCTATCACCTAATTTCATTATTTAGCTTAAAAACAAAAGGCCTAAACAAATGCCTCAAAATGGATGATAAGTTTGAACATTAACAGTTAAAGAAATTTCATTTTCTAAAAAGGTACTCTCAAGGTCACCGGCTGAATCATCACCAAATACGGTTTATATTCATTAACCAATCCGGACATCAACTGTTACATTTCAAGATATCCCCTCCCATAATAACCGTGAGGGAAACAGGCCAGTAAACACAACTGACCACATCTGTAACAGTGTATATAGCTAGTGTATAGACAGTACAGTCACTTTATTTTGTGCCAAATATAATAAACAGTGTGGAGGTAAGTAGAAAAAAAACCTAAATACATGTGCTAAGTTAATAGGAAAAACAACTTTTATTCGCTTTAACAACTTCATTATTCTCCTATTTATTAAATATTTGTTAGGAGAGACTTTATAAACAAGCAGAGCTTTGATATATATGGTGTTATTAAATGTTCTGGTTTTGTTCCATTACTTTAAGTGCAGAAATTGCAAGGCTTTCATATATTTAAGGAATACACGCAAAGATATTTAGTTCCAGTCAAACAGATACTTTCTGCAGGTTAAATAAAACTGTTCTCCCTTTCTTCCTTCTTTCCAAAAACCTGGAATGTCACACACAGAGAATTTTACAAAAGTGTGATGCCTACGGTGAGGTACTGTACTCTCTACACCAAATAATTTTGTCTGCAATAGAATGGCAGCACATGACATATTCAAAAGCTCTGCAAGTAAGAACATGTGCATCATGGCCAAATTAACATTCCCAGGATTTGGCCCTGGCTTTAAACCACAAAGCAGATATGCTCTAGTTATATCCTGTAATGCTATATTGTTTGTTTTGATCGCTACCGTATTTTTTCCACACCAAGTAATACAGTAATCAAAGTGGGGACTAATGTTTACCCATTTATAGACCAGTATACAGCTGAGTAATCTCCTAACAATTTCTTGGAAAAGCTCATGTCCAACCATTATATGTTTAGGAACAGTCACTCACATCCTGTACACATCCCTCCACTAATTTTTTCCCTCTCCTGTTATGAATTGCAAAAAGTAAAAATTTCTTGGGCAGCACATAAACACACCATTCACTGTTCTAATAGTTCAAAAACATAAAAAAAATGTATGATTTAAAATGTTTAAAACAAGTGGTTTTTTAAAGAAGTCACAGTGTTAAATTAGAAAACTATTATGAAAAATATCCAGCCTATGAAGTACAGTCTAGTCAATAATCAATCATCTTAGCTGAAGATACTATTTTCCAAAGCCATTCTGAAGGGACCTGAAGTTATTCTGAAGTTAAACATCATGAAAAGTACCATTTACATTACACATGCGAACAAAAGCAATTGCCTTGTCTCAGTAAGGCTGACTGCAAATACTTTACACTGCAACAGGCCCTTTATTGTACTATCCAAGAGCTTTACTAATCTGAAGTAACAATGAAGTTTTAATGGAACTTCCCTGGAATCTACCGCTTGGTTTGTTGGATAGGTCTCCACTGGAAATATTTACTGTACTAGCAGCATCTTTGTAAAACCTTACCATCCAAAACATGTCTTCTGACAAGACATTTAATGCTTATTTTCCACACATGCTTATCTTCCACAAATCCAGCAGGGTTCTTTCCTCACGTTGTTTTTTCCTCACAAGTTCTCTAGTTCCATGCTGATGCAAACGTTAAGTTCTGTCATTTCTACACATGCATGTGTGGGAAGAGGGAGGGTATGTTTGTTTTTAAATACAGCTAGCACAACTTGTCATAATTCCCAGACTCTAGATTTAGAGCAGAAAGGTTTCTGAAAAGTCTTTTATTGGCAGGATGAGTTCCAAGTCATGTATGTATCTGCAGGCAAGTGCATCTGTTGCATAGGTGTATATCTTTGGACTTCTACTAGCTTCCCCTGCAATTTAACACCAATTTCTAGCAGAATTTATAGAGGAAAACAACAGCGATTCCATGAGTAATCCAAGCCAAGCCTCAATTAAGACTTTCAAAACAATAATTACTTGGTGCCAATTACGACAGTACTTCTTATATGAACATGCTTTAAGAATCCAAGAAGGGCTAGACAAAGACTATAAATACTTAGCCTTTATACATTCAACGGAGTCTCTCTAAAAGCATGTATAAACCCAAATCTCCAGCAGCTTTCTACATTTTTGATTGTAAGCCCTAAAACTGTGAAAAGAATATAGCTTTAGTTTGGAACTAGTTATTTTTGCATTTCTATGCAAAAACAAGCTAAAAATGTTTAAAAATAGAATTAGTTGAACTGTTTTTACTTGCTATCCTAGTGTTAATAAATTCTTTCTAACGACTAAAAAACTGTTCCTTAAGGGTAAACAATAGGAATTACCAGCACATGCACTTTCACATTGCAAAAAGATTAAAATTCTGTAACAGCCTTAGAAGGAAGTTAGAAGATGCAGGAACACTGCAGAATCCAGTTTAAAAAAAAAAAAGTTAAGGTTATCCTTTTTCTCAGCATGTATTCAGTTTACTACTTCCCCTTTCAAAGCACATGCATTACAACAACGTTTTCATGAACTTTTTTTTGGTTTGTTATTACAAAAGCCAAGTAGATTTTCTTTTAAAGGGAAAAAAACCCCCACACAACAACACAACAACCACCAAACCAAGCAATGAAGTAATCTGGTTATTGGCAAGCAAGCCACAAAAACAGGCACATCATATACAAAAGCACATAAATTTCAGGAAAAATATACAGCACAAATAAAAAAATTCCAAATATAAAGCTACATCCGCAGAAGAAGTAATGTTTTTCATAATGAACCATGCCAAATCTAACTGAATAGCATTATTAAAAATAAGCATCCACTCCATTTAACTGATGTACAAAAATTATTAGTGCCACCATACCCCTCCACATGAAGTTTTCGGGTTTCAACCATCCTTTGAATAATCCTGCAGAGATGCTGCAGAACCAAATGACAAAAACACAGTTGTCTGTTTTCCCAATGCAGAGCATACCATGACTTTTAAATGAGCAATTTCACTACAATTTTGATTTATGAATTGGAGTATTTTACAATGTTAACAAAACAGAAAAAAAACCCACTAGTGACTAAAGTGAATAAAGCTAAAGGTATTTCCATAACTTAAGTTTTTATGGACAGACACCTGATATTATCTTTGAAGATAATAATGCATAGGTTGGTTATTAAATAAGTTATTCTTTTATTTTAAATGTGAAGTTGGTGGAGCAAAAATTACATTAAAGCAATCTGGCCAAATTTTGCTGTAGATAGAATTTTTGTGTCAACTTTCCAAATTCTCAATGTTATTTTTCTAGTGTTTGTTAATGTCTTCATCCTAAGTTTAGCCCACCAACCTGAGAGCATGAGCAATGGTTTGCAAGGTTTAAACTGCCACATTTTAAAAAACAAACAAACAAACAAAATCCTACCACAATTATGTTTTGTATTCAGTGAGATCGGAAAGCCCCTGAAGATTACTTGAGCTAGCATAACAAACTGAACCTGCCAGAACAATTCATCTGGCTTATATGCTGTTCCTTGCAGCCATATTTCCTGAGGAATGCTCAAAACCAGATGTATTTCAACTTCAATAAACTCTTCTGGCATTCTGCTCCTGCATCTCTCTTTTATGAGTAAAGAGCCCCCTTATCACATGACAGGTTTGGGAATCAAGATAAACAACTGAAGTGCATGAATGAATCCTCTCACCTGAGAAGAGCGCACGCTGGAGGACGCCTCCGTGTTATTAAGAGGATATGCACTCACAAGCACACGCACGTCCCAAGCACACGATAAAGCAATCTCATGCAGATATCCTCATGCACAAGGAGGAAGCGACAGGCATAGGTCTTCCAGGGCTTACTGAAAAAAACTGTGGCTCATCCCACTGCAAAGGGTGGGTGGGCATCTCTACTAAACGGCAAGTCAAACTTACTATGCACATTTTTTTCTCCCATTTACAGTATTACTCATCTCCAGTGATAAAATGCAAACTCTATTAAATGTTGGCATGACACTATCATGCATTATTTAAAGTACTTCATGTTGCTGTATTTATAGTACATTTCCTCTAGTTTTATTAGTCTTGTATTCCATATAAGCAGAACTAAAGGACACACTGCTCTTATGATCACAATCTTCCAGACTGAACCACGCTATTTTAAGTTACTCATCCTAAAAGGAAAACAGTTCTAGCACCATATTTTCTTCAATGTCCAACTTAATTCCTTGTAATCAATACTAGGCAGATCATTTAAACAAACTTCACCAGGCACAAAATTCTGAATCTAACACAATTCTACTTTGAATTCTCAGGCTTCACGTAATGACAAAAACCATTCAACAATTCCATGATACCTAGCAAAACAAAGATCTCAAACTGTTCTTTTTTGGTTACGAAACTAAGGAGCCTGGAGAAAAAAATGCATCATTTCAATTCTATTTTTCAAGATTAATTAATCCAAAGTGAGACTTAAAAGCACATTTATTCCTTAATAGTTGCAGAGTTGGCACCAAAAATGCCCTCTTGTGGCACAGCAGAACCCTGCGGAGCCTGCCCTTGGTTCTTTCAACTTAAATTTTAAAAGATGAATGTATTACTCAGGGCTTATTTTGAAACTAAAATGAGATAGGAAAGTGTGTAATAAGCTAAACTAAAACTGCAGACACTGTTCAGAGTTTGAGTGAATATCTGCACCCAGTTTCTCTATGTGGTTCTTTCATTTTCCTTTTTTTGTGTGTTAGTGCAAGCAGTGAGAACATTTGGTCCCTCCTGTAAATCTAAGCATAATCAAATTCCTGGGGAAAGCTGTTCTGGGAAAAGAACACTGTCACTTTGGCAGATTCCTGAAAGGGAAATCTGCATGCTGTTTGAAATCTTTTATTAAAGAATATGTGTAAAAACAGTTTCACTGGGAAAGTATCCATGCACATCAACATCTCCAACAATAGGCGACAACTTGCAAGGCTGCCTCACTCTCATCGCCACAGACTGCTAATTCCCAGGGGTGCACCACTGAACATAAGAGGAACAATCAACAGACAACTACAATCAACAGACAACTACCCAGCAGATTTGTTCTCTCATGGAGCAAAGCTAGCACACTACAAATTTTTCTGTTAATGGAAATGTGACTGTGACGGCTTTGATTCCCTTATTTGAAAGCATCTTTCACACAGGTTTTATTTTTGCTGCTTTTTAAGTCTTAGTCTGCCAAAATGACATTAACATAGCGGTTCATTCGCAAGCAAACCAAAAAAACCCACTCGGAAAGCCTTTCAACTGAAGCCAAACCTCAACAGGCGCTGAAATCCTGATGCCCAGCGAGAGTGGGGGAGTCTCCCATCTTGCATCTACAATACAGCACAGTTAAGAGCACATTCTTTAACACATCACTCTTGGTTGCGTTTTCCCAACCGATGGCAATTCGGACTGCTTGGAAGCCTGCCAGATTATTCATGAGGATAGTCACTAACAGCTTGTTTCCCTAGTCCTGCTCCTGTGTAAACAGTCTGCTGTGAAAGGTGTTCTGTTTTTTCCAAACACAGCTCAAGTAGGAAACAATTGTTTGTAAGCACAGGAATACCATATTTCAGCCGCTAGTTAATCTGCAACAACCCAGAGCGTGGTCATATTTCACTCACATGCACTCATTACAAGCACTCGGACAGAGCTGGCAGCGGCATATGCAGTACTGCGCAGTGGAACAGATGAGCAAATAGGTAAGTTTGAAAGTCTTAAGTCTGAGATATAAGAAAACCACATTTTGGTCAAACAGGAAAATATTCCAACAGTATTTTTACCTCAGTGCAATAATCAAAAACAAGAAAAAACCCCACACACAACACTTTCACAACCTATTATAAATCCTCAATCAAGCCCAAAATTTCAGTTGGAATATTCAGACAACCTTAGAAAATAACAAAACATTTTAATGATTTGAGTATCTGCAACTTTCTCTTTTCAGACAGAAAACATCTGTGTTTGGTTTATACAAAGGCATTTTTAAAGTTTCTTGGAACTTCAAACTTCAATTGAAAATTTTTTTAAAATACTTGTTATAAAATCAATCTTTTAAAATAAAGTTATCATTTAATCCTTAGTGAAATCACTGTCATTTCATCTGTATGAGCACAGATGTAAAGTTAAAAAAAAAAAAAATCCTTTTTGACAAGTGTCACTGAGCTTTTTCTCAAAACTTGGTTTGTATGTAGCTGAGATGCAGGTCTTCCTGTGAAGAGACAGACGCATGCACTATGGGCTTATTTCTATCCCATATTTTTGTAGCAGTCTGGGCTCCTCAGATGACAAAACTTTACACAATGGTCATGGAAACACACACACCGCTGACACTGGACATACAAGCAGATTGCTCAGGACAAAGCCCTGTTAGCCATGCCGCAAAGCTACTCAGACAGTTCAGAAACCACACAGGATTATGACAAGTTTACCCACCCAGCATGACAACATGGGAAATCAGTAGGATATGAGATAATTTTGATCGTTTTGCTCATGCAGCAATTCCAGTAAAGATTCTCAAACAGAAGAGAATCAAGAGTCATTAAGCTGCATTTTTCCAGGTGTAACAGTCCAACAGCCCATTTCTTTCTAAGTAAAACCAAGTTTTTCATCCCTTTTGAAACCAATAAATCAGTATTTCCTTTCAGAATTATCTACTAGCTTGTGTCTATTTTCTACATCCTGGTCTTCCTACCTGAAAGGAAAAGTCAACTATCAGACACCGAGTAAAACCAAGCCACAGGAAGATCTACAAAACCAGTTACCTGGTAAAGATCCCAACCTATCAAAGCTGCAGTTTGTCATACAGTTGCATGTAGTTCTCCTCCAGTGCCTGGAGAATATAATAAAAACATACATGTTTGTACACACCCATATTAAAAGGAGCGGTATGGGTTGGGGAAGAAGAGAAAAAGAAATCACCAAGCTTCCTTATTACCTGAGAATAGCTATTAAGCCACACCTAAGACTGGAAGACAGAAGTCTCCAATCAACAGTATGCAGCCTTGTGAGGCTTCCTCTTCAACCAGCCTTCCTCAGGTGTATCATAACAAAAATTCCTCTCTCCATAATTTAGCCCAGAACACTAACCTGTGCTGTCCCACCCAGGATGTCTGCAGCTTTCTTAGCCTCCCTCTTTGTCTCCCGATCCTGGAAGGAAATTCTCAGTCTCTGTACCCACCCATCTTGACTCAGCAAGTCTTTGCTCCAGAGCACCAGCCTGCCTGAATGGGTAGACAGCACCATTTCCCAACCTCTACAGGAAATAACTCCCCATAATCCTTGAGCCATTGAAATGCTAAGAAGGTCTGTCATTTACAATTTTACTTCAGTGATGCATGTTTAAACAAATGGTATTGATTACACAGGTCACAAGTATCTCAGTTTTCTTGAAACTAGGAGCGCTTTCCCATCAGTTACAGTATCTACTCCATCGCTAGTACCAATTGCGTACAAGCGATAGCAAGCAATTGTGTACAAGACAGGGCAAGTATTCAGCTGTATTGTAGGTCCCTTAGTTGTTTGCAGCTACTCTGAGCAATTAAGACAACATACTGTACAGGATATCCTTATACAAGTCAACTTTAAAAAGGCAGCTGTGACATTTAAGATAAGCTGCTTTAGCAGGCAATCTAAGGAGAAGCCTATACTTCTAAAAAAAAAAAAAAAAAACCAAAAAAAACCCCACGTTATTATTAAATACCTACTAAGCAGTAGCCCATTTCAGTGGGTTGGTCTGCCTTTCTTCCGACCAATCAAACCGTTGCTTTCCAAGATACAACATCTCTAAAACCTGTTTTTATTATATTCTTTTTACAATTTATTTCCAGAGAAACATCACCTAATTACAAACCTGTTTTTCATGCCCTGTAGAAAGTGTTTTCAACACCGGGGGGCAGGGGAAGGTAGCAACCTAAGAGCTAGAAAGCTAAAGGACATTCCTCTCCTGTCATATTTCAGATTAAGTACAAACTCCTTCCTCTAATTGTTAGACCTGTTGATGACAAAGTAGCCATCCTCATGACTAGCCACCTTAAAAAATAAAAAAATAAATTAAAAGCTTCACTGTAAGAGTTACCCCAGTCTATTTGAGTATCGAGTTAGTAAAAAAAGTCTTTACCCCAATCAATGCTAAAGGTCCACACTTTAAAAAAGAAGGAAAATTAACAGAACGTCATCCACAAGCTAAAAGTTTACTGCAAATGTTTGACTGACCTTTTAACAGCTGAAACGGCATAAATTCCAGGAAAGGCTTATGACAGAATTGCTCCTACCATTTTCCAAAGCTCTTGAAAGAGATACAACTTTTTTTTTCCTAGCATCAAGAAAAATACCCAATGCAGAAATATTTCCTCAAAGCCTCATTTGTCTCAACAAGTAGCATATTTATAATGTTGTCTTAGGAAGAGGGCAAGTGCTCACCTCTCAGAAGATCTATTTATCCAGAATGAGATACAAAAAAAGCTTCTGCTAGACAGTCTTTGACCTGCTTGAGCTTCAAGAATACTTTTTGCAGGTGGAGGGGAGAAGCTGTTAGCTACGTCATTATGAATGTATTTTAACATAAATGCGTTTTGACACAAACTGATTAGGCAGATGGAATAACTTCACTGTTCAAATCTTCCAAGATTAGAGCTCTACATCCTTCTTAAAGAATGCAAGCCATTATAAAAGCAATTGCTATCTTCAATAGAATGACACAAAGAAAAAGTTTCACATAATAATTTTTTTTTTTTTCATACAGCATTTAAAATTCCAGGGGTTTGTGTTTGTTTTTTTCCTAATAGCAGATGAAGTGTAAAGGCTTGCTTTTAAGACCTTGATGTGAGACTATATCAGGAGCTTTTCAAAATGTATGCATACATGATTATTTCAACACAACAATGCCACACAAATCTTTCCTATCATATCAGAAACTCCACGTTTTAACATCATCCTTGTTAATTTAACTTGCCCATAACACGTGGTGATAAAGTAATTCTTGTACCTTTAAACTGCTTTCAAAAGTTTGTTTAATGCTTTAGTTTCTGGGCAGGCACAGAGAAAATATTTCTTCCTCTTACTCAGCTGATTTAGTTAACAGCTATGTCAGAAGCTGAGAAAAACTACCAGGAACACTTAAGCTCTTTTTTTTTTTTTTTTTTTTTTTTTTTGTGGAATTTATTACCCAGTAGGAATGGAAGAACAAATTTACATGGTTCTAGATTAAAACCAGCATTTGAAAACAGAAAATGAAATTAAGATTTACTATTTAAAATTATGTGAAGCACTCAAAAAAAAAGGTCTATCATGAAATTGAAAAAATCAATTTTTATCACATACTAATAAGAGGCATTTTATTTTAGTTCACTTCAGAAGTGAAATGCAAGTGAAACCCACATATTTATTGCCACAATTTAAGTCACTTTGTGACCTCTTCTCCCGATCCTCAAACATTCATTGCTGGAAACACTGGTGCAGCATGAAATATCCACTGAAGGACTTCTTATAACAAATTCAGAACAATCCAAAACATTACATAAAAACTACAAGTAAGCAAAACTATTTCAATTGTTAAGCAGGGTATATTTCATAGATATAAGTCATTTTGTTTATGAAGACAGCAGTTCCAACTAATGCTAACTTCTACTGACTCTCTGCTTCCCCACAAAAAGTAATTTCTTTGATTATTAGACAGAAATTGTTTTTGTCTACCTCACAAATAGTTAAAAGATTCCAGCAAGGCTGGTTTTTCTTACAATAGTCCATTCCTATATGGCAGGTTCAGATGTTTCCTAAACATTTTTCATAGCTTTTGAACTAGAGCTCACCTTAAAGAAAGCCACAACCCAACTGAGAAACGAGCACACTACCTTCAAATCAGCTGAAAACACAGGGGCTTTCCTAACACTACTGCTCCACTCTAATTCTTCACATGGGCATTCTTCACAGACCATAGCATTCTGAATTCATACCTTCTTCATATTTCTACTCACCTCTCTGGTAGACAAGTCTTACACTGCATTTTTGCATTTTCACTACAAACTTCAGTAGCCAAAATAAATGCAATGTCAAGTTAATTGGCATGTAAACTGCTGAGCCGAATAAAAGACAAAAATGAATAATACAGTAGAATCTTTAGTGCATTTGCAGAGGTCAACAATCTCTCAGAATTCTGTACTACTGCAGCACCAAGAAACCTTGTGACAAAATAGTTAAGAACTCTGTTAAATCAATCGAACATATAATCATGCTCAATTTATTTTATATTTTCACATACATGTTTTACAAATGATGAAATTCACCAAGAACAGCATTCTCAGCATGTTTCTGTAATTCAGTGTTGCCCAAAACCACCATACAGACCTGATAACCGGTAGAAAACATATTCATTATCATTAATGGAATTCCTGGAAGATGAGATGAAAGGAAAAAAAAGTTAATTTGTCATTAACATTCTGGGAAAAACAAAAATTATTGATGCAGAACTTTATTCTTAAACTGATTCCATCTGCATCACCTCATTTGGAGTTATCACAGTTTATTCAGCTCGCTAATAGAATTTCTTATTGTGCTTCTAATCGTAGAAATCTTAAAAATTCATCAGAAATAAACCATCTGAAATTTACTTTCCAAAGGAAACAAATATAATATTCATTAACAGGCCATTATCTATAAAAACTCACTTTTATTTCTATTCCCCCACCAAAAAAAAAAAAAAAAGTAACAGGCCTATTTACAAGGTACCACATCATAGTTAAAGAAACCACTCAGGAAATAGCTGTATGACAGCCTAAACATAAATTTACAAGTCTTCTCACCTCCCTACACAAACAAAATTCTCTTCTGTACACCAATAATTAAAAAATTCTTGTAGCCTTACTACTCACATTACTTGAAAACACAATCTACAGCTACGTCTTTTTAAGATTTCAGGCAATGCTTAATCCGACTTCCACAAACCACAGTATACTTGAGCTTCTGCTGTCTGCCTACCCCAGTGACACAGGAACAGCACGCTGGTAATCAGAGACACCCCCCAAATTGCTAACTGTAGTTCCCCTATTAGATGCATCCAGGAAGGTGAGCTGTAAAAAACTAAACTCCTGTAGCTCCCTTCTCTCTGACTGCTACTTTTTTGGTGAGGAAGGAGAAAAGTCACTTTATCCATACCCAGAAGCTTCAATTTTCCTCCTGGTTTTCTCTCTTCAGCCTGTCTTATTTATCAGTACCATTTAGTAGTTTGTTTGCAACTAGTTTATACCAATGCTTTCCAACCTTCCCACATCACTAAATTTTACATCCTGTCCACTGCTTACTCAAGAATTTATCCTCCCCAGAAACAGCTGATATATAGAGCTCCATCGTTCGCTTCTTGAGCCTTGCCTGCCTGTCTTTTTCTGCATCTTTCCAAGCATCTCATCACCCAGCTACTCCTATGCTACCAGAACCACAGGTCTGACCAGTAAAAGGACAAGCATTTCAGCCACAATAGCTGACCATTGCTTCTGGTGAATGGGAAAAATAAAAAAACGTGAGCTTCTTTTAAGCAATTATGGTGCAGCAAAAGTTGCAGAAAGAGGACATAGATTTGTGGGGGGCTATTTTAAAGCCCTCAGAAACTCTGTTTGGAACAGTCCATAGTATCCAACATGAACATTGCTTCTGGCCTTTTCAAGTCCATGCTGCTGACTGTTCAAAATGCTTTTTCTCTTTTCTCATTTGTGAACGTATAGACACATCCAAAAATCCACATCAAAAGGCTTTCAGTTCACTACTTACCTACATTTCCAAAACTACTTCATATCTTTCCTTCTCTTCTGCTAACTTTGGTTATGTTATTTAGGCAAACTCAGTTTAAACAGCATTTTCACAAACTTCCAATGTTTGGGGCGTGTTTTTTACTATTGTTATTAGAACTGGAACCGTGACAGCAGATTCTGCCTACCCAGTATGAGCAGCCAGCTACCCACAGACTAGCTACTGGGCCTGGCACCTAGCCCCCCCTGCCCCTTGGCCCCCCACTGCCAACTGGTGTGCAGCGAGCACAGCGAGCCCTCAGGGAACCACTGGTTCAGACGCTGCCGCTGCAGTCCAGCTGCCCTTGGACTTGCAGCCATCCCAAGGGAAAGTCACAGCTGAGACCCCATCTTCTGCATCCAGAGAAGGGCAACAAAGCTGGTGAAGGGTCTAAAGAACAAGTCCTGTGAGGAGCAGCTGAGGGAACGGGGGCTGTTTAGCCTGGAGAAAAGGAGGCTCAGGGGAGACCTTATCGCTCTCTGTAACTGCCTGAAAGGTGGCTGTAGTGAGGTGGGGGTCAGGCTCTTCTCCCAAGTAACAAGTGATAGGACAAGAAGAAATGGCCTCAAGTTGCACCAGGGGAGATTTAGATTGGATATTAGGAAAAAAATCTTCACTGAAAGGGTTATCAAGCACTGGAACAGGCTGCCCAGGGAAGTTGTTGGGTCACCATCCCTGGAGGTATTTAATTTAATTGGCGCTTAGGGACATGGTTTAGTGGACTTGGCAGTGTGAGGGTTATGGTTGGACTTGATCATCTTAAGGGTCTTTTCCTACGTAAAGGATTCTATGATTCCTTACTGTAGTCATTATAGAGGAGTGAATGTTTCCTCGCAGTGAAGAAATCCATCAAATACAAAGGCTATTTAAATCTCATACAAAACTTGAAGACATTTCTGTCAGGGGATGCAACAAGTCTACGGAATTCCTGACAGTTCGAGAACAGCGCGACCTGGAGCAGCTTGTAGTATATCCTTGAGAAGTCTGGAAAGATCCGAGAAAACCAGTACGAAAACAAGATAGTGATAAGAAGAACCGTCCTGACAAACTCACCAATCATGAATTGTTAGTTACTAACTAAGCCAATCATATACTAACACATACTCTGAAGAAGGGGATAAAAAGGTGTGTTAGAACAATAAAGTAGCCATTTTGCGTGATCTATTACTTGTCGTGTCCCTCTCTACCGCGACACATTTCTACTGAAATTCTCTGGATCACCTGGCAAAACCAGTAACATTGTTGCAGCATTTCAAATTGCTCAGTAAGGAAGAGGGAAACTGCCAGAGTTTAAAAATCCATATTACGTGTAAATCTCTAAACATGGACTACTCTGCATCAATATGACAGCTCCTGCGTGGCAAATACTGGGCATTATGTTTGAATGACTTAATCGTATATTTTCATATCTTGTGTTTAACCTTGACACTGGATGTTCTGGGTTAGTAATGTTTACTTCAGGAATAACTGCAATTTATGTTTCTACCTGTGTTGTTTTTTTAATCCTTCAACTGCAATAAAAATGCATAAGCAAAACCAGAATTTCATGCCCAGCAGTCACATACTGAATGCCCAGCAGTCACATGCCACACATGGAAGTATACTAAAAGTCATAAAAGCAAATGCTGTTTTACTTCTTTATCAGAGGACACTGTTACAGACCTCAGTAATTTCATTTTTCCTTCCTCATTCTGTTGTTTCAGTATTTCCTTAGACAATTCAATATTCTCCAAAAGCATGGAAATGCAACTCTCAAGAAAGACTCTTCATCTGGAGATTTAGCTGTCCACCTTCCCAAACAAGTTAGCAGTAAGATGCGAAAAACCAGCCAGTGACACTGAAGAGTATCTATTACACTGATACTAACACCTTGATGAAGTACAGATTTATCACTTCACATTTCAATTGAAAGGACTAAATACACTGTTAAATGAGTATATCAAAGCCCAACTTGATACCTGTAATCTATTTATTAAAAGAATTTCATATAATGATTTTGTTTGAGAGAAGTTAAAATAAGTCATTGATTTTTTAAAATTTTTTTTTTAATATAAATGAGCTCAAACTGAAACTCACAACATAGCTAACTGGAAGAGCAAAAGGAAGAGGTCAGGCTATCTAAAATTGAATATTGGGGGTAATAACACGCACAGTGTTGAAGGAATAAATCTTATTGCTATCTGAAATAGTTTTAGGTATTCAAGTATTTCTGTGCTAGAAAAGTAAAGCACAAAAGTAGCATTTAAAGAACAGCATCAATCTGTGATTTGCAAGGAAGGAAATAAGAACATTTTCTCAAGCCACTTGACAATATCATTGTCTTAACTGGAAAGCAAGGAACAACATTATATTAAAAAAAATTGGCATGTTCACAAATTACTCTCTTTAAATAAAAAATAAAAAAATGAGGGCTGATATCCTGAGATGGTAACAATAAATATTAAGTGTTTGATAACTGTCATCTAAGAAAAATGGGTTTTACCATTTTGCAGCTAACTTATTAATTTAATTTTAATTTAGTCCAGGCAATTCAACATGGTTTTGAACCACCATGTTCTCTGTGGAACAACTGTCTACGTATAGATTTTGTCAGTCTTATCTCACCATGCAAACAGTTAACGTTATACCTCCTGATCTTCAGAAAAATGTAAAGAAAACACTACTAATGCTGCTTTACCAACCAGTGAAAATTACATACAATGAATCACACCCATTAGCATAGTTCTGTCTGCAGATGTGTTTAAACACTCTGCTGAAATAGATCTAACAGATTTGTTATTCTAGGTATTAGGATAAGCCCCATTTCTTTTCCTTTGATCCAAAGGTAGGCATTGAACTCAAGTACTAAGAGGTTAACCTGCAGAGCACACATTTAAAACACCTAAAAATCGGCTTAAATAGACACCTATTTTAAAAAAAAATTACATTTACCTTTTGCCCTCTGATTTACACTGCTTGATAAACAAACAGTGCCTCTAGTTTTTCACTCTTCTCCATTATTTTAATATTAACATATTAACATCCCAAGTTAATCAAAATAATCTTTCTTCTGCCTATAAAAGGGACAAGAGAAATAACTGCAAAAAGCAAAGAACTGAGTAAACATGAAAGTTAACTGAAAGTTGCTGCTCAAGCGTTTTGCTAGTTTGAAGACGGCTGTGAAACTATGGCATTTTTAAACAAATATGCAGCTTGCAAAAAGCCAGTAACTCTACATTTCTTCAGATAAAGTAGAAAATTAACAGCAGCTTTTCTGCTTAGTCATATTTGACAATCACAGTCTATACAGACCTCCTGGAAAAAAAAATAAAATCACCTGTATGTTGCAGAATCGACATGTATTTTCAAAATGTTCAGTACTCTACTCTTAATTCAGGATATTTGGCCTCTAAGAAGTAAATAAAAACATAATAGAAGTCCTCACTTGACAAAGAATTGTAAATAAAATCCAGTGATACTCAAATGCTTTGTTTCAGCAGTATATCCAAATCTCATTTTAACAGTTTTGAGTGTACTTTTTATTAAACTAAAGATAAAACCTTTAAAGATACAGATAAGCAATAAGGAAAACAAGAGTTTAAACAGAAAACTTCAGGCAGAAAAGCACATACCTACTACATATTGGTTACAAGCTTTTATACCTGTCCAGACAAGTCAGTGACGTTCTTGCCAAGTACTACGTGGCAGGCAATCAAAAAGAAAAGGGTTGGGCACTTAACCAGATTCTTCTTGGATATTAACATCTTTAATTACAAATCTGCTTTTAAATTAAAAGTTCTGCTTCTATGGACAATATCTCAGAGCAGACCTTGTAAAACTGTCTAATAATGCTGCAGGAAAAGAAAATTAAACTGCAAATAAAATGAGACTTTAGCCCCATCCTTTACCGTTATGCAAGCCAAGGTCACTAAAAAAAAAAAAAAAAAAAAAAAAAAATTTAAAAAGGCACATCATCTAGGAGGCAGCAACAAAACAAATTAGATTTAACAGTAAATTAGAATATACAGTCATACCAGATAGAATCCAATATGATATTAAGTAAACGTGACACCACATTATTCAAGTTGGTCTTTGCAGGGATGCAGCACTACAACACTTAATCTGTACCAATGCAACGTAAATATTTGAGCTGATGGCAAACTTTGACCAGTAGTGAGGTTAAAACTCATTTTAGTATAATCCATCTGCAGTAAACGGAACGATGGGAAAATACAGGGCATAGAACCCAGGAGAAAAACCTGCACCCATGTACTTCACAGCACACGCTTCTCTCTTCACTGAAGCACTTGCTAAGATTGTTTAGTATTGGCAGACTCGCCTGGAAAAGGTACTTTTTTGTTTTCTCCATTATAAAATACAGAAACATCTTCCATGATATATTTGCCTGCAGATAGGTAATCCTTTTAACTAGGTCCAGTTGCTAAAGAGTTTAATGGCTACTGATAGATTGAAGAAGCAAGGCTCTTCAACAAAACGTGTAGTATTAATATCAAGATTCTGCTGTCCCAAATATTTGAGATTCTCTCTTTTCTGGTAGATAATGGGTAGCAAATAAAACAAAATTATAAGTGTTGAATAGATTATCTACTTCCTCATCTGATGTGGTAGACGTATTGTGCACTTCTAAAAGCAGTCTGAAATGTAACAAAAGATTATGAAAACTATTTTTAAGACTATAGCAATACCTACTTGCTACAACTGTATTTTTAACCTTTACATTTTAGACAGACTTTCAGAAATATTCAAACCCTCACTGCAATATGCAGCTACCTAAAATGTACGCACATGTTCACCTACACACAGATTCAATGAATGCAGAAGTGGACACTACTTCAGGAAAGAAGCTGAATGAAGTTTTTCTGACAGATTCATGTTAAAGAAGCCAGAATGTGTACTGAACAAAACATGGATGCTGGCAGCTCTGGAGAACCAGTTCATACTCTTGTTTCTGAGCTACAGTATAAGCAAGCGGTATAACCCCAACCAGAACAAAAGAAAAGTTCCTCTGTTTCCCAGACAACTTTGATTTTCAGAAGTGCTCAACACCCAGAACAACTTCTCAAGTTAATGAGAACTATGCTTTAAGTGTATGTTATCCTTGCTGGCCTCCTCAGGTAGCCAAAATTCAGTTTTCCAACACATATGGATTTTGGAAGAAAGGCAAACAAGGATTGACAAACCAAGCTAAGTACTTTTTGATGCAGCCTTGCTTTAAAAACAAAAACCAGCACCTCCCCTTACACACTCTTCCCCCCCCTTCCAAGGAATGCACGCAGTGTTGCTGTTCATTCATATACATTGCTGAATCAAACCACACATGGCATTTTACTTATGCACAGTTCCGAGCTTGCTCTTCCAAAGAGCACCCTGCAATTCAGGCAGCACAAATATCATACCCTTTTCCCACTTTCTGGGAGCTAAACTACAAAGTACTTCTTTTGCTGTCTGCAATCATCAGCAATCTCTTGCCTCAGTACAAATCTATCAGCATTTACTGGACCTTTAATGAGTGATGTCTCTTTTTAACTGTCATCAAAAAAGAACACTTAATTGTTTCCCCCACTCGAATGAAACATAGCTACTGTATCTACCCAGCAGGTCCAATATTCCCAGCTCAATTCTGTTCACAATCTAGAACAAAATATATTAAACAGGCCGTCTGATCAAGCCCTGAACTGGACAACAAAGGACAAGAGGAGAGATACAGCAAAACCCATGCAAACAATACTATTAACTTTTACTGTATAAACTTCTTTTTTCCCATTGCCCAAATGGAACACTTTCTTACAAGAAGTTTAAAAATAATAACAAAAAGCACCAACACGGATTGATCCCCATCCTGGCAGTTTTTCTCCTGCTACCTAATTTCGGGCCAGTGAACCAGTAGAGGCCGCCCAAGACCGTCTGTCTCTTCTGCAGAACTGCAGGATGGGACAGCTTCTCTGCCCTCGTATTTCAACACAAAACGCAGTTCTAGCATTTTTTTTTCCACTTCTCAAATTCATATCCGTTTTCACACCCGTACAAATTACCTTCATGAAGTCTAGTCCGTTCAAGGGCAACTCCTGACAGAATTCTATTAACCACTCATAATCTGCAGATTACTGCATATGGTGTCTCTCAAGACTTATCTGAACTAGAGCTTTACCCATTGCTGCAGAACCAGTCCAGGTTTCTTCCCCTAAAAGTTTCTCCATGATGTTTTACAGCACACAAAGTCCTTTCATTTTGCCAGAGACTATCCTCAAATTTGCTACTGATGGTGTAAACATCTTCACTTTTGGTTGGTGAAGTTCTCATGTGGTTCCAAATAATAACTTCTATTTACAGCAGGCCGTGAAACACATACAGTAAGTCGTGCTTTAGCCCACCTAAACATCCACTAAAAAGAAACAGTCTGCGACATCCTACTAGGAGTGCGGAAGGCAGGAATTTCTGCAGGGCAGAAGAAAGCTGTTGATTACATTTATTAATGAGATTATAAAACAATCTTCTCAGATAATCAAAAGGACTGAACTCAGTCTAGTGGCCTCTTCCCCTCTAGGCATCTGTGATTAAATAATCATTAATTGGATATTGACTGTAGCCCACACCAGGCGAATCTCAGCTCTTGTATGGTTTTCAGTGACATGGTATCTAAATGTATGCATTTGGCACAGCAGAATCAAAGTTACAAAGGCAGACTTCAATTTGGTGTTCGCCAACTTCTGTGGGTTTTGCTCATTTACTGTTGCCAAATACTTGAAGCACATACCATGCATATTTCCTACATACAGTAAAAGCTAAATAAAAGCATTAAAGAATAACACTTGCAGCTGCAGACTACTGCTATGAACAATGGCGATTTCGTAAAAAGTTCTGTTTCTTGTACATCTACTGTTACCCAAAGAAGAGGCCAAGTTGAACTAAAAACTGATTTCAGAAATAAATAAACAAAGGGTTAACTTCAGGTATTTAAGTGCTAATTTCCACTTTTTTGTTCTTAATTTTAGGCCACAATTTAAACGTTGTATTACCTTTGAGACGTGCAATATTATTGCAGCATTGTAAAACAACCTCTGTAGCAGCAGTACACTTTTTTTAAACATACTTTAATACAAGCTGGCTAGGTATCTAATACTGGAAAAATGGATCCTTTCACATAAATAGTCATCTCAATCTTCCAATGCTGTAAGAAGGTAACAAAAACAGCATTCCAGACTTTCATAGCTTTCCAACATCCCTAACTCTTTTGGATGATCAGAAAAAGATAATAAGCAAATGCAAACAAAAGCCTGAACTATAATGCATACATGCACTGTTTTTCCATCAGTCACTATTTTCCCTGCATGTCACATCTCCTTCCCCAAAAAGAGAGTCTGCCAACCACTTAGGACTTCACATCAGCAACCCAACTGCCAGAAACAAACCAGAGCAAGCATTGAGTCCTCATTCAATTTCTCATTCAGTGCTCAGCAACAATATCCTTTCTGCACTGACTCTTAACATAAAGCAGTTGCCCGACAAACACAAGGTATTTCAAAAACATCAGCAGAGAAAACAAAACAAAAAAGAGATGGAAAACAGTAGCGCAAACTGTCCTCAGCACTCAAAGTCAGAAAACGTTAACATCCGTGACACTTTTAGGCAAAGAAACATCCACTCTTATGATCATGCCTAAATCAATATTCCTCTCAAAATAGATCGAAGGTTGGCATACCAAGCAAATTGAACACTCCATTTTTTTTGTTTTAAAAAAAAAAAAGTTAAATAGCTGGTTTTACATATTTTTATCACTCAAAGAAAAGAGGAAATAAGTCACATTGACTAACAAATTCTAACAGTTCACAAGCAATGGTGACAAAATTGCAACCTTTCATAACTAGTATCTATATTGAGAATAGCCGATCACGCCATGCCTTTATTTGATTGAGACTAACAAAGATGCTGACACTATGTATGCGGAAAGACATAAAATTGTACAAAAAGTTACCACATTTTCTCCCTAGGACAAACTATTTAAGTTGCAAATAAGCCACAAAATAAACAGTGAGATGCTACAAAAATACCAAATGGAGATCTGGAAAAATCAGTTTCTACATCATTTATTTAATGTTTTATTTAGTGATTTTAGGATAAAAGACAGGACTGAGCTAATAGGGTTTGCCACTATCAAGAAAACCTGAAGAACAATCAGAAGAGAGAAAATCATTCAGGAAGACATGGATGTGCATAAATGGGAAGAACTAGAATGTAGCTTCATACGTGGCTTCCTAATATAAACTATAGTCTTAAAAGTTAAAGCAGTAAAGGCAAAGAAAGAACTGGATATATGAGGCAATTGGTAGCAATCACATGTGCTGTCAGTGTGGGCAAACAAGCTAAAATGCAGAAAGCTAAGAAATTTTTAGAGCCAAGAAAGCACTTTTGTTGTTTGAGAGTCTCACAAAAGCTCATTCCAGCATACGATTCTGTTCACTCACATGCAACAAAGATGACTTCACATTGCAAGAGGGGCAGAGAACTACAGGATAATCAAACAGATGGAGACACAGACAGACACAAAAAAATAAACCCATTATAAACCAGAGCACGTTAATTTGGAAACCTTCTATCCATCAGAAGTAGAGTTCTGGAAATTTTCAAACTCCCAGTATGTGGAAAGGGGAGGAAAAACTTACCTGGTTTTGATATTAACCTTGATCAGCTTATAAACCTTTGTTTTACTACATGATCTTTCAAGGTTGTCCATAACATTGAAAGAAGTAGTAAAGACAGGGAAGTAAATGGACACAGGATTAATTAAAAAAAAATTTTAAGTCAAAGACAGCTCACATCCAATGTTTTATCTAACATTTTGATTACTGCTGTACCAGAAATCAGTTATGTAAGTAGAGTTAGTTAATATGCATTTAAATAAAATGTTTGATACTATCCCCCCCATTAAATTATTTAAAATACAAATAATCCTTAGTAATACTTTAATTTCATTAAAGAAATAACACTTGAATTATATTTAAAATAGAAATAAGACTTACAAGATACATAAAGAAATTGACCAAAAAGGAAAAACTACGATAGGTTGTATTAAAAGTGCAAATTATCACAAGAGAGAACGGTTACTCAGAGCATTCATCCTGAGACCCTTCAATAACTTAGTAGCCAAGGAGCGAGAACGTGCTCATGAAATTTCTGTAGATTACACCACACTGAAAACTATCGCCAGTAAAAAGAAGACCGGGTAGTAATACAGAAGAGCCCATGGTTTTTGTGAGCTGGGATGCCAGAAAATGGAATTTAGTAGTACAACATGTGAAATCACGTTTAGGGACCAGGGACCTTTTCTATAAGCTGAGAACTCATCACATGGAAGCAACATAGGAGGAATGAACAGAACAGTGAGGTATGGAAATCCTTGTCTAGGGATGCTGATATTTACATGAGCACAAGGGGAGTGCAATATGCTCATGGAAGAAAAACTAAAGACTGGCCCAGGAAGCCTCTGAGCTGAAAATAGAGAGGCTAGAGCAGTGCTGGGGGAACTATCATCACTGAAGAGGACACTACTAGATCAGGTGAATCTTTGGCATGAAGCAGTACAGCTGAACAGATTTATGTCAAAAAAATTGCTATTGCTCCTCACAAAACTTTGCTTGGCTAAAGATGGTTGAGTTTATCCAATTGCTCTGTAAAATACACAGTCCATTGCAAATTTCATTTCCTGCAGCGATTCCAGTTCAAGCTAAAGGATGCTATCAGCACAAGTTACGACAATGCACAACAAACAACTATAATTTAACAGATCAGAAATTAAAAGTTTTGTAATGAGAATCGTCTTCCAAATAGAGCAGCTGGGAAAAGGAATCTAAGCTGTTCTAAAATTGCACCAATAAGCTTCTGGAAAAGGACAGAAAAACAAATAGATACATTCCTACAAAGAAGAAAGAAGTTTGTGTTGATGTATCTGTGTAAAGGATCTGTTTACACTACGTTTACAGACTGTACAGCTACCATATTTTAGAGTTCCACCAGTCACCTCCGTAACCAGACGAACTTTTATTCCTTTCCTTCAACGTACTGGCAACAGTGAAAGGGTGGCTGCTGTAAGCAGTATTCAACTGCTCTCCAACACCTTGCTGCTATATTCTGTTTGTGAGTTGAGAGCTAAGCTAACTGCCCATTCCAGCACTGTAAGCAATTCTCTGGCTCAGGGAAAACAGGGACTGATGGGCTTTTTCCTCCTTTGTAGGGAAAAAAGGACATTTTAGGATCATCTAGGCATTTATTTAACAAACATTCTACCGTGCGAGGTACTTATGATGCGTTTAGTCAATCCCTCGTTCACCTAGCCCAGTATCATTCTAAAGTTTGATCTTTACTAAAAACCTGAAGTTTGTCAAAGGTTTTGAGGTATACTCTGCAGGCATTTCAGAACTAGAGATCTGTGACACAGTTGTCAGCAGTTACCGGGGACTGTACTTAATGACCTGGGTTAACCAGTCCAGTCCAGCATGGGAGCAATAACGTAGTCCGAGTGTTTTCCAATCCTTTTCTGTTAGTTTCACTGAATTTGTCATGCATTTAGATTTCCAAAGGAAAATGCAAAGACATCGTAAGTGACACACAACTCTATATCCAGGATGTACCGGAGTTTTACTGATTTGATTAAATCTCTACTTGTACATCAGTGTTTACACTTGTAAAAGCCTTATATATGTAATGTTTGAAAGAAGCTGTCTTAATTGTCCTATTTTACCGCAACATGCTTGCATCTCATAGAATAAAAGGGCCTTAACAGGCAGCACATCTCAAGGTTTTAGCTGTTCTCTGAATAAGATATCCTACAGAAAAGATACAACAGCCACCACCAACCCAGGCAAGGCAAGTTCATCTGTTCAACCCCATCTCTGGGAAGAAACGCTGAAAGCCTTTCACTTGCAAGACTTGCCAGCGCTGCATCCACAGCCACGAGTCATTTAAATTAAAAATAATAATTTTAAAAAAAAAAAAACCACAACAACAACAAAACACACAAAAAAACCACCCAATCCACCTTGAACCATGACCGGTGTTTAGCGATGCAACGCTCCACCTGCCGCAAACCGCACTTTAAATACCAGGAACGGGGGGGGGGGGGGGGGGGGGGGGGGGGGGGGAAGAAAAAAACAACAAAACTGAAGAGCCGCCTCCGGGGAAACCTGTTGCTAGCCACCGAGAGAGCGCGGCAGGCGGGGGGTGGGGGGGGATCCCCGCACCCCGCCGCGCCCGGCCGCCAACTTTCCCCATCCGCCGCCGAAACCGCACACCTCGTTGTCACTTTCCCTCGCGTCGACTGTTAATTAAAGCGGCGGACGTGCCGGGCTGGTGAAGGAGGGGGGAGGTGGCAGCGGCCCCTCACTCCCGCCTCAGGCGTCCCCGCGGGCGGGCCGGGGCCGGGGCCGCGGCCACCCCCCGGCAAGGGCGGCGCGGGGCAGGGGAGTACTCACTCGATGAAGTAGCTGGCGCCCTCCTCCGAGAAGCCCTCCTCCCATCCGCGGGGCAGGTCTGCGAGGGAGAGGGGCAGAGAGAGGGAGAGAAAGAAAGCGAGCGCGGAAGGAGGGGTGAGAACTTCGCCCGCGCCCCCGAGGTGCCTCCCCGGCCGCGGAGGGGTGGGGGCGGGGGCGCTGTGAGGAGGGGGAGCGCAGCGGCCGTTAAGGCGGCGCGGCGCCCCGGCAGCCTCCCCGCCGCCCCCGGGCACCCACCTGAGCGGATCATGTGGCCGGAGTTGACGGGCTCCCCGGTGCGAGGATGCAGCCAAGTGGTGGTGCGGGTCAGGTCGCTGGGAGGGGGGTGGGGAGAAGCGGAGAACATGCACCTGTTAGTGACTGCGTGCGGCCGGGCGGGGAGCGGGGCCACCCTCCGCCCCCGCACCCCCTCCCCCGGCGCCCCCGCCCGCCGGCGCCCCCTTACTCGATGAAGAAGACTCGCCCGTCCTTGCAGACGCCGTAGGACCAGTGCTCAGGTAGAGTGTCCCGCCCCACCGCCGCCGCCATGTTCGCCGTGCGCGCAGCCAGCCAGCCAGCCGGCCGGGGAGGGGGTGCGGGCGGGCGGGCGGGCGGCCGGCCCTCGGCGCCCAGCGCCCGGCTCTGCTCGGCAGCGCCACCGCGGCCGCCGGAGGCGCGGCGCCCTGGTGCGGGCGAGGGGCGACCCCTCCCGCCCCTCGGGAGGCCGGCGCCTGCCCCGGGCTAAGCCGCGGAGAACCCGCGGGGGAAGGGAAGGCGAGGGGGGGCGGGAGCCTGAGGTGGCGCCGGCCGCCTTTGTCCGCCGCTGCCCCGCGCCCGCCCCCTCACCCCCAAGTCCCGCGTGGGCTGGTGGCCTCGTCCCCTCACGCCCCGGCGGAGCCGCCCGCCCTGGGGAGTCGCGGGGCGGCGCGGCAGCCACCCCTCACCCCCCCCGGGGGCCACCGCCGAGGCGCAGGGCACCGAGGGGACGGGGCGGCGGGAGCCGGCAGCGTACCGCGCGGGCAACGGCGGCTCCGCGGCCTGACGGGGAGGGTGCGCATCCTTAAAGGCGCTCCGTGAAGAGGCCGGATGAATCGGCTCCGGTCTCGGCGTCCGAGCTACCGTCCGGAACGTGTCAAAGGGGAGGATGAGTACGGGTGTGACGGCACTCGGCTTCCACCGTGGCCCGGGGTACACTCTCACCGATGGCGGAAGGTGAGGAGAGAAAGGCCGCGGGGACTTTGAACCTCGGGTGCGAGGGACGATCGCTGCAAGGTTAAAAGATAGCAGAGAGTCAGTAACGGGCAGTTGGCAAAGTAGAGCTGTCGCCAGTACTGCAAGGGACCCGTGCCAATCCCTATGTTCACCAGTGACCTAGAAAAGGAGGGAGTGGTAACGTGAGGGAGCCTGCTAGGTGAATTTAAGTTACGCATTACTCCCTCCCAGCTCAGACCTGTGACACCTTAAGTTCTCTGCCGGTGCTGGTGCACGGGGAAGCTACGGCGAAGGACAGAGTTAAATGCTCCAGGCAAAGCTGCAGCCCGTTGAGAATGTGGTTTGGGTGGGACAGGCAAAGGGGTGCTGCGGCTGGGCTGCCACACAGCAGGGCCTTCTGCTTCTTCCTACGGTCCTCTGCGCCAGCCAGCACAGCGATGGTGGGTCCCAGGTGAGGAGTCCCAGCCTGTGCCTCCCAGCATCGGCTCAGCAGTGACGATAAGTGCAGCAGAAGAGGGGGACTGGGAAAGCCAAAGTGGTGGTCACGGTGGGGCAAATCTGCACTTGCCTCTCTCCATGAGGGCAGCAGTGGTAGCAGAGCCAAGCGCGGCTCTGTGGGGTTTCTGCTGTTCTGACGCTGGGGAGAGCGAAGGATCAAAAAGCCAGGAAACGGTGCGTTGGCTAGCTTAGCATGGAAGGATAGTGTTAAATAGGGGAAAGACAGGCTGCAAAGGCAGATGGGCTTGACTGGGAGCAGGTGAGTAAATGAAAACAGAGAACAACTGAGGGCATGGCTGTGGGGGAGAAGGAGAACCCATGCAATAGGGTGGGTGTAAGAGGGGCAAGTGCTGCAGTACAGAGAAAATGATATATGTGTGCTTGCTTGTTCTTTCTCTAAATAACCAAAAGGCATCATCAGAAGAAAATAGGAGGCAAGAAAAGCAGCAGCAATGGGAAGAGAGAGGACTTTGCTCTATTTCATAGGAGTTTCGGACAACATGCAGGTATGGTGCATCAGGATAGCATTGTGTAGGCTCCCTTTTTGGCCGCTGCTGGAGAAGATGACATGATACAAGACCAAGAATGGTCATTACTGTGGGACACATTACAGGCTAAATATTGGAAACTGGTTTGATTTCAGTTGCACATGAGAAAGCATGGGCTTGAAATCAAGAGTTTGGTGGGCATTTTGTGAAAGCCTAGCAGAGTCTTATACCTGCAGAGTTATTGCTAACTTCAATTTCCCTGACATGACACCATCAAATATTTTTCCTCGATATTGTCATCTTCCAACAACTCACGGAATTTTAGTTTATGCACAATTAAAAAGCAGGAGAGAGTGTCTTCTACCCTTTTATCCTAAGTCAAAATTTTGATTAAAACTTGTAAAACAAAAATTTCTGTGCTGCTTTTCTTTGAAACGCTAACAATTTTGAGTCATTCTGGTAATGTGATTAGGTGTAAGTTATCACAGAACATACAATAAGGTCAGTTCTCATGCAATTACAAAGTCAGTCAAATACAAGTTGCTTAGTGTCATTGCATGTTTAGATCTGTGTCTGCACAGAGATAGGACAAACTCTCGCTCTGGAGAGATTAATTTACCTTGGTGGTATGAAGCAAGTCTTTCATGCTGGTAGCTGCATGAGCTCATTGAAGTTAGCTTGCACCTCCACCACTCTTCAGCCACTAGACTGCTGTGACAAGATAGGCTTTTCCAATTACAGTGAGTAATAACTTAATTGAATAAACATTATTGTTGTGGATTTCTGGTCCTAAAAGCATCCGTACTGGGTCAAACTAAATGTCTGTTTAGCCTAGTATTCTGTCAGTTCTCACAAGAGCAGGTGCCTGGAAAAAGTGCAAGAGCCAACCATATACAACTCCCCAGCTTCTTCCCCTAACTCTAGTATCTACATCTAGTGCTTGCCTTCAGAAGCTGCAAGCTCAGAGGGCTCCTGAGCAAGATGTTGTGTCCGTATGTAACTCCTAATGGATGTCTTCCATTAACCTGTCTAGGCCAGAGCCCACATAACTTCTATCATCCAAAACAGCCAGTAGCAAAGTGTGCCTAATGCTCATCTTAACTGAACTGTGTTTGAAGAATCACCTCCTTTTGTTTGTTCTGAACCTAGCTCCTATTTCATTGATTCTCCTCAGTTCTTGCAATGAAAGAGACAGTGGTCATCTAGTGCAACCTCCTGCAGGGTCAGCATTGAATTTAGACCAGGCGGCTCAGGCCTTTGTTCAGGTAGGATCTGAAAACTTCCAAGGATGGAAATCCCACAGCCTCTTTTATCATCTTATTTCCATGTTCTTGTAGTGAAAATGCTTTCATTACATCAAGTTAGAAGCTCACTGTTTCAATTTATCACCCTTGTCACATGACCAAATCTTGAGTTGATGCATCATGGTGCCTGTGGCACCTGTTAATTTCAGATAAATGCATTATTGAAAAAACATGTTTTATTACAATAACTTGCAGAGCTCTGTTCTAAAATTAAGATCAAGAGGAAAACTTACTCTAAATTCATTAAAGTTCACAAGCTGACTTGCGTTGGGCTCATCAGGAGGTAGTTTGTGATTTAGAGCCCTGGAGGAAGAATGCCTCCAGGCATCATTCATTAATAAGATTACCAGGTTCTTCTGATTTACTTTTCTTTCTGCATACAGCTGGAGCTCAAGCTCTGGTACCAGTCCTCCCTGGCTGATCTCAGCCACTTTTATTTTCTATTACGTATCATTCCTTGCTCTCTAGAGACACTATCTGGAAGAAGATATCTGGGGTTAAACTAGGAGTTTCAAGCCATAATACCAGGAACTCAGCTAAAGGAAGTAAAATATGGTATTCAACAAGATTAAGGGTCTAATAAAAGCTAAGAGATTCAAGCCTCCCTTTGTTGATAACTGAGTAATGCAAGGAGACATACTGAAGTCCCTGAATGCTGCAAGTTTGAACCCACATTTGGCAGCTTTATATGAATGCATTACTTGTGTTACTGGCTCTATCCGCCTCCCCTGGGAGCACTTTTTTGGATGACTTTGTTAAGTTTCTTCTGCCTTGGGAGAACAGTGATACATTTTAAAGTATGCCAAAATCTGTATCTACACTTTGCTATTTCCAGAATAAAATCAAACAATTGAACATGAACATCCTTTCTACCTCATCCCTTTCCTTTCTTTTCAGCCCTTGCCCTTACAGCCCAGCTTCACCCTGTCAGTGCCAACATCCAAATCTTCTCATTTCCTTTTTTTTCCACTTTTATTACATGCACCACCACCCCCTGCCCCATTGAGGTCTGCATGTTGCCCTGCACTTTTTCAATCCTTCGTGTGCTATAACTTTTCAACAAAACATGGAGTAGGAATCTGCAAATAATACTGGAGATAGTATATAATAATCTCCAACCAAAAAAAAAATGTATAATTTCCATCAGTCACAATTAGATCCAGTGTCTAGGAGGTTACAGAATCACAGCTGGATTTCAGGCTGCTATGTACTCTAATGATCTATTTCCTATTTTTTCTGAGAATTGAATATAATTGAATTTGATGGTCTTAAAGGTCAAAAGCTGCTGCTGTTTCAGGAAACTTAACTGAAGTGAGATATAATGCATAGAAAAGCCTGCTAGTTATGACTTTTTCATCATGGCCTGTACATTTTTTAAAGGACAAGCACAACCTATAAAAGGTGTAAGGCCAGACAGAGGCAGAGTGTTTGAGAAGCAATGAATCTGAATTTTTAAATTGTGGTTAAGAAAGCTCATAAGCCATAATGCAAAATCTGTAACGTCTTTTAGCATGATTTACGAGCTCTGCTCAGAACAGCTGAGAATTAAAATCACAAAAGGTGAGACATTAGTTTGCAAGACAATTTCGGAGCAGTGTGCCCAATTCTTTTTCTGATTACTCAGATATAGGTTCTGCAATGGAATTGTTCTTCAAGATTGTACAGTGAGATTTCCCTCTAGCAGTGGCAAGTGCTTAAGAGACCAGAAATCAAAACACTGATTCTTAGAGGTAGAAGAATATGTTAATCAGACAATAGAGGAAATATGAAAGAGATCTTGGAGAAATCAGGCAAATCCACATTCCAGGAAAATTTCTCATGCCATATCTCCAAAACCGCAACTCTTTTTCAGATGATGGAGGAACTTCACTAAGGAATAGATACGGTATTTGTTCAAATTAGGGAAAACAACTTTCACTGTTGAACTCTCAAACAGCATGGGAAAAAGCCATCTTGAGAACAGTATTAATGATTCCAAAAATAGCACAATAAGAATAATAGATTCCAGTGTCCCTGGGTAACTCAGAGACATGCCAAGGTCTCTAATCGCTGCAACTTTGAACATACAAAAATGGTAGACTTCAGAGACTTAAGACACTTCTGGGTGTCCTATAATCAAAAGGAGTTATAAAGAAAAAAAGAGAATATATGTCATTGATTACCTAATGTCAGTTTCTCAGTGCAGAATAAAAATATTGGTGACATCAACAGGATTCTTCAATAACCTGAAAAACAAAAAATGGCCATGCACAGCTAGAGCCAGTGTCATGCTGTAGGTTAAAGGAACCCTGTAAAGAAATAGATCAAACATGCAGAGAGTTTTGGGTTTTTAACTCTGAGGTCCAAAAATTGTTTACAACAGGAAGAGGACAAATTAAAAATATTCAAGTCCAAGAAAGACCAAATATTACCTTACTGGGTAGGGAAAACAAACAAGATAACGAAAAGGACATTATTGTATTCTTTCAAAATGAAAATATAGTTGTTGGTTTTTAACACATATCAATCAATTTTATTCCATGTTCATTTAGTTCAGGGCAAGTAGAAATCAGCTTGATTTATGCCGAGATAAATTTAAAGATGGATACTACATAGAAAATTTCCCAAATGTAATTAACAGTAAAACAGACTAAGTAAGAATGTCATGGTATTCCCTTCATCACCAATTTCTAAAGGCTGGTCGAGACAAAACTTCTGTCAGAGAGATTCTAAGCATACTTATTTTGTCTAAGATCAGGAGTTATGAACAGATGATCTCACAAGATCCCTTCTAGCCTGGGTTTCTATGAAAACAGAAGCTGATTCAAAATGTTAAGATTTTTGGAAATAGGTGGACATCAAAAATTGTCATCACCTGATATCTGCTAAAGAGCACCATTACTGAGTGGCTATCTAGCTCACAGAAAGAATACATGGCAACCATTTGAACTTAAAGATCTCTGTTATTTACAAGAAGAGGAAGGACAATCCCTGATGTAGTTAAGAAAGATAAGCAACTTGCACAATGGTACTACTGATGACATGACTAAATATAGAGCACATGCTCATTCCTGAGCTGGAATGTTTTCAGTTGAACCACACAATCCACAGAAGTCAGGAGAGCTAGACACAAGGAAGGGTGGCAAGAATCACAAGATACATAGGAAAGTTAGGCAAACCATCTGCAAGATATTACCCATTTCCAGCCTAAGTACTTTCCAGGACAGGATTAATATATATTGCTTGCAATGCCAAATAAATCTTGAATGGAACAGGAAAGGTATTGTCACCAAGATTGTGTGTTTTCTTTGTATAAGCATTGACGTTGAATGAAATATCTTTTGAATTTTGTGCACAGTGCAATTCATGCTGTGGGGAAGTGATGGCAAATTTTAGACAAAGATTTTTAGAGCCTGTTTCCCTTGCACTAGATCAAGAAGTTCCCCTAAATTTCCATGGGACAGTGGCAGGCAATAGAATTCTATGAGTACCAGAAGATAAATATAGCTCATAAAGTAAGAAAGATTAAATAATGGTAAATCTATTGCTGAGGGAATTCCAAATATGGAAAAATGAATTATTCATTTTCCTGGCCACTGGAAAGAATATAAACAAGTTCAAATTGTATCCACAGTTCCTTTGAGGACGATATGGAGCATGGCAGACATTGTACAAGAATAATTTTCAGCCTCACTGTATCACTATGCAGTATGATCTGACTGATGACTGCACACATGGATCAGCCGAGATTGTAACACTGCTGAGCAAGACAGATGGGAAAATGACATTGAGAAGGCAACACTCGTGCTGCATAACAAATTCAAACTTCTTCTTCCAAAACATGCTGAACTCTCCTAGGGGTAAGAAAAATGGTAATTATCTTTAGTTAAAAGGTTTTCTTTTCCAAAACACTGTCAGTATTTAAAAGTGTGTTCATGCTGAAAGTACCTTTTGTGGAATCCAGAAGATATCTTCAAAACAATTCTATTTTCCTTACAAATCTCCTTCATTTTTCAAGCCACCCTACTGATTTACCATTTAGATGCCAATATCTAGGTATGTCCAATTACCTCTGTCACCTGAATATCCTATTGCCCAAAAGATTTATATTTCAGGAATCAAGTTAAGCTTGTCCCCTCAAATGCACAAAAATGCATGCAAAATCAAAAATTAATGAATACATTTCCTAATGACTGTGTCAATTTACAAATTTCTGTCACACAAGCTTTTATGGTTACTATACTTAACACAGTCCTATCGCTGCTTCTCTTCGGTTTCTCTCCTTTGCATTTCACAAAGTCCCAATAATTTACATACCTAATACCTAGAATCCTTGTACTAAGTTATATTTGGTAATCAATAATTAAACTAAATAACAAATAGTCATAATTTTGTCATTGCATATGTCTTATCATTCTAAACAGAAGTGGCAATAGTTAAATGGATGCACAGTGTTCAAGTTACTTGTAGAAGGGAGAAATACAAAAGAACAATTACAAGCCAAAGTCAGTTACAGGATAATTTCCAGAAATTTAACTAAGATTTTTATAATGAACAGTTGAGGATCTTTTTCTTACTTTTTTTTTGGCAAAGGGCACTGTAGGCCTAAGCACTGAGAGACCCTTAGTTCTTTAAAATTCATGTACCTGTGACTATCAACATTTGGTTTGTTTTAAAGGAGACACTTGAAGTCAGTTCCGTGTTTATGAACACAAATAGGCTCACTGTCTTCCCATAGCCGTGGGCACCTGAGTATGTCCCTTTTGTAAGAAATGGGACAAATGGAAAGATGGACATCTCTGACCTTTAAGGCTAAAAGTATTAAAATTTTTAAAAACACTGTTGGATTCTCTGAGGTTTCCTCAATGATTATGCACTTTACTCCTTTCCGCAACATGAGATGCCTCACTTCTGTATTCCCATCAAAGCTTTTTTCCCCAGCTTTGAGTCCACTATCCTGTGTAGTAGCCCATGACTTTTTCAGCACCTTTTTCAGCACCTCTGGCAACTGCCATTACCATATTTGCCTTTTTTTGCAACTACATACTGCACTCAGGACAAGCAGAATGTCACATATTGCCAGTAATCTTCACTAAGACATTTTTTCTACAGAAATTAAAGACCCCTGAGAATTCACTATCCAGGCTTCTCCTGAAGTTTGCTCCTCGTTTGCTTTGCAAGACCCAAAACTTCACCCTGGAGACCCCTTAATAACAATCCCCACACAAAACTCCAGACAAGATTCCATTTTAGCGTCTTCTGCCCTGTCTTTCCAGAGGTATTTTCTCAGCAGGCTTATAATTCACCAAGGTCTCGGCCCTCTTCCTAAATAAACTTTTGCCAGGCAGAGCACTCTCCTCCTACTGTGGTCTCCCATTTCCTCTTTCAAAGACTCCTTTGCAGGAGAGTCTAAGATTATGGTTATCTGCTTGTCCCCAGAAGGAGATAATTTGAGGGTTAACCAGGCTCCTTGATTTTTCTGGTAACTTGAATTGTACATACCTCATCACAGGTTCTCCCATATCCTCCTTTACTGTTTCTTTATGCTTTCTGTTACAATCCTAGCAAGTGTGCCTTCTTGCCAATCCTCCACATCTGTTTTTGCCTCTTCCTATGCTGGACTTGGATCCTTCTGTGGTTTTTCCAGTCTCCTTTTACACATCTGTATCTCCTCCACTCCTGGCTTTGATGGTTTGCAACAGCAGTCAGTCAGTTTCTAAAGACAATGTGATAAAGCAGCTGTATGTGAGCATGACACAGCCAGTAGCTATAGTAACAGAAAAGCGTACTTTAAACAAAAACGAAACAAAAAAATCTGAGCGGTATCTCGCATCTTTTCCCCCATCCCCAAATATTGCAGGGTTCCATAAATATCCTCCTGCAAATCCTCACCTGATTGTATGTCCCCCTAGCCCATGACAGGGTGAGATAGAAATAAAACTTTCTTTTGCTTGGCTTAAGGAGGAAATAAATAAGTAATCACACACAACAAAACTAGAAAAAAAAAGATCATCTCTTTCCTGGAAAAATAAAAAAATAAATCTGTAAGTTGCAGATCCGGGATAGGCAAAATTGTCACTATCCCAGTTCTGCCTTAATCTCTGATACAGGTTCAGCCATAGGACCCTTGCGGGCTGTGAAATTAATTTCCACTGTTCCCTTTTTATTGTCTTGTTCTCTTGGTAATCTTTCCTTCCTGCAATACACCATCAGCATGACCAGTGCCTTTCAGTTTGCAAGTCAGTTCAATCTCAGATGTAACAGGGCTGAATAATTACGCTTATTCCTCAAAAAGATAGATGGGATGCAGATGCATGGCTATTACTTTTGGGTTACAAATTGGTCTTCAGGGCAGCACCTCCCAAAGGCTTCACCCAGGAAGGAGGCTGGCATCATTGCCTGGCTGCACCATCCTCCACCTGCAATCCCCAAATCCCAGGGGTGCAGATGGACTCACAGGGCCATGGCATCCAGCATGGGAGCCAGCCATGGGGATGAGAATTGCAGCTGAGCCTCCCTGGCTCGCTGGGTGCACACACAACAACCTCCCGTAATGGAGCTTGCCACCTCAGGCTGCTCTGCTGGGACTGCCAGGGTGCAGATGCCTAGGGAGTCCCAGGAGCAGCTTCAGAGGTTAGCAAGGGTTTGAGAGAGGACATTTCCCCCAGTGCGGTCCTGTGCTGTCTAAAGACATCTGTTCAGATCCCAAAGCAGTAAGGCTGCACTCTGATGCTTGCGACCCAGCTCACTTCCATAAACCTGGTGAGCAATTTCTAATAATTCAAAATAGCATAGGTAACTTTTAAAACACAGATGATACAAAAAGAAGAGCCTTCTGCAAGTTCTTGAGAAGAGCTCCTGAATCTCAGTGGACTGAGTCAAGGTATTAAAGAAAAGATGCTTTTTTTAACCGTTATATATTCTTCATTCCTCTAGAGCCTGTGTAGGTGGACTTCCGCAGAATAGACCAAAATAGACTCAGTGCCTCAGCTTACTTTACCACTAAAAAGGTCAGCAGGGTGCAAAACATTATTCAGTAATTTAATGCACTTACACATGTGTCACACCTTTTCATTCCTGCTTTTTGAAATATGCATGTTGAAATAGATAAACAGTACAGACTCAATTCATACAAAAAAGATGTCTAGTGAACTTCATTATTTTATATAAATTAAAATAAAAGAAATTTTCTTCATTTACTGCAGTATTACCTTTCAAAAATTTCTTCTTTCTTATCTGAGACTTCCTTTCTTGAGGGAGAACTATTCCATATATCTTTTAAATATCTACAAATTTGTTACTTTTCATAATAAAACCCACCTGAAACACATTTCCTTTTAATCAGTGAAGTAAGTAACCGTGCAATTAAGGAGAGAGAATTATGTATTTCAGCAAGCTATATCCTGATATTTATCAAACTGGAATATTGATATACCTGATTCAGTTTTATACACTGACATCTCTCCGTTGTTATTGATTAATGGTTAAAACTCTCTAAGGTTGTTATAAAACACTGTTATAAATAACTTTTATTATTTAGATACCTAATGGATGTGATGTCTACAAATGATTAATTATATCCCACTTCTTAATTACAGTCCTCTGAAATCTAATTTAAATAGTAGCTAAGCAGTTTAAATACAAACAAAAAAAAGATAAAAAGCAAGGCGGTTTGCAGAATGGTAGATTTATGGTTTTTTCTCAGCACTGTATAGTTTTTCCACAGACTGTTTTGTAAAGTATCATCTTTCTCAATACCTTATTAGATGACTGTAATCTGGCTTTATATATTGATTCATTCAGTTTCAATGTCAATCATAATGTGAAAATTTAATAAAAAACAACTCTAATTGTTCTTCAGAGACTTAGCAATAATTACTCCCACATTACCTCAGTCAAGGAGATGTCTTTCACATGTTCTGATTTTCAAGCATAACAATTGTACATTTCTTTTGGGCACTACATACTTCTTGAATCAGTATTTCATTCACTGAGATGTTGATGGCTGCCTTAACAACATATCACATAGGGGTTACACTTGATAAAATTGGAACTGTATTCTGTCAACAATAATTATGTGGGTGTTTTGCTCATTTCCTGCTATAGCTGTCCCATGGCAACAGTGTAAAAGCAGTATGCATTTTTAAATACATAAATGACTCCTTAGATGACACATTTCTGGCTCAGGTTTGGCAAAGGCATGGTGAAAACAAAGACTTTTTTGAGAAACCATCATAACTACTTCCATTATATGCAAATCTGTAGGGAATGTGCTAATTCCTGAGTGGAGGGTGCAGCTTTGCTGTAGTAGTAGCACTGGTGGCCTGAGGCATTTCCAGAGATTGATAATAAACTAGCATTTTCAGTTCAGGCCATTCTCTCCACTTTCTGTTGAATTTCCCAAGAAATGCCTCAACTGAAGGTCATTATTCCAATTAACCCTGCTTTTGGGGTTGTTGCTGCTAAAGCAAATCAGATAAAATCACATTAAAAATTCCACATTTTATCAGCATTACATCCTTCTGGAGTGCTGAAAAAAACAGCTGATGGTCTTGATGATACTGTCATATAAATTTTGGAGAAGAATTAGTTTGGTACATGGGAAATCAGCTTTGCGATTTTCAGTTGTAGCTTTTTTGAGAATATTTACTTTTCTAAGATTATTTTGTTGCTTGTGAATCAAGATGAAGATAAACAGGCATTGTACATACAGTTCATAAAGCAGTTACACGATGAGTTAGGATATTGCAGGCTTTTACCCTTGGCTCTGTGAACATCTAAGTTCTGATGTAATAAGACTCGATGACAGGATTAAGTGCACTTACAACTCCAGCCCCTCAAATATTAGCTTCGCTGAGAAAATTAGCAAAAATGATACCATTATGGCTATTTTTTTTCTTAATATGAGCACCCTGACTAAACTTGTTTCATTTAAGCTGATGCTAATGTAATGAGAAACATCTGGACATTAGCAAAGTGGATCAGATTCAGGCTGGATTTTTAGAAGAAACCATTTAATAACCCACCATATGTCCCTGGAAGCAACCTTTCTTTTGGTTTTAATATTCTAGAGGGATTTTCAGAACAAAATGTAGCACTAGCCAAGTGTAAGATACATAGATATATGCAAGATATATGTATTTAAGATATGTCTATAATAGAATTCAGTGCACAACCGTTTTGCAGTAGGGGAAAGAAATACAACTCAGACTAAGGCAACATATAATGATAAGCTGTATATTGACAAAGCCCAATGTGCCTGGAATGTTGAGAGTGAATCTTACGCTAGCCACATATCCATTGTCTTTTGTATTGTCACATGGATGTAAAGGAAACTGTGAGTGTTTGCTATCAGCATCTGATTAACCACTGAATTCTAACCATAGTTTTGGAACAAAGAACAATTTTATTTGATGCCAACCATTGTCTGTAACAGTGAAACAGCACAGTTTCCATTAGAGGAGGGCGAATTTTAATTCTGATAAGATGTGGGGATGAAATGTTAACTTAAGCCAAATGAATATTCATATAGGAAAGTGAAAATAGGTGTCAAGGACTTGCTGCACTTACATCCCTGGTTACATGAAAACTGTACACTATTCGACAAAACAACACGGTTTCTAATGATTACTTTCCCCATATAATTTATTCATCTATTCCAGAGCAGTGTTTCGGGGCTTAATGAGTATTTGTAAAGCTCTGGCTGAAATGCACTCTCTAAATGCAAAACGTTATACCATTTACAATGAATGAAGTAGTGTAGATTACTGGTTCAAAAAAGCCACTAAAGCTCATCAACATGTGCATTTGAAGGGTGTATTACTTCGCCAGCTAGGAAAGCTCCCTGTTAACGTCCTATCCAGTTGAAAGGCTAAGTGTGCTTCCTTCCCACTGAATCCACTCTGAAGTGCAGAGAGAAAGGAAAAGTCATGTAAATTTGTCTCTTCTCTTATTTTCAGCCCATTTCACCCTTATTTTCCCCATATGGGGCAATTCTGTATCATATCTCAAAGAACTTCTCAGAGAATAAACAAACAAGATTAAGTAGCAATAGCGCTCCCTTTGGAAACAGCTTTTCTTCATTTCTAAAAAATGATAGCTGTCCTACTGACATAGTCCAAATCTCTATGTCCTATGAGTACAAGCACTATTGTCACTGTCACTAACATCAAGAAGAGAATGCTGGAACACCAGGAAAGTTGAGCCCTTTCAGCCCATCTCTACCATCTTGGCACCCTATTGAAGTCAACTGTTGTTCCTTGCATGGCCGTGTTTCTCCTTGGAAGATCAGCTTTCTGAAATAGAGATTTCTGAAAGTGTATGACGTACAACTGACTTCTATCAGCAGAAGTGGCAAACAAGATGATCTCATGTTTCCATGTGCTATCTGCTTGATAATGTGATTCTCTTGCCCATTGTTGCAATACCATTGCATCTGTTAAAGATGCTGTATGTTCTTTTAACCAGTTAAGTGTCTATTTGAAAAAATGAGATTTCCAAAATGGTAATTTTCTCCAACTCTTACATTTTTTTCATTCTTTGTACATCATGATAGTTGCATTATCACTAATGATAAAAACTGATGTAACACTAGTGATGGTGAAGAATAGTGCCACTAATTCTAGAGGAAGTCTAAGACATTTTAAGACCAGGTTTTAGTATGAAGAGAGAAACATCAGGCATAATAAACGTTGGGGAATTAAGCAGTCCTTCTTCCCATATTAACTGTTGCCCAAACACTTTATTTCTACATCTTGCTGTGCACAATAAATGAGAAGTCGGAAAGGGCAAAACCTTGGCTTTTAACATCTCACACCTTTATGCCCATTAGTTCATCTGTCCCACACCTGTAAATGGTGGCTATCTCTACAGTGGCTCTTACTTTCCTCAGATGTGGATTCTACTGCATCTTGGGACACAAGAGAGGGTACAGTTTATATGATATGCATCAGTGCCAATGTACCAACAAAAAATAAAGCTGTCAATCGTTCATGGCAGCCTCATGGAGAGAGAAGGATACAAATTAATGTTACATTCTTTTTATTAAATAGCCAACTTTGAAGTTAAATGTCATTTTTCCTCATTAGCCAGGCATAGTAACTAGTTTGGCTAAAATATAATCTAATAACCAGGAGTCAGTGTGGAGACTGCATTCTGTTGGGAAGGAAAAATAAAAAATAGCAGTAAAATTGCCCAGGAGAAACATGACTGAAATTCAAGATTATACCAATTTCCTTAGCAGAACTGTATATGCAGATAATATTTATAGAAACTAGCATCTATCAGAAAGAGGCATTAAGTTAATTAAAATGTGTTGTAGCCTAAGATTACATTTTATTAATTCCTGTTTGCAAGAAGGTCATGTCTAATGATTTCCTCTTGGAGTTACTGTTTTTTGCAATTGGACCATTAAAGATTTTGATTCTTGTTCTACTTGTGGAGTTATTCAGATTCTTGCAAATACAAGTGCCAATTCCCTGATCTTTCAGTGTTCTTTTTAAGTTTTTGCCCCAATGGGTTCTCTTTTCTTCAAGGGAAAACAGCTGCACATACAACATCAGGAATTGTAATTAATTTTGCATCAGTCCAGAATAGAAGCCATACATCCAGATAACCAGTATATTCCAGCATTCCAAATACCCAGGATAAATTACTGTAATAGCCCAATACTGTTCTCAGTTGCATCATTGCTACTTTACCACCTTGTGAATACTTAATGTTGAATCACCCTGTAAGTGCATATTAATGTATGTATGGCATTTTACAGAAAATCACGTATTCCGACTATTCTAGATGAACGAGATGTGAATTGAAAAATAACCACCACCATTACTTTAATTCCTTGGGGGGTGGGAACGTCCTGACCAGTGTCGAGAAAGTGTATTAAAATCTCACCTTTTAAAATATTTTGGAAGCATGCAGAAACACTGGGGAGAGAGAGCATCAGAGTGGTTAGATGGATAGGCAGAGACACAGAGACAGGCGACCCATTTATCTGTTTAAATAAAAGGCAATGGTTTGTCAGGAATTTGTTCGGAATATGTCTATGTCTGACATCACCAGTAGCAGTAGCACATAACACACAGCACATTCCACCCTTCTAAGTAATATTAATTAATCACATTACTGACCTGAGTTCACAGAGGGATCGAACCAAAGGGAGTTAGCCAATTAAACACAAGTAGTCAGTGCTGGGGCGGGGGCAAGCCCAGGTTTGCTGAAGTTCTTTTCATCCTGACTTAAACAAGTCAATGTGTAGTTTATCTCATCTGCTGTATAGACAGCATGATTAGTCTCTAAATTTACTGTTAGAACAACCAAAGTTACATCAAGTCCTGGAGACACTGAAGCGCATGTTTAACTTTACATAGATTCAGCCTTTGAAGCCAATCGGGGTGTTCACCCAGGTAACACAAGGTATGCATACAGATTCCTATCGCATCAGGGTCTCACAGTCCCAATTGTCTCCTGACATACAGAAGGACTCTATGACTTACTTTCATTCTCCTACAAGAAAATCGGTGCTTTGCATTTTCCAAAACATCTGGCCATGGCTGGCTGAGGTACCAGATGCATGGGGGAGGAATTTTGGAACTTCACAGCTATTTTGCACACCTTAAAGACTACTCAAATTCCCCTGTGTATTTTGGGCACCCCTAGCACCTATGGGGATTGAAAGCATCTTGTGGTACCAGCATGTGCTGTGGTTCTGTGTCCAGGGTTGATTCTTGTGGGTGCTTTTAAAGACGCAGCCTCCTCAAATTCCGACACAAGCTTAGCTGTCCCTAGCAATCAATGCAATATATGTTGGCACAACAAGTGCAAATATTTGTAATCATGTCTCACGAGGGGTGCCTCATGACCTGAGAGCAAAGAGCAGGTACATAGTGAAAAGCAAGGAAAGTGCTTTTAGACAGGTAAGGGGGAACAGGATGAGAAACGCAGCTCCTCCCTAACACAAGGGGGATTCAGGCAGATTTTCAACATTCTTTGAATTTTACTAGTTTTACATGTCCCGAATTTGTTCTACAATTTGAAAATCCTCTTGTTTTGACATTTGCCTAAGCAGGAATGTCATTGCTAGCAGCTGCTTTTGAGCTCCTGCAGGAAAGTCTCTCAGTGAAAGCAGCTGTCATCTAAAGAGGCAGCAAATCAATGTAAGAAAACTTGTTGATCAGCTTCCTGCTTTCCCATTCCCTGAAGCAATGAGCTCTGAAAAGCTTCTTCAAGGAATGAGAAAAATCAGATGCATACCAAAGGTCACAGTCAATGTTTTCTAGAAAATGTTAAGCTTAAGCATCTACTAAGGCTTTGTTCACAGAAAGAAATACCATGTAACTAAATTCATTTAGCAACTTACTTGAAGTGCTATCCCCCTCCTGTGGGGGGGCATGCCAGCTGATTTAAGACAGCCTAAAAAACCAGATGTATTTTTTTTGCCAAGAGCAAAGGCACACGACTAAGGAGGATCAGGTTATGACAGCGATGCAACCTACGGCTGAGGCAAGCTAAGGGCACAGTTACAACTTGTCACCAGTTCCATTTGGTCAATGTGCCCATTCCAGCAGCACAGCAATGGGGAAAGGATTTGGGGGCTAAACAACATCTCCACTTTACCTGCAAGTGAAAAAAATTGCCGTTCTTTCCCCGGGCACCTTGTGTGGTATTTCTCAGTCCTTGCAGGCAACTTGAGACACTCAAACATTTCTCTCTCCTTTCACCGGCCAGTGACCTAAATTCTGTCTTTCCTTCCCACAACTGACCTGAAGTAAATCCTGACTTCAGACTTGACCCATACCTTGAAGCAGCTTCCAGAAACAACACGCTTGCAAAATGGTGCAATTGCTACCTGCAGATAAGGCTCAGTCTATTCTACAAAGCTTTGATGATACAGTATGTCAGCTAGAATGTGAAAAAAAATCCACACCTTATCTTATATGGCTACATTGGGAAAATTACAGGATATTTTGTTGGCTTACTTTATGGCTTTCAGGAAAGTGGGGAAATAAGCCCAGCAGAAAAACTTCCCTCTGTTACATGCTGCATCTTCAGTATGGCCCTCTGCTATCCCGGCTGCACCAGCGCAGACAAACTAATACGTGTGAGATATGCAGGTTTTAGAACAGCATTCCAGTGGGAGTAATTGTAACCAGTTTTAAGACAGAACTTGGCAGGTTTAGGGAAGAGACTGAATGCTGCTGTACCTGTGATAGCAGCAGGCTGGATGCAACGATCCAAGAAGCCCTATATTTCAAAGTAAAAAAGAAAATGAAAGCACTGAAGTCCTGCAAAAAAAAAAAAAAAAAAAAAAAAGAGCTGAGCCTCAGAAAGTACAACAGCAGAAAGAAGCTGGTTACACATTAGCCAACACACGTGCCCGTACGTGGCTTGCGTGGCTGGACTGCAGAAGCTCACAGAGAGAAGCACATGATCCAGCAGGGCTTGGGCAGTCACTGCCACATAAGGTCTCCTTTGCCACAGAGAATACAAAAATATTACAAAGCAAGTAAGAAAAAATGAGAAAGATTACAAAAAGCAACCCTTCTCCATCCCCATGCCAGTTCCCAGACACATAGCAGTCCTGGAAAAAGAGGGAGAATGGAGATAATATTTTCAGGGATGGCAATGCATCCACAATTCCCAGCAGCAGGGAGACTGAGCAGGCTATTACTTGCAGCACTATAGTGACTAGAGACCTTAATTGCAATCAAGGTGCTGCTGACAACGTGCCATGAAAACGTGTGCTGAGAGGTTATTCCTATTTGTAAGAGTATATGCCTTTAAAAAGACAAGATAGAGAAAAAGCCAGAGACTTATCCAAAACTTATCCAAAGGGTGAGTTACCATTCAGAGGCAAATGCAGCCTCCTGAGTGTGTGTAAGGCCAGTGCCCTGTCTAGTAGCTAACTCTTTTGTCTCGCTTCCCATCCTTCTTCATCCCGTTCTTCAAACCAAAACCCATTCAGTGGAAGTCCACTTCAGCCGGGTTTTGGTGGGTGTCAGGACCCAGGGGTAGCCACAGAACAATGCAGACCTTCTGAACCAAGGAGCAATATGGGGATTGTTCTGCAGAGGGTAATACGTCGACCCAACCTTTACAGGAAGGGGGATCTGACAGATTCCCAGGAAAGAGCTGCACAATATTTGCTGAACTCTAACTGTATTCCACAGGCTTGGAGGTGGAAGAGGGAAGACAATAACAAACAGATTCATTCTGAGAAGCAACAATTTCCTCCATCCTAAAAACCTGCTTGGAGATTTGGGAAATTCAGCAAAGCGGGGAGAAGTTTCCCACTGAGAAGCAAACGGTCTTTCTGCTGCTTCCACTGAAAAGGGAACCCCCCTCCTTCTTGGCCTTCTGCAACTTGCTGTATCATTTCTGCTGAACAACATTTCAAATTTCAAGTTGAAAAGAATTAGATGCAACTTTTACAGCTGCATTAAGGCCACCTACAATTGCTAGTATCTCTGAAGTGGGATAACACTATTCCTATTTAGCTATAAAAGAATGGCTACACTGTGGATTATTTGTGAAGTTCGTTTGTGCTTTACTAAAATTGCTTTGCAAAACACTTTGATTTACATTTGGTGGCATTTGTCATCTAACAGTTTCATTGACATAAATATTTAGTATACCCCTGCCAAAAGAGCCACAACAGAAAATTAACATGCAAGGCAAACAGCAAAGGACCAATTCAAATCTCCTTGGAATTTCCTTAGGAATCAAAAGCCACTTGGAGTAAACATTTGCCAGCTCAACAATTTTAAATGTCCTATACACATCTCTCTAATAGCCTCTGTAATAATTGACAGAGCACAATACATAGAAAAGATGCCAGCACATCACAAATATGGGGCTGTTGGGAGGATTAAGCATAATCCTGCCTCACCAATGAATAAAGAAAATAAGAAATGGAACTGTGTTGTGTTGAATAGCACTGAGTCAAAGATATGACAAGCTTTTGGGGGTTTTTTGCTCAGCAGAGCTTCACTGAGAAGGTCATGCATGAATTCTGAAAAAAATGGCATTATTCCTGAGGAATGCCAGGCAAAGCAGGAAATAATCTTTAATTAATTTGTGAGGAACTTTCATTTGGCAGACACAGTCTGCCAAATAAAGACAGAACAGTAGCTTTCTTATTAAGCTGATAAAATCGACCAAAAGTGAAGAAATCCCATAGTTAAAAAGCATTAGAACAATGGATTTTTACTAGGAGACGTAATAGAAATCCACAGGGAATCCTGGCAACACTCATCGGATTTTTTGTCCTGAAATCAAAGGTATTTCTGACAGAAATGTAAAGAAAGAATCTTAACATTTTCTGCTCTTCTAGACTTTGGCTCAGTATTTGATCTCAGACACTGTAAAACGCAAGTAGATTCAAACTTATTCATTAATTCTAACAATTCAAAGTACCATACTTTGTTTTTTCTTATTGGTATTATTGTCTTTGTAATTCCATTTCCAATTGCTACCTCCATCTCCCACCAGCTTGCACAGGTATTAAGAGATATTTTTGTCATTTGTAAAAAGCTGGAGGAACTTGAGATAATAGGCACTTCATAAATGTAATGTGTTATTTTAGTGAAACTGGGACAAACCGCTAGTTTCAAACATAATTGGCTACAATGGAAAAACTGGAGCAACTGTAGAAAACTGGGACATGGTACGTGTGAGGTGCTAATATTTATCCTAATGTGGCAGGTTTGTCTCTGGTCTTGGGAGCTCACCCCTATATTTAGGGGTGCGAGCAAAAGAGCGTTAAAATTTCATCTTTAGTTGAAAAAGTTTCCTGGGAACAGGAAGCAATTCAGCAAATCAATGTGTGTGTTTTTCACATCCACAAGCCAAAATTTAAATCTAGCTAAGCCTGAAGGGAAACAAGTTGGGCAATTTCAGCGTAATCCCTTCAGAAATGTATTCTCTTCACATGAACTCCACTCAGCACAGTAGCAGCTCTGTGCAGGAGAAGCCTCATACTGAAACATAAGAACTGCTACAGTTTAGGTTACGAAGGAGAGTCTTTCTTGGCAGCCTTTATAATAATATCCTATATAAATTTATAAATAATCATAGCTTATTGACATCCTGTAAAGGAAATGTGGAAAACTTGCCTAAGAGCTGCCTGCATTAATCTTCATTCTATCCTGTACTGGCATTTTTCCCAGTTTCCTATGCCTGAAGTTCACAATTTCTGTTTTGAAAGGAACACACTGACCCTTATAGAGTAGAGCGCAGAAAGCCTGATTTGCAACTAGTTTTAATTTTTGCATCCTCTTTTCCTATAACAAGTAGGTTTTGAAGTACGACTTCTAACGAGCCAATGGAAAATGGTCTTTATGTGAAAAAACTTGGCGTGCAAATCAGATGACTAAAGAATGCGGATTTATTGCACCACCGGGCCTTACGGAGAGAGAATAATATAAAGGAGCGGTGTGCAATGAAGCTAAAGCTTATGGTCCAGCCTCATTAATATGTATCAACACTGGCCAACGGCTTTTTATCATGGGCTTTAAGCAGCAACCCAGGAGCTAGTGTCCTAGTTAAAGTCACAAGACTGTTTTCAGGCACACTCTGCAAACTCCTTGCCATGACCAACAGGAATTTTGCCTTCATGAAGCGGGTTTGATACGGATAGGAGACTCCTAGTACCTCCTCTGACTGAGAAAGGGAGAGGTGAGATCAGAGCCGGACAACTGATAGCTGCTGTGCAGACATGCTCATTAAAAAGTTCCTGGAAAAATAAAATATGGCATGCTGTGAGACAAGGAGGTTCGAGGCTTTCTGTACAACAGAACCACTTCACTCATCCAGGAAACTGTCAGAGCAAAACACTTCTAGTGTACATGCAGATCTACTGGCAAAACAGAGCTCGTGTTGTCATCAGAAAAACACCTTCCTCTCAGTGGAACAAACTCTCTAGATAACAGGTCAAATTGCCAGTGTACCAGTTTCACACGTGGACCCCTACTGTACCATCAAAGTTCATCCCTCGTCACAACACAACATGAGCACACCATCAAAGCTCATTATATAGGTCTAGACTTGTCTGCATCGACGAGAAGTCAAGGAGTCCTGGCACCTGGGTTTGGGAGGAGACTGCTCTGGGGTAGCTGTCCTCATGCTGCCAAGCATAGAGTCCCCAGCTCTCCCTCTGCTGAGGTCTTCCAGCTGGGCACTGCTGAGTTTTCTACCAGCACGTGCACCCCTCGCAAAGCTTAGTGCATCACATTTAAAAAGACACTAGTGGGATCAGAGTGTCGGTGGCTCCTCCAGTAAATGCTGTGGAAGGCAGGCAGGCAGGCAGGCAGGCAGGCAGACTGCATCTCGTTGACAGCCCTGGCAAAGAGAACAGGGCTTGCCGAGGTGTCCTGTTCAGAAGATGTCACTGTCATGTTCTCTAACTGAAGAGACACTGTCACCACGTCAGGGGCAGAGGTAATATGAGGTCTGGGTTTGGTGTATGTATATAAAACTAGAGGGACAATCAGTGGTGTTTCTGAGTAAGCCTACTAGTGACTATCCCAAAATGTCTCTCCAAGATCTTACTTTCTACTTTTATGGTGATGGTGTGAATTTATTTTGGGTTATCAGGCACCTTCTGAGATGAATACATAGTTTCCATACTAATCAGCTCCAAGGTTAGCAAAGGAGACTGCCTGCTGTTCTTGTTTACCCGAGCCAAGTTATTGAAATTAAGTCAGTTTACTTGCTGTCCTACAAGAGATGCATTCAGTGTATCCTCTAACAATCCATGATACTAGCCCCTGCGAAAGTCTTAAACGGCAGGAGAAAAGATGAGTACTTCCTACAGCTTTTCCAAGCAAAGTTCCCCTGTTGCAAGGCTGTTACCCTATAGCTCCTGTCATATACAGCATTTGGATTATATACTGTGCTAATGGAGGCGCAACAGCAGCAGATATTCTAGGTCAAGTTTTGTACACTTTCAGTACAGCTAGCGTGGTTTTAGTCTGGTAAGTTTAAAAGAAGAGTTTATCCCTCACGGATAGCGTGAGGATGTGAGGAAAACGCGAGATGACCACGTAAATTAGATTCAATGCACCTTTTATGCACTGGAGATCAAGAATATCTTTGTTTCTAACATTTTGAAGTTTTCCCTCTGATGCGTGAACATAATTCCCACTGATATCTGTGATGTGATCCATGCCCCAAGTCCCATTATCCTGGCACACCGCTCTCAGTGACAGGGGACACAGAGGACAAAGACAACAATAAAAGAGACACTATTAAGGCAGGTAAAACTTCTCACAAGATCAAGTCTTAAAATATGTATGTTAGGTGAATGGAAACAGAAACCATTTGCCTGAGGTTGCCTTTATTACTCAACTAAAAAGACATCTAGGACAAAAAAAAAAGATATTTCCACTGCCTTGGCAAGACACACAGCCTGTATTCACTCCCTGAACACGCTCATTCACAGCTTTCCCTCATTTTTATACAAACACTATGGTCTGGTCTAGCCAAAGTTTCACCCCCTGCGGCTGATGTAATTTGCAGTTTGGCTTTATCGGTTGTGCATAGAAAGTAAAGATACCACGGCTAGGCGGCTCCGTGCTCCTACCGTCGCTCCTACTCCTTCTCCCAGCCCGCCTGGGCTTGCTGCGCAAAGGACGAGCTGCTAGAAGGGGTTCAGCGCCCTGTGGCGCAGCACTTTGTGTCAAGGGCGCTTGCCGGAGAAGCCCAAGGTCTGCTTCGTGCCCCCGGGGCTGTGTCGAAATAACGGGTCGCAGCCCAGTGCGCATCGCTGTGCTCCGGGCGTTGTTTCGAGACGGGATATACATCGCAGTATTACCAACCCTGCGTATTCAAACCTGGGTCAGTCCCTAAAACCAACAAGAATAGTTTAGGAATCTTTTGATTAGAAAACCCCACATAATCGGGGATTCTTTGTTTTCGGGGCTTTCTGTTTCCCAAGGCCTAGGTTCACACTCGTGAGACCCTCACCACCCTAGTGAGAACTGGAAGCATTTCATTTTCAGAGAAAGACTGGCAGTCTGGCCTATTCACGTGGCTCAAGGCTGCCAAGAAAAAAGGGGGGGAGCTGGGGAGGAGGGTATGAAATACATAATAAAGCATGAAAACTAGCAATATCCAATCCAGGATTATATAGCACAAAGCTAACAGCCAAAACTATATTCTGTTTCTAAGAATGATTCTAACGCAGCCGAAAGAGAAGTTTAATAAAACCCCTCCGGTTTACATTTTACTTGCAGGCAAAAATGACGAGTTCTGGCAGGGTGAAAGGCCAGGCAGAGACCTTTACTTTATCTGCCACTTGTCATTTTTCAGAACATCTTTGTTTGTTACTGCAGCACTGAAATTTTGCAGCAGTGAAATTTCAATGTATGGGAACGAGGACCAAGGGCAAAGAGAAGCACGTACAGAAGGAAGCTCATGAAAGAGCTGCCAAACACACGCAAAGCAGCTTCAGAGTTTACTTCGCTCTGCTCTCATCCCAGCCATGCAGTAAATACAAAAAACAGAGGAAGGATATCTTATGATTGAACACTGGCCTGGGGACATCTGAGTTCAGTTCCCAAATATTTCATAAACTTTCAGACTCAGTTGTCATCTTACAAATATACAAAGGAAAATAATGTTTCCTTTCTTGCACTCTTGTCCTTTTTCTTCATATTGTGAATCTGTCTCTTAATTTATATGAGCTACTTAGCGAAAGAAAGCTCTGATCACAGCAGGGGCCTGTAGCTGCTGTAAGAGCAAATAACAACTGGCAAGAAATCTGAACCAAAGCCCACCTCAAACCTTTGCAAAAGTTCAGATCTGGATCTGCCTTTAGGAGCAGGAACATTTCTGCTGTAAACAGACTTCCACCTCTGAGCCAGTTGTGAGCAGACATCCCACGGTTCTAATTCTAGCAACCTCTAGCTTTTTGCCTAAAATGCTTAAAATACAGTAAAGAATAAATCACACTGCCTGAAATTCTACCTTCCCTCCCCTCGAATCCTACGCCTTTTATTCTGAAATGGACAAATGGCAAAAGCAACAACGACGGGGTGATTATTAATCTTTGATCCTGAGTCACTTTCTCTTACAGAGCCCTATTATTCATCTCAGGAAGTGCGATACAAGAGCACTCCCACAGCCTGATTAAAGGTCCAGGTATGGGGTCACACAATGCACAAAGAGAGCTGCAGAGTTTCGGAGCGCGATGTGTATTTAAAGTCTGACTAAATGCACATATGATAAAGAATGAAATAATGAACATTCCTAATGATTGCCATAACTGCGAAACTGCCACAGAACTGCTTGAGGCAATTGTGGTAAGAAATGGAGTTGCTTTTTAAGAAAGAAATGGCCAAATCTGTTTTCCAGAGTGTTAGCTTGGGTGATTACAAAACAGAACTCGCTGAGAATGCCAAGTTGTTGGAAAATGGCAGCGTGCCCTTCTCAACAGAAAACAGCAAAATGGACCTAGGTTTTACTGGCTCACCCGAAAGCTAAGGCATTAGAACTGAAAACAACCTGAGCGGGGTAGCTAACAACTGGGATTTCAGGTTTGGCGGCAAAGAGATGCCTAGGAGAAGGGTCGGAGGTTACACCTGGAGATTTAGAAGATAATAACAAAGTTCAGATAGGCATCAAACCCATCTGGCCCCTCAGAAAACAAATCATCATTAAATCCAGTTTTGATGAGAACAACTTGTCTTAAGATGCAAAATTCATTACTTCCTAGGGAAGATGCTCAGTCCTGCCCTCCCTTTATTTCTTCTTATCCTAACTGAAAAAAATCAGAAGAAATATTTAGAAAATATATATCAAAATCTGAATTTTAAAGATTCCACAAATTAACCAGCTTTTGCAGGAGCCCCACACGATCCCAGCTGACTAAAATAGCAACCCGCCTGCGAGCTTTTATGACCATTGCCTGTAAAATTGACTTTTATGACAACGACTTTTCTACAAGGGATTTGCAGCTCTCTGAAAAGCATTGAAACTACAGATGACAACAAAATTGTCTCTCCCTGAGAGCAGGCAGCACGGAGAGCGTGGCAGTCTCACAGCCAGCCCACTTTGGGAATGGCATCCGAGTCCCGCCGCCCCGCATTGGGCAGGAACCTCTCTTTTCACCAACACAAAGGAGGATGTGTGAGCATGAAATCCACTTTGAGCACTGTTCACTCCACATAGCTGAGTCTAAAGACTGCTTTGGCTTGGCCACCATGAGGAGGTGCATTTTGATGTTCAAACTGTCAGAAAATACCTTCCCCCTGCCCCGTACCATTCACAGGATATTTATGTTCTAAGTCACCTTAGGAATCCAGCTTAAGAACTTGATTCTCACTATCAATAGAGTTTATAGAGTTTCCAAAAGGGAAACAGCTGTAAAAATTATGGGAAATCAGTAGCTTTAGTCTTAAGCTGCAAGTCCCTCAAGGTTTTTTCATCCTTGGTCAGATACAAAAAAGCAAATTTCTTCTATAAACTCATACTTTACTCATAACCCTACCAAATTTTTAAGGTGATAATCAGGAAAGAACTGGCAAAACATTACGACAAACTCAACATTTCATAGTCATTTTATTAGATCTAACAGCAATTCAGGCTGTATCAAGAATTCTGTTCAGTCTGTCAGCCGATGAGCAACCTTCTAATCTAAACATAAAGGCTTAATCTAAGCATAAAGGCTTACCCACCTATTCTGTCAATAGGGTTTTTTAACCATTTAAAGAAATTTTGGTTAGATGGAATACAAAGGAGGAGTTGATGACCATTTAATAACAGAAACTGATAAAGTAGCATTCACTTTTAATTTAAACCTGGGCTTAGTCAAAGGTATTCTGGGAAGTCCTGAAGTATGAAAATATGTTGGGTATTAGATTTTATAGGGGCTGTTGTGCTGAAAACTGTACATGAGCAGAAGAAAAAAGATTTTGTGACCTTGTTTCTGCATGTACCTGTGAAAAAAAACCAAACCAACCAAACCCCAAACAATCTCTACTTGTGAGGGCTCATGAAAAGCCGTAGATCTATAAAGCTCTGGAAATCCTTGGTCTCATCTTGCTGCACAAAATATTAGGCACAAATTTCACATTCAAATTTGACTTGCAGCAATAAACAGCCAGTACAGTTCATGTCCTGTGTGACCCTCAGACTATAGTCAAATACACTGTTTTACAAAAGGGATGTCAAGGACACTTGTCAGGATGCTAGAAAAAAGCAGAACCTCACTGATAATTCAGACACTGTAAAATCCCTACACATTTTGTATAATCATTACTTGAAGTAAGAACTTAACCAAAGACAGTAAGAGCTACCAAAGATTAAGCACAGGTATTTCAGTATGGCGGCTCTGCTTTATGTTATTCTTAACCTTTTCTGTTTTTTAGTTTCCAAAAAAGCTGCTGCATCCATCTACTGCTCTGGAAAATTCAGTAGGATGAATGGTTCTAAATTTAGGATGCAGGACACTGCAGCTGCGATAGCATTTCGGAAGTGGAAGGCATAGTAGATACAGGACATATTTAGATAAGACAACTATTTTTAGTCAAAACGAAGCTCGGTTTTGGCTACTTTAGCACATGCTCTAATTTGGCTAATCAGTTCAGATACACTTTATTCCAGCTCTCATTCTCACCTACAAGATCTTGCATACTGTGACCCCTTCTCCCTACTTGTCTTCTGAAAACTAACAGGTAAAGCAGGAGAAAAGTAATCATAAACTTGTCACACAGCATTTCTGCTATCCCTTCCTAAGCATCCAGGAGCAGATATTTGGAGATAGGCCAGCAACCTGTCTAGTCCACTATACCCTGACATAGAACAGCCATGCTCTTCCATAATTTTCTCTTCTCTCACCCAACTGCTTTTGCTGGTCTCCTTCGAATGGATCAAATTATCTACTGATCTATTTCTGCGAAGTTCAGCATTTTATTGTACCAAGAGATAATGCAGTCTACTATATCTCTTCCACTTAGTTCAAGCTTAAAACAGTGCTCCATGACTGGGTCATTTTTCATCCTTTTTCTTTTTCCTAGCAACTTCTCCCCATTTACATCCTTTCTTCCTTTAAACACATCATGTCTTCAAAGCAATCCGTCCTGCTTTCTTAGACCTAAGCCTGGCTTCTGTTGGATCTCATTTTGACACATACTTGCCTTGTCATTTTTAGATAGCAAGTTTTCTATCACATGGAAACAGATCATTGACAGCACCAAATGAAGTGGCAGTTTTAAAATCAAAAGTCCAGTCTTTCAAGTCAGGAACTATCAGGCATATGCTTTAAAAAATTTTAGTATTGAGTTTTATTGGTAGAAAGAGATTTTTTAATGCATTTTTGTGCAGATGAGTAATTTTGATCAAGATCCGAAGGCAGTTATTTTTTGTAATATTGAGACAGATTTTCATTAAGAAACTGCACACGAATTATGGTTAATTACTTCCAAACTAATCCATATAAATTTCCTCAAATGAAAGGTTTGGGGGTTTGGGGTTTTTTTTTGGAGGAGAAATTGGCAGTAATATGTTTCAAGTACCACTGTAGCTCTGGTCTCCAGCCAGGAAAGGGTAGAGAGCAGTGAATCTACTGGCACACTCCTAATTGTTTAGTATATTGGGATTTGGGCATCTGCAGCAAGCAGTAGTTTGAGCTTCTCCAAGAGCATGTATGTAGTTCAGCAGATTGAGTTACATGTTTAAAAATGAAGCAAACTCTGGTGTTACTAAGTCCGATCCAGCACACAACTTACCCACGGGGAACTCCCAGTCTGCGACTCCACAGAGCTTAGTCCCAGCTCTGAAAAGCCTGGAGCAACCTCACCTTTCGGCACACTCGGTGGAAGCTGTTTCCTGCAGTTCGGAAGAACTGGCTGTACCATACACAAATACACACGCATTGCCAGATTATACTCTCAGGGATACCAGTGAAACAGCACCGATTTCAATGGACTTACACCGGCAAATATGGGAACAAACCTCTTTAGATTACCAGCAGCGTGATGAAATTTATATAAACTTCTTGAAATTTTGCAAAGATTCCCACAGTCATATCAATTATGTCTCTAAGAAACTTGAAACTCAATACCTGAAATTAGGCACAATTCATTATTTTTATCCCTTAATCCTGCTGAGCTCCCAGAAGATTTGTTGTACTGTATTTTAATTTCTCTTGCAGTACTTCAGTGTACATTTTGATGGAAGAATGAAGCTGCCAGAGGCACACTCTCCTAGCTTATTACACCAACACTGCTCTCTTGTGGCAGACACTTAAAGTGAAATATCGGTCTCCTGTGCTCTACATACTAGAATTCAGCTGTAATACAATCCAGTTGGCATAGGGTATATACAAAGCAAATCACCAATAAAAATGGATGCTCAGATTTTTGATAGATAAAAGAGAGAAAAACCAACAACAGATCATTAGATTTGCCTTCTCAGATATAAAATATTCAGATGTTCATCCTCACGCCTATATCAATGCCAAGATTTTGCACAGAAAGCTCTGCTACTGCAGCTCTCTTTTCCAACCTGTTCTACTGAGATACATTTATCAGACCAAACCTAACAACCATTCTGTGCATTTTCAAATGCCTTTCAGAAATTCAAATCTAGCTTCTCAAAATAAAACATTATTTCCATCTTTTAACCCTCACAGTTATCTGATGGTTTGCATTCACCATGTCAGCTTCTTCCTCATTTTTTTCCTCAAAACCAGTAAAAATCATTGTTTCCCAGGCATGATTCATATTAGCAAGCTAGTGAAGATAAGTAAACAGCTTCAAGGATTAATTTTCTTGATTTGAAGAGTGCAGATGAGGACACAAATTCAACAAGCAGGAGGGATCTGTGGCCGAGTGACTAGAAAGCACATGCCTACAAGTGGAAAAGAGATTCCCAGGTTGCAGTCCATCATTACATATCTAAGGTGTCTGATTTGCCCCCAGTTTCTATGGATTTTTATCTTCATGGGGTCCAAGAATACCACTGATGCCCTACGGGAGCAATTCTTCCCTGGATAAACATCAACCAGCAGATTTGCTACTTTTTTTCATTGCACATTAAAAATGTCAAAAAAAAAATAATGTTGTTTTTCTTCATCACGGTAGGAAAAGAATAAATTGTGCGTAGTGTGCATAGCATGCACAACGATTAAAAGGGCAAATACTCCTTGAACAGGCACGCACAAGCACACACAGCATAGAAGTCTGACACATTCATATAGGTGTAATCACAAGACATTCATTTAAACCAGACATATAGTGTTAGAGACACTTCACCACAACAGCCTTGAGGCACTAAAATTAATTAATAATAAAGGGCCACACTGACAGCAGAATTAAGACAATCCGCAATGGGGAAAAAAGAGTCAGCTAAATGCATGTACTCCGGTGTGATAACTCATTGGCTCATTATTGTTTTGTTGTTTGGTTTTTTTTAATCCAACTCAATACGTTCATGTACTGATCAGAACCGAGTAGGTGGGATCACTACTAGAAGCAGGTGTTGGATTTTTGCCATGTAACAGCTTGCCCTTCCCATCCTCTGCCTTTTCCTTCCTTGATGCACAATTTGACTTGCAGAATTCAAAGCTGCTTTACGTTCATTAGTGGAAAACAAAGCCCTCTCCATGCAGATCTCCCGCTCTAGCCAACAGGTGTTTTGTCACTCTAGACTGCTCTTCCAACTTTCATGCATTTTACAATCATGCCCTATCCACAGAAAGGATTTGCATATACTGTGTCTTTCACGAGCAAATTGAGCAGTTTCCCCCAGGGCAGCCCCTAGGAATTAATTGAATCTTTCTGTCCCCTCAGCTTTTTCAGAAAGGTCATGACAGCAACGTCAACCCTTGTTTATCCTTTCTGTAACTTCTGCTCTGTATATGTATAGAATTGAGCAAACAACACCCCGCTGCCAAGGCCAAGAACTGCGACTAAAGTGCCCAGCCCTCAACGGCTACAGCGGAGGACCGAAGAGTCGGGAACCCACTGGCCAAAGACACCCGGTAGCCCCTGCCGAGGAAAGACCAGCAGCACTATCGTTGCTCTGAAGCTCCAGGAGGGTGACCCAGAGTTGAAGAACAACGTCTCTCATGGAAACTCTGCCCCGTTCAAGCACATACCACTTTTCAAACTCACTGCATAAAGATGTACATCTTTAAAAAAGGGTCCCAGGCTAAGACTGATTTTGTTTTGCCAGTGACAACCCTCCATATGACAGAACAGAGGCGTCCGATTTTTCACTCAATTGTCATGTTTTGATTGCATCTGTCACATGCTGGTAGCTCTTTAGGTTGAGCGATATGATGAGCTTTTAGATTTCCTTTCTTACAGCTTCATACTGTATGCCTCTACAGGAATGAACTTGTCAACTCAGAAGCAAAATGAATGAATGGCTTTTAATCACTTTGATAATGTTAACGTTATTGCTTTGACAGGATAGCAGCAGATACAGTTTGCTGATTCAGCCACTTGTATAACGATCTAATGGGCTTTTCTGACTAATGCCATGCTCTAAAAATATACACTGGACTAATAGATGAGCCTCTGCTATACTGAAAAACAGGCTCATTAAGACAATTCCTCTGAAAAGTGGCATTTTTACGACAAGATACTGAAGCATTTAATTACCCTGTATCCTGACGGAGCCGAAAGAAATTAATTAAAGAGAAAAAAAATTGTGCAGCAGCGTAGCAGCTTTTGAGGTAGGAAGAGATGCCAATAGTCAGTAGCGTAAAGGGGAATTTGAGAACTGCAAGGCTGTTTCCCCAGAAGAAAGACTCTGCTGATAGGCTACAGATTGCCGTCCGTTTACACAGAACAGAAGGCCAGTTTCTGAGAGCAGGCTTATCATTACAGAGCAATTAATTTTCCCTGCTGTAGTCTGTGCCAGGAGAATATCGGCTGCTGTTAAAGGACAGTGAAGTCAGAGGTTTGGGAGGGCAGAAGAGTCTTTAGTGATATTTGAGGTAAGGGACTTGTTTTCACTGCAGTGTTAGCTTGGATTATCCACCATTAAGCTCATTCCCTGCTCTTCAAGTGAGTGCGTAAGGAGGGTTAGAAACCCTGCTCAGGCTGCCCCATGCAGCAGGGCGGTTCGCCCGGAGGTTTTAGCAGCGCTGGCGTACGTGATCGTTGTGCCGGGAAGCTGCTCCGAGTGACTCTGAGTGCAACCCTCCAGCCAGCTGCACTGGAGCAAAACTGGGGTGACAGCACTGTAATGAACATGCAGATGGCATTAGCTCACTGTTGTTGCTGGTCCTGCCATCAAACTTGAAAACAAATCTCATGCAATCCCTGTTGGGGTTTGGGCAGGGATTTGCTCCTACCTTTGGTCCACTCTCTGACATAGCTGTTTCTGCAGTGGCACGGTAAACCAGATCAGAGAAAAGACTTTAAAATTTTTTTACAAAATCCACCAAATAAACCTCCAGCCTGTTTTATGATATTTTTTTTTTTGTCTCAAACTATATTGACTCTCACTCCAGCTTACCACCCTGCTGCACCGGTAACCTTGCCGACACAATAGACAAGGGAGTGGAAGGGCCTGAGGAGGAGACTGCTAAATCCTGCTTAAGTAGGGCTGGTATCAAATGAGAAATCCACAGCCGGTGTTGTCCCCACTGCAACATTAAGCAAGCCTCAAGGCACATTTCCTTACAAAGAGCTAACACTTAATCAGGCTAAAGACTTTTGCATGGGAATGCAGGCTATGTTAGAGGGCAGGCTTTGAGCTGAACTTCAAAGTGCTGTAGGGGTAAAGACAGGCCCACCGTAGACATGACTGGAGCAGATGGAGTTTTTCCCCCACCGTGAAGAACAGCTTCACTGGACACTGACAATTCATCAGCTGTTCAGTACAGCGTGGTTTGGATCTTGCCTTTATAGCAAGTTTCAGCTTTAAAAGAATGATGGGTCGTGGCCTGCGTGCCACGCATCGTTTGCCAGGGCAAAGCCTCCAGCCCACAGTCGTTTCTAGCTGCTCTCTTTCCATTTGTATCAGAGACACACGTGGGCGACGCAGCAGGCAGAAGAGTCTCACAGAATAGATGGCAACCTCTGCTGCTCGGACAGCCCATGCCAGTTTGTCTAATAATGAAATAGCGCTGATTTTTCTCACCCTTTTCCTTTTGCCATCTCACCATTTGATCGCTGTTCAGAGCCAGAAATGTATGCTTGTTTTCAAACCACAGTGACAAAGTGCGACAGTTTCAGCGCCAGGACTGTCACGCTTAGCAGCCAGCTGACATGACTAGAAGAGCACAGATCCTCCAGAGTTATAGCTTCACTCTTACTGAAAGCAGCGAAGCATTTATTACTCTTTGCGTTTACTTCCATACTTGTGCGTTAAAACTGGAACTTTTTTCATTGTTGGCACAAAAGCACAGCCACACACACCTGTTTATTTCAATTCTTTGGAGAATTTTCACTGTTTTAAATAACACAGTCCCAGCAAACATACAGCTATCCAAGCACCCCTCTACTAGCTCTAAGCAAAAGCAGAATCTGAGCCACAGTGACAGAGAACACACGTAGGTATTGGTATCGACGGGAAAAGTGTGGGGTAACAGGACACTGCAAATACTTCAACCAAGGGCACACCTATGCTCCCTGCCATCCAGCCAGATGTACCTGATCCGCACCCCCTGTGTCGGAGGCTCATCTCACCAGCGAGGATCTTAAAAACAGCCAGTGAGGCATGGGGCACGCGTCTGTGACCGGCACGCTCTGGGGAGACCTGTGAAGAACATATAATCGGCTGCACGGGTAAATGCGCTGGCTAAAAAGATGGGGAAGCAATGACCTAGATGGTCCCCCCAGTGCTTCCTTGCCTTTGACTGTCATTGGGAATTCGGCACGAGAACATCCCTGCTCGCTCTCATCCTACTGTCAGTGGAGCGAAGTAGCCCGGCATCTGCTGCACATTACTGCCTGCGTGGGAAAGGTGACCCTTTTTGGCAGGAGAGAGACTGCAGCAGTTCCCTCTTTGTGAGAGCCGCTCTTCACGAGCACAGTCAACAGCTCTGAGCACAGTCAACAGCTCTGCCCAAGGTGTACAGCATTTTTACTACCGCAATTAACAAAAAGAAGCAGCTGTTTAAACAATATATAGTGACAAGAGCTAATACTTTGAAGAAATGTATCCAACTACAAAATACTCAGAACAACTCTTCCCTCTGTTGTAGAGGATAAGAGAAGGACTGAAAACAGCTGAGTGGACATAAAGAGCTCACAAATGCCTTATTAATAAGAAGTGTGTTGGATCTAATGATCTGTGAAACTGAAATGAGATTATTTGGATTATCTCATTAAACAAGAATAATAGCAATAGTAACCGGGTAGTAATTAGAAGTGGGCCAATCCAAGGACAAACTAAATAATAGGGCCAAAAGACTTTTAATTAGTACTCTGCAATTTTGTGCCTGTGCTTCTACACCCGGAACTTATGAAGAAATCAAGAAAACAGCTAAGCAAACAGCCTGGTCTTAACAATCAGAAATTAAGCCACTGGCTACCCACACCTGTATGGGCCATCCAGTCCAAAAACTAAACAATGATTAAATGAGGCTGTTTTGGCAGAGCTGGCCTTGAGGAAACAAAAACACGTAGTCAAAATGTAAAGTTGTTTTCAAAGGCTCCGCAATTAACAACCAGCTCCAGGCAAACCTGCAAGGCAGGGGCAGAGGCAGAACAGAAACAAGACCTAATCTCAGCCCATTGTTTTAATGCTGGCCATCCCAGCCTCCCAACAAAAACATGACTTTTCCTCAAAGCGTGAAAGTCATCCCTGAACAAGATGAAGCACGACATGAATTTTACCTTTTAGACCTTGTTTACATGTAGGTATCCGGAAGGTCTTTGGCTCCAGCCAAAGGACAGGACATCCCTGCAGCCTCCCAGGGATGGATGGACACGAGGGATTAAAGATGACAGATTTGGCCTGAGTGGCAGTTAGGTCAAAAGGTCTGTGGCATGGAAACCCAAAGTAATTACTGTTATGCAAAACCTACTGCTCCCGTTGCCTTCCCCAAGTACTCTTTACTTAACAGGAAAAGCAGGCAATATAACATACAGTGTAGTAGTAAAAGGCTTTTCCAGGGGATTGGATAAATGAATCTAAAAAGTTAAAACAAACTGCTCAAAGGCCTGGCACCTAACACCCAGCACTGTCCTCTCGTGAGTTTCCTAAGGCAGCATGATCCAGCTGCACTTAATGCTCCCGAGTTATTGAGGCTACACCACAAACCACGGACTGCATTTTTCAAGGGAGTTTAAACTCAGAAAACGTCCGTCTTATTGGCCAGGACACAAAGTGTTCATTTCCCTTTTAAGGCTTCACTTCCACATACTGAATTATTAACATTGGCAAAGAAGAAAAAAAAAAAAAAGGTAAATGGTAAATGAAGGAAGCTACTTTGAAGAAAGATGTCTTTGTTACTAGTTATTTTATTAAGAACAGCAACTGCAGCCCTGTAAGCCACACTCATAATTCTCCGTAGAATACAGTGCAATTTGGATCGTGCTTTTGTAGCAAGTTTGAACTATAAAAGAACTATGGTTTTTAAAAATTAATTTTTAAGATGACAATGGCTTGGTAGACATTTGAAAGACAAAGAGGAAGGAAAAAATAAAAGCAAAACCAAAGACTGCTCCATTACCCTGAAGGACAAAGAGGCAGAGCTACCCCCAACACAACAAAAGCACCAAGAGTACTTCAAGACTGAGGGAAGAAACATTTGAACGGTCGTAAAAGGGGAAAAAACACTCTACTACAAAAACCCCAAACTGCTTTGGGGTCCCTCTGAGAGGAACTGGGATAGTGCTACATATGAAACTAATCATCCTAATTTTCGGGGGTTTGACTTGCCCCTCACAGGGCTGCTCGGGCTGCGGCCTGCACGCCACGCAGGGCGCGCTAGGGCCACGTCTCTGGGCCACAGCTCCTTTCTCTCGGCTTTCCCCCTTTTTATCACAGACCTGTGTGGGTCACAGAGCAGGCAGGGGAAGAAAAGGCATTGGTGGCAGCAACCTCCTGCTACTGGGACCACAAGAACTCCTCTCAGCGCACAGTTTCCCGGGTTTGTCGGGTTGATCACACCACGAGCCCGGACTGAAAGCTTGCTGAGGCGTCAAGCCTCCTCCAGCACGGAGGGAGCTGCGTGACCTGCGCACCCACTCACTTCTGTGCTGCCTTGAGCCAGCTGTCAGGCAAGGCTGAGCTCTGCCGTCGGTAAAGAGCATCGAACAGAGCTGTGCACTGAAAGGGATCCTCTTCTGCCCCCCACTCCTTCGCCACCTCCTTCCCTGCGTCAGACCTGGCGTCTGCATGCCGAGCTGCAATAGTGACTATAGACTGGATTGCACTTCCAGCAGTAGCAGGCTGATACACCAACATTGCTCAAATAGTAAACCGCATCCTACATAGCTAATGAGAGAACTCTGCATCCTACTCACAGGGTGGTAGCAAATGAGGGTGTCAAAGATGTCAGTGGCAGGAGGGGAGAAGAGGATCAGTTAACAGAAAACAGCCCTGCACCTGATGGACAGGGAACGTGTCCAAAGTGCACAGACACGGAGACATTCTTCTTCATGTGATCTTCAGCCCTAGAGCAAGTTGAAGCCTACATCAACGTGTATGAGGTTTGGCTCATGTCAAGCCACGGAACCGGGGAGAGTTCCCATCACCAGGACCCAGCCCGGGTGCAGACAGCTGGAAGGCAGTCCATTCCCCTGCTTGGGAAACTGAGGAAAAAAACTAGGTGGCAAATCTGTTTCCCCTTCCTCCTCCATACAGATGCCTGCAATTCATTGTGTCCTGCATCAAAATGGATAGCAGTTTCTTGTTTGAAAGCAGAGCAACCTCCCCGGCAATGCAAAGTAAATGCCTGCACCTTGAGTGGGTGGAAGGTTTCTGTTTAAGCTGGGTCTTAACTGGTACCTTGCATGGACTCCAGCAAGTGAAACTGCATTTAAACAGGACGCTGCACGTATGAACGATGCGAGGGCCAGTGTGTGCCCAGCAGACGGGGGAAGTGCAGTAATCAGGTGGGTCACCTTTTGTGCCCTCTGGGGAGAGGTAATACGGAGCCAGGCACCACTGCTTCTGACTAAGAGTTTTAGCCTGGGAATGAGGTGTCTTTAGCAGATCACCAGGATAAGTTGGCTTGGAAGGGAAGTGATGGAAGAGACAGCTCTCAAATCAGAGAAAGCTCCAAATAATGCACATCAGGACTCCAGGCACTTTACCATACTCCCTGATGAGACTCTGCACTTTAATAAGTGCAGGAGTACTCAGGAACCAGGGAGCAGAAAAAAAGCGCCACTGCTTGAAATACCCAGCACAATCTAACCCACAGCCTGGCACTTTTTTTGTGGACTTAATAATGTGGAGTGATGCTAATGCTGCAGACCTCCAGGACAACAGTACACTTAACACTTCACAGTGACCATATCTTACCATCAAAAATACACAGCAAGAGGGAATTTCCTGCTATCTCCCAGGTCAGATGAGAAGAAATATTAAGACTAAAAATATGCTGAGCGCCAGCTCTTTTACACACATCAGGTGCTTGTACCTACTCTGCAGTCTGATGCTAACAGGTCTTGCTTTCTTTTACTGCTAACATCTTTTTAACGCAAACATTTAAGGATTAAAAGTCAGGATGCATGGAGGAAGGCTTATTACTCAGGATATTCTGACTAATAACAGTTCTGCACTTCAAGACTGGCTGACACACATGCAGTATGTTCTAGTCTTTTTCTAAGCAAAAATCTTGCAAATTTGCATGAGTCCAGGAGATGGAGGCCTGTGCAATCCACAAAGTATCTCTTGTGAAAGTTCCCATGCAGGCAGCTGAACCAAACCCAGCCATATACCTCTAAAGTCTGTGTAAACATTCCCCAACCAGCACTTCAGCACATCTGCTTTATTGTCAGCGTTGACTCTTGCATGATTCTCGCCACCACTGCTGCAGCTTTCTGAAGCTGCTGCTTAGTTTCCTGGGCTTCCACAGTGAGCCATTGCAAAAAGCTCAGACTGGAGTTCAGTATATGTGCTGTTATAGCAAGTACCATCGGATAAACCTCAGGTTCATCATCCCAAGCGCCATTTCACTTGACCTTCACTACAGAGTAAGTGACATGGGCAAAATACTCCAGTTTAACATGGTTGTTGATCACGTGGCACACGAGAGTGATCAAGAAAAACACGAGCGTGTATGCAACAATGAAAGGAATACTCTCAACCTAAACTGCAAGCTACATAAACAGTACTAAACTGCTGTATGCCATGGGATTATCCATCATTGTGATGAACTGAAGCCAAAGCCTGTGTTTTGTTAAACTATATCTATCATGGGTATCTGCAGTATGACATTTCCGATTACAGTTGCTTTCAGATGAGCTTTTCAGTTTTGTTGGGGAGACAAATCTAATTGCTGTTTAATACCAAACAACACTGCAGCAGAACATGATTGCTTTGCTTAAATAACGTTGTCTCATTAAACTGCTCAGATTAGACCCTATTAGTCTGATCCGTAGATCAGACCAGAAGCAAGGCTGACAGGAACCCTTATCTGAAACAGCATTTTTTACTAGGCCAATTTGTGACCCTCAGAATTTTATTTCACAGCTGCAGAAGGTACTGATGTTTGCCAAGAAGGGAAGACAATTTCCAGAGATCACTGAAACATAGACTTTACCTATGCTTTAAGGGGAATCCTGTACATTAGGCAGCTAAATCAAGGGGATTATTGTGCAGTATTTTACCACAGAACTTGTAAGTCGGGGAGTTTCAAAACTGAGAAGTGACGGTGTCTCAACTGTACAACATGGCCAAGCTCCTAACTTTTATCTGCTTTGTATATCCCCCTTTGCTATATCCAAAGTTGCCATACACAGAAAGACAAGGTAACAGGAGGAGACCACACCACAATCTGCTCCGAGCTGGTAGGAGCATAGCGTTGTGTGCCCCACAAGAGCACAGTCAGGCAGACAAAGCTCCGAGACCAACTCTGGCTCCATTTCCCTGCTGCTCTATCGAGGCCCAGCCCAATCCCCACTCTGGACAGAAAGAGATGGGGAATTGTTCCCTCCAGCCTCTACCTTGCACATACATCAGTGCAAGAAGGGATTATTGCAACTCCCCACTGTTGTCCACCACGAGTCACACTGGTATCCTGTGCCGGCAGTAAGTGCCATGGTCCCTGTCCCCAAATGGCTCTGGGATTCGCCTCCAGGCTCAGCTCGACACCACTCCCCACGTGTGCCATTTACATATAAATATCCATCTCTGTTTAAAGTGTCACAGGCTCACAGACAGGACACGGGTCTGGGATTTAGGACATCAGAGCTCCATGCCTAGCTCCCCTACAGCCCCAGGCAAGCTATTTCACTACTTTCTGCCTCTGTCTGCCTGGAAAGGGTGGGGGATAGCCTATTCTCACACAAACCACTGAGATTTATGAGTCAGAAGTACTAAGAACTAGACATCAGTGAAATGGTGTTCCTGCAGCATCAAAGTTGCAACACTCACACTTGGTGAATTCCAGAAAGCAAAACACTTTCTCTAGCAGCTGTCTATTCCTAGGTCATTACACAACACTCACAAGTATAGTACTGCTTGGAATCTGGGGCCACTGAAACACTGAGGCACATCACAGGAATGTTATGTGTTAGTAAGGGCTTTATTTGTTAATCATATATGGTTTTGAGATCCAAGCTTGATTGAAACTACCTAAACACTATTTTTAAGTATTATTCTTGTATTGCTTTCCAATAAGTGTGGCTTAATTGCAGAATACTAAACCAAAAGAGAAGCCAGACCTGATTCTGCTGCTGAAGAAACTTATCAGGAATAACTACTGAAGTGAAGTCTAAAGAGTTATCTGTAGCATGAGTTCGAGCTGTAAATGGAATACCCAATACAAAAGATAGGTATTACTGTATCAGCAGTTTCTGAAAATTTATCAATTTATAGTCCTAGTTTTGCCAAGACCAGCAGAGCCGAGCAAGATGGAATGGACCTTATTTTAAGGAAAAGGAAGATGTGATAGTTTTTCCATAAAAACAAAAAACCAAAACAACCAAACAAAAACCACCAGAAAAAACCTCACAAAGAAACGAATTCTTTTACAGCCTGTATTTCACAATAGCTTTTGGTGTGCCCAGCGTCCACTAACATATATTATACTGAGAGATGTTTCCACCCCCCTTCTTGCAAATCTCAAATGCCTTTGCCATCAGAACTGATCCTCTGAGATTTGGATCCTTCCCAGGTTCCTTTAACCTGATTAATTTTTAATGGCTGTCACTGGTTATTTCACCCAGTCAGTCAACAGATTCTACAGTTCAAAACACCAGCCACCCTCTTCCTGCTCTGGCGTAACACAGGGCTCAGGATCTACCGAAATCATTCATCTGCATCATAAAGAACTTGAAGGAGCTGTAAAAGAGATTGATCCCTGACAGCTGCACTAAACTTGAAAGCCCCTTCCTGGCTCTGAAGAAGGAAAATTCTGACCTGAAAAGGGGTCTTGAGCGAGTAGCCTCAAAGGGAATAAAATATTAGCCTGTAAAACCAGCACTCGCTAGAAAACTCAGGTGATCTTTTAATGTGGTACACCTCTTGCCTCGGGCACAGCCAACATAATTACTTGCCACACAGTGTCTCAAGCTCAGGGGTTGATGTACCAGGCTGTACTTCACTTCCTTTTGTCCTAAACACCGAGCAAGCCTCCAGAAATTAACTGCCAGTAGTACTTCTTCTGGAGTGACCAAGCCCTGTAGGATGCTACCGTTTATTGTCATATCCAATACATATTGCTATGCCATTAACCTTTTATATTGATTCGGCTCCAGTTACTGCGTCTGTGCTGGTTAATGTCTTTAATAAATCCTGTGGCGACAGGAAAGGACTCACACTAGTCAGCAACACTGTTCATTACAAGGGTTATAGATTTCTAACCAGAGTAAAATTTACCCCAAAAGCAGGAGAGGGTGGAGAGGAAAGAAGGAAGCCTTCATTTATCCAACGGCAAGTACGTCCAGAAATCCTTGGGAAGCAAGAAAAGGACATTCACAGACATCCCATTTGTGCAGCGAACATTGCTGAAGCATGTCCTGTTGCCAAGGTATGTGCTGGCAGAGGGAGGTTACCAGGACACCACGACATATTGTCATGCAAATGATGCAGTTATTGAAGGGACTTCCCAGCAACAGCGCACATTTTTTCATTGGTTTGATCCCAGCATTGAAAAGGAAACAAAACAACTGCGTGAACGTGAAGCTGCATTGGGCTAAGCCAGAAACACCAGCTATCTCGGAGCTATGGGAGGACCAAACCTGCCTTTGGTGAATTCAGCGGGCCCTACTGCTCTTTAGTTAAATGGGAACATGGAAAGAAACCGGCCCTTGAGTCCTGAGAAACACGTGCAGTGCTTTTTAACGACACTGTTTTTCATGGTCTGTAGGTGACACTGGAAACAGTGGAAGAAAGTGACACACAAACCTTCGCTCAGAAAAATCAGAGCACATGTTTCATTCACATTTTGCTACTTGGGATTAACTCGCAATGATTTTGAGTTGAAAACTGTAAAAAGCTTACTGGCAGAGAAGGCAACTGAAAACACACTTTAGAAGCTGTTTTCCAGAAAAAGCAGGAAAGCATATACTTGCAGCTGCACATTTATAAATCCAAATAATTTCTTGCCTTTTCTGATTATTACTACTTCGGCTTGGTTGACTTCTTTTTGCCCTTTTCAGCTAGAGAAATTCATGCTTTGTAGCAGTGGTAATGACTTACCAGTAGAATAACTGGTGTTTCCTTACTCGAAATAAATTACTAGAAGTTTCTTTTTTTTCACAGGAGTACTTGTAAACAGGAACCGTCGATTAGAAAAAAATCACAGAGGTAAAAGATGGTTTATTTGCCTTCACGCGTGAACCAGCTGCACACCACAAAATCCTTCAGAACGAACAGATACCTAGTGCTCAAAGTGTCCTCTGGACATGACTGAATCAAAGCTTTCCCTTAAGTACCTGTCAGGGTTAATCATTCCCATACCCAACAGTCACCTCTCAAACTCTTCCCAAAAATGAAGGTAGAAACCGTGCATGGCACCAATCACCTACTGATTTAACCATAGGAATAAAGACTCCCTTTTCTGGACTTAACCATTCCAGGATGCACTGCAGAAGTAAAGAAAACATGTTGTGTTCATACATTTGAATGGTACCCTAGCTGACTCAAATCAGGGTAAGCTAAACTCGTGTCACCTAAAGGAAAAGAAGAAAACTGGCTTGACCGATTTGCAAACAAAGGGGGAAATTTCCTTAACAGAAACTCAGACACACAGCCAGAAGTGTCAGGGCAAACACTTAGAGCGCAGAAACTTGGGGGGGGACAGGGAGAGAGGGTGCAGGCCTAGGCTGAAGGAAGGCAAGAGGGATGACCTTCACGCTCCCAAAAAACCCCATGGATTATAAAGGACTGGGAATCTGCATAGAAAAAAACACCTATAACCCAAAGAATGCCCTTGTCTTATCTCCCTGTGCCACATCCAATGGAGAACTCGATGCTTCAGACCCGGAGGAAACCAGTTCTCTCCTTACCACCCTCAGCGACCCAGCAGCGACTGCAAGAATCACCATCATTCTTCCTAAAACCCTACAACAAACCTTCCTGGGGAATGGCAGACAACCATGGCTACTAGGGGCTCTGCAAGAGGAAAGGGTGCCTCAGCAGCCAGCCTTCAAAACCAGTTGTTTGTGAGCCAAAGGGAAGCAGCCTCTGCCACACACCCCACAGCCCTGGAAGAGCTGCAGAGCTGGCAAGCACTGAAGACGAGCGGGAGGCTTTCGTGAACCAAACTTGCCACACGAACAAGCCTGGCACGGATCAGCAAAGCACAGCGTGGCCACGTGGCTGCCAAGGGGACACCCACGTCCCACAGCTGGCTGCGGAGGCAGAGGCCCTGTGGCTGCACCTCTGAAGAAGGAAGAGCTGCACCAGGGGGGCTGAAAAAGCTGCAAGTTGGGGACACTGATTTCCTTTCTGATGTGTGCCCTGGCACAATGCAGGAAAAAGGTCACAATGGGATGGCGGGGGCAGGAAGGAATTGCTCAGATTTGTACCTGCTGGGGAGAGCAAAAAATACTGCAGGAGGAAAAGGCAACACTGGAAATTCATAAAAAGCTGCGGGGAATGAGGCAAAACGGGAACACAGCTTCTGACAGTTAAGTCAAAGCAAAAGAAACCATAGGCACAAGACATTGCGATGGGAAAAAGCAAGAGGGCAGTGGGGCCCAAAGCCTGCAGAACACCCCAGGCCGCTGATGAGAGGGAAAGCAGGGTAGTGCCTGAAGATAACCATAGGGCAGAGACAGTTTGTGCTGGTTCTTAAAAAGAATTAATGTGGGGCAACTATTTGCAGATCTGATTTTATTCTCATTATCGCATCTCTCCAGCCAAGTGAAGTTATAGCACCTTTACCCAGAGTAGCAGGAAAGACTCCACCAACTCTCCCGGACAGCCACAACCTGTACTGTACCTGGGCAGCTGGATCACAAGTCCCAAGCTGCCTGGGGCACTCCTGGTGCTCAGCTAACACAGTAGCAGACTTAGGAGACTACCTGAAAGAATTTCACTCTTTCCCAGACACAGTCCTGCACCACAGCCCCAAATGGTAAAAACCTACCTGATGCTTCCACAGGACCACATTCCTCCTGGTCCCACACTCCTCTCTTCAGACACACACTGTAGCACCACATCCTCCATACGCGTTACTCAGTATCCTGCTCTGTAGGTGTCCACTTGCCAGGGAGGATTTACCTCTGCCAGTGCCTTGGCTCCACTGTTCCCACACCTGGCCAGGCACCCATTGCCCTGCAGGATATCAGATGCTGAGCAGACAACCTGCGTGCCCTGGGGCAAATGAGTTGGACTGATGATGTACCTCGTTGGTAATCAAAGGGGTAAGGGACGCGCAATCCTAATGAGAACAGACAGCTTAAGGTAGCCTATATGATTTTGAGCAGCATTAGTAGAAAAATATACGTGCATAACAGTACAATCACAATACTGTTACCATTCTTCAGCAAGAGATTGCCAAATTCTACAGGCAGTAAATATGGTGTACCTCTCTTTATCCTCAGGAGTACCTCCAACACCTGGATCTAATCTTACTGCAAGCCCAGGATCTGTCCCTGGCTAATTTTCATTCCTGACAGTACACCACGAGGCAATTATTTACATGGTACTCCCCATCTCCTCCATTCCCATCACTGTAACAACCCCTGCCCTTCCCTCTTCTTCTGGCAAGGTCAGCATCTTCCAGCACCTCTGGATGGGCAAAATGCCCCGGGGGTACAGCACAGCCTGCTTTCAGCCCTTCTAGCCAACTAGTGGCAGAAAAGACACAGTACAGAATGTGTTCAGACCAAAACACCCCAGTAGCAGGAAATACAAGAATTGTGTAAACTTCAACACAGCTGTGCTGAAAACCATCTATCAGTTGGCACCACATCTGCCATCTACTGAATAGCTTGCACGGTCAGCCCTGACACTTGACCTCTAGGTGGCACTATTTGCAATATGTAACTTTTAAAAAACTAATGTTTCAAAGTGCCATCTGCTGGTACTTTCATTATTTACATATAACTGTTTCAGAAGAATGAGTAGTGAAGCGTCCCATGTGCTTTTTCAGTTAGCAGTACCTCCAACCTCAGAGACTCACAGCAACTTTCGGTTTTGGGGGTCTTTTTTGGTATCATGAAAGTGGTTTATTGCATCTAATCCCAGAACACTTAATTATCAATGTGACAGCCTGGCAAGTAATCACCAGCAGCTTTCAGAAACAAAACCAAGTATTTTGACAGCATATGGAAGCTGGTAACTTAACTTATAAGATGGACCAGATAATAGCACTTCAGAGCTCAATTGGAATGCAGTGCTTTTCTTTTAAAACTCTTAATCACAAGTCTATATTTAGCTTCATAATCAGGGCAAAGAAATCCTGTCCTTCTGCAAAACTAAACCCGGAAGATACCAGGTTCCACTGACTATGATCTAGAAAGTAGCTACTACACTTCACAAAAACATTTAGGGCTTATTTAAATTTACTTAGCTTTTTAATACAGCAAAAGTTACGTAATGCACCAAGGCTTAGAAGCAAGTCACAACAGCACAGAATAACTCCATTTATAATTTTCTCCTAAAAAAGGAAAAAGCTATCAGTCTGTTCTCCACACTTCTCCAGCAGAAAGATGACCCTTAAGGTTAAAGCTATGTAGAACCTGGAAGTACAACCTCAGCAACAGTTGACTATACAATAGCTACTGCCCTTTGGCTTTAGGGAAAACTACTTCAGTAAAGATCTAACACCTGAGGAGAGCTAAACTCTTACCTGTATTTACCAAAATCTCAAAGATTCTTAAAATTACTTACAAATGACAGCAAGAGCTACTGTCAGGAACTGGTTGAGGTCTGCTTAAACTTTCTACACAAGGAAAAGATCCATGTTACCTGCGAGGAACTAATCAACCTCTCCAGTTTTGTCGTCCCTGTCCCCCATCCCTCCCCATTCCCTTCTGTATTTTCTAAATTTCCAATTCTTCCTCCTGTCACTGTTTTCTTCCCCAGTTCATCCTGCAGGACACACAGAGGCACAGCCCCACATGAATAAAATACATTCGCTGTGAATGACTAGGTCACTTAACTAGAGGCTACCAGATAAAAAAAAAACAGTTTAAGCACCGACACAAACCGTACAGCTGGTATAGAACAGCAACAACCACTACCCAAATTTGATACTGTAGGACAGCAATATGGGAACCATGGCCACATGTCTGCTCCACACTGAAAACTTCCCATTTACAAGCAGCTTTCTGAAACAAGCAGAAGTTTCTAAGACACCAACCATTTAGAGACAACACAAACTTAGTTAATGAAAATTTATTCTTTTGGTAAGTCAAAGCCAGCTCTTATGCGACCAGGGCAGAAGCTGTGGATGATTCACTAAAAAGAGAGAAGAAAGAGAAAGAGAGAAATATTAATTGCAAAGGCAGTTTTCCAAGCTAGTCAAAAATACTGCTTCAGTTCAAAGCTTTAACTACCAGTCCTGAGCTTAATCGCTACCTGTTTAAAATTTTTTACGGCATAAAGATTTCACTCTTCCTTTTAAAATACAAATACCAGGATAACAGCATAAAACTGTCCACTGCAAAACCTATCCAGCTGCACTTGAGTCTTTTCAGAAAAAGAGAAGCTAACCCTAACATCTATGGGAATTCCTCTATGTTGGCTGATTTTTCCTAGAGAAAGCTACAAATTACTTTCATTTTTGCCACAGCTAAGCCATTTCTCAATAAATTTTGAAAATAACATGAACTATAAAAGTACCTGAGAACATAGACTACAGTTTGAATAAAGTGTTATAAAAGTTACCTAGAAGGTAGTGACTTCATTCATTGAGAGTTTTTTCTAAGTGTTACGACAGTCATTTTAACCAGCAGTGTTTCATTAATTTATCAGTTAATATTTATGAAGACACCTGTTCGTTGCTGAATGGTTTATCTATATGCCTGATCATAACACACTCTTTAGCCTTTCAATAACAGCCCCAGCACATTGTTTACAAAACCTACAAGACTTCAGTGAAAATAGCAACATAGAAGAAGACTTACTACTTCCAATTGGGTGGCAGCACTCTCTTAGTTTTGTAGTAGCGAGCCAGCCTGTGGATTCTGCTTTCAATCAGAATCAGGCGGAACTTGGCATCTTTATCCTTGAAAAGAAAGTGACATTACAACCAAACACTACTTTGTCTTCTCAATGATGTACAATCCAGACGAGCTTTAATGAAGTAAAAAAATCCACAGCTACTTCTACAAACTCTACTTTCCCATTACCAAAGCCTGATGAATCTGGTAAAATCAGAACAGGACCAGAAATACATGGTTTAAGCAATGCTTTTAAGATCTTTTTCATGGACAAAGACCATTCTCCTTTATCGAAATGTCTCATCAACCCCCTAAGTTTACTCAAAGGAGGTGGCTAACGAGAAGTACATGAAGACTCTTTTGCTTTGTCAAGTTGTAAATAAACTACTGTATTATTTGAAAAAGCAAACATAGAGAATTATCTACTTAAATTAGCACTCACCTTTCTGTTTCTCTCAAGGTGTTTACGAACAGCAACAGCTTTCTTAATCAAGTGATAAAGATCCTCTGGAAGGTCTGGGGCCAGTCCCTTCGATTTAAGGATTCTCAAAATTTTGTTGCCAGTAACAAAGCGAACCTGGGCAACACCATGGGAATCCCTCAGGATCACACCTGAAACAAACATTTACATCTTACACTGAAAAGAAAAACCTTATACAAACAAATCTTGTGAAACCAACATTACAGTTATAAGATATCCAAAAAAGGTCTTCTCTAAATTAAAAACCTTTCTGGTGGAAACTGTGAACAAATAGTAGACTATCAGTGAGCAAAATACAACTTAGCAAAGCTGCAACACTTTATCAGATAGCACTTAAAAGACAACTAACCCACCCATCACATTTAGGCAGGTAACTCATTCAGTGCTACAATATTAGACTAAGCTTCCCTATAACATCTGTTAGTGGCCATTCCTAAGGACAGGTTATAAGATTAAACAGATGCTTTACATTTTCTCCTTGGAAAAAGAAAATTAAAAAAAAATACTCAACTACTTTACTAAATATGCTTCTTTCAAGAATCAGACGTGTTCCCTTTTTAGTGGTATCCACACAGTGAATACATAGGTACATCAGAAAACCTGTATTTTTTTCACATACTTTCTAATATAGGTTGAAGAAACAATTACATTATTATAGTAAAAAAAATGTGTTTTGTCTCCATTTAGGAGTGATTTATAAACTTTACCAATTTGCGACGGAGTCAGGCCTTTTTTTGCCAGCTTGTAGATCTGTTCCTTTACATCATCAGAAGTAAGTTTCAGCCACTAAAGAAAATTAGAAAAAAAAAAAACAACAAACAAACCACACTGATGAACACTGCTTAATACAGAGTCGTAGGCCAGCTACATGAAAGCTTTTTATAAACAGTTGAAATAGATGCTTTATAATACTTGAAGAAACAATCAAGAACTGAAATTGTATTTCTAATGATACAGAAACCTTTTTACCAGCTGCTTTATCATCAGTTTACTTTTACTACCACACCAGAAGCATGAATACAAATTTACAGAGGAAAAAAATCACTGCCATTGGGAAGGAACTCTTTAACTGGGCCTTTGACAGAAAAGCAAAATTGAGAACAATTTAGCCATCTCTTAGTAAAGCACCTACAGAGCTTAGTGAAAATCAGAGCCGTTGCTTCCGTGATTATTAAGGGGAAGGCAACACCAACAGGCTAGGTAATCCTTGCTCTTTCAACAAGCTACAAAAGCTCTTTTTTTTTTTTCCCAATACTGTCACAGTATGAAACAGAAAAACAGAGCTAAAAATATATTTGGAAGTGCTCTATAGACTACAATCCAAAACAGAATACAAATAAAACTAAGGAAAAAAACCCACAGGGTTTTTTAAAACAAGTATAGCATTTGAGCATCCTTATCATTATTAAACTGTTTAACCCATCAGCAGCACTTCAAGCAGCTTCACGTTATCTTACTTTAAATTGTATCGCTTTAAAGCACAAAATAATAAAATAATCTCATTTTTCCATTTAACTGTTTTTCAGTACATGCTTTTCCACATGCAGCACAAACTGGTCTTTCTGCCAACAAGCAGATCCATCAAAATACAGTCTTGCAAATCAAGACTGATTAAGCAGCTGCTCGTTTAGCTAAGTAAGCCTTTCAAGTGGAAGTACCCTGAATGAACTAAGGTCACACTGAATTTACTTACATTAGTGCTCTGACCAGCAAATTACTGTTGCAAATAGTTTAGAAAACAGTCGGTTTACTCCACAATAGCAAAGACCAAACTCGAGCGTGAAGAGTAGTTTAACCTCTAGGAATTATCAGCATACAGAATAAAAGTAACTGAAATAGCACTTAAATAAAGGGAGGTAGAACGAGCCAGAGAAACTTTTTTGTTTAACAAGTCATCTGGCCAGGAAACAATACTTGCTTTCTCGGTATCCTAAAGACCACAGGCTAAGGTAGCATTTTATCAGGCCGAAATTCACGAACGGCGACACAAAAGATCACAGCTCTTCTCGGTTTTGTTTCTTTTCCTGGTCACTGCTAAGCTGCACTGTGGGAACCGGACCCTGCGCTGAAGGCCACAAGGCAGCCGCCTGGGCCCGCCGAAGCACGCGCGGGGCGAGGAAGTGACTTACCGTCGGCACGCTGCGTCTGTAGGGCAAGGCTGACTGGGACAAGCCCTTTCTGCGAAGAAGAAGCAAATCACATGCTAAGCGGAGCCGGACAAGTTACAAGCCCCGACCCCGCTACAAGGCGGCCGGCTACCAGCGTCTCCTACAGGGCCGCATCCAGCCTGCACGGCCGAGGCCTGCGGCCTCCCTCCTCGCCTGGAGACGGGGCCGCCACCAGTACAGGCCGCGCCAGGGCAGCACCGGGAACAGGAGCCCGGGCACCACAAGCGTGCCCCTTCCCACGGCCGGTCAAAGAAACCCGCACCAGCCCAAGCCAAAGAAACCCGCACCTCAGCACCGGCCCGAGCTTTTCCCACCCCCACCGCCATATCTCCAGAGCCACCGGCCTTCCCCCCCCCCCCCCGCCCCATGCCCCACACGCCGCATTGCTCCCGCAGTAGCCTTTCTACTCCCACACCCGTCCGCGGCGCCCTTTTAGCACCCACAACAGCCCCAAGCCGGCCCCACACCCCAGCCCCGGCCCCCGCAGCGGCCACTTACCCAGGAGCGTGCATGCGACCCATGATGGCGGCCACAAAAAAGAGCGAGCCAGGCGGGGCGACGGCCCTTCCGGCCCCACTTCCGCAGGAAAGGGCGTCCCCACTCCCAGCCCCGCCCCGGACGACAGCCAATCAGCGAACGCTGCGGGCCGTTGGCGGGCTGAGGGGGCGGCGCGCGCCCCGCCGTCAAGGCGGTTACCGGCGGCGGGCAGCGAGCCCCGCCCCGCCCCCCCCGCCCCCGCCTCAGCCGCCCCCGGCGGACAGTGAAGACCAGTACACACTGTTTTTTTTTGTTTGGGTTTTTTTTTTTGTGTTCCCCCAGAATAGCGTTTAATGTACTCACAGGACAGTTACAGAGTCACATTGAACCCGTACGGTGCGGGCACGATGGAGGGCAATATTGTACATCTTTAGGTACGAGCTCGTTTAATTAAAGTATTTGGTTCTTACAGATATATAGACAAAGGGAGGCAAACTATTTGCTCTCTCTGAATTTCATCACCTATAACGCTATCTTGGTCACAGTGTCCGAGCAGGGAGCAGAAGGGAGGGGGGAGCGGGGCCTCAGGAAGAGCCCTGGCCTTAAGGCAGGAGATGGGGAGTTCTACACAACCCTAACTGTAAAAATCGAGAAAATAAATGTTATCAAAGATCGCACATGCTTCCAGAGACAGGTAGCTGTAGATCGTAAAAAGGCAGTAATAAAAATTTCAGTGCAAAGTTCTAGGTTAATAGAGAAAAGGAAGAGGTCTTAGCGCAAGCTGTTACTCCGAAATACCAAAACAAGGTCGGTGTAGACAATTTATTTCTGGCTGCAGGTCATACGTTGCATAAAAGATACTTTTCATTAAACATGATATAAAAAGCTGTTAAAACTACATTTTCAAGCTAATTAGTGTACTGGTAAATTCCACACTAACTGAGCATTGTCCTCTTTAACATCCATTTTTTTTTTTTTGTACGTAATACATTAAAGTCTTATTGCAACAAACTTTTTTTTTAAATTGAGAATAGTGCAAAGAGGTGCAAGCTTGGTGCTGTTCCTCTATGTGTGAGGAGAGGCCAAGGCCAGATCCCATAGACAAAAATCCATGACCACAAAAAGCTTCAGCCAGTGACTATTTCGAAAAGGAAGGGAAAGGCACAAAATGAGTTAAGCTATGAAGAAGATTAAATCAGAAGTCAGGACAAGTGCTAACAATAATACAGTACTATGAATTTTTTTTTTTTCAGAGTCCAGACAACTGTTAAAACTACAAATCATTTTTTAAATGATTTTAGTTTATTTGTATTTTGTGCTGTAAGACACTGTGCTTTAATAGCAAACTGCAAAAAAGGCAGTATATATTGCTTTCATTTTATTTCACAATGGAACGTTTCACAAAAACAGTAGTCTACTTTCCTGTGTTTAAGTGACTTGTGATTCTAATGATGGAATGGAGTAAGTCTCAAAAGCATCAAGTGAGCAGGAAATCTATCTAGTTAGTTATATAGTTTACTATTTACAGGCTATATTTATATGAAAAATATGCAGAAGATGCCTAATAAAACTGGGATTTGTTAGCGCCCATTAGTATCAACCCAGTTTCTAACATTCAGGATGTTCTTAGCTTTGTAATTGTAATAATTCCTACAAAATTGGACCATGAATATTTTAGGCACCAAGAGATTCAAGTTTACTTCTCTCTTCTGTACTGAAGGGAGATTGGTCAGTAGCAGGGGAAGGAAAATCAGATTATGAAATAAGTTTTTAGTGTTGGGCGTATAGAAGACTTTCCCCATAGTGTGTCTCTGTTCATAGTTGCATATTTCACTTTAAAATTTTGCTCTAGTCATAGTCAGTGGTGATAGTCTGTCTTGCTCCAAGACCTAGCACTAAAGTGTGCAACTTCATAGCTTTGTTTAGACAGAACATAATCATCCTAAACACTGAGTAAGGTGAATAAAAAGGCTACAGCTGTAGTGCAGAAGCACCTAATTAAGTAACCAGTGATATTAACAGGAGATAGTAAGTGACATTTGTACTCCACTGTCACAATATAGTTCAAATCTAATGTTCTTGGAATGAAGTATTTTTAGTGGAATTAACTCTTACTGGGAGTGAGAAACAGTGTTGCTGTGAACTGTTAAAAAAAAAAGTCACCAAGTTCCTCTCTCAAAGCTCTGTTAATGCAACTCATTTCTGGCCTGCAATTCATCCACCAGTTGTGCTTTTTAACTAGAGGCCATCCTTTACCTGTAGGTACAGGTGCAAATGCCACTTCAGATTTAGTGTTTGAATCTGTTCCACATTTAATCACTGCAGCATTTAAAAGTTCTAGAAATTAAGACATTTCAAAACACTGAGAAGCTGGGCACATTTCCTATGGCTCCACATTCAGCCAGTCTTCATTGAATTTTTAGAGATCATGGGTAGAAAAAGATTTATCCAAGTTGCACTAACTATGAAGATCAGTGTAAGTGATGTTATTTGTAAATAACACATCTCAGGAAAAGACTTCCAGTAGGACCTGCAAGGTATCAAATATGAGAACGTTTCCCCTTCTTAAGGAGCTGAAAGTTAATATGTATACATATTTAAATACCAGAAATGAGGTAAAAGAGAAGCATTTGAATTATAAGGCACCATTATGTACAACTTCCATTATTGGCACGCACTCCAGTAAGTCTTAGAGAAGCATGAATCTGGGATTAAATGCAACGCTAAGAAATTTTTTCCAGCCCTTCAACCTTCATTTCTACAGGTGTGTGTGAAGCCACCAAAATTTTAGCCATCACTGCTTCTGGGATGTCTAGTTAGCAGTGGGAATGTAATCCTAAGACACATCATTTCTTTGATATTCTCCAGCATCATGCCATGGCTGACAACACAGGTAACAAAAATTAAAAGCAAAAATGGACTATATCCACAGGCCTAATGATTAAGCTATGGTTTAACCAACCAGCATAGTCAAACTGTTCATCTCACTTTCATGGATTAAAAACCCCTTCCTTTACACACAACTCAAACATTTACAATGATGCTTTGATAACTTTGCATAAGCATAAACCAGGTTTTCTAGAAATCCTCCAAATTAGGCTACATGAACATTGGTCCAACGTATCTGTTGAAATGCAGAGTCTCTTAAGATGTACAAGTTATCTTCAAGTAGGAAGATGCACAAAGCACAAGAGAATACAATTATTCTGGTCTTACTCAGGTGTAGAAATGAGTTCACAGATAGGGTACAGCAGTTAGTCGATACCAGTTAACAGTCTCCTTGCTCAAGTTGAAGTCCTTTAGTGAAAGTGTAATTCCACCCAAGAAAAAGTTCTCACGTAATGATTCTGCACTGAGCACACTTAACTGAAGTTCTCTCTGTTTCAGAGTCTCCATGCTATATCCACTGTACACAAGCTAGAAGGTAAGAAGTCAAGAATTTCTTGGTTATCCAAATGAAGTTACAGATTGCCCTTTCTTCTGACTGCCTAGCCACTGACAGATGTCTTAACTGCACATTATGACCACTCACTATGTCTGTTTCTCAGAGAATGGGCTGAAGTACATCCATATTTTAATTTGTGCTCCCAATGTTAAGTGTTTAAAAGGACCAGTGTTTTCAGATGGAAGTACCATTTACATACAAAGACTTCTGAATTCATTCTTCTCCACATCATGAATCAGTGAATCCAGGGCAGGGGGATCCTAAAACTAAAGATTCCTTTCCTTCTCTCCATCATTCCTCAGAGTCAGACTGAGAAATTTCTGCTTATTTGTAATAGTATATGTACCTACTCAGTTGCTTTGGGCTTTTTGGGTTGTGGTTGTGTTGGTTTTCTTTTTTTTTGTTTGTTTTGGCTTTGTTGGGGCTTTGGGGGGTTTGGTTTGGGGTTTTTTTGTTTGTTTGTTTTAAACAGGGCACAAAATTTTCAAACAAATTCCTTTTCCATTTATATATCTTCACACATTTTTTTAGACAATGTTTTGATTACTGCTTAGAATAAGAGACAACAGCAAACCATAGGGAGTTACCACATAAATTTTAACTTGCCATTTCATTGAAAGTTGGATTTCTTGTCTTCCGGGAGATTTTGGTTTTGCGTTTGGATGTTTTGTGCGTATCTGGAAGTAAGTATGTTTTTACATAGGGATTTGGATCTGCACCATCTTCTGTAACCTACAATCCAAAACCAAGACAAGTTAGAAAACTAGTTAGTACATAGCTATTTGAATTTTTATTTTCAAGTAGCTAGACTTTGCAGTCAAGCTAACTAAAAGCAGCAGTTAAGTTGGCAGTTAGAAAATTTGGAGGAAGAGAGAGTTCCACCATTCCTGCATCAGCCTAAGTCAAGAAGGTAATTCACAAAATGGGAACAGTTTTTGGCAGGGAGCTCAGTATCTCTACTTACCAGGTCTTTGATGTGCATCACCATGATAAATAGAGTGCTATTTCTATAGGATATGGATAGCTTTACTTCTCCTCCCACTTTGCCCGAGGTAGGACTTGATGGACTTGCATCTGAAAAAAATATACAATTATTTCCTCTGTAATATTTGTACATTTACATCAGTACTATACTGACTTATATATGGGGGAAGAAAATACAAGCCTTAGACCAAGTTCAGTTTCTGACTTTATTTCTAGTTCCCTAATAAGAAGGCAAGGCCATAGGTTTTAAAGGTTTTTGCATTCTCTTGTAAGAGCCAACTTGGAGGTTTAGAGTAAAAACTTGAATAATTTAGTTAAGCTATAAGCAAGCCCAAGTGATCATACATATTGTTGCAATATTTGGTATGTTTTTATTTCCTTGAAACTGTATGCAGGCACATTTGGAAAGACAGTGATGCAATGTTTTCAATAACAAAAAACTACAGTTAATGAAAAATTTTTAAAAAAAATCACATTGTGAAGGTGTCATACTATAGTCATCCAATTTATAAACACCGCCCCAAAACATTACCTACCTGTAGGTCTGGCTATTCCATCTATTCCTTCCACTTTTTCATCACGAAGTAATGGATGGAAAAAAGTATAAACAAGATCACACTAGATTTGGAAGAAATGTTGCATATTAGTTTAAGTGATAACAAGCACCAAGGTATGAAAACTTGCATTGGATTTGCTGAAGATATTTGAACTCACTTCTGCCACCTCTGAAGAACTGTTCATCAGACTCTGTATATAGCTGTTGAGCTCCACTTTTCTTTTAGCTGCTACATCTTTTATATGTGTTCTTCCCAGAACCATCTTATTAGGAAAGCTACAAGGGTAGAACAAGATAAGAGTTTTCAGTTAATTTCTCTGGGGTAGATACAGTTAGATTTCATTGTCATTTCCATCCTGCAGTGCTGACATCCATCTTTTCATGCCAATCATGAGTGGAAACACAGCATGCTAATAGGTAACAACATTAAAGAAAGGCAGGGAAACATTTATAGGTAATTGTTCTAAGTGACACGACACACAGACTAAAGACACTGAGTTTCTCCTCTGGCTCCACCCCTTAAAACTTAGAGACAACCGTTTTCTCCCTTAATTGCCAACTTTGAGGTCTAGTTTGCCCCTCAGCAGTTTTCTCTCCAGTTCACAAGCTATTTCTTCCTCCACCCACCTGGGAGCAGTTTTGTTGCTCCTGTTATAATAGTGATGAGTGAGTTAAGAACATACCCTGGTAACTTCCAAAGAGGAAAGAGAATGCCAAGTTTGTTGTGGAGCTCCTGAAACTCATCAAATGTTCGGAAGACAAACGTTGGCTCAACTTGCCCTTCTCTCAAAACTCTCACTACATAGATCTGTCCAAAACACAAAAACCCCAAAGATAAAAGTAGTAACAACATTATAGATCTGACTTAACAGTATAATTTTCGTAACAATTAATTCTACTATGGTAATCCTTCTCCTGCATACATATCCCAGTAACAGTGTTCGCACTTTATAGTAGAGTTAGAATTCTAAGTAGTCCTACTGTAACGCAAAGTAACATGCTTTTCCCATAACATAGATCCAATCTGACAGGGGGATAAAGGCAGCAAAGACTAAGCTGTCCTCATTCTTCCTTTTAAGCCTCATTGTAAACTCCTACCAGATAGCAGTGTACAAAATTTTAACACTTCAGTGCAGGATTACATCTAGACATGTATCTGTGCGGCCAGAACTACCACAAAACTTTCCAGCTATGGACTATAGAGGAAACTAATGCCTAATTTTTTTTCAATCTAATTCTCTCAAGATTCTAAAGGATTCAACTTTTAAAGTGATAATTTGGTAGGCAGATGCAAGTGTACTGCATTATACAAAAGGAATGTTTAAAAATACTGGGCATACAGTCCCAGGATGCAATTTGTCACATCACTATGAAAGGGAAATGAAGGTTGAGAAACTGCACAGAAAATTCAATTCAGTGGACTCATTTTATGGGCAGATGAGTTAAATATGTATTTAAAAAATGTGCAACTGGGAAGAGGTTTAAAAATCTAGACAGAAGGAGACTACATCATCTTAACAGTTTCCTGGAAGATAAGAGGCTGTTTCGGCTTAGACCAGGAGTACTCAAATACATTTATAATATAGTGATTCAGTACAAAGCTAGGCTTCAATTCTAGCATTATTCAGCTTTGTTCGACCTTCCCTAGCTGGTGTCTTACCAGATTAACACATTTACAGCAAATACAACTTGGAAAGAGATGTACATTTGCATATATCAATATAGCTAACTTTTTAAACAATTTAAGGAAAATGTAACTTGAGCTGACTATTCTAGGCCAAACAGCAGTAGAGAAGTAAAAAAAAAAACCACAACAACCAACCAATCTAAAATGCAGATGGTTGCACATCTGCATAGGAATACAAATACTAACACTAGCCTTAAAGTGTAACCCAGGTCTACCAAAATCTTGAGGGCAAATTTTAATGCTTGCTGTCTCTAGCAAGACTGGCTAGCAGTGTAGGTGCATGTCGTGGTTTTGGCTGGCATAGATTTTCTTCATAGTAGCTAGTACAGTGTTATGTTTTGGATTTAGTATGAGAATAATGTTGATAACACACTGATGTTTCCAGTTGTTGCTAAGTAGTGTTTATACTAAGTCAAGGATTTTTCAGCTTCTTATGCCCAGCCAGCAAGAAGGCTAGAGGGGCACAAGATGTTGGGAGGAGACACAGCCAGGACAGCTGACCCAAACCAGCCAAAGGGATATTCCATACAACATCATGTCCAGTATATAAATTGGGGGAGTTGGCTGGGAGGGGCAGATTGCTGCTCTGGGACTGTCTGAGAGTCAGTCAGCAGGTGGTGAGCAACTGGATTGTGCACTTGTCTGTCTTGAATTATATTTCACTTTCTTTTTATCTTCCTTTTCATTACAATTATTATTTTTTTAATTTCAATTATTAAACAGTTCTTATCTTAACCCACAAGTTTCACTTTTTTTTGATTCTCCTCCCCATCCCACCAGGGGTAGGGGGAAGCAGTGATTGAGCGGCTGTGTGGTGATTAGTTGCCAGCTGGGGTTAAACCACAACATTAATACAGGAAATTATGCTTTTACTTGGGAGAAGCAAATACAACTTTAATGGAAGGTCAGAACAAAACCAAAGAGTGTTTGACTTAAGTACTATTCAGGAAGGAGCCATTTTACAGGAGGCAGCTACATAAGCCCATAAACATGACTCAAATTCCCATTTTTTAAAATCACCTCCACCAACACTCCTCCTTCTCAAGAAGTGTCTTCATTTTGAAGACTATTATTGGATGCTAAAAATACCAATCTGTACTCTAGCACTCCTGTGGCTGATTTACCCTGGCCAGCAGCTAAGCACCCACACAGCTGCTTTCTCACTCCCACCACTCACCAGCGGGACAGGGAAGAGAATAAGAGCAAAAGCAAGACAACCCATGGGTTGAGATAAAGGCAGTCCTTGGCAGGGGAGGTGACACAAAGACAATCTCTCACCACCTCCCACAAGCAGACCCATGCCCAGCCAGTCCCCAAGCAACAGCCACTTTGGAAGACAACACCCTCCCATCCCCTGCTTTCTTGGCTCTACCCACAGTTTTTATTGCTGAGCATGACATTATATGCTATAGAGTATCTCTTTGGCCAGTTTGAGTCAGCTGTCCCTGCTGTGTCCCTTCCCGACTTGTTGCCCACCCACAGACTACTCACTGCAGGGTGGGGGGGCAGGGGCAAAGAGGAAGAAAAAGTGAAATTCTTGACACTGCACAAGCACTGTTTAGCAGCTGCCAAACCAGTTGTATGTTATCAACACAGTTTTAGTTGAACATCCAAAACACAGCACTGTGTGGGCTGCTGTGAAGAAAGATAACTCCATCCCAGCCAGAGCCAATACAACTCTCTTCTCCAGGACATAAGCAAGCCGGCCCATTCCCAGGAGGATCTAGATTTCAATTTTGGTTTTACTTTCAAGCCATTCACAGTGGGGCTCAGTCTTGAGTGTCAACTTTGCGATAGGTTTCTAGGCTCCCATTATAGTCAGTGCAGTCAAACTTCAGAAAACTCTTCAGCTCATCCTAAATCTGACATTAGTAACTAACTGAACAAGTATCTATAGCTGTATTACTAAAACTCTGTCAATAAAAGGAACCTAATTGTCTATCTCAAAGCTAGCTACTTAAGGCTAAACAAGGCAAGTTTCCCTGGACTAATCCTCTGTGATTAAGTACTGAACTTATGGCAAGGAGGAGAATGTATGTTGTGGGAAGAAAACACACAGTATCTTCACTGAGTGGAAACAGATTCCACATACTTACATAATGTTTATCTGGGTTATATCTCTTCTGATATGTAAACACAGACACTTGTTTGATTCGGCCATCTTGTTTAAGAGAATATGTTTTAGCCGAAAATGAGAGGATCGGTTCATCATTAGAAGGTAAACCTGAGAAACGCAGCTGAGCCAAATTGTGAATGAAGAAATTAAACTTTGTGGCAACACTTCCCAGACTAGATTCAATCAATCTAGAAAAGAAAAAAAACAATGTCAAAAAGACAAAAGTGGTTCTGCCAGTGAATCAGACTTAAGTCTAAGAAAAATAAAAAAACATTTCTTACTCACAGAGAAGCAGGTTTTAAACTAAATGTGATCAATGGGCTATATAAATAGCATCATATCAGCATTTAATAGAAGATTCAGTATCCAAACTTTAGCATAGGTTGTTATCCAAGAATTGAAGGCTCTCCAGAGTTGGTAAAAAAACCCCCCTGGAGTACTGCATCCAGCTCTAGAGCCCTCAGCACAGGAAGGACATGGACCTGTTGGAGCAGGCCCAGAGGAAGGCCACAGAAATGATCACAGGGATGGGAACACCTCTCCAATGAGGTAAGGCCAAAAGAGTTGAAGTCATTCAGCCTAGAGAAAAGAAGGGTCCAGGGAGACCTTATTGTGGCCTTCCAGCTTAAAGGCAGCTTCTAAGAAAGATGGGGACAGACTTAGCAGGACCTGTAGCAATAGGACAGGGGTAATGGTTTTAAACTAAGAGAGGGTAAATTTAGACTAGATACAAGGAAGACATTTTTTTACAATGAGGGTAGTAAAACACTGGAACAGGTTGCCCAGAGAGGCTGTAGATGCCCCATCCCTGGAAACATTCAAGGTCAGGTTGGATGGGGCTCTGAGCAACCCGATCAAGTTGAAGATGTTCCTGCTGATTGCATAGAGGGTTGGACTAGTTGACCTTTAAAGGTCCCTTCCAACCCAAACTAGTCTATGATTCTAAATTGCATGTATACTAATGTAGTTTCTCTCATATATTTAAAATGAAGTGCAATAACACATTTTGTAACTCATAGCAACAACTCAGTTACATGACATACACACCCCCACTTGCTACACTGGAGCATCATCCCTCCTTCCCCACTGTGCAAAAACACTTCTTGAAAGAGAGAGCTTCTTTAGAATGTATTACAAGGTTCCCAACATATACACTGCTATTAAGCAATTTAGAATGTCTTCAAAATGCAAGTCTCAAACAGCCAGACGGAATTATCTACTTTCAGTATTTCAAACAAATTTTCTGCACAAGGTTACTATTAAAGGCAAAATATTTTAGCACAAGCATTAATCTTACACGAAACTGATCTTATTTATGTAGTTCCCTAGTTAACTGATAATTTGTGATTGTACAGTGTAACTATTCAACTTCTACAGACATGTTTGTGAACAGCCTTAGTACATTTTTTCATAGCAGAAAGCTCCCATTAAAATGATGATGCTGGGAGGTATTTTAGTTTTCACTTATCTAGTACCTCGTAAAGAAAATGGTAGCTTCTGCATCTGTTGTTTGGGGCTGGAGAGCATCCTGGACATACTTCAAGTCCTGAACCCCACTTAGTTCTGGTAATCCAGAAGAAAGCATCTGCAAGAAATTAAAATTTACAGTTTTAATGCAATAAACCTAGTATGATTTTACATTGAAATAATTAAAACTTAGACCCTCAAATTCACTTGAGGCTGCACTACATTGCTAAACACTAACAGCGATAGCCAACAATTACTTATAATGAGCAGTTATTCACCATTTCTGCTGAATTATTAGCAGTTAAAAACAGTTTGCAGTGTAATTTATGGTATCATCTTAGTTTTAAATTTTCAGGAAACAGGTAGGTAGTAAACAGCTTAAAAAAATTCCAAAGACAACCTTCCTAAAAAGTACATCTGATGTTTCTGGCTTTTAAAAGCACCCATTAAGAGTTTCTGCAGCATAAAAAGCATAGCCTTTGAATACTACTCAGCGTGACAGATCTATCAAGTTTCAACTGAATTTAATAAAGTTATTACCAATGAAAGTAGGTTAAGGAAGAGGCTTGCATGTTTTCTTATCAAATTGTAAGCTTGACAACAGAGATCCACAAACAACTGAAAGCGAATAGTGGGTTTTTCACCACCATTAATGACATAAGCCATATCTGATGTTAGCACAAAAGGAGCTCGATCCCTGTTCAAAAAGCACAGAATTAATAAAGTTAATTATAAGGTCTATTCACTTTGTCACGTGCTTACTCCTCCCCTGCATCCCGACCCCAAGGTAATGATATTAAATAATCCCTTAATGCTGATTTAATGTTTTGGGTTGAGTTCAGCTGCTTAATGCTATCTCAAGTTCCCAACACATTCACATGGTACAGGACATACAGCCAGGTTACCCTGCAATGCTTTCCATCCCTCATTTCTGAAAGCCATAACACACTAAAATAAATGTAATTACTATTATCGCCTGACAAACACGTTAACTCCTCTATCCTGGACATAGATTATCTTCCCCTACACAGAGGAGTAGTAGTAAATACAAACTTGCTGTTCACGCTTTTCTGTAACATCGACATTCACAACTGTTTTTGAGCCAGAGTCTGTTCTCATTTGTTTCACACTCAGGTATTCCAATGACATAAAGGTTCTGGCACTCAATTTCTCACTCATTGGTAAAGTTAACTTAAGCATACAATACATAATCACATAAACATAGCTAAAAAGGTGAAACTACACTACAGTTTTATCCGATATTCCTGGAAAAGTATGACACTAAGATTTGCGTTAGATGTAAGGCTCCCATGTATCAATAAAAAGTTATATTAATCTTTTCCTATACCAAAATACTTGGCTTTCATAACTATTGTAAAGAAATTCTCATTGAGATTTGCCAAGTGTATATAGCACAAGTTCTTAAGGAATGAATGCAGTCTGGAGTTTTATATTATGTTTAGGAGACGAAATTCCTTACCTTCAACCTACCAATAGCTAGAACAGTAATTTTATTTGAAAGCTATGCCCATGTGCTTTGACTTAAAACAGTTCCAGAGATCAGAATATGGAAATAGGAAGCTAGAGCTTTCTCAAAATTAATTTTATAAGTGTAAGTTTGAATGCATTGTAGAAACTCTGTGGTTAAATTGGAAGATATTGGCTTCATAATGAGAACAGCAGATAACAGGAATTTAAAAGTTAATGCTTAGAATTATAATGCTTATAAAAATATACTAAAAATCACCTCATTATCTACATTGCTTAGCTACAGAAAATACCTTTTAAAGCTACCAAACATTTGCGCGTGACCCAAAAATTTTCCAAAGTCAATGTGAAACATATGCCCTGTGTTTCGGAGCATTATGTTGTCATTGTGGCGGTCACAAATTCCCAATACATAAGTAGCTACACAGCATCCTGCACAAGAGTAAATGAAGTTTTCTGATGCCTGGGAGGGAGAGGAAAAAAAAAAATGAATTGAGATCAGATATCAGTGGGAAAACAGCATTCATGCATTCAACAGTCAATCTTGACAAGTGTAAAATCCAAGCCAGATAAGACAGGCCCTAAAATTTGCTTTTTTCCAAAATGGTGTTCTTCAAATAGCTTTGCAAAAATCTTTAGATACCACATTTTCCAGCAAAAATGGTTTTGTTTTTATAAAAAAGAGGAGTTGAAAACAAATCACAAAAAAAAGTATGTTAAGAGAAAAGGGTACAAGACTAATTTTTCCATTGTGTTGTAATAGCATTGTAGCCAAAAGAAAACATTTTATTTTTTTAATCCCATGTGCTTGTATGAGAAGAGGCCACTGCTCCTAAACCACAACTAAGAGCAGCCACCATTCTTCCCCATCTTAAATTTGAAGTACATTTTTTCTATATCCAATAAAAACTCCTGATGTGAATCCTGAGAATCCTTCTGACTCCTTTTTAGCTATATAAAGGATTTTCATTTGCTCTTTTTCAAGTATAGGAAAAAACTAAATTTCCTAAAGATACAAAACAAAAATTCCAACGGAAGATCTGGAATAAGAATTTTATTCTTTCATAAGATGGTACTTATACCTTTTCAAAATCTTCAAAAACAGCACCACTAAAAAAAGTTACCTTTTCATATTCCTCCTCTGTAGGATTATACTTTCGCAACCATTCTGCCAGAGGCTTGTCTTTAAAAGAACCTGTCACTCCATATTCCACTTGAATTTTTCTAAGTGTATCTGAAGCAGGAACGAGCTCTACCATGCCTTTATATAAAATATAAAAAAGTGTATTTAACCATCTCCTTAAGTTATACTGCATTTTCATTATGTAGTAGAAACTATAATCTTAGACTAGTTTCTTTCAAAACCCAGTTAGGTGTAAAAATAGCGCTATTAGTCTGCTAAGCATTTGCACAGACTATATTACAAAGCATACCATGAAACGCACGTAGCAATCCAAGCTAGGCTTGCTTTACTGTAATTACTTACAGTTACTAGAATGCACATAAATTATACTTTGAAAAATTACTTTCTACTACATAAACTAGTTTTGGTCTATAAGCAATAACTGCAAAACATTTTGATGCTGACATTTCTCATACACTGACACTTAAGTAATCTAGTAACTTTAACTGCTGTCAAGTGTTGAAATAGACCAGACTGTTGCTCCAGAAATAAGGCAATGGGCTTTACATGTGGCCTCATTTTGGAGATACCATTTCCCAAAAATACTTGTACAGTTAAATCATTAAAGGAAAACATTCGATTAACAGAATTTTACTTTTATCTTGACAAGAGCAAAGGCAAATTTGTAATTTACATCCATTTTTTCTTTTCCACTTTAATCCTTCAAGTACTTTAGGAACACTAATATTAGCAGGAACAACAAAATAAATGTAACATGCTATGTGATCAAGTCACTGTTCAAAATAAAAAGACATCTGTTTCTCTAAAAAGCAAGTCTTACATAAATAGAAGCATTTTGCTTAGTTTTGTCAACCTAAATTCCCAACATTTCCATGTATTTAAGAGTTTTCATCATACTGTTTAGCATCTGACTGAAGAAATATTTAAGTTACTGTTTATCCTCTTAAAGATCTTGTGGTTCCCATTGGCTAGCTCTAGAGAATTAGTGAAAACTAGCAAAAAGCATGTTCAAAGTGCAGGGCAGTATTTTACACTCAGACTCAGAGTTCTGTGACCTAGTTTCCAACCTAAAAGACAGCCTCATATCGCCAAGAAACTTTTACCAGCATATGACACTAATCCTGGGGGACAGTGTGTGTGGGAGTGTTTTTTCTTGTTTTTGCACATTTCAGTACATGAATGATACTCCCTGACTCAGCTACAGTAGATTCCAAATACTTCAGAATTTCACTTTAGACTTAAATACTTTCTTCCACTGTAACTAAACTTTCAGAATCAGGATTGCTATAGCACCATTATTTTCTTGTGTTTCGGTAAGGGCATCAAGAGAAACTTTAACTTTTATCATTGTATTTACTTGTTTGCACCACTGTTCATTGACAACAGAACACACAAGCATCTTGGGACTCAAGAGAAGAAACACATTCAAATGCAACTCAGCCATCAGGAAGTTCAGAACAATTTAACTTGCTATACTCTTGAGTACTGAAGTTCCTTGCATGGATGGCTCTTGGCCTTCCACTATTTCTTGGGCCTGCCTCTGCATAGAAATTTTTCACTATCAGCATGACAGAAACTGAAGGGGGGGAGCAAAGATTATAGGCAGCATCTGGTTTTGCACCTCGATCTTTTCCAGTTGAGAGACACTTGAAGATAACCATTCGTAGATCCAGTCCCTCCTGCAGCCAGATCTTATCCATAATCTTAATCATTTGTAAAGCCAACATATCTTGTCTTAGATCTTCTCCAACCTTAAATGGAAAAATAAAAAATTACCTAGAGACATAATATGGTTTCAGCAAAACTAAACTTCACAGATTTTAGTTGCTTTACATTTCTAGGAAGCATTTCTGGAAATCGCTTTACATTTCTTCTATGATTTAGCTATACATTATGCTACTTACTTCCTCATAGCTACACACTTAAAAAGAGAAATAGGCTATATTTAAGTTTTCACATGTGGTAGGCTGACTTTCACATTTTACAACCTGTTCAGACCTTGGCTCCTAGATACACAGGAGCAAACTCACAAAATAACTAAACTTATTGGTCTATGCTGAAGTTAACTGATACCAATGAAAGAGTGATTATCATTCAACTTTTTTTCTCCAATACACATGTAAGGCCTACCTTAAACATCACATTAATTTCTTCTCCCAAAGGGTCTGCATTTATCAGTGCAACTTTCAGTGGTACTGCATTGGAGCTGAAGAAAGAACATGCCTACAAGTAGATTTAGTGTTAATACTCAAAAAGGAGTATTCCTGCTAGCCCAGAAAACAAGACATTCTGACAACAAGCAGGTTTGACACACAATGTGTCTATTCAGACTTTTAACATTGCAATTGTGGCTAATATGTGCTTCCTTTGAATAAAGAGCCCTTTGGCTGTTATTTGTTGAATTCTTGTGCAAAAGCCAACAGTGCTGCACAGTGATGATGTTTTATATGTTTTGAAAGGAAGAGTGAATAAAACATGGATAAATATTTTATCAGCAGCCTTTTTTTTTTAAAGCTAGAAGATATAAAAAACCAGGTATTTGCATGTGTTACAGTATTTTCCCATTTATCTGCTTTCAAGTATATATCCATGGTTTCATAGTTACAGTAGAGAAGGAAAGCAAGATGAACTGTCTCACCACACAGGATTAAATCCAGTGTTCACAGACCTTTAGGTTCTCAGTCATGCATGATGATAGAATCAAGACTGTGCTTGAGCAGGTATTGTCAAACCTTGCAGAGTTCTGGAAAAATAATTTACCTGCTTCTCCTACATTATTATTTGCTGGACCATCACAATAAATTAAAGGTACTGTCTGCCTCCCTGGATTCATGGCATCTCTTGGACACAACCAGTCTCGGGTAGTCTCACCCGTTTCACAGTATCTACCCATTGTTTGAACTTTATAGCCCTGTTCAATTTTCTCTTTTGATTACTACTGCAAACAGGACTTTTTCCTGTTTTACTGTAACCAGGATTGTTGGTCTCAAGAGAGACAGGGTCTGAAGATATAATAAGTTATTACAGATTATTTTATTTTTTTTAAATACAGGTACCTTCATTAGTTTTACACAAGTATTTGTATAAATTTTATCTTTGCTCAGCTAATTTCACTGCCTTGTTCAATCAGAGTTTTTAATTAAAACCCTCCCCCCAGCATAAAGAGTTTTCAAGCACCTCAATTGATTTTTTTTTTTCTATTTGTAAAAGCTTTGCCTATATGTAGTTTTTCCAAAAAGGTTTTGAAACTCCAAATGTGCAATACCTTAATGTTCAACTCTTTTGCCACAAGACTGGGATTGAGAGGCAAACGGCATTTGTTCTTCAAGAAAAATAACTGCACACGTTCCATACCATTTTGCAAGGCAGCCTGCAGACAAAGAAAAATGTCAGCTGAAATGTTTTTGTTGGTTTGTTGTTGTTGTTGTTTTGTTTTAACTGGAGCATCTACAGAAAACTTCTGGACAAAGTTATCCTGAAACCAATGTTTTAACTCCTCAGTGTCAAAGGAACGCTAGAAATTGTAACTGCTGTTTTAGCTATTAAAGATACATAAGCCAACTAACATCACACAAGTTTGTGTTTTGGGTTTTCTTGTGGTTTTTTTTTTTTACTGAACCAGATGATAACATCCCACTCCATCAAACTAGAAGTTCATATTCTTATGAATATAAAGCCTATGAACATATCCCATTCTTTTGCATAATGGGATCATTTTTCAGCAGTAGTAGGTTTAAATCCAATTCCAGTTTATTGTACACAGAAACCATCCTACTTTCTTACCCTATCACCTCATACAATCTTACGTTTCAGACAACAAATTTGACAGAAACATCAACTTCATTAAGCCATTAACTTGTTAAAACGCAGAGCAATGGATTCCTAGATCTTCCTATATATTATACATAACATTTTGCTGAACTTAGACTAAAAAAGGCAATTGAGTGGATTGTTTTGAGGGTTTACTCAGTCTCATATTCTTTAAGAATATTAAAAATATATACACACCTGCCGAGCAGATCCACTTGTTTGCTTTACTCTTTCTGCTACCATTCCAAAAAGCTGCACTAATCTCGTCTGCTTCTCCAACTCTTCCCTCAGCCTTTTTCCACAGACTGAAAGAAAAGCTCCAAGAATTTGCTCATACCTCACACCAAACTTTGGATCATACAGTGTATCCTTAAGGAGCCTGAAATAAAGGATTTAAAGTAAAATTTTCCTCAGGAAAATACTGCAAACAATGCAATACCAAGACATAAAAAATATTTTAGTGAATCAGTACTATATGTACTGTAACTGAAGTTACTGATATACAGGATAAAAAGGCAAGAAGTTTCTGCCTCATAGAGCCACTGTCTTTTTCATGAAAAAAAACCCCAGGATCTACATTTTGTATACTCCCCATTCACAATGTTCATTGTTTCAAACTATGATATTAAGAACAATCATTTTTTTCTGGAAATCTTAATCTTATAGTAAACACATTACGTGAACAACGGAACAAAGTAACATCTTACCAATATAGGTAGTGTGCTATTCGAATGCTTCCCAGTGCCCGAGCCAAAAGAAATCTGACAAGAGCACTGTCAAGGTAGGTTTCATACTTCAATGCCTAAATACAAAGAAAATGAAATAAACCAGATCTGGATTTAATTCTAAATGAAGACTGAGATTTTATGACTAATGTACAGACAGAATCACCGCAAATCCATAGGACAATCACAAAGCGATTATTTACTCAAATTGTTTTCCCTACTATGCATTAAGGTTATTAAGTATAGAGGCATGCAATTGCACTGCTGCTACTAGTAATCAGCATTTCCTTTGGGTTTTCAAGAGCAAAAAATTTCAAACTTCAGTGTAGGAGAAAGTTTTACCTGTACAAATTGAGGGAGGAAATCTGTTAACTCATCATCACTTAATGTCTCTATCCAATTCACAGCTGTATTTCGTACTTCCTGATCAGCAAACCTAGAAAGTCACCACAAATCCACATTAAGTTTATTCTGCTCGTGTAGGATTTTTTTTCTTTTTTGAAATCAGCTAAATACAAAAGAACCAATATAAAGTTTTTAACAGCTCAATAAAGGACCTACAAGTTTGAGGACCTTCATTAGCTAAGATGCAAACACACGTGCATGTTTAGGACAAGCATCCTAACCTCTCAAAATTTCAGTCTTAATAGCTTGGCTGTATAGCTTGCTGTCCTGTCACAAATCAGATTTCAGAATCCTAACCACTATTGCTGTTCTTTCACTACATGACTTGGTTAAGCCTACATTAATAAAGTAAGCATGTGTTCTTTAAAATTTTAAGAAAATTTAGCTGTTGCTAAAAGAAATTCAGCAATATTTTCCACAAGAATGCCATTCAAAATCTTCTACTTAAGAAGAGTATTTTAATGCACAATACAAACAGAAAACTTATTTACATTGTTTTTCTTACTTTGAATCAAGTAGTTCCAGTGCAGCTAAGGGTGATAAAGGAGGCCACTGTTGAAGTAATGAATATATTTCTGGAAGACTTGCCCAGTCCCAGTGAGGGGCACTAACCAATATTTTTGGTAGGCTACTAGTATGACTATGACAATAATGTCTCTTCTCCCACAAAAACTCTTTATCTTCTTTTGATAACCTGCAGACAAAAGCATTTCAGTTTATAACATGCATACAGACCATCACCTGAATAACCCCAATGCTACTGGTCATTGTGTATATACAGATAATTGAACACACAAAATGCAATGAAATTAAAATGGCTATTTCCTCCATAAAAGTCAAAACAAAGCAAAATAAAGCCTCAAACATTATGGAAACAATTGTTCAAAGTTACAGTTTGGGCAGGACAAAACCAAGTTTTTAGTATAATCTGAAATAAACCAAAATGTTAATGTTAGTTTGGTGCATACAAGTGGGAAAGCCTGCCAGAAAAGCTTTCATGGCATATGAACAGCCACTGTTGAAATTGCCACTGCTCCCTGTAACCAAAAAACTGCCAAGTAGGAATAGGCACATATAACAGGCAGCCAGAAAGGTAGCAGTCTTGTAACAGGAGAATATTAAGACACCAGCATTGGAAAGCACAAGTAAATTCATTAAGTCAGCACCATTATTTTGCAAGTTTAATTCAATCTCTTGTTTAAGTCTCTACAGGTCTTCAAAATATACTAGAACCATATTAAAGAAATTCAAGAATAAATAAGCATTCCGTACCCTAGCCACAAATTCTCACATACAAAGAAACCATAGCCAGAAAGAGATGAACATACCCAATAGTGTTATCCTTGGAAAGAATGGCAAGGAGATGTTCTCTCAATGGTTTTTCTAATGTTTCTATGGAATGATGCACAGTAGTCTTTGCAGCTTGAGGAATTTTGTATTCAATATCAAAAGCATGGGATGGAAAGTCAATCTGAAAAAAAAAATATATTCTGAAAGTCCTTAAGAACAGTACAGAAAGCTCACCCTTCCAGCAACCTCAGATGTTTAAGCATCTGAACTCTTTAGTTCTACATGTGTAACATGTTTCCGTGTTTTCCTGAATATTTTTATCAATCTCAAATCTACGTAACTATGGTCCTTAAACATATGACAACTGTGTTGTTGCACAGTGCAGTAGATAAGGTACTCCTCAGAAGTGAAGTGAGGATGCTTAGAGTGGAGACTAATCACAGAACTATTAAAATCTGCACCAGTAGTTTCAACCCAACCACCAACTCCGACCATGTTTTGGGACTGCTAAGCCACGCCTAACAAGGTGCCTTCTCTTCAGAGAGAAATTTGGACTCAGAATTTAGAAGGAGAGGTGCTTATAATTCTGTAAAGAAACTGGAATTGCTATTATTTGGGTCTAGACAACTTCCATCTCAGCATATATTTCTATAGATCAGTTTTCAAAGATGTTCCCTCCCAGTACCAATAGCATGTACTACCAAGGCACCTCCAATTTCTCTTACTTCCAGATAGTAATTCCATAACTGGCTTGTATACACTTACAGCAGCTTTCCATTCTTTGCCCTTGATGTTTTGTAATCACTATTCTATACTGGCTTTCAAATATGACTTAGTAATATTTACATTCTTCCCAAAACATCAACTGCTCTGTTACCACTCACGTAGGAGTTACAAGTCACAATGTTCACACAAAACATAGTCAGATCAAGTCAGAATTATATATAACCTGCAATACTATTCTTTCCATATTTCCTTTCTTACTGGCCATCCCTGACGTATGATGTGGATGTGATGAGGTCCAAAGTTGCAAGAGCTTTGTCCCACAAGTCAACAATCTGGAAAAAAGCATGTACAGGTATTAGTGTCACAGTCCGTTTACCTCAACAAGTTATTAGTTATTAAAATACTATTTGGAGATGATCAATGGTCACTACAAGGAAACAATTCTAAAGTATTAGTGTGGTATAGGAGGATAGTTCAAGCTGAGTATGTGTTTCTACTGCAGAGAAGAATTTATCTTATGATGAGCATTTCAACAGTGATGTTCAGAAAAGAACACAGGAAATCAAACCATATTAGCTAAACAGTTCGGAGCTTAAAAAAGGGAATTATGATCATCAAGTGGCAAATAAATTTATTTCTTTTCACTGGATGTCTTCTATACTTTAAGTCTTTTAAAATGCTGCAGACAACTCATGGGTGGAAAAGGCAAAGGAAAAAGTTCAGTGCTGACACACCTAAATTAAGTGCTCCCTCTGAGGAATAAACTGAACATACACACCTTCTTAACTTCTCAGAAAAAAGGTACAGTCATATGAATATTACAGACATCGCCATTTGCCTGGACTTTCCACATTCCTAGATTCTGCAAGCGCATATCAGATGACATTTATATTTACAAGTTTATTCCCAATATTAATACCATTTCCAACTGTAGTAAGGCACAACTGGGGATACTTCATCAATCAGTTAAGTGCTGAATGTTAGGTATATAAAACTTCTACCAGACTTTAAAAAACAAAATAGAGTCTCAAAAGACTGCTTGAAGGCCAAGCCTTAAGTATATTCTAAAAGATGTTTTAGGGTTTATATGTGTTTCAATGAAAGAACAGTTCTTTATATGTAAATATTGATTAACTGGGAGCTTATGATGCCAATAAAAATTACTAAATCATGCCATTAAAGCATAACAGCTTGTTCTTTTTAATAATCCTCCGGTTTAATATACTTGCCACAGCCTTCTGTCTCATCCACAAATAAAGATATTTTAAGCCACTCCACACACGTCACCTGAATGGATTTTAACTTGACTATGGATTCTTCCAAAGCACATACATGACCTTTTATTCTTCCTATGTTTTAGTTAGCTAAAAGTTTTAGCTCCTGCCTGCTATGGATGCTATTCCTAACTGTAACTGCAATATTTGGCTAGTAACTTTAATTACCTAGTTCTGGATTTAATTTATGTAGACTGCAAGTGGATTAGACCACCTGCATCTCTACAGTTGCCATATATAGGCTGTTCAGTAAACTCTGGCATAACACATACTACTGTAGTGCTCTGCATAAACAGATAATACAGTTTTCTCCCCAAACTAACTACTATAAGAAAACCATGCAGCATGAAGACAAGATAAACTTGCGATGCAAATCAAAATGAAAGCCATGTTTTCAGTCAAAACAACGTTCAAGTGAAATGTGATATTTACATAGGAGACCAAAATTAAACATTTACACAGAAGGCTGAAATAAGCGTCTTTTATGAAAAGAAATCCAAGTTTCAGTGGAGACTGAAAACAGCTGCAGACCATTGTTGCAGTGCAGGAAAGCCTAAAGTCTTATGCACCCTCAAGCTGTTCTAATTGTCACCAATACAGAAGAGGAAGCAGAACAAGTAGACCCGTATCTAGAACCAGAGGATGCAAACCACATGGAACAGACATAAGCAATACACAGAAGTGACTGCCCAGGAAAGACTTAGTTGTCTTTCTGCAGCCTTCGTTGACAATTAGATAATTTAAGCTTCCAGTAAGACCTAGAAGTCAGAAGCACACATAAATAGGAAATCTTAAGCATAAACCCTGAAGCTATTTTGAAACAGCGTGATCAGTTCTGCAACATCATGCCTAATTCTGGCATCCGTGGTTCAAATCTGTTGGTTAATGTTTCATTGAATAGCTCCCAAAGTGATAAGCATTTTGGAATACACTTCATAATGAAAGTTTCAAGGACAAGGTAACTTGAACAAATCCAGGAACACTTAACTGAGGAAAGCTACAGTAAGCTTTTCACTCTTGGTGAAAAAGGTATAGCAGGATCCAGCAGCTGTACTTGAAGGAAGGCCAGTTCAAACTAGAAATATGCCATAAGTTTAACACAGTTGTTAAGTATCCTTTTATTTTAATTTTTTTCAATAAATCCAGCTCTGAATCAAAATGAGTAATTGCAGAATATCCTGGGATCTCTGTTACTCAGAAACAGGCTGATGCAAGAAATGGCTTATTTTTCCTATGAAAATAAACCTGTATTTTAAAATATAACTAAATTTTAAAACAGTATTTTGATTCTCTTGCTGGCTTGTATATTACCACCCTATTATCAGATTTAGGAAATTTTAAAAGGAAAAAAAATAAATCAATATAACCAAAATTCTCCAGCTTGGCTCCTGCATATGTAAACTTATAAACATGCAGCATTGAGTATTTTGCAGCCAACGCAAAGATGCCTCTAACGAATAATAGTACTTAGAAATACTGCAGACCTTAAAATTAAGGTCTTTTATTTTTAAAATTTCAGCCATCACCATATTTTGCTCTACAAACAGGACTGGGTAAAGATAAGAGCTATTCTTTCCTATCTTAAGACAGATTTAAGACAAAGTGCTTCTTTCCCAGTGACATGATGGAAGTATAACACATTGTTTACCTGCTGTCAGGATTCTGTTCTGCTTTGTATTGCACTAGACACTAATCCTGCTGCAAACACTTCTTTTGCAAGTTGCATTCTCTATCACTATGGCTCATGAATTGGCTGAGAACTGGCTGTTTACACTTCATCTGCTAAAATATATGCAAATACTGACTGAATTGCCTCTAGCCAATATAAATGTACTTTTAGATCTTCTAATCAGGTATTAGAACTCATGAAATGCCACCTATCAAGACCATACTCCTTCAGTAGAAGGGAGGCTATCAATTCAGTAAACAGTCACACCTGCAGATACTTCAACTACAGGTGACCTATAGGGCAACACCTGAATGTCAGTGGGTTCCTCAAAGAACAACTTGAGTTATACTTACATACTCAACTGCTCCATACTTACAAACAGTTGGTACTAACAAGACCTCTGTTGGCCCACATTAACTATGAATAATTCCTGCAAATAAAACCACTTTCATCCAAACAATATTCAACTTCCTCCAGCAGCTAAGTTTTTCCAGCCAGTTAGATGAAAATACTACAACACAGAACCATGTTTTGTACCCTATTTAATTGAAGGTATTATTTCCATAACAATACAGTTTATGATTCTTACCTTTATCATGGCCTACTACATTCAGTGGCAGAGAAGCAGCTTCTCTAGTTATGGGAGTGGAGTAAGCTTTATATGGAGTAAATCACATTAATATTACCACCCATATTTTGCATACTTACCTCCTAAAATCAAAAAGAGGTAGAGAAACCTGACCCAATACTTCTGGGCCCTTTCTCTGCTTATTTGAGTCAGGAGAACTCCCACTACTTTGATTTAGGATTCCAAATAAAGTCAGACATAAGACTGATTCCAAAGGCAGCTGTGAAATTTGGATGGGGAAAATTATTCTGTAAAATAAAAGTGTTAAAAATAAGTCAGAGGAAAGACAGTTGTTAGTAAGTTACAGGCTTATCCATATTATCTGTCAATGCTTCTTGCTTTCAAGAAGTTAATGAACATTGAAGAACAAGTGTTAAATTTCCATGCAATCGTATTTCACTCCACTTTATCTCCTGTACCAACAGTTTGCAAAAACTGCTAAATTATACTTCTGCACTGTAGCCAGATTTGGAACAACCCTTTTAAATCTTTGTCTATTAAATCACATTCCTTACACAGAACTGCACTGTCCAGCATAATTAGTCTTCCCACTCTACTCACTAGGAGGACACACACAATTCCATTTTAGCTGCCTCCTAATCTCTCAGATTTAAAGAGTCACCTGACAATAGTTTCCCATCCAAATGAGAGAATCTGTTAAGAACTACTGAAAGCTAAATTCAATTGGTATAAAACTAACACCCATAAAGAAAGCAGCTGGGGAATATGTACCTCACTGAGCAATTCAAACTCAGATATTTGTTTATACTGTTTTTATTGCTTAAAACGTTCTTTAAGTTTGATTTTTCTGTAACACATCAAAATATCATTCTAAGAGTTATCACAGCATATTACTAAGCCAGTTACACTATGAAACACTACAACTATATTAAGCAGCTTATAAGCAATCTAACACATCCATCACTGTAATACTCTAGTACTTGCCAGCAGCAAATCTGACAATTAATCCCTTACATCAGGAAAAAAGGTAGTTGGAGTACTCTCTGAAGGCAGGTATTCTAGAACCTGAAACTCTCATTTCTGGTCTGAAATAATTTGTCACTGTAGACTTTCAGGGTGTTCCTCAGGGTCTACCTCTGACCTTTAAAAACAGTCACAGAAACAGATACAGGGCAACATGGAGCTCACCTGATGCTCCAGTTATGACAGGCTGCCTGATTACTATTAAGTGGGAAAAAGCAAGCTGTGCATAGATAATGAAAAATATCTTCCCCTCTCAGTTATCAGGTATCACCTGCCATCTTCTCCCTATTTCTTCTCTGCACAGCCTTCCTTCTTCCTTTCTACCCTCTTGCTCTGCCCCATAAAGAGCAAGTTTAATTTAGTAGCTCAAACCAGACATTCTCACAGGCTACAGATACTTTTAAGCACTTATGCACCTGCTCTCCTTATAGAAATAATCCTAAATTAGATTTTAAATTCAGATACAAAGCTGTTACAATGTACTTGGAGCAAAAAACAATTTAACAGCAAAGTTAGTAAAAGTCAGTTGCTTTTCCTCCCTATTTACGTAATTTGAGCACTGCTTATAAGCAAGCTTTATTCATTCTTCTTTAAGCAGCACAAGCTGTTCCCATTACAAGGAATGCTATGACCTTCCCAACTCCTTATAACTGTATACTACAAACACATTAGCACAGAGCTCTTGCCCAGCATTTCCATTTCCACTTTTAAAATCAGTAGTGAAATACCAATTGGAAAAATATTTCTGATTTTGGTCAGTAAGTCACACACATTGTTCTTTCAACACTTCAAATGGAATCAGAAGCAAGTGTGGCTTGAATGACTGTATTCAGCAGCTAGCTAGGTAGGTAGTGGCTAAATCAAAATATTTTAGTGAGTTTTAACATGCTAAAGTCACTTACAGTTCATCCCATTTAATCAAGTAGAAGAAGTTCTTGTATGTGCCAACCTTCTTGGACTGAACAGGTTTAAACAGATCTTTTCCATTATGGGTCAGAGAACAAATCAAGTAGTATTTTTCATAACTGGACAAGGAAAAGAAAGTAAATTAAACAAGAAAAACCCCATCTATAAAAGGATTAATTTTACAATTAATAAATTACTCACTTTGATACCCAACCAGAAGAAATTCCATGAGCAGCAAATATTGTGAACTGGAGATGTTCGGTGGCAGTCCATGCTTCCTTGGTACTCTTACTATCTTTTGGAGAAATTGCTGCAGAACTGCTACATGAATTCATATGGAGTCGCAGAAGGGCCTCAACTGCTTTTGTTAACTGGTCTATACTCACTTTCAGAGGGTTTTCAGGCTGCAGTGAACCTAAATTATAATTAATCTTTAATGCATATCTTCCTACAACAGCCCCCTGAAAGCACTTTTTAAATAAAATTGAAAAACTTTACTCACCAGATGAGCTCTTGCTAGTGTCATTGCCACATTTTAAGGATACCTACACAGCAAAGTTAGAGCGAATTCAATACCAAGAAACCCATATTAATTTTCTGTTGCTCTTAAGTATGTTGTACAGAAATTACAAAACATCTGGATTAGGCCCATATTTGGGTTTATGTAACATCTCTCTACTCAAAGCTCCTCAAGAGTTAACTGACAGCATCACAACTTCCTTATCATGCAGCAACTATTCACCAGGCTCAACAGCTCACATTTTGTCAAGTCACAACTATTCTGACACCCTTTATGAACTCTTAAAAGACACAGTACATTGGAATATTGCTCAGGATACTCCAACTTCTCTGAATAGAGATAAAACTTGGTGAGGGCTGTTACAGATGGAAACAGAAGCTCTTAGCTCTCTTACCCAGTAATTTAAGTCTGAACAGCTGTTTTGTCTGTGGCATTTGTTAAGACACCTTTTGTAAGCAGAGTTACTATAAATTTACTGAACAAATAAAATGTTAAACAGCTGAGAAAACTGAACAGCAAGTACTGTTACTTTGTACTATCTGCTGTGTTTGCTTCTTGGTCTGCTAAAATGGACGTCTAAACATGATGCAGTATTACAGCAATGTCTAGTATCAACAAGAACACTGCTGGAGCCAACAGGTGACAAAGAAATCATGGGAATTTACTCCCTTCTAATAAGGGAGGGTTTCATGCCAAACTCAACTTCTGATAAAACTAAAACTTTTAATGAAAACCAAGTTTGTGATTTAAAACCAAGACCCAGTGAATTCCTAATGCTTCATAGAAAGTCTAAGAAGTTTGCCACAACCACTGCAGAAAAATGAAAGCTGTCCTTACGCTTTTAGTGTATGAATTGAGCAGCTTGTCAACATTAAGTTTTAACTGCCAAAAAATTTCACATTCTTATAAAAAACATGCAGAAACTTAAGGGGAAAAAATTAAAAATCCCATCATTTTCCCCTCTCAGAAAAACTGCCATATGTTTCCACCATACTTGTCAAGTAGTGCAAGTACTTTTGGATAACAGGATGCCAAACTATTGAAACAGCACTATACGTGTAATTTTCTACTTGACAATCTACTGTTTTCTTTTACTTTTTGGCCACTTCTTCCAACCACAAAACAATTACTTTAACAACAAAAAAAATAATCAAACAATATCTTACATAACATTTAGATGCAGGTGGCTCCAATTTTTACAGCAATTTTGTTTCTGAAAGCAATCTTGTATGCCTTCATACACATTACTGTTTAAGCCAATGTTCATCACAAGAGAACTGCAGGGTTTTACTGATAAAGAAGTATCTTTTTCAAATTCTACTGGGATAGCATTATTTTTGGAGGTTATTTTTACAGGGTAATCTAATTATTTCTACAGCTTTCTCCTATTAAAAAAGCAAATGTTGAAGAAATATCAGATACACTGTATTTCACTAAGTTTTCTTAATATGTCTTCTGCACTTCCCTACAGGAGTTTTTGTTCTTGTGACAACTATATTTGGTCTGTGCATTTTGCAACTTCTGCTCAGTATTAAAAATATATCACTTAACTGATGAAGCTAAGAGTGAATAGAACAGCAAATGAATCACCACCAATAAGGCAGCAGGACAACAGAAATAGCTTTACAAGACTACTTGGCTTTTTTCTTTGCACGCTTCTTCATTTAATGACTGTTTTTGACAATGTGACTTGAGACCAATTCTGCTCAAGTGAACTCTTCATCGTAAGGCAGTTTTATCATCAAAATCTGTGCTATTTGAGAGATTATTTCTGTCCATATGATCAAGAATGCAGAAGCATGAACTGTTAAGAGTTTTCAGATGCTATTGCTATTCACATAAATACTGCACAGAAAATTCACGACATGAATTCCTCCTTTAAGCATAACTGTGTTGATTTTAGAAGGTATGAGCTAGCTGTCAGTTTCCCTTGGTCAGATTTAGTAGCGCCTGCTATGACACAGGTCTGTAGTTACAGAACCAGAAAACAGTATTTTAAAGCTAGTTTTAAAAAAGTTACCATTTTCAACAGGAAAAGATTCCAAAAGCAAGCGATTAATGCATTAACAGCAAAGAGATGTTAAAATAAATGGAAGATACCAGGTAAAAAAAAGCAAAACAAAACACAACACCAAAAACTACAAACATAACCCTGACAGAACTGTTGCTGGTACTTGCAACTACCAAAGATTATGAAATAGTATTTATCTAGTTTTAAAAAGCATACCTCAGAATGCAATTTATAGTGTGAAAGTTTACCTCAGCATCTTTAGTCCTTGGAAGATTAACAGCCCTCCTTAGCTTCTTTACCGATTCCGTTATTGCGGGAGTCTCTACACAATCGAATGTAGAACAGATTTTTCTGACAGTCTTAATTACGTGATCTACTGCTTTATGCTGGTTCTAATAAGGAATGTATGAGAGAACAGATTGAGCTGATCACAATTGTGAAACTCAGTATTGCTTTAATTTTTTTTTTAAATTAATTGCAAAAAAATGTCATTATGAGATGCATATCTCAATTACATTAAACTGTGGTGTAACAATTTGATTAAACAAAAACCTCAGTATTAAGAACTTCCTTATAGCTCGGTTATCAATGCCAAAAACATAGCAGTACAGATTCTAGAATGGGGTCCCAGAAAACATTAGGAGGTTTCCAACAACTTTTCTATTAAGCTGTTGGCAGACAAGTATTTTCTAATGAGATATTAAGCTCAAATTCCCTCATGGCATAAAAAGAAATTGTAGTTTAAAAAAAAGGATATTCAATTAGTCCGAGGAAGGAATGCTAAAGAAGCTGTGTTTCAGTTTCAGCCCTCTTAAAACAAATATATAGGCTCAAATTACATTTACACTATAGTGTCACTTCCATAATGTAATTTTATCTTCTTTTACCTCACCTTCATATGCTTTTGAAAAAAGTTTGTTACAACTTTTGCCTTACATGTCATTTAATTTAAACAGTTCTTCCACATGAAACAATTGCAAACTGTCACCTTGGAGAAGGAAAGGAAGGGGGGGTTGCACACTTAACAGGAATCTTTTTTGAAAGGAATAAATCAACTTCTTATCAGAGAATGAAGATGCTGGTACACTGCTTAAGACAAACTCAAGATGCTCCTAATATTCCCTTCCTTCTCTTCAAATAGAAGAAAGGCCACTTATTTTAAATCTAAATTATCCTAGGCTTCCTGGGTTTTGTTTTTTAATATAAGCAAAGTCTTGATCCATTTTCAAAGAACACATGCAGAAAATGAAAATACTTGCTTCAAAATAACTGTTTAAAGGCTTAATGTATAGGTTTCTTTCACAATCATTTATGAGCACTTACAACTAAGTAAGAGGGATTAGTGTAACAGCCTCTCAGTAAGATGTACACTGATTCCCAGCCCCCACCCTCCCCACCCCCCCAGACATATTCTCATGACCTTCCTAAAAATGAATAGCAAAGAAACCATTTGAATTTAAAAGTTGTTGGATTGAGAGTTACCTGGCAACAATTAACTTCGTTCTGGTAAGAAAATAACCATAGAAGTCAGAAGACATTGTAAATATTTAAGCCATATTTTCAAAGCTACCACTTTGAAGATAACAGCTGTTTTGACACGTGAAAAGCAAAATTTCCACTGCTATTTTTCTCACAGGCTCTCAAATTAATCTCAATAAAAAGACAACAGATAACTTTAAAAGTGTCCAACAATGTGAAATCAAAGGCTATATACAAAGTTATTTATGGATTTCTATACCCTGTTTCACTTTGATTAGCAAGCTTCAGCTTCTAAATACATACAGGAATTAACTTCGGGAAGTAAAGCATTTCAAATACAACAGCTGCTGATATTTGGACCTAATAATCATCACCTACAAGGTACATCTCCCATCCTGAAAAAGACTGCAGAAAGAGTAGAACATAAGTCTTAATTGAGATGTTTTGTACTCCTCACCTCAGCTTGTGAAATCACAGTTAAACAAGCAAGCTGAAGCAGCCACAAGAGCAAAGCAATAAAACCACCATCATTAAGGAGCAGCAACATCTCACTTCTACAAAAAGATTGGGTTCAAAACTACCCTTGAGAACATGGTGAATTGCCATCAAGGGAATTAAATAACATTAAGGGAATACGTAAGTAGCGGACATCAGCTTGTTCAGACCTGCATTCCTGGAGAGGCAAATGAACATAGTGGAAATGAAAAGTATTATAATTAAGTCATTCATTTCAGGACTGTTCTTATACAAACTGTTTAAGAAACATAGTTATCTAATGTTTAAGAATTTAAGTCTCCAAGCTACATTACTATAAGGAGTTAAACAAAGCTTCTCCTTTCAGAAATGAGTAAAGCAGGTTATCTTCAGCTAGCTTTTGCATTTGGGAAATCACTCCAAACTACTTCACATACAAGCTGTTTTAAGCTACCTATCATACACTGAAATAGACAATGGTTTTGACGGTGTATTTTTAATTAATCCAACAGTGCAGAATAAGACATTATTACACCTTTTATAGAACTTGTGTGCTCCAAACATGCTTCAGTTATAACTGCCACTGTACACAACTATTACTGCTCACTTTTGTGTAGATTCCTATCTGTTAACAATATATCATTCATGGCTGACAACAACCGACATAGTCAGGATTCAGACCTTTTCCTATTCCCCTAAATTAATCTCCTCCAGCATTTTTGAGAAGTTTATTTTGCACCCCAGGACTTGGACAATACATTTTCAATTGTGATGATTAGGTAGTAATTAGTTTGCAAGAAAAGCTAGGAAGAAAAGCTAGCAAGAAAAAAGGAAAAGCAACCTAAAAATCCATGATTCCAAATTTCCCTTTGACAGCTTGTTCAGGTCTCAGTTTCCCCAAGAATACCTGCAAGTCTATTCCAACTATCTCATTAGTAAACCTTCTCATGATAACTTTTGGTTCAGCAATAAATTACGATGACCTTACCTCATTTTTAAGAGCTATGTTAACTTGCTTGTGATACACATCAAGAAGCTCTTCAACAGAGGACCTGCAAGAAATAGTAGCTATGAACACAAGTGTAGGAGCATAATAGAACCTTGGTCAGCAATTCAGCAGGACTTGATTACTAAAATAACCACATAATATTACCTTATAATAGGTTCTCTGAAAGGCTTTTCTACTTTGTAGAGGTGTTTGGTTAGATGTATGGGTGTTCTGTCATCATCTTCCTGCAATAAAATATTATATATTAAGTACAGCTCTCACCTTTCTCTAATTTGTAATACTGTTTTAGAATTTTCATTACTAATACCTGTGGAGCAGAAAGGTAAAGATATAAGGCAATCTCTTCAAAGGGGAAAAGAAATAACTAATTTATAGCCTATGAAACAGGTACACATAGGGACAGGGGGAAGAGGGAAGAAACAGCAATCAAGTGCCTGACTATGCAGATATCAAATTTCCCCCCTTCCTCTTTGATGGTCTGATACATATCTAATTAAAAACTGTTCCCAAATTTTACTTAACTGTGAAATGTGTTGCTTCTCTTTCAGGCTTCAAGTTTAGTCCAAATGCTTGCATACTTTTCCCAGCTATAGTACTTAGTCTAATAAGAGACATTATCCACACTTAAATTATTTGCCTTGCAAAAGTTGAGTATTTATTTCACTTCCTCTCAGTATAAAAGGATACAATTCCCAACACCAAGCTGATATACTAATTTGTTTGTAACACAAAAAGGTTACATCTCAGATCCATCAACTCTGATGCAAACTCCCAAACTCTTGGAAGACTTACATTGATGCTGCAGTTTAGGAGGTACTTACGGTTCGTGCCAGATCTCTGCATATTACACTACGGGTCAGGAGCTGCAGTTTGATTTCTGTATCCCACTTCCGACAGTTCTGAATATATTCATGACTTCCTACGCAGTGCTTACTGTTAAACAAAAAAAAGCTATAGTTACACTAAAAATATGCAGCGTTTTTCAAAAAACTCACAGGGAATATTTAAGGCAACCTGCTGGCTCAAAATAAGGAAATGGAATCAACCTCCAAACCACACTTCTTGACCTGATTTTTACTTCTGCAGTCTTAGTATACTATTACAGATACCCATACTTTTGCTAAAGCTCTTAACTACTGAGACTAACATTGAAACCAAATATTGTAAACTAGAAAACTAATGGGGATTTGTAAACCACTAGTTCTGGAAAAAAACCCAAAACAAAACCAATCAAAAAAACTCCCCACAGATTATTTCAGAGTATTAGAAAACATTGGTAGATTTTTTTTTTTTTTCCCGGTTGCTGATATTTGAAGAGCAGCTGAGAAATACAACATCCATCTACAGAAATACTCTAGAAATCTGCATCTGAAAAAAACCCCAAACCTGTGTTCAACACAACAGATGGCAGATTAGAACAGATTTCTAGGAAGGTGTTGGGAACCTACTTCGCTGTATCCCAGAGCAACTATAAAGACTTCTGATCTTTGTGCAAAGTGTGACTCTTCTACATTTAAGACTTCTGCTTTCACACATTTAATCATTAAAGATATACTTTCCAGTAACTGTGCCATGAAAAAGCACGAAGTTAAATATAAATGAAAAAGAGTTTGCTTACTTCTGTAAAACTTCTTCTTGGCCACAAACTTTCAGGATATAGCTGCCAATGTCCACTTCATTCAAGTCATCATGCACCCAGCAAAGTGCCTGCATTATTATAAGCTCAACAGGGGAACTCACTGTTTAAAGAAATTATATCCAAAAGTTAAATATAAATCTATAGCAAGTATTATTAGCTACTGTTTACCCACAAATTGTAGTTATTTAATGAAATTTATTTTTATACTTCAGGGAAGACTCTTATGCTTCTATAATCTCCTAAATCTCATAGTTTGAGATGTTCACTTTTTTCTCACAAAGAAAGGCACCTTATAAAACCTGCCTGTAGTTTAAGAAAACAATAAATCCTTTTTAAATTAGGATACAGTGTAGTTACTTGACCATCAGTACAAAAACCAGTCTGCAGTCTGTTTTCAGGAGTTTATATATGAGGATCGTGGGGTTTTTTTCATTATAGATTTGCCTTATTTAGTAAGGAATTCAAATAGGTAAGTGATCCCAGAGCTGCTTAGACTTTAAAAATCATTATCTGAAGAGTTGGAGATGGAACTTCTCTATTTTTTCTGCTTTTGGGGAAGTATCAGCTGTAGCAGAGGCAAATCCTACTGAAAGTTCTTTCTGCATTTTCCTTTCCATTTGTCTAGGGCAGTTTCCACATTGCACAGATCAGATCTTAGTAAGCATCACCAAGCCTTTGCAAAAAGCAACTCTTAACTACTAGTACTTTCACATCAGGCTCCAAATACTTTTTTGAAAAGTCTTTCTCTGCCATCCAGCAACTACAGAACAAATGAAAGAATCCTAGTCAAACCCAAAATTCATTTGCACACAGCTACCAGCTGTCACTGACGAAAAATCCATAGATATGTTTTAACACCACAAACGTTTTAAGTACAAAATGCTCTCTACCTCTCCCTACCTAGTTTCTGATCTTCTTTAAATAATTTGCAACCAATGTCACTAAGTGGCTCAAAATTCTGTAAAAAACACTGTATAAACCATTGTTTTTAATCAGTAGCTTCAGAGTGTTCTCCCCCCTCCAGGGGCCTTCCTAGTTTTCTGGAATTTTCTTTTTTGTAAAGGAAGAAATGTTACTACTATGGTGGATATAGAGAGGTAATGCCACAATAATCTTTTCCACAAGATACCGCAAGTGCTTCATCTCCGATGACTTAGTTATTACAAGCATAGAGGTATTTGATAGCATCTGAAGAATGAGTATGTGGAATTCAAGAACAAGGAATAACAAGTAGTATGAAATCAGAAAAATGATTTAACTCATTATTAAGACTATTTAACTTATTATTGATCTAGAGTGAAACTGCTATACCACCTTCAGCAGAGAATATGGTGGTTGATAGAGAAAAAAGATGCAGTAACAGTTTATGGGTTATAGTCACTGGCTGCATTGACAAAGGTCTGCCAGTCCTGCAAAGCCTAGTGGAGTAATGTAAAGATGTTACCACCTTTTTCCTGCCCTCCATCTATTTGAAAGACATTCATTACTTGCTGACACACAATAATTGTTCAGGTAGACTTGTACTTCCATGTAAAGTCTAATAAACAAATGCAAAATGAATAGGTATACCCAAATAAGCTCTGAAGTTCATCTGTTTCCCTCCTGGGTCCTTTCTACACATTGAGTTGTTAGAATACTAAAAGATTGCAGCTCCTTCTGAGCAGGACTGAAAGCCACACTAAAGTAGTTCTAGCATTAGGATGCTAAGGTATGCAACAACTTGACCAAGAACAGAAGGAATTAAAGGAAGAGAGTAACTTTCAATATGCCTATTACTAGCCACGTATGAGCTACAGATACCTATCTTTCACTAGCTACAGAAGACAAGCAGTTTAACTGTGATTAATTTCAGCATCAGAAAAAGGAAGAGAGCAGAAAGCACAAAGAGTAAGACGTGGGTCTAGAATACAAAACACATTCCAAGGTATTCACAAAACTTCTAGAAATAAAAGGCCGATGCCATAACATTTTAGCTACGCTACCAAAGCCTTTTGTAGGAAAGGATTAAGCCTGTTATATTAGGAAAGTGTAATCTTAAGAATGAAGAGCAGAAACCCTTCCTAGGCTACACTTACTGTCCACCTCATTTCTTAACAAAAGAGTATTAAATCACAGCAGAATAACTCAAAGGCCCAGCAAATTAATATAGAATGAAAGCACTTATGCATTGAGAGCTCATTTTCCATTACAGCAGCTTAAGTGAGTGATAGAGCAACTTCATCTCTTCTGAGAACAACCAACTCCAAAGCATCTAGTGCTACAGATAGAGAACCAAATAATAAACAAAACACCACAGCTCAGACCCATTACAAGGTGACACCGTCTGGGAATGGGAATGCTTACATGGGCTAAGAGACTACAGCACTATAGATGCTAAAAAGTAAGTTGCTCCTGAGGTAATTTATTATCAACTACTTTATCACCAAGAACTGCCAGCAGTTGATAGCATCCAGAGTTACAGCCTTTAATACAAACAGGCTGTGCAGTCTTGACTGCACAGATAATATAAATTTATGTACAGTAACAAGGCAAACCTAGAAGTTTCACTCCAACTAATACTCCTGGTTACCCACAAAACTGGACCAGCTAGTTGTGGCACATCACAACAGTATTATTTTAGTGTTTGTGTGCATATGCATATGTTGAAGTCAAGTAATAGATAATTTCAGTGTTCATTCTTATTTCCCAACAGCAATTTGTCTGAATTTTCAGACAGCCTGCAAGAATTTTAGACACGTGTTAGAGCGTTGAAATAAAAAAATTAAATTAAAAGTTAAGAATCTCAGTCCTGGTGTCGTTGTCCCCTCAATTACCATAAAGTAGGTCAAACTCTTGAAAAACTGTTTTAACATTCCCAGCTGTGGATAGAATAGTGTTTCTGGTTTGCCAGAACACTTCCTTTTTAAAAAAAGTTACACTTTGTCAGCTTCTAAATATTTTTTGATGGAGGCACTGACCTAGAATTAGGTTCTTTCTTAATTTATTTCTTCCACACTCCCCACATGCAACCCATGCACCTGAGACCCAGGGATTACAAAAACTGAAAGCCACTAGCCTAGACTGAGTGTACAGTCTTAAACCACCATTCTAAGTCTTACAAGCAAACTCCAATTTAAAAAGCAGAAACATACCATCACACGTAAAAGTTACTGGTTGCTGGAACTCTTCGATTTCTATAGAAACCTTGATACTGGCACTCTCCCCGCTTATATTTCTTTGCAGCATAATTGGACTCAGCACAAAGCCTGGATTTGTTTGCTGATTAGCATAAGGAAACTTGGTCCTCAATCTGAAAGTAGAGAAGGTTTATGAAACATTGCAATGGATAAGTCTAAGACTACAGCAAAATAACACGGTAATAACCACAAGCGAGAACAGTAAAGACTACCTAAATTGTACTCTTTACCTAAATTGTATGTACAAAACACCATTTAATTTTTCTACTGTCAACAGATCACTGCCCACAGTAATTACACAAGTAGTAGTTAGACAGGAAAAAAACCTAGCTTATAATTAGGCAGGTTTTCCATACAGATTAAAATATTTAATAGGTCAATGCTTACAGGACATATCCAGCTTCTGCAGAAACTAAGCTCCAAGACAGTTTTTAAAAAGCTAATCCATAGCATTTGCTAAAAATTGGTTTAAAAAAAAAAAAGAGTAATTTCTTTTATGTACAAAAGGCCACAAAACTTCACAAGTTTCAATTTTCAGCAGTCTAATCTGAACTTAGATACTATGCAGAAGGTAGTTATTCCAAGTTGTGGAAGTTAAGAGGCCTAAATTAAAGGAAAGGCTTTTATTTAGGACAAACAGTATAAAAAATTCAACTAGTAATGAATAGACAGTACTCTAATAGCTGCTTTTTATCTTCTGCTATTTAACATGGATAAAATAATTTAACCTTAACCTTCTGCCAACATTAAAGCAGTACTATAGGAGATCAAGAACAGAACTCATCTGTAACAGTCATCTATTTCATCAGCTTGATTCCTGATGATAGCATGAATGGGAAAAAAAAGAAAGGAATCCCTGTAGCAAAAGTTGCCCAGTAAAAAATCCATCAACATTTTAAGGACTGGGTCTTGAAAGAAAGGGCAACAATTAGATTTAACTGGAAACTGTTACAACAAGTCTTTTTTATGTGAGCTTTGTCTTAATGTTGTTCATCAGTAAGTTTCACAGGTATATGACTTCCTATTGGTTTTATGGAGTTGGCTTTTCATTTCATAAACGTTCCTGTTTTAAAAAGTGGCTGTTATCCTTCAGATTCAAAGATCTCCATTTCCCCCATTATGTCTTGGATTTTGATCTTGAGAGGAAAAAAGGCAAGACTCCAAGTTTGTCTTCTCTAGGAATAAAGCAAAAAAACCCCAAACTCATTAAATTGTGGCAGTAAGCAAAAAAACCCAGAAGGAGTATTCTAGGCTATCAAGTCCCATCTTCTTTGGTATGACCTTTAAGAAACCTAACCACCTGATCAAAGCAGGAACAAGTTTGAAGGTTTTATTTGTTACAGAATTCTAGTTGTGGAAGCAATAAAAATGACAGCATTTAATGAGAGCACTGAGTGACAGGATTTAGTGAGGTGCATCACCTAAGAAAAAAAGACTTCAAATTCTTTCAGAATAAATTGTATTAAAAAACAGGTAGAATAAGGAGGTACAGATATATGGAAATACAGAAAAATAGTTTGAGGATAAAAAAGTATTATGAAAACAAGGAAAAAAATGACAGGAAAGTCACAGGACCAAAAGAATAAAGAAGAGCTATGATAATCCAAACCCTGACTGAACACCTAAACAACTCAATTGCATTTTTGAACAAACAACACAATACCAGGAAAAACTGGGATAAGGAAAAAGGACACATACTGAAATTCACCTCATCAAGCAAAAAACATAGGACTAGCCCTGTTAACCTAACTGAAAATGAGTTATTTAGGTTTTTTTTATTTTCCGAGAGCTAATTTGTGTTCAGTAATATCTTACTTCGTAACTGCTTGAGAAAAAGCTGACAGTTCTTGATTCTGCCCTTCAATTTCTTGGAGAAGCACGTTTTCTGTCAGCATGCCAGTGGTCCCATTGTCTTTCTGCAACTCAAAGATAATACAGTATTTAAGTAGCTGCAAACATATTCCTAAAACCAGCAAAGCCATGTGTAGATGATAGATTTTCAGGAGTCTGAGGTTTACCGTTAGCTTTATGTCTACTTCTATAAGGAGAAAAATGTGTATCGTTACTAAGTTGAAAAGTAAAGATTCACTGGACTAGTGACTCCTTTACAGATAATTTATTTGACAGCATCATTATCAGTTAAGATTGAGAGCTCAGGAACTGAGCTTGCAGTGACCTGTTGCATTAGAATTTGCCTAGATTTTGCTGAACCAGAGGAGGAAGACAGACAAATGTTTTTTCCGCCACTTCTGCGATTCAGCCTTCAGTATAGTCCCAGAATCAACCATTACACATCAGTTCCGCCCATGTTTACCTTTTCCTACAAAGCAGGAAAAGATAAATTGTACACTGGAAGGAAGTAGCATTCAGAACACTAAACTCAGAACTAATCTCGTGGTATCAAATAACTGCCGTTTTAATCCCTTATGCCATATGCACCCACCACCACCTCTAAAGTACCCAATCTAAAAAAGAATTGCTAAGATAAATACAGTTTCAAACAACAAAATCTAATAAACTTAAAAAACCCCAAACAAACAAAAAATTGCAGCAGTTATTAATCTGTATCTGTTTCAGATCCAATTCACAATACAGCCATACAAATGCTAGTGTAAGCAAAAAGCAGAGAGCTGCTGGAACAGCCAGTGGGCTTGAGGTAGAACTCAATCGTCTGTAGTCTAACAGCCACCACTAGCCTGAAGCACTCATGAAACTCCAACCAGATACTCCCTAGAATAAATCGACCTTGAAGAGTTTGCTCACGTCCAACACAGGGTCATTGCACACAGAGATGAAGCCTTCTGGCCAGTTACATTTTACATCCAGAGCTTTTATAATGCTTATAGAAACCTTTAATCCACCCAGGAGTCCAGAAAAAAAGCAGACTGCACTACACTTTTTCTGAAAATCATCACAATTTATTCATCTTTGAAATAGTGATTAATCACTTAACTAGTATGTGGGTTATCTATTATTAGCTGACAAAGTTAGCTGAGCATCTGATTTCATTAGATCATACCAGACAATATAGTCAAATTATACTGTCTCAGAAAAGGGGTCAAATCTGTAACACGTAGAGATAGGGACTGTCAGGTCTTTTCCTTTTAGCATTTTTTTTCCCTCAAATTAACTTGTTTAAACAGTATAGCATAAACTTAGAAGGGTAATATGTGCAACCCATAATTGCCACTTTAATTGCATTTAATCCTAGTTATTTCAGATAGAATATTGGTTTGATGAACACTGATCAGTTCAAAAGGATAAATTCTACATAACTGGGGATTAGCCATACCATGGAAAGCTATTAGAGCAGGAAGCTGTAAAGCCACAAAGCCTGGAATGAAATTCAGGAGCACGTATAATACCTTAAACTTAAAAAGGTTCTTCTATTCCAACATCTCAGACAAGTTCAATCACATAAAAATACTTCTGCACAACTGCACAAGACCTGCTGGCAAACCCGTGCAATTGTATCTAGTACATGTATTCTTTAAGCAATTACACAATAACAAAAAAAAATAAATCATACAATCGTACAAGGAAACAGGAAGTTAACAGACCAAGTGAGAGGTAAACACCTGATAAAGATTCAGCTAACTGCTGAGCAGCACACAACACGAAACTCAATCATTTCAAATCAAGAAGCTAGCTATACAAATGTTAGATTTTCTTTATGTAGGATCTCTTTTTAAAGAAATTAAGTAATACTACAAGTAAGTACTCAAAGCACTTTAACCAGAGTATAAAAGCACTACACAAGGGGATTACTTAAAATGAAGTCACACCAGATGAAACGTTGCCACTTTATGCCACTATGTGACACTTTTGAATTATTTGCAGCAAAATTTGCAGGCTATTCTGCCCTTAAATCCAAAGAAGTTTAAGGAACTACAAGGCATTTGTACACATACAAGCTTAGCCAGGGTAAACAATAAATTCTAATGTAATGAGCAAAGAAAAAAAAAGTTTATTTGGTTACCCATAGTTGACCTCAGGGTCACATTTGGCTAAGGAGAGAAACCTAACGTTATTACAAATACATATTGCTGCAAGTTACCTCCTGGTGGAAAATTAAGAACATTAAATACCTTCTTGCTTTTTTAGTTGAATTTCAATACTAATTTTTAATCACTTTTTGGAAGCTGATTTCAGGAGGACAAACTTTGATAAACTAATAAATCTATCTAAAATCCACTGGATTCAGATGATTAGGGTTTTGAGCAACAAGTAGGATTTGAATTTCTTTAACTTCCAGATGAGCAAATCTAAGAGGTGCAAAAGCTATCAGTCATACAGGAAATAACTTGTAAGAAAGGACTTCAGGCCAAACTAGATAAATAGTTCAAATCAGCACAGCCTGCAAAAATAGAATTGGTCTGCAAACACAATTACTCTTAACAATAAAAAGCAAACCCAAACCCCAGTAAATTACCAAAAGTCAAGTTAAATTAAATCCCAGAAGTATATAAAGGAACAAGACTTTTCAGCTCTGTAGAGAAGAAAGATAGAGAAGACAACACCTAAAATAGGACAAAATGATGATTTTGCCTCCATTTTCAGAAAGGAGAGTGACAAACACTGAAGTATTTAAAGAGGAATACTGACTAAATAGATACTTCATCAAATATGAAGCAAAACTCAAAGCAATCTATTGATTCAAGGGATTAAATATAATATGATAGAATCAAAATATATGACTAGAAACTTTTCTTAATAGCTTTGTTTAAAGGGGCAGTGAGACTATGAGTTATTCAAGGGAAAAAAGTGATCTAGGCTAGTTAGGGTGCAAGACTTCAGAATGTACTTTGAAGGAAATAAATACCTGGAGGTAAATGGGATAAAATACAAGAGAACTGCCAAAAATAGAGGCTACATAACTCAGCTTCTTACTATACCAGATGGAAAATGATTTGAACTGGAAAATAAAGTAGCACCACACGATGGGCAAAAGATAAACCAAAAGCCACAGGTTATGCTGAAAGGACATCCATTTGAGAGACTCATCTTTAATCAGCACAAGCAGCAGAAACAACCCTGCTGAAAATTTAGTCTTGTATTATCAGCTAACTTTATAATACAGACTAGAATTGGAGTATTATGTCAAAACTAGTTAACCACAAACTGGAAGAACACAAGTGGAAAGTAAATGTCAAACCTTCAGGTGGGCATTCTCTCCAGAAGTCTGCTATAAACTAAGAACTTGTTTGAAAAAGATGGTGGCTTAAGAAAATCAGCTATATTAATTGACTAGAGGATTGATATGTGCTGTTGTGATGCCATCATGAATAAAGCAAATGCAATAAATGTATTAAGCAGGATGCACCTACCTGTAATAAGGGTTTATTCAAGCCACTGTACACGTGCTCTCACACAGAGAACTAAAATTCTCATAAGTCATCTTCAAAAAAGTGACAGGAAAGAGAAGCTATCGCACTGAGCTTGCAATGAAAGCTGACAAAATCACTGTCTCTTATAACATGTTGAGGTAAATATCAAAATGGTTCTTTATCTTAAATACCTGCTGTTCCATTCTGTTAAGAAAAAGATTTCCTAAGACTGATGAGGACAGTGAGGATCTGGAACAGCCTTTAAATCAAAAGTAGCAGGAGGAAAAGACCACATGTGAAGGCAGAGCTTGAGCATTTTGTGAATCAGTTAACATGTGATCAGCAAATAGCATGGGATTGGACCCGTTGAACAGGAACAACCCTTTTAAATTCTACATTCTTGAAAAAAACCCTGGAATTTATAAAACCAGATTTCATTCAGCAACAGTCAAATATTACTTTTGACAGACAACACCTCAGAAGCACTGATCCAATATAGTCAGCTATTCCAGTCAAGTTACATGACAATCAACCAAAAATCACTGGAGAACTGACAAATACATCACTACATAACATGACAAACTGAAGAGGCAAACCGCTGTAGAGCTCGAATTTACATGCCTCTACAAATACTAGGAAATAATTGAGCTCACATATCACAGCTCAACCGTGAGTGGAAAAAACCCCCCAAACCCACAAACACCAAAGTTAGACCTAAGATCTTCACACATGTAACGTTAGAAATGTGATCCCTTAAACACAGAGGTAAAGGTGGTTTGGGGTTTAAGGTTTTGGGTTGTTTTTTTTTTTCCTTCTCCACTGGCCTTCTATTAAACTTTTGCCAGAATACTGACAGCTAGCCCAGAAAAAAAAACAGGAAATCCTTCCAATGAGGGGCCAAAAATTTCACTTCAATGGAAATTTAGACAGTCCATTAAGCCAAAATCCTGTAAATATTCCTTTTCCTGAGGAAAAAAAAACCCCTCCCCCAGTTTGGGGAGGTGGGAAGAATTAAGGAGCAATGTGGAAAATATCCTTGACTGATATCAGTTGGGTTTTATGGCATGTACCTAGCCTGTCAAAAACACCTAGAAAGACAATACCTAAGATTCAAAGCAGCTGCAATCCAAAGTCTCCAAGGCAAACAAGTCTTTTACTCTTCCCACTCTAACCGGTTTCTATAAATAGGATTTTTCCTGCCATTATCACCCTTGCCAGGGTGTTAACTTTTCCACTGAAGACTTCTTCAGTCTTTGTACTCTCTCTACCAAAAAATAAAAATACAGAAGTATTCATATTCACTTTCTAGTGAGGTGACTAACATTTTAAAATGTAATGCCTTGTTTTATGATGGTATTCTCACAGAAAGAATTTTAAAAGATAGGAAAAGTTAAATAACCTACAGTCATTTACTGGATTTGGAAAAGGGTAGGATGCACTTATGGGGCCATAATTAACCAGATGAGATTGCTACAGTATAGATCATCTGCTGTAGTTTAGTTTTGATATAAACTGCATGTCCTCAATGTCCAAAGAGATGAGTGTCATAACTAAAGCCTCTGATGACATGTTTGTCATGAAAGTGATCCTGATACTAGAGCAGAAATCACTCTTTTGCCCTGTCTGATAAAAGTAACATCACACAAACACAGTTTTCCTTCTTCCAGAACAGAGGTACAGGGTTTCTGACCCAAGAGGCATCGCACTTTCCAGGACAGTATAACCAAAAAGTTCGGTTATGATCTCTAGCATTCCTGCAGAGAAGAAAAGCTTTCTACCTATGAAGGAGAAATACAGCGGTCCTGTGAAATACCACAAGTGATACTGGGAGAGCAGAAAAGAGTTTTGACTATGCCACCTTTCTATTCTACCTTTTTTTTTTTTTTTTTTAAAAAAAGCTGACATGTTCAAACATAAGGCAAAAAAAAAATTATTTTTTTTTTCAAAATCTGAGATAAAGGCTGCTCATGATGAAGCTTTCAGTGTCTAACTCATCATCTTTTTATTTTGCAGTATCATGTAGATTGCTTATTAATTTATATATTTATCAATATGATTTAAATACTTGTTCTGAAGATTATTTCCATTTCTTTTTGTAGTGTGTTGAAAAACAGCAGTTTCCTCAGTAAACGTGGAAAGATTAGACAAGGCCTGAGTTACTCTGGGATTTAGTTCAGTAGTAATGCTCAATTTTGTGAATATCACTAATACATACACACACCAGTAACATCACACTACTTGGACACTGCTCAAGCCAAGTGATATTTAGCAAGCAAATCCAGATCATAAATTGTCTTTAAATACTGTGATTAATCTTTGCTATCATGCTGCAATTTAAAAATACTGATTTACATACCTGTGACATTTGGCCCTGTAACTTTGCAAATTGAGTTGTTCGCATGTTTAAGGACTGGCTCCTTGTAACTGTTGCTCCAGAAGATTTCCCATTAACTTTTCTTTCCAGATGACAAGTTACTAACAGCTTTTCTTCTAACAGCACAGCATCCCATGGATCTTCAGCAGTCATACTTGAAGCCCTCTCTCCATCGTCTGCCTTAGTTAAAGCCTCCACATTATCCACTTTTGGTTTACTTAGAGGATCCAAATCTAACCAATCAAATTTACTAACATCCCTGCAGCTTTCTGAGGCTGGTAGGTTAGAAACCGCAGACTTTATAGCGCTCATTTCTAAGTCCGTGCTTGACTTCCCATTTTTCAGAAATTCTGAGGTGCTTGCAATTTTGTCAAATACTTTTGCCATTTCCGGTGTAATTACAGGAGGATATATAGGTAGGCTTCCTGCTGGATGGAAAGGTGCAGTAGCTGCCAGTGGGTATGAAATGTATTGCGACTGTCTTGGAAGACCAAGATAAATAGGTTCTCTAGAGTGATAGGAGGACATACTTGGATGGAATCCATTCTGAAATACACCAGTCTGTTTTGTGTAAGAAGCTGAGGGGTAAACAGCAGGTAAAGTGCATGTCACAGGTGCTGGTATCCCAGGCATCCACTGTCTTCTCTGACCCATAGGCCCAAGATAAAATTGCGAAGACACAGATGGGCTCAAAATAGGACTTGCTGGTAATGTAGGTACTTTACTAGATTCAAAATTGTCATCCAGCAGCAGCTTCTCTAGTTCGGCATGAGTAAGCTTCTCTATGTCAATGGTACTTAGTTTATCTTCCATGCTTTTGGCATCAGACTCTGGAAACACCATGAGATCATGGTCCTGTTTGTTATGACTCTGTGCTTTTTGTCTGGTGCTACTAAAAGAATGAAAAGTTTGTTTATTACCAGCTACACCTCTTTCTTTCTGCATCTTAGCTAATGCCTCAGCTTCCATCTGCAACGCCTCCTCTTTGTCCACATCTTTTGACCTTGCAGCTGCCAAAGAAGGTGATGAGCGCTGTTTAAATCCATTGCTACTGGATATCTGGGCCATACCGCAAGAGCAGATGTCCATTTAAAGAAGCAACACTTCCCTTGTACTGGTCGTCTATCCTTGGCTTCAGAATAGATTTAGCAGATCTGAAAAGGAAATGAAACATTAGAAATGCATAAAAAATTCACATGTGGAGAACTACTAAGTCATACATCACCAACTGACAAGGTTGCACATGTGCTTCAGAAGCCCAGCATATAAAATTTTAAAGAGACCAATTTTTTTGTGGGGTCAAACTTAAAAAAAGAAGCCACACAATTATTCACAGCCTTTGAATTGTGAGAGACCCATTTATTTTTCTTACTAGCACTTATGAATAGGTAGAGTAAGTACTTGGTTTCTCTTTGCACCACTAAACCTAAGACACAGGAAAGCTACATTCAGGTACCTGTTTTCAGACTTGAGCAATTCCGCACACTTAGCCAGGTTCAGTCTTAGAAGTAGAAATCCTGCTAAAGACTATACAAATATCTATCATTGATAAAGCACATTATCAAGAGGACTTCCAGTTTACTTCAATGTATTACAAAAACGATAGGCCTATCAAACTGCTGTACCATGATTATGATGGTTTTCCTTTGGAAAATACCATTGTACTTTACCCTCTTAACAAGACAAATAATGCTTATGAAATGCTATTTCTTGGACAAGCAAAATAAGTGATTTAAGTACAGCTGCTCATTAAGTAATCCCTTTAACAGCCCCTTAAAGGAAGAGTCTTTCACTGCTAGGTAAGGGAAGAAACTCCAAAAGGTCACTTTTGCTTAAGGCTACCACCAAGAAATTGACATCTTACATTTCTCCAATTCCAATCTTGTGCTCAGTACTATTATACAACTTCCTGTATTCACTACAATATCCATGCCTCTTTAATAAAACAATCTTGATTACCACAAGAACTATGTTATTCTTCAATATTGTTTCTAATTTATTCTACAGCTTTTACACACAGCCAGGATAAAGTGGAGTCCAGGAGATAAGATGTCTTCCAGTAACAGCTAGTATGCATATCAAGTAGCAAGATAAAAATCATGAATAATGAGTTTCTGCTAGGAGGGTTACATAAACAGCAATCCCCATTAAAACAGTTTCACTGAACTAGATGAGCCCTTCAGATGTAAATCATCATGGGTTTAAGTCATGCAACAAATTAGAAGAGTTCTCTGCAGCAAATAATGTAGATAACTCTAAAGTCTGTCTTTATGTTCCCATACTATTCACACCCATTAGAAGGGGGTGGGGGTTTTTTTGTTTAGGTTTGTTTTTTCTCCTCCTTGAATCAGACCAGAGATGTGTGCTTTAAAAAAACATGACTCTACTTCTGTGGACTCACCACATGGACAACAAGATTCTTAACAGATTTCTAACAGATTCTTTATCTTGCCAAGCTTTTGTTTCATCTACTTCATTTCAGTGGCTTATATTGTGAAGGACAGACATCTCTATAAGAGGTTCTATACATTTCAGCTGAGTCTGAAAACAAATTCAGGTGAAACCCTTCACAAAGCAAGATTAAACTAGAACTGATGTTACAGGTACCAAGACAAAATTTAAGTGAAAGTGGGAATCTTCAGAAAGACTGAAACAGTGACAGACTAACACAAAGTTATAAACACCTGAAAACCACACAACTGAAGCCCTGGGGAATAAAGTTTTAAGGAGGAGCTTTGGAGATTACTATTATGTATCCATTCCATGAGATAACATGGATGAAGCCTACAGGAAAAAGCAGATACCAGATCCTTTTCCATAGAATACATTAAGCTGCAGAGTTTGACATTCATTAAACCCACAGTTTTTGCTTTAAGAAGTCCTGCCCTATCTACTGCCTATTTCCACAGCTAAGTGTTGACCCCAATCAGGGAATGGATTAAAAAAACCACCAAGCTTTTTTGCTGGGTTCCCTTGTAGACAGTGCAGGTCCCTGGTGCCATTTGCAGCACAGCTGTGGCCATCAGTGCCATTCAGTTATTTACTACCCTCCTGTTAGCAGGACAGTCATTCTAAACCTTCTCCTAAAGATGTACTGAATATTTTGTAGATAGTCTAAGCCTACTAGCCACAGATAACATCCTAAAAAGAAGACTAACATACTTTACACTGACCACTTAGACTGCAGAGATATCCAAGCAGGCTTTCATCTCTTAACTTATGACTGGTTTAAATTGCTATGTCAAATTTTCAGATGCAAGAACATCTTGATGTATGAAGTCCTCTCAATAATTCCTACGTGGCTTTTCCAAGAAGCATCAGCACGAGATAAGTGCAGTTTTCAGAGTCTTGCTGTTGCCTAAGGATTCTAAATAGCAGCAGGATTTTTTTTGGTGAATTTTATTCAAAAAAACTAAAATAGGATCATACTTTCCGATACTATTCAGAACTGTTTGGGCTACAACTTTGAAGATTATCAACGCATTCTGGTGCTGCTTGATAATTACAGCAGCAAGTGATTTTTCTTAAGGCAAAAAATATCAAGATTATATGCTCTTCAAAGTAACTATATAGAACAACTCTGGCTCCTTAAAAAAGTAGGAAGCCTTATTTTCCTGCTGAAATTGACAGCTTTGACCTCCATACTCACCAAGCAGTCTCCTACTCACAAGAAGTCACTGTTCCACAAAGTCACGACTGCAGATTAAACATACATTCCTTAGCACTCTGAAACGTGGTGCAAAGCTACTGCAGCACATTCATTAGTACCATCTAGAGAATCCTAATCACTCAATAATTGCTTGTTTATTTTACAATTTCACATTACAGTGCTGCATTTTTGTCAGTATATGAATGCACACTTGCACTGACAAATCCAATGACTTCTAGTATTCAAGACAGAAGAGTATTATTACTAGCAGCTATCTGAAAAGTTGAATCTTATTTTTGCAAGACAGTCTCATCAGCATACATACACACACTTAATTTGATCACTGTATTTAAGTCCTGTCTTTGGGAAACTTCTAAAACCAAACCATTGTATAAATTTCTGTCAAATTTTATAAGCAGATTGCAGTTTTCAAACAGTTTGAAGTTAAAAACCGATTTTAAAAAATCTGATAAAATTGCAATAGTTTTAGCAAAATTTTATCCTGCCTGCCAGTTTTAACCAGTAAATGTACTTGAGAAAACATCAGAAAAGCTCCCTATGCATAAGCATGACTAAAATAAAGACAGACCTTCTTTTAAATGCTAACTACACCTCATCAGTTAACATTTTAACATAAGATTAGTTTCACTTTGAACTTCTGACTTGGTAGCCATCTAAGTTCAAAGGCAGAGAACTAGCAGAATTTGAACTTCTCCAACACTTACAAAGAGAAGGGCAAATTCCATTTGGACTATCTATCAGCAGGGAACTCCTCTCAAACACTCAGAATAATATGTTTCAATTCGAATCCCAGAAACAGGAAAACCAGATACCTGAACCATTACTGACCATAGCATAGGAATTCATGAGAAGTTTGCAACAACTAGAAGTCATCGGAAGACCTAGAAGTAATCCTTAGAGAGTCGGGATTGTTTTCATCTCAACTGCTGCACACTATTTTAAGTTTTCAACTGTCTGTTTGCCTTCAAGAGCACAACTCTCCAAACAAAGAATGGGTCAAATGCTTCTCTTTTTTTTATTAAAAAAAGGAAAACTAGAAGCTACTGAAGGAATTATAACAGAAATTTGAAAGTGATAAAACAATCACCTACACCACTTATTTCTCCCCTAAATCTGAAATTAAATGGACACATTCATGGCTTATACAAAGTCACCATATTTACACTGAGCAGTTAACTCAGCAATACAGCCTGCTTTGTTTAAAAGCAGGTCTAAGAAATCTCAACCACCCGATTTATCTACAGCCTTGATGAAAGCTAATCTGTCTCTTGCAGTGAGACTTAGTCAACTGTAAGCAATATTTTCTTTAAGTATCCAACCAGATGTGATCAGACATGAGTGCAGACCTCCTTCTCTGACTCCAGTCTAGCAGTTTCCCTAAGTGCAACACTTCCTTGGTGGCAATTTTGAATAAACGTGTTTAGCGTCCAAAGTTCATTTGCTCAGTCAAGTACCTGTGTATTGCTATGCAATTTTATTTGAGTATTACTCATTATTTCAAAGGCATCAAATGCTCTTTAAAAAAAAAATGCAGCAACAAAACTTCATTAATATCAAGAACCAAGAAATAGCAAATGTCTGACCATCTCCTTCAGATAAAAGCCTCTACATGGAATGGAAATTAATTTCAAACAAGATTTTCACTTAGAGGCTTACATTAAAAACAAAATATATTTACATAGGCACTAATCTAGCAAATACATAAAGCTGAACCATGAAGAAATTTTCTTCTGAGGAGAAATTGATAGGTTTTTGGTAAGAAACTTCAGGAGAATCAGTACAGGATATTTCATCTCTACCAGGACAAAGACTCCCAAAATCTAAATTAGTTTCCCATCTTAATGAGCAAGGGATGACTTCATTAGAGATAAATCCTGTTACCTTAAGCAGAGGTAATCTCACCATCTGCTCATGTACATGTTAACATTCTTCTCTACTTAAGATGAGTTGCACAACAATTTTCTTCTCAAAAAACCCCAAGGCTTTTAACATTCTATTTATAATTTGTTCTAGTGGTAAAGAATCACAGAACATATTATTTGGTAACTCATTCTTAAGAAATACTTTATAGTTATCACAAATCAGTGCACATAAATTCCCTAGAGTCCAAACACTAAATATAAAAGCAATGATAAGTCAGACCATTTCCTGCATTCTTTATAAAGTAATACCCTGACATACAGTAGCCAGACCTTCCTCAAAACAAGTGTAACTTTCACAATAACTCTGTGGTTATTTTGCCATTAATTAAAATAAATAAATAAATATTTGAGGCATTTGCCTAACAATGATAGCTATACTTAAGAATTAACAAATCTTGCCTGCATACCAGGGACAGTAGCAGTTTTATGGGATACCAGGGAAAACTTAGCAAAATAAGACAGCAGTAATATACTACGGAAAGTACTAATCATCTGGAAAGGAATTCATAGCAAGACATTTGCCACAGCAGGAAAACTCCTTAGCAAGAAAAAACAGAACTTTGATGTTCAAAAGCCCTCTCTGCCAGATGCATTCAGATTGCTACAAACCAAGAAACAACTGAACAGATATTTCTAGAAGTCATGTCGCTAAGTCTGTTATTTTTTTTAAATACTGTTAAGTTTAAATTGGAATTTTTTTTAATAATGTGTACATACGTAGTCCTGAAAAGTTAGTGTTTCAGGTATATAGCCCTATCATGCTATCTTTCCACTAAAAACTTAGTAGCTTCTGTAATCCCATCATTTTAGCAAAAATAGAAAGTATCCCCTTACAGATGAGATTAACACAGTTAACCAAAAGATTAAAACCATTTCATTTCAGGTCATACCTACAGAATCTTCAAAGATAATTGCACTAGCTTAAATCAGGTATAATTCTGAATTGGGTACAAACTCTGAACCAGCAGTCATTTCTGTTTTGCTCAAATCATTCAGCTGGCAAATATCTAAGCAGCTGTACAGAGACCAGCAACTGCATCTCTTAACTTTGATTTTGAAATCTCATTTACAACTAAAAACTACAATCTCATCACAAAACCTCTGCTCTTGAGAGCTAGGTAAGAATAGGGTGTTTCCAGTATTAGAACAGGAAGCCTTCAGGAATGCTTCAAGGTCTTTCAACATTGGCAACAAATCCCTTGAAAAATCCAGCCTTGGCTGTTCCAGTGCTTATAAAAACACTTATGATAGAACTCTTCTACTTAATTTTCATCCAGGACACTGTGCAGAAGACTGTTACTAGATATGGCATACTTTGGAACTGTAGAATCTTGACTTTTTTGATCAATGTTCCAAGAGAGACAAAGGGTGGAAGCATCTGTCATGATGTTCCAGCCAAAGCTTAGCGTAGGCAGCTACAGCCTACAAATCATGTGTTTTCCATTGTCACAAAGTTCTCTTCCCCCTCTTGAACCAGTGGTTTGCACCATTAGCCACTGCAAGCCACTCCACCCATAAATGTGGATACATGCAGATTTGATACAGTATGTTTGCAAGCTTCTTCAGTATATTTGTGCTATTACACTCCTCCCCTCAGATTTTGAACTCAATCACCATTTTGTTTAAGTCTGTTGAAGAGATAGGGGTCTTAAAGATAATTAAATTTCATCTAAGTTTCATAAAAACAAGCAACCCAACATTGCCAGAACACTGGGTGTCACAGCTAGAAGAAAACAGTAGCATGAGCTCATATTGTTGGACACCACAGATTTACTACCAGGATAATCTTTATAAACGCCTGAATCACGCCAAGAAGTCCTTAAAGCCAATCAGCTGAAGACACAAATCAACAGGAAACTCGACATCGGTTTCATCAGCCATAGAACTACTCACCAACTCTTGCATCTCTGTATTTCTCCCTATTTTGTTGTCAGCTCTCTAACAGCATACCTACAATTCTGTTGCTGCCCAGTATTTTCTGGATGCAGATACCAGAAAAAAGCAATAATGAAACTGATGGCATCCTGGGCTGTTTCATTCTGATGCACTTGGCCAAGATTTTTTTTTCCATGCCTTACAGCCAAGCCTATTACCAGCATTGTTTGACAAAGGCTAAGAATTTTAGTTTTGTTACAATGTTTCTCCTTACAGAATAACGCTTTCATATCCACTCCTTCTGTTTTAGAATTTTGCTTTTAAAAACTTTTTACTGGTTCTTTAGCTTTTTAGCCACCTCTAAATTGCGCTTTTCTCCATGTCACACTTATGATTCACACTCTTTTCCACCAATCCCTCTCTTCAAAGGGTACTTGAAAACGCTCATGCGATACAAAATATTCCACGCAGAATCAACATTAGCTACTGTTTTAGGGTTTGGGGTTTTTTTTTTCCTTTAAGTAATACCATTGCCCCAAATATTTTGATTCCCCAGCTGAATGATTTGTGCAGTAATCCATGATTTGCAAAATAGTTTTACTCTGGAGTATCACTTTCATGGAACACTTAAGACTGGAAGGGGCCTCAGGGGGCCGCTAGTTCCATTACCCGCTCAAAGCAGGGTCAGCTATCAGGAGGTAATAAGGGTGCTCAGGTCTTTATCAAGGCAGCAAGATTGCAGACAGTTTTAGTTATTCATACAGTGCAGGCCTGATCACAGCAGAGCATGACAAATTACCTAGAGCATCTGTCTATACTAGTACTTCTACTAATCCCAATACCAGTAGTACTAAGCAGGAGGTAGACAACATTTTAAACTACATGTCCAATTCAAGCAAAAATATAAAAAGCGTCTAGACCATGGGGAGGACAGAAAAGAAACATTTGTGCTATCTGTTTTTATTACCCAAATAGAGATGCCCAAACACCTTCCCTATATGTTTTACAACATTCTACAGCATAAACATAGGACCATGGTAAAACCCCAGATTTTCTTAAGGTATATTCCTGAAGTAAGCTCTGCAAATACCCTCCTAATGTCACAAAGCATTCCAAACACAGCAAAAGGCAGGAAGTTCATGATGCAAATGTACAGTGGCTATTAACACAGGGAGATGAAAACAACCCTCCCCCACAAAGACCCTATTCTATTCCCTGGGCAGCAGTGCACAGTGTACACCTTCAACAAAACATAATCAAAAACATTAGCAGGGTAGGTAGAGAAAACCATGTCACCACAGCTCTGTCCCAGATTTAACTCTATAACACTTTATGAGTATCAACCTACCAGTCTAACCAAATGCAATTCTGCTGCATTAGCCAAATTATTTCTACCACTTGCTTCAGCAGACGAGTTTCCCCTCAAGCAGGAAACTTGCACAGTTTCAGTTATAACCAGCAGATACTTCTTAGTCACAAACCTAGAGTTTATGAAAGTATTAAGCAGTATTGTTGATTAATTGACAGAACAAATGCACTGTTCACATGTACCTTTTTGCTTTATATATTAGAAAATATAAGTGCTTATTAGATGCATTGATTAAAAAAACCAAAAGTAATCATTGAAAACACTACACTAGTAGTAAACTGAACAGGATGGCTACACTCCGCCAGACCAAAGATTCATCTCACCCTTAACTTGTCTGTAAGGGTGGCTTCAGAAACACAAATGGAAAAAAACTAAACCAAGGCAAGCATGTAATGACACTTCCGCAAAATACTCTTCTAGTCTCCACTAATTTGCCACTCAAGTACTTCCTGAATCCTGAGGTAACTTCTCTAATATTAAAGACCCCTGATGGATTTTTTTTCCTCCAGGAATTTGTCCGGCTGCATGCTGAACTCAGGTAAACTTTCAGCACTCACCTTATAACTCAGCACTGTCACTACCCTCTGCTTTTCTGCTGTGACTACAGTCTAAGCAGAAAACTGTATCAGTTATTGATAACCTGTTCTTGATGTGTCTGCTATAACTACTAGTATCAACTACAACATTGAAACCTACAAGCTACAAACTCTATACGGACCAAATTATTTCATCTAGGTCATCATGCAGTAACCTACCTCTAGATTCAAACTAGTGACATACACAAATACCATGAGGTCCTCATACCCTACATACTGCAAGTTTCCAATTATCATTGGGTTTTTGCAAGTTTATAACTTCATGTTTATAACTTTAATGCCACACACCTGAAAATTACAAGTTACATGAAATATGCAGGCATACCTTCTCCCTCTACTTCAATTTCTTCAATGAAAGCACTCTGAAGCGACCACCACTTGGAACAAACTAAACTTACTCTAAATAAATAATTTCAGGTTGCATTTCTACTAAGGTACAGATTGAAGTAATATTTCTCATAACTTTTTTTAATGTGAGCTTTGAGGAAAACATTTTATTCTAAATCTTGTATAGATTTAGCGAGCTTTATTGTTACTGGCATGCTTTGAAACATTTCCTCCTTCACTTACTTGTCCAGTCTGGAAACAACTTCTGCATTCTTCTGCAAAAAATGACATCACAGCAACCTTCTCATGTACAAAGGGGCTGGATGAATGCTGTATTAGATGACTGATGTTATTGACCACTGCTGATAAAAACTGAACTCTGGTTCTGGTAAGTAAGTACACATCCACATTTCCTACTTTAAAAATAGAGGAATATGTTTACAGTTACACTTCCACAAAGCAAACAATTTATATTTGTGCTATACTCTCTCATTTTTAAGTTTGCTGTACTATTCTAAAAATAAATAAATACCACAGAAACTTCTGCACTAAAAGGCTATACTTCTAAAATAAAAAAAAAGGAAGATCATTATCCGAATGTCTTTAAGGCTGACCTTCAAATACCATATTTTATGAATTCTAGTCATGTTAGCATTATGCTTATACTGTCCTACCTATCAATTTATTGCAATTTTTAAAGCCTCCATAAGATAGCCTTAAGACTGTTCAAGAGTTTGAAGACAAACAACATGCAGTTCTACTCTAATCAAATTCAAATCTAGTATTCATTTTTCTAGACAGCCCCATACCGGCCTGGTTTTGATCCCATATCAAAGCCTAACACAACAAAAAATACCCCAAAACATCACCTCAGCTTTTTTTATTTTTTAAGCAATGTTTTAATTCAAGTTTCTTCAGCTAGATAGCAGGTACAATAGCAGCACTGGCTAAGAAGTAACAGCAGTGTCAAGTTAACTTAGTTTGAGAAGTAAGAAACAGAGGAACACAAATTCAGAGAAGATTTTTTCACTTGACATTTTGAAATGCATCATTTTCTATTTAAGGCATTCAATTTTCCTTGTTGCTACACAGAGCGCTACTCAAAAGAGATAAAAATAACTAAATCATCAATTTATATACACTGATTATGTGTACTGATGAACCTTCATGTTTGAGTTCTTAATGATGACAATAATACTCCAAAAGGAAAGAGGAACCTGGAGTATCCAAGTTAGGATTACTATTACATTGTAATTAAGTAGGACAAATCTATTTTATTAAATCAATCAAAGTTTTAAATCTTTCTTGAGATCTCTTATGTATTTTTTTATAAACAAGCATCTTTATGTTAAAGACTGTTCAAATACAGCACAACATTTAAGATGGGACTCTAAATAGTTTATTACTTGTTTGGTTTGTGGGGTTTTTTTCCCCCAACGGAAGGCCATTTAATTTCAAGTATTCGTGACTTCTCCCTGTGCTTTCTCCCACTGCCTTTATCTTCTACGCAACTTTCTTTCAGTGTCCATTTATTCCTACTAGTTTTGCTTCAACTTGCTTTCAGTTTAAAAATAAATAAATAAATAAACTTGGTGGGCATTACAGTCACTTTTTTGCCCTCCCACAAATGTGGTAAATGAGCCCCATTTAAGCAACTTCTCTTCCTCTTAGACACATAAAGAAGGTTTTTTCCAGGCCCGCTCTCAGTGTTGGGGGAATGATGGACACAACTGCCTTCAGAGCTAACAAAACCCAACTAACAAAATACTTTCATCAATCAGATTTCACCCCCCCTGCCCCACTTCTGCTTCCCCTTTAGATTCTTCATAAACCATCCATCACTACTACTCCTGAACACAGTTTACATTCTAAGTAGGTATTGCACAACATCTTTTACAAACATCACACATTTTTCTTGAGTTTTCAGTTCCCTTCAGAAAGCGATTTACATTAAAGATGCAAGGTTGTTATTTAAAACCTCTGCATCTCTCCCCTACCCCATCAGCTTAACTGCACTATGCTCTAGGACTACATTTGCAGCAAGTAATACAATGAGAAGGAAGAATATCAGAGCCTTTCTTTTCTTCCAAGCTCTTTTTTTTTTTTTTTTTTGAGTGCACCTTACTACCCTACTCTCTTTCCCCAACAACGGCATAGCTGTTAGCAGGAGGCTACTTGTGCTAACAAAGATGCAGGTATACCTTTTTTTATTGCATTGATACAGAATAATAAATTCGATCAAGTTGTGAACAGTAAGCCGGTTACACGCTTCCCTGTACTGCTACTATCCACAGAACTCCCGGAGGAAGCAGCAGAGCTGTTTAAGGATCAGTTTTGTAAACAGCCAACTTCTCTGGAACCCGAGGTTGGCTAACCCACTCAGAAAGCCATCGGGAAGATGAATAGAAGGGAAATGTAAGCCTGGTGGGTCTCTGCAGCGGCACCCAAGGTCCCCCCCGCCTCCACACACACACACAGGGTGAGCACTCCGGCTCCCGAGAGCCTTCCCAAGCGGCTCCCGCTCAGCGCCCGGTGACAGCTACCTGCCACCCCTCACGCTTCACCCTCAGCTACAGAAACCACCCCGGGACGCGGAGCGCTGGGGAGCGCGGGCAGCTCCTCAAGACGCCTCCGAACCGCCGCTGCGTGTCAGAGCGGCACCGCTCCAGCGCTTCGGACAACGCAGTTAGCCGACCAAGCGCTTTGAGCAGGCAGCGCCTTCGCCGCCGCCTCCCGGGGGCCCGCACCGACACGGAGAGGCGGGGACGAGCCGTGCGGGGGCAGCGCTGACCCCGGCCCCGCCGCCCACCCGCCACCGCGGCCCGAGCCCCGGGCCCCACCGCTCGCAGGTGCCGCCACGGCAGCGTACGGGGAAGACCGGCCGCCCCCCCGGGCCCGGAGCCGCGCCGAGGCCGAGGCGGGGAGCGCCCGGAGGCCGAGGGTCGCGTCGCGGCGACCGCTGAGGAGGAGCGGACGAAGCGGGGCGGGGGGGCGGGGGGGGTTGGCGGCAAGCGGACACCGGCGGGGAGGGGCAGGACCGGGGGGAGGGAGCAGAGACCCAGCCTCGTCCCGACATCCAGCGGCGGGGCTCCCCGCGCCTACCTCGCAGCGCCGCCGCCTCACGGCAACGGCCATTTCCCTCCTTCCCTCCTGCCTGCCGCTGCCGCCGGGAACGCGCGCGCCAGGCTAGAAGCAGCCCCCTGCCGCCGCTTAACCGCCGCCGCCGTGCGCTCACTTCCGGCCCCGGCCCGCAGCGCTGGCGCGGGGGAGGGGGGCGGGCCGCGGCCCTGAGGAGATGGGCGGGGGCGGGGCGGAGCGCGGCGCCGGCCGCTTCCACCGGACCGTGCCCCGGGCGCCCGGCCGGCACCTCACCTGTGTCTGTCGTGTGTGTGTCCCCCCGCCTCCTCCCCGCGGCCAGCGCCGCCTCCGCTCGGGCCCGGCCCGGCCGGCAGCGGGTCTCCGCGCCCGCAGGGGAAACGGGCCGGTAAGGGCCGCGCGGCCGGCCGGCCGGCCGGCGGCGAACCGTCGCCGCTGTGGCGGCCGGGCCCCTTCGGCCACGACAGCGGGGGGGGGGGGGGGGGGGGGGGGAGGGGGGGAGCTGGGTGGCTCTGAGGTGACCCTCCGTCATTTCCTCCCCTTATCGCCCCATCTTCCCAAGAATGCGCGGCATGCCTGGAAACTTGCACAACGCACCAAAAATGTCCGTCTGGGAGGCTGGAATGAACTTCCTCCGCCGCCGGCCGCGGAGGGAGGGTACTGCCCGTGCCCGCCGGGAGCAGAAACCAGGCCCGAGGAAGAGGGTGAGGGGCGACGGCAGCGACACGAGGGTGACCGCAGCACACGGGCTTCAGCTGAAGGAAGAAAGACTTCCGTCACTTGGCAGCGGCTTGGAACAACGCGTTCCACTGAACAGCATTTTGCCGAGTTTAACTTCAGAAACTACTTTGCCAGCCCCGGCAGTTCCCTGCTGTCAACTCCAACCTTCCTGACATACCAACGCGTTTCAAAAAGACGACGTTTTGGTTTGACCTTCACCATAGCTTCAAAAGAATATGATGCTTTGAGTAAGCTCAAAAGTACCGCATCTGGGATTTTATACAAAGTTGAGTCAGTAAGATCCAATTAAATGTTGTAATGGGCATTTGAAAATAACAACGCGATTTTTAATGTAGATGAAAAAGAATTCCAGAGAGAGTAACTTTGTGTTCTGTCCATTCAGGGGCTACTACTTAAAATAATCAAATAGTTCAGTTTATGCCGACTGGTATTTTATTCAGCACTTTTAGCACACCAAAGTTCAAAAAAATACAAAACTATTAACGAAGCACAGAAGACACATGAAAAAGTGTCAGTTTAGAAGCTATAATATAAATGAATGAATAAAAGGCAAGTCATAAATACATGGCTGGAAGTGACATTTTCGGTGTGATTATCTATAAACCCCCACCATTTTAGCATCTGAGCATTTTCTATCAGATGAATCTTGGCCTAGCACCATTAAGGTCAATGAAAGCCCTTGCAGGCAACTTCCACAAGAGCAAAATGGAGACTTGGAAGGCTGACACAAAGTGTGTCCCTGTAGAAGTATCATAGGCGTGACTAATTACACAGATTAAAAAAATTAGCAGAGTTCTTGCTACCCTTGTGATCTAAGCCATTAAGAATTTTTCAGGTTGTCAGTTAAGAGGAGAAATTGATCCTTTCTAACACCATTCCAGTATTGACAATCAATAAGCCAATTCTGCTCCAAATTTGAACACAGAACAGAGTATCAGTGGAAGACCTCTACTTTGCTCTCAAGGTCCAGGTTTCTTTCCAGACTGTCTGTCCAAATATACCTTCTTTTTGGATTGCATTTTAGATTTTTTTTTTTTTTTGTCCTGGCAGTCGCAGTCATGTCTCCTGGCCACCTCTTCCACTGGGCTCCTGTAGAGATCCTGGCCAGGAGACCACTGTACATGGAGGAGTTAGTGACCCACATAACAATGAGACAGAGGCCCGTGCTGCCCATACAGCCTGGCCTTCAGACCCGTGTAGTGCTGTGGGTATCCCCTGGCCGCAGGAACAAACTTCCCAGCTCCCCGTAACAGGAGTGTGCAGGCAGCTCCCGCTTGATACCGGCGATTGCACCACCTGCACATCCTTGCCTTTATTTAAAAGTGCAACAAGAGGTTCCCATGTGAACACCCTTCCTGTGTGGCAGCAGAAATCACGGACAGAATTGTTTTCTTCTAAAAAAGTCCTAAAATGACTGACATGGGAAACCGTTTTCTACAGATGGGGTCTGCAGGGCATGCTCCGCCTGTTTGATGCTGTACAACTGAGGGTTCTCAGCATCTTCATAATGCTGCCTCTAATAAACAGCAGTTTAAATGATACTCTACAGAGGCGGAGTGCCTTACTGGGATCCGAACAGACCAGCACCTCCCAGTGCAAACCAGTTCCCATGGCGTTTGTGCTGCCTTCCCCCACACACACGGGTCACATTAAACTACTCTGTATTACACCTCCGACTCAACGGCCCAGGGTTTAGTCCTGGGACAACCATTTGTCTGTTTCATCCCTCACTAACCAAAGGAACACTGATGTGCTTAGCCTAAATAAAAGGTGGCTACCACATCCAACAGTTTCAACAAGATCACAAGTATCTGACTGACCAAGCTCCATCATGTTACATAATACTTGACAGTATGACAACATCGAACATGAATCATAAAAGTTGAGATAGGAAAGGTGAATTGGTTCATTCTATAGATTAGTACAAAATTTTAGATTAGTATCAAGCCGGCCTACCAGTACCACAGTAACTGTAAGAAGCTTCTGTGCCTTTCCTTAGAAATTATTTCCTTGTCAGAAAATCTTCCTGCTATTCTGCATTCAAATAACTTAAGCCCATCCTTTTTAGCTGTATCTCATTTTTGCAAAATATTCTAAAGGTACTTCATGTTAAATAGGTACTGATTTCCTTTTATCACACTGAATACAGACTGAATATGCTATTCCCTCCTTTGCTTTCACCCCTTACACTGAAAAGCAACATCAGTACTTTTGCCTCTGCTTTCATTGTTCCTCAGCTACATTCACATTACATATATACCAATTACTGGGTACACTCTAGAAGCAGTACTAGCCAGTTTTAGAAATAGCATTTGTATATCAGATGCCACGTAGCATTCTCCATAGCTGGGCAGACAAAATAGTTCTGCTTCAAGAGAGATAACCACTTGGCATTGGAAGCTCAGCTTCTAGGTAAAATGACACTACCCCCTAGATAGCTGAGTCAATGAAGAGAACAATGACATAGCCTGCAGACTTGCTTATGAATGGATAATTACAAGTTACACATTCCCACATGAAAACATTACATCAGTTTTAAAGTATTTCGTATACAGGAAGTTACTAATATGTCCATGTAAATACAATGCACAAGGTGTGTGTCTCAGCAGTCTCACTACCTTGCTACTACATACGTTGTCTGTGATACACTGACCAAATACTACAGTTGCCCTGAGAGTTTTCAGGATACACTTGGTAAAGCAATGTCTTGTTAAAAAAAAAAAAAAAAGTACGTTGCAGATAGACAAGCAGTAAAAAACCATACAATTTTATTTAAGTAACATTTTTATTAAAATTTAAATTGCACACTACAGAAAGAAAAAACATGAGAGAATTTGGTCAAATACTTGGAGAAGTTAAGTGCTGTGCTCAATACTCAAACTTCACAAAAGAATTCCAACACAATATATGCAAAAATCAGATCAACTTGTGTAACTAACTATCCTGACACTGGTATTAACTGGAAATATGAGAAACTGCAGTTGGCTGATGCCTTTTAAAACAATACTTAGGATACAAGGAAGCTTGGCGTATACCCAGATCAAAAGGACAGCTACATGTAACAAAGCATAACAAATGTGTTTTGGCGAAGATAAGATGTGGGAAGTAAAAAACCAAAAAACACAACAACAAACCACTTTAAAAACAAAATTGCCTGAATTTTCTTCTCACCCTAAAATGCATTTATGTAAGCCCTCCAAATTTGACAGATTAATGCCTTAATTTAACTACGGGAATTGCTACTTGCCTCTAACTAAATGGAAGGAATAAACTTGATGTCTATTGTTAGAGTGTCCTTTTTGTGAATGAGAAATTGTTAGTAGAAGCACAGGGATTATTAAAGGACAAATGTGTTTCCTCTGACAACAGGAAGATGGAACATATCGTAAAGGACAAAAACCTCTTTGCAGATACTGTGACGTGTACCAGAACATGGTAACTGACTTCGTGCGGCATGTCTGTTCCACGGAAATTCCCAAACATTTGTTCATTGGGGTGGGGACAGCAACATGAAGTTCACCCCCGTCCTGCTGATATACTCTTGCTGGCACAGACCACGTGCGGGTGTCTCACTGCCTCGTGGTCTGGGGGAATGGCACTGCGGGGCTCCCAGCTCGGCAGGGTGGGCAACGCTGCATTTTGGCCAGGTGCGAGCACCCACCCCGGACCAGCCAGCCTCAACATCGTAGTCCCAGCAACAACTCAAAGAAACCTCATGCAGTTGTCATTACCAGTGAGCTATGCTCAGTGCTGTAGTTCTTCTTGTGCATGTGGCCTTCAAAAGCCTTATGGCCTGTGACTTGTATTTGTGGAGCAGTTTAGAAACTCATATTTGAAAGAAAAAGGTTTAATTTGAATTGTAAAGTACACTAACTCAGACTATACAAGAAAGGAAAATTATGCATCTACATTTACAACTCCAATATTACACTGCTCTTCAGGATAGCTACAAGATTCAGTGATGTTTGAATTAAAGGCTAAATAGTTTAAATTTATCTTGTTATACTTTCTTAAAGATGTACATATAAAGAAATCATGTAAAATATACTGAGAAAGTATTAGCTTAAACAGAGTAAATACTACAAAAATCTACCAATCCTCAGCTAATCAAGATGTTCTAATGTCCTCGAGGTGACTCATGTATTTAAAGGCAACAAGTTTTAAGCCCTAATTCTGGAACATCTGCTAATTTGTATCAAAATTTCAGCTACGATTTTTTAGTCTCTATAAATTTTTTTTTTTCTCTGAAAACCAGCAGAGGGAGACAGGTTCTTTTTTACTCCTAAAGAAAGCAAAAGATTTTACTACTTCCTCAAAAATATACCTTCTGAAAATTAAGTATAATTTCCCAGATTAGTCTCACAATGCCTTTTCTTGGTAATTTTGAACTTAATTATTAATACTCACTTTTCCTGTTCCGAGTGTTTATTCAAGCTTAAATGGCTATTGCTTACATCTGCAGATGTTTATTCAACAGTATGTTGCTATTAATATTTCATTGTGGATTTCTTTCAGGGAGAAAGGGGATATAGTAATGAAAGAAAGAGAAAAATAGGCCCTGGTTATGTTTTTATTGTTTCACTGTTATGCAACAGCTTGCATGTGTTTTTCACGTGTGTAAGGTCTGCATATGGCTCTCAAAAAATCTATAAAGTAATTTCAGCTGACTATATACACGAGTTACATATTTCAGGCTCAAACATAAGAAAATTGTGCTCTGCAATCTAAAAATACTGCCAATAGTTTCAAGTGCAAGTAAAACGTTCTCCTGAGTTAATTTCTTAGGACCCAGGTCCTGTTTCAGTAAATGGGAATTTAGGCACACTACTACTACAGATCTTGGCACAGAAACTTAGGTATGTTCCACACAGTTTAGGCAACGTTCTCTACAAAATGGCATGACAGGGCATATATTTGAAATTCTTCAGTGATTTTTCATATTTACCCCTATTATTTTTTTTTTCCAAATAAATTATGCCCAGAAGAGCTACTAGAACAGGGAACTGAAGAACAGAAACAATTTAACACATTTTACTACTTGTTTTACTGTAAATACTTTGTAATAACTTTTAATCTATTTTTTCATATAACCTCCTTTTACAGATGTTTTATATAACCAGAGAAGAAATTGTAAGATATGTTTTTTGGATAGGATGCGCTCTAAGTGATATGCACAATTTCCATCATTTGAAGGCTTTAAATGAAATGAAGCTTCTGAACATTCTTAAAATGGAGTAGAAGAGTTAGAAAACACATGCAGAAACTGTGTCACTGCTGCAAAATACTCAGGAGGTACTGTGGGATAGTTGTTAGTCTACAGTATGCTTTGGTAAGGGCTATTAATGTAAGAATGATGCCAGAAAAACCTGAGGGAGAAACTGTGGGCAACAGGATGCATACCTGGAAATAGCAATCATTCCTTGGGTAAAGGTAATTGAGGTAATTGAGAAGACTTCTGGTATTTAAAATCCCAATCACAGCAAGTCATGCTTAATCAGACACCCAAAGGTAGCAGATGATAAAACTTCATACTGACTATTCACTGGAATTATATCCAGTACTGAAGAATTAAAATAAAACAACCAAACCAAACCAGCACTACTGGTAGGAATTCTAGAGCAAGAGACTTCCACAGTGATCTCTTTGGCAGGCTGCTAAGAAAGAGGCTACAGGGTCTTCTCCCAGCTGCCCAAATTCCTGCAGCTCCAAGAAAGATTCAAGCCCTCACTAACAAAATCTGGCACTTCCTTTCTGGTAGGAGCTAATTGCATGAAGCTTCATGTAGTAACCCTATGTTAATCAGCAACACAACCTCCCAGTTCTTTAAGCACTGCAAGTCAATGGAAATAGTCTACTATTAAAAAAAAATCTGAACAATTCCTTATGTCATGCATTTATTTGCAGTCACACAGTGTATATTGCTGAAAAAAATATCCTATCAAGTACCTTCAGTGAGATAGTTCTCATATCCCTGCCCAAGCCTAACTCTGTCATGGCTTTAGCCCTTAATACTTGTATTTTGGTATACAATTTTTTGTAATTTTCATAGGGGAAGTTAAGCGCACAATGTGTTTCCTGGAGGACATTTGTAAAACTGGTTTTCAGGTTAAGGGTCAATGATTCAAATTCATCAGATTTTATCTAATGGATGTTCTGGAAGCAGCAGAATTAATTTAAAATGCCTGAAATCCTTGCCAAGATGCTTTAATTGGTAAATAAGCATCTTCTGCTTAGGAATGACAGTTATGTAAGAGTAGATACTGGCACACTATTCAAAGGGATTTATTGCTTGCCTTTGCCGTTTACATTCACAAGCAGAAAGACATCCATGCTTGAGGGACAAAACTGGATATTGTTTTAATGAAAATGATGTACGAGTTTGGTGGAAAACTTTTCAAATAGGATTGCAGTGGTCAGCCCCCAGCAGAAGGAAGCCAACAGCATTAATAAGTGTCACAAGTCACTTAACTTGACGCAGCGCTTGTGTGCGTGGGATAAAAAAAAGTAGTGTACGCTCACGTATGCACTGCTCACTGAGAAACTTCAAGGAGGACAGCTAATCAGCATACCGCACAGTTCTGGCCTCATTGCGAACCCTATCTTTGTAGATACTCCTCATCCATCAGAATAACTCTACCACATACATCAGGAACCCTGTCAGGATCGAGCTTATGCATCCAAGCGTGGGTGTGCAGAACACACTGGGAACGTCACTTCTCATCTTCCAAGGTGTCAAGAGAAATCACCTGTCAGCAAAGCTTCTCGGGATCCACAGTCATCCTTCTGCAATGAAGCAGTGACATCAGGCCATGGAGAAATACAGCGCTCATCCTAATTAAGAGCAGAGCTCAGGCAGTATTAAAGCATTTGCAAACACAGTATCAATGTTAAGAAAATTACTTGTTTTCCAAATATAAATGTAATACTAAGTTTTAAATAGTAATGGTCTTTTGCTTGAGAAATATACTACTGCATAGTCTTTTGGAAGAGCAGAAATTCATCATCCAAATCAGGAATCACATCACAGTAGCATTAAGCATGATCTTGTATTGAAAAGCATGACTTCGTATTTAAATCCATGGAAGTTTTGCTCTGGTTTCACTGAAAGCATAGCCTAAAAAGAACAAAATTATCTTTGCTTCATCCCACAAAAACCGATGGATGAATCCACCTGCAATGTTTTGGCATCCCCCAGAGGTACCTGGCTGAATCTTTGACCTGTGAGACACTATGTATTAAAATACCAAGCTAATGAAAAGCTAGGTCCTCCAGCTATTTGTTCATACTCTGTTAGTAAGGCCATCCTGTCCTTCTTAGTCTCACATTATTAAAAAGCAAGTCCAACTCTAACCTGGTCATTAGATTATGAAGTAAAATCCCCATCTCCTACCTAATATTAAAAACCTTTGAAAAATCTGTAAGGTTTAAGTTGAAAAGCTAGAATTTTTCTAAAACCAGGTATTCTTTATGAGATTTAAAACCTGAATAAAGATTAAAATGCTAGTCTTATAAAATGGCCCTACAATGCAGTAAAGTATTATAAATGTAGTTCCTGGTTACTACCTTTTCCTAAAGCAGCAGAGAACATGCAGTACTGATCATCTCTGATCTCTTTCTTTGGTAGAGAGAGACTTTAATAGCTTGTTCTAAAGACAGAAGTGGACTTTTTTCAACCCTGCAAATACAAGAAACATTTCCAGTCTTTTAGATAATTCCCTGAATACCTTCAAGTATGCATACAGCTTTCACTAAAGGCATAAGCCACGGATTTGAAACAGATTTTTTTCTTTTTTTTCTAAAATTATTGCTATCACAAATCCTACAGTTTGGAATAGCCAGGCTAAAAATCCTGTTCTCAATTATACCACTTCTATGTGCTTAGTTTTTCTCACATCACAGTTTCATGAGCTTTGTAGTTACCACACAGTTTTCTAAGGAAAAGGACAGATAGCCTGACAGCTGTAGAGGGCTTACACTGAAAGCATTTAAAGAATCCTTCTTTAATCTGATTTTAGAGGAAATTAAGCTTTACTCATTTTCTATTTGCACCAAAATTAACAGGGTTGATCTCACAGATAACTAAAACATTCCCCAGAAGTTTACAATCTGTTATGTGCAGTCTCAAAAGCTATTATTATGTTGCATTCAGACAAAGAACGAACGAATGAACGAACCAGAGCAAAAAGCTGAAACTATGTTTCCATGACTGTGTATCATAACGTCATTTGTTAAGATTCCATGTGACCCTTCAATAAAGGGGATTTACAGCAAACCCTAGAGTATATTCAGTCTCTGAAAACCAGGCCACATGGTGGGACGTGGTTAAGACCAGAACTCAGGTATTCAGCTTCCCACAGGCTCTTCCTTAACTATTAGATTGTTTCCAGAAAGTCCCTTATAACCCTAAATTACTTCAAAAATACTCCAAAATTTTTAATCTCCTTTCAGATATTGCAATTCAGAAAATTCACTAACCTTTTGGAGTGTAATCACCAATAACATTTTTCCACTGCTGTATTTTTTTTCCATTTTTTCCCCTTCTTAAGTAAGCATGTAGGTTAAGGAAGCTCACACAAGCATGCTAGGTTATTTCACCACTTAGCATTTTAGCGACCTAACCCAAGTCACTTAGGGTCAAAACAGACTTCTACAACACTAAAGACCCTGCAACTCATTAGAAACCATGAGTTCATCAGTCAAACACAAATGTATTACGGTCTCAACGAAGTGCATACATGGAGATTAGAAAGTACTGATAGAGCATGACTACCACCTTTGCAAATAAAGGACTTCAAAGATATATACACTGCTTGCCTCATGGCAAAAGGCAGACAGATGTGATGACAGAGGTAGAGCTTGTATTGAAAGCTTTCTTTTTTTTATTTTAAACCCATGCTTAAACTCCCATGTCCCTCTTTGATCATTAAGCACTGGCAGTGAATATTTTGGGCTGTTGTTGTAAATGAGGATTTAAAAAAAATCTGATGCTGCTATTTTTACTGGCTTTGAAAACCCTTAAACAATTAAATAACTTGATCGCAGTCTAGTATTAATCCTTAGTGGTACAAAAGTCAGAGTATTTTGATGCAAAACATCAATTCTTGCCCAAAATTTGAGTCCTATGAGGGACTCTACATCTGCAGTCATTAATGTGAAGGGAGTTTTACCTTGACCAGATGATAAAGCCTTAAGATTGCATTTGAGTATCTAAAAAGAGTTTTGTGCAGTCACTTCAGTTGGTAAAGTTCCTTGAAACCTCAGAAAATAGTATTAATTTAAAAGTGGCATGGGAAGCAATATTTGTTTCCATCTCTGCGAGTATAGCAATTCCTCTTAACAAAAAGGCTGTGATTTGTTGGGTAGGTTGGGGAAGAATGACTCTTCAGGAGGATTTGCAGGGGCTCCACATGTCCCTTTGCACAAGAAGTTTTGGGGAGACGCTCAGACATTCCAGACAAGGACAGATGAAAAGGATTTGCTGCAAGACAGGCTTTCCAGTCCCCTTGTAATTAGGTAACTGAACCTGCACCATTTCTTCGATGAAATTATACATCTGCAGCCTGAGGCTCACAGAAAGAGTTTGGTAATGCTTTTACAACAGATAGTTTGTTGAGGCAGACCAGTCTGTCTTGGCTTCAGTTCACCAGCCTGCAAAATGGACGTTGGATAACTGTGGTTTTGTGAAACAAGGAACAATTGCAGAGTGCTTTCAGATAGACTGATGAAAGCTTTTACTTTGTACGTCACATTTTTATTGGTGGAGGGTATATAAGGATGTGGGAGTGACACCAGAAGATGTGACAACATAAGCAAAGAAAATAAGGTTCAGAAGAAGAATTATCATTGTGCTGATCTATTTTATAGGTCAGTCTTTCTCTCAGACATTTCCACCTCCACTACCTTTCACAACTGTAAACACTCAGCAACTGCGGCAAGTACCATAAAGAAAGGCACTATTGGCTACCTTTAATCCAGTGTCACCACCAGAAAAGCAGGCAGCATGTAGCTAACCAATTGTAGGAAGCTCTTAGGTGTTGGTTCACAAGGCAGTTTTTCCACTTCTAAGTTGTATCAACAGATTTGGAATCAAAGCTTCTGTTTTTTATTTCCAGTGTGGCAGTTGCTCCACAACATGGAATAACTTCTTTGCTTCACAATCTATGAAACACCTAGCTTAACATTTACCTGTTTCACAGAATAAGTATGAACACTAACAACCATAAAATCTTTCATATCAAAATTGCCTGCAAGAAGAAACAGTGTCTAAGTAATTATAGTGTGATGGCCATTTAGTTGCACAACTGATTTCATGTTCGTCTTCCAAAATTATTTTAGAGGTATTACTTTTATATTCATACCACTATTTAATTCCTGCTTCTGCAAAAAATATTCTTAAAAGTGAGTGGTAGTTGCAGGAATATGTAGCAATCTTTATTTTCTTTCTCCACAAGGTTTTTTGTACACTTTGCTTCAAACTGTCCTTCCCCCACTTACCCCTGTGACATGAGTCATTCAGGTCAACCACGTAACTTTTCATCCAAATTAGATACATTCAGTAAAATTACCAGTTAGATACCAAAGCAAATGTCTATATAGAGTCCATCTTTTGAAAAAGCTCAAGCTATGCAACAAAATGTTATACTGATCTATGAGTTTTCCTACTCCAGGATATGTAATTTCTTTTGAAAGAGCTTGCATTATGATTTATTTCCATTCCTCTGCAGGAGGTAGAAGCCCGTATTTCCATTTTCTAGACTCTCAGCTCAGCAGAGGCAAGAAAATTACAAACAATGCTCTTTGAACTATTCTCTCCCAGCCTTATTTTTATGAATACTTTTGGAGGTGAGGAAAACTATTTGCAATGCAGTATTAAACATGTATGAATTGACAAAGAATAAAGATCAATGGTTGATAAAAGTACAAAGGGTGACAGAAGCAGAGTGAAACAACTTTTAAGCTACTTTTATGTTTATAACTAGAGTTTATATAGATCAATACAACACATGCAAATTCCCCCCAGCATATCTTTTGGAGAAACCTCTTTTTAGAAGTTCATCAAAGAAAGGAAAAGTTGAGATGATTTCCCTTTCTGTAATAAAGTCGCCCCTCGCCACATATTATTTACACATCTTGCTCATAATACTACTACTGAAGAGAAAGTGTTTCATCTCTGAAGTAGACAAAATGTTTCCTGATGGCCAGGGTCCAACACAACACAGGATGGAGCAGAACTTACAACCATATCCTCTCATTCTTGTAATATTCAAATTTCCTCAGCAAGGTTTTCAGGAACAAGATAATGTTGGGGTCCAACAAGGACACCAACAATACTTCTTGCTAAATACTGTTCCTTCTTCCAGTGTGAGGAAATAAATACATGTTCAGTCTATAACTCATTGTTCCGAGGAGCACATAGATTTGTGTGTGTGTGTGTGTTTTATTTTCAACTCCCAAAACTGTAAATATTGCCAGCACTATTCTACAGATGTCCACAAACATGCATATTTCATTTCAGCATAACCAGATGAAACAGTGGACAAAAGGGTGCTTTACGCCATAGAGAGTCTAGAAAGGTTGGGGAAATGGCTTCCAGACCAGAAATGCTCTTGCTACCCTTTCACTGCAAGATTCGGTCTTCAACACATTCCCCATGGAAGAGTAGTGGGGAAAAACAAATAGACTCCAGACAGGCAGGGGACTGGGGAGTAAGAGCCACCTCTCCTCAAACATCTGCAGAGCACAAAAATGAAAGGCCATGAATTCTGGTTTAAATCCTCCACTTGCATATTTCCTGAAAAACACTCAATGCACACATTCACCTGCATGCTTGCTCAGGCTTGTGCATGCTTATGCTCACTTGCATGCTCACCAGTATGAATACACACTGATGCATCTTTACATTCACTAACACGCATCCCACATGCCCGTTTGCTCATACGCACCAACTCCTGCTCTGTCTCACACCCACGCTCATGTGTGCTCACTCACACTCACTTGGTCATACAGCTGCATCCCCTTGCACTCATGTGTGCTTCCCCGCATCCTTTGAGATTTTTCTTGCTAGAACAACTAATCCCATTCTTTGGCTATGCATCTTGTATTTTCAACACCAAGTTCTGCTAATGGCACCAATTATTATTTTGTATGCAATTAAAGATAAATCCCTACCAGGAACTAAGTACCATTATTTAAAAACCTAAAGGAAAATGAAGACCTTCGGTTCATACAATTCATCACAACACAAGGTAACAGCACTTTTCATCCACAGTGCCTGAACTTTTCACGTGTAGGTAAGTGCAGAGCATGCTCTGAACTTTAATCTCTCAAAGATACATCAGATCCTACCTCATCTTTCTCCACAAAGCAGTTAAAAAGCTTATACTTTAACTCTGATTTGCAATCCAGACCAAAAGGTGGGACAACTTTGCAGAGCGGAAGACAGCTAAGAAATTGCAACATGCAATACCAAGGAAAGACAGGTAGCAATATTCAGCACGTACCTTTGAATCTGCCACCTGATCTGATTGCTTTTTTCTTGTGTTATGAGAAATAGCGACCATTTCTACTCACCTCCAGCATGCCACTCATTACATTAAAGGAACAGACCCACATGTCATATTTACGATACAGGTGCACAATGGATTTATGCAGTAATGTAACAATCCTTTGCATTTTATGCTATCATTTTCCTAGCAATTCCATTATTCCTAATACTTGCTATTTTGACCACCACTGAGCATTGCACTGATGTTTTCACAGAACTTTCTTATTACACATCCACAACCTGAGCAACAAGAGAGCTAGTCCAGAGTTTGCCATTTGGGATGAAAAAAAAAAAAAAAAAAAAAAAGGAAAAAAGAAAAACAAAATCAAGACTGTCTTCTTCAAGGCAAATAAGTTTACATTACTAAGACATTTGCTGCTTTATCACCCAGCTACTGAGTACTCTGCAGTTCCAAAGTAAAAGGTCAATTTTCAATTTTATTATTCTTGGTAATTCCCTGTCATCAACAAACTTTCTCACATCATTTTGTACCCCCTTTGGGATCATTTATGACAACACTGAAGCACAGAGGCCTGGTACAAATTTCTGGGAAACATCATTGCTGACTTCCCCCCATTAGTCCAAGGTTATAGAAGAAAAATAACAAATAAACCAAAAAACCTAAACACCACAAGAATAAAAACCCCATGTTGACTCCCACTTTTTTCCCTGCAATAACTGAGTGATAAACACATGCATATAATTGTGACAGGGCAGAAGTAGATGTAATTTTAAAAGACAAGCATTTTTTAAAATTACTATGACAATCTTGTAAATATCTGGTAGATACTTAGCCTTTGCCTAACATTCAGATGCTGCTCATCTGCTTTACAATGACAGTGGCATTATATAAACTGCAGATGACTTGAAAAAATATGTAATAAAATATTGATTTAGACAAGAAATCAAATGAAAACTGCATCAGGAATAAAGTACTACATATTCCTTTAATGAAACATTTACGGTACTTCTTATTCTGCATGAGATTTGTGCAATATACATACACTGTATATCCTTTACCACAAGTCTTTTTTTTTCTACATAAGATTTCCATTAGTAGAAACAAGAAGCCAAGAAAGTGCTGTAAGTGATACACTTCTTGCTGCAACCACAGTACCCTACCTTTTACTTCTTGTTTTTCTTGCTGTTCGTTACTATCTCATTTCCAAGCCATCCTCTCTTCCGTTGAATGTACCAAAATAGCTTGTACCAACTTAGATGTCTTATCTCCTTCTTAAGCAAGATATTATTCCTCTTCTGTCTTCCCTTTGTGACTTTTCCATGTTGCTTCAAGTCTGAAATTATCCTCATGTCCTGTACTAGTATTCATATTATTCTACACCTTCAACACAGTGAAACCTGTTGTTTTTTTTTTAAACTATGCTTTCTTCCTCAATTTACTCTGTTCTTTCCTTCTGAACATACCATGAGTCTTGCCTCAGTTCTAACTATAAGCATTTTGGAGGCAAGATCACACCTGTTTCTCCGACCACATCTCCTTTTTTGTTTCCAAAGCACCCTGCATCTTTACACCAGGTTTTGGTAAATGTGCATGTAACTAATCTTCCTCTACAGAATAAAAACTGTCTATTTTCTTTTTCAGTCAGTGTAGACCTGAAATTTTCAGGCAAGCTTCCCTTCTGCGATCTCTAAAGTCCTGAGTCACTAGCTTGCTCGTTTAGAAAAATGTATTTTGCAAAATCTTACAGAAATGTAAACAAATACTCAAAAGGAAGTAGGCATAGGCATAGACCTAAACATATGATTAAATACTTTGCTGCACCAAGGCCTAAATATTCCTGTTTCCACATGAAGTTATTTGGCTGATAAATTTCTGTTTAAGAGTTGGTGAATTTAAAAACTGAATCTGATTAAGCATGTTTACCTTTATAAAACATTTTTATAAAACCCTTTATCAAACCCTCTATGATCAGACTAAGATTTATTAATTTTGTTCTAAGGTAGCAATCTTATTAAAATTCAGTAAATAAAATTTCCTGTTAGGAAAATATTTATTTCTCCTCATCCTTTCCAAGTTCACAGTATATTTTACTTTTCCTTTCACTCACAATATACAGAAAAAATATTTTTTATAATTTTAAAATTAGAAAATCAGTCTGAAAATTAATACATCACTCTGAAATCTGCAGCAGAAAGCCAGATAGGTACATACCCAAGAAAGTACAGGCAGAAGATGAGAGATAATATAGGATCACTTTAGACTTACAAACTTTCATAGACAAAGAGCTCTCTCGTTCTGTGTCCGAGCTGTTCAGTACCTAACAGAAAAGGGACCTGGAATTTCTACTACTGCAATATAAATAGTTGCAGTTACACTGATAACTGATCTTTATTTTAGAATTCGGGTTTTGGTCAACATTAGAAGACAATGGATTTTTTTCTCTACCTCTCCAAATAACTAGTATAATGGAATTCTCCTCAAGAGTTGCAATAAATAGGTTCTCGTTATATGTCATTGAGTAGATGACTAAAACCAAAACAGGAATAAGAAATCTCTAACAACCAACCAGAACAATCCATCTAGTTTTTCATTCCAATTAATCACTTGACATGACCAGAGGCAGATCCACCAAGGGACCAAACCACAGACACTCCCAGTCACCAAGAGGCACACATCCCACCCCGTGGCTGTGGTCAAGCTGCCAGATGTGCCCCAGATCATGGAAGGGGGCAATGGCACAGCCCCAGAAAGCCAGGGATCCACCCTACCCAGAGGTTCTCCACCCTTCAGTAAAAGCAGGTTCCAGTCTGACATGAAATAGCCACATAGTCTTTGGAGAGAGAAAAATAAGTAACATAACTAACTAGCACTTATCAGCTTGTGACTGACAGAGGGTGAAAACAATCTTGAAATAGTCAAAGCAATGATAGAAATCTCCACTCCAAGCAGCAGGCCTTACAACAGCTTGGGACCTGAGAGAAGGGAAAAAAAAAAGATATTATCATCTTTCAGCTGTTGGTTATTTGTTTTTAAAACTATAAAATCTTGCTGCTTGTGTTTTCTACTAAGGGGTGAGGTATTGCAAATTTAGCATAGAATAGCTGCAACACTCTAAGAGCACGTTGTGGTTTAATTCACCGCAACTTATTACTGAATTCATACATTTGGCTTACAAAACCACAGGTTAGAAATATTCCCTCCTCCCAGCCTGAAAGGGGTTCTTAAAAGTGACTGCAATTTTCAGCTCTGAATTGCAACATTTGGATTAGTTCTATACAAAGTCTTTTGTTCTACATTTAATTTCCTAGAAATGCTTCTACTAGCCAAAAGTAATATACAATGCTACTGCAATTTTGTAACAGAAAGATGTATCTTGCCTCAGTAAATTCATCTCAGTTGTACAAGGAATAATAAATCAGTTCCATATATCTGCTACTAAAGTAAGACTGTCTATGTATGAATTAACAACAGAAGATCTGGCAAACTCTTCCCAGTGTAAAAGACAGACTACACAATAAAAAAAAAATTGCTAAAATTACAGCATAATTCCTCTACTCCCTTTTTAGCCAGAATACTTGTACCAGGGCTTAAATGTAAGGAAGTAATTTTGTTGAGAAAAAAGCTAACCCTGTTACAACAGGAGACAATGCCCACAAAATGGGTAATTCTGGTACAGAACAGTCTCCTGAAAGCCAGGATATGGCCATAACTGATAAGCTCATGGAACCAAAAACTACAGTAGGATAAAGAGTTTAAAAAAAAAAAAAAAGAAAGAAAAAAGGTAGTATTATTCAGAGAGGACATGAGCTGTACTTGTTCAAACTGGGGAAAGACACCAGGCAGAGGTCTGCCAGAAAAAGAAAATTTATGGGCCATACACTAAACTAAGTAGAAACTCATGTAACTCCTCTGAAACCAATGCCTCCTGAAGGAGACATAAGCCACAGCAGAGTCCCATGACTGAATTAACTGCCTTCTTGCCTGCCACTTTCATATGAAGTCAACAGCCCTCCCACACCAGATAAATTAGGCACTTAACCATGACACTCTTTCCAGTCACTATTTTATTTCAATTTCACGTCTGTGGTTATGTCTGTGAACTCACTGCTGTGGGGAAACACAGTGAATGACTTCAGCAGCCTCAGCTCGGTGACCAGCAGGTACTCGTACAACTCACAGGAAACCACACGTTGTGCTAGTTAAGCGTGAGTTTTTCAATACCAGCATTGACACAGCCATAGAGGCATGGAGAATAAACTCCGTTCTCATTTCTGTGTTTTTTTCCTAATTCAAATGAAAGAAGTTACAATATGGCTTCTGCCACTACTGCTTCTTCCAATAGACAGAACTGGGGGGGGGGGGGGGGGGGGGGGGGAGTACTTTACCACCAGCCTTGAATTTATCAGCGTGGTTAAAATACTAATGCTAGTAAATTAGCCTTTCTACCCAGTTTTACTCTGAGAAAATAACATCTGCTGCTGCCAATGGCAAAAGTAGCATCTGTCACTGTGTTTCCCAGAGCAGAGAGACAGAAGAGGGAGATTAAGGAGCCAAAGTTTAGGACTACTGCTTCAGAGACATTTGACTACCTAACTCTTTGTTCTGCTGATGAGAGTTTTTATATCAATAACCTTCCACAAAATAAAAAAACTCACAAAACCAAACCAGCCAAAAGTATCAAGGACACTCTGATACATAGGAGGCCTCTTGAAATCCTACCCATTTTTTCTAACATACTAGAACAAGGTAACAAAAGAGTAGCCAAAGATAGTCCTTTCTTTCACTCTGCCATACTATGTCCAGCATTAAGAACAGTGTTTCTCAGTTTCAGATTAAGGTAACTGCTTCCATTGCAATGTTAAAATCCTTAGCAGCTTTCAAACCCCACAGCTTCCTGCGTGTTGAAACTGGGGTGACATTTAAGAATCCAAAAAGCATCTTCTAAACCATCTAAAGCAGCAATCAAACAGCTTTAGAAGCTGTGTGGCTAAAGCCAGGGGAGATCAGAGCTAAACAGACCCAAAAAACCAACCTACAAACCCAAAAGAATTAAGTGAAAGAAAAAAAGAAATGGCAAGAGCCAGAAAAAGGAGAATGAATCTGTCAATCTCAATGAGCCTAACATCATCTTGTAACTTACAACAGAAGAGAAAGCTGCTTTAGAAATTTAGAAACCAACTTAGAAATAAAGCAGGAAATCATAACAGAACAAACCTTGTTACCGCATTAAAGTAAGTGTATTTTAATCTAATGGTATACACCAAGATGAATTTTCTTGCATTCAGATATGCCAGGCTTCTCATGTATTGACCAGTGTCAGTACAGCTATTGCACTACTGCCTGGGCACCCTGCCCTGTTGGTTTACAGGATGTTTGCGTAAACTGGCCATGGACGTTTTTACCATCGTATATTCCAAATCAGCCATTGAAGAGCTTGATATCGTGCCTTACTGGGAAAAGCAACATCGGGTGTCCCATATTACCAATAGCATCAAGGGCACAGCTCCACACAGCTTTTTTCCTTTTGGCATCAACAGCTGTTTAAAGAATTTCCAACTCTCCCCCATGCTCCCCTTCACTGATGCTAGTAAAGGCAGAAAAAAAAGTGCATATATTTTAATATTTCCAGCAAGAAACTGATCTACCCTGCACCCTTGCAAACACCTGTTCAAACACAGAAGACAAAACAGTGTGGCAGAGCAGCATGTTGTAGGCTATAACCTTAAACTAAGCTGCAAAAAGGGAGGATGATTGTGTTCCCAGAAGGCCAACTAAGTCAGTTATGGCCAAACACTACCCAGCGCACTAGAGGTTTTCCTTCCTGCCTTATCATGTAACTGGCTCCTGGCGACACGTAGGCGAGGATGCTGGGTCGCTGCCACGCAAGCAGAGCACAATCTCCCTGCCTACAGCAAGTCATGCTTGTGGAGCCGGTTACATGTCAAAAGGTCCGGTCCCAACTGGCTCTCCTTGTGCAACGTTGTGGTTTACCCAGATAAAACGCAGAGCTGCAAGTTTGCAGGTTCTTTCTGCACATATTTGTGGCACGCTTTCAACTGAATTTTAAGTATCATTGTACGTTTGTTTCAACTGTTCCCATTAGAACAGCTACTCAGTTTTTTGCTGCAAGTTGTTTGTGGTAAGTGACATGCGTGTACAAATTTATGCTTAATAAATTCCAGTGCTTCCAAGTCCCCCAAATGAGTCTACAAACTAGTAGGGAATGCTAACTGACCACAAAACTCTGTTTCTAAAGTGAAAAATAGTGTAGGAAAATGATTTTGTAGTATTGAACAGTATCTCCTTGAGAGACAGGGAAAGCTCTAACTAGTGTCAGCCCTATTACTTTAATAGCTTTCTATTACCACAGATGTCATTATAGACAGTTTACATTCCCATTTTTTCTTTCACATGCATAACCCAGAAGCTACAATTTCAACCACTGCTTTGGACTCCAATTCTCATTATAATTAAGCATTCAAAACCCCATAACAATTTTGAGTATCTTGCCTAGACTGCGCAAATCCCTCAATAATTTATTTTTTCCTCTCGTTTGTATAAACTATTGCAACAGTTCCTTAAAAAAAAGCTTAACTTGTAGATACTTGTCTTGTAAATCAGAATAACAGAAATACAATGCACAGTGATAAAAGTTTTTCACTTTTGCACGTCAATACATCTTTGTTTAAACATGAGTACAGGCTCATAGTATTGTTAAGAGGTTACAACTAGAATCTATGCTTATTCCAGAAACAGTTATTTTTATAGGATCTACAGCGTATTTGCTGTTACAGCTGGTATTTACCTAGCTGCTAAAAATAACTTCTCTGAATAATTTCTGAGCACTTTTAGTGTTTGCACAGGTGTTTGCAAGGCTGCAGGGTAGAACACACAGAAGATATTAAGACCAAAAAAACAGGTACGACACTTTGAAACAGGGTGGGAATGGAAATCCACACATCAGAGCCCAAGCATAAACAAATGTGCAGGCCAAAAATAGTTTCCCAAATTGTTTAATCTGCACAGAGGTCAAGATTTTCCCCCACCCCTCTTTCTCTCCTCTGTTTCTAAGAGAAAAGGAAAACCAAGTCCGAACACAGAAAGGCTCGAAGGGGTAAAAAACAGCAAAAAGAAGGAGCAGTCCTGGAAGAGGATGCCTGAAAATACGTTTTCAAACTCCCGTCTGTCAGTTCGGCACCGGACACGTAACGGTCAGGATTTACTCCAGCCAAGAGGAGGTTTGCACGAAGCCCCTCTGCCCGAAGGAGCCCGTTTTCACGGGCGGTACCAAGGGAAGCGACGGCGTCCGCGGGACAGAAGGAGCTCCCGTCCCCGGGGGACCCGCGGCTGCCGGCAGCGGGCGGGCGCGCTCCCGCCGCGGCCCGAGCCCACGGCAACAGCATTTCCTCCCGCCACGCAGCGAGGGGCGGCCCACCCGGGGCGGCCAGCCGTTCGCACGGGCAGCCAGGACGCGTGGAGAAAACGGCACCGCGCCGCGGCCCGGGCCCGGCGCGCCTCCCCGCAGGAACGGTAGGCCGGGGCTTCCCCATTCCCCCCTCCCCGACTAACGGGCCCCTCGGGGCTGCCCCAGCGCCACAGCCCGGCCCCCCCCCCCCCGCGCCGCCCAGGTACGTGCCCGCGTCCCCACCTCCCCCGTGACGCCAGAGGCGCGCGGCCGGGACCCGCCCCCGCGGCGACCGCCACGTACCTTCTCGGCGCAGGCGGCCGTGGCGGCGGCCCGGCCTCTCGCGTAATCTCGCCTCGGCGTCCGGCCGCTTGCCCAATCAGAGCCCTCCGCGACGCCCGAGCGGGGGTCAGGCCCGGCCAATCCCCACGTTCCGGCGGGCGGGACCTGTCCCCATGGCAACGGGAGCCGGGGCCGCCGGAGCGCTGTGGGGCTGTCGTGTCGCGCCGCGCCGCGCCGCGCCGCGCCGTACCCTCCCCTCCCCTCCCGCGCCTCGCCGCGGTGCCGAGCCCCGCAGATCCTCAGGAGGACACCCGGGGGACGCCCCCTTCATCCCCGCGCCCAGGAGACACCTCGCCCTGAAGAAGCAGCGGCTCCTCTCCCATCGCAGGGGGACCGAAAGGTAGCATGGCCCGCCCCGGGCCGCCCCCGGGGCGGCGGTGCCCCCCTCGGTGGCGGAGGGGGCCGGCGGGAGGCGCCCCGCGGGCGCGGAGCCGAGCGGAGGCCTCGCGGCGGGGCAGCTCCTGTCAGGGAGAACCGTTGGCCGGCGCGGGGGGTGGCCGGGGAGGGGGTGCGTGCTCTCCCTCCCTGCTGTCAGATTTGAAAACACGAAATAACGGTAATGGGGTGGGGGGGAAACCGGTGCCGGGAGGCGGGCGGGCGGGCAAGAGAGAGCAGCCCGCTGAGGCGAGGGGCTTTCCCGCGGGGGGGGGGGGGGGGGGGGGGGGGGGGCGGTGGCGATATGAGGGGAGAAGTGAAGTTTGACCCAGAGCGTCCTGCCGCCCGTCGGGAGGGAGGCTGCCCGGGTTTCCCTCCGTCCCTCCTTCCCTCCTGCCGGCCTTCTCGCACGGGTGCCGTCCGCCGGAGCCGGGGGCTTTTCAGGAAGTAACGCTTCAGCAGCCCCGCGGGTGGACGCGTAAGCAGTTAGCTCTAAAGCACCAGGAGAAATCAATGCATACCTGGCAGCAGCAGCGGCAAGACCTCGACTGGCTGGTAATTGCACAACCCGCAGGAAAAACTTAGGCTGCTCTGCCCAGGAGATTAGACTGATTTCACTAGAAAGGGTACGGCTTTTCAGCGTTATGTTTACTGTAGTACGAGGTAGGTAAAGTACTCTAGTGTCAGGCTAGCTGTTCTACTCTACTCAGAAAATATTCCAAAAGAGGAAACGGTTGAAACATGGTTGTAGAGAGGCAACTTTTCTTCCTGAAATGAACATGGTTATGGGTTCCAAAAGAGTTCACGTTTGGCAACACTTTCTTAGTAAGCCTGTAGGAGAAAAAGCCTCTGTTGAGTTGCAGGTATTTGCTGTGGAGAAATAATGTCCAGCGTTTTCAAAATTAGACCATCACAGTAACAACAATGAAGCACCAGTACACCATGGTATCAAGTTCAACGTGGAGGTTTGCTTTGGGTTTGGTTGTTGGTATTTTTTGTCATCTTGTTTTCTCCCACTCTAAAGAAAAGTCCTGTAGTTGGCTCAGTATTGGTGCAGTTCTACCCTGAATTCTGAAGTGACTGTCCCTCTCAACTAAACAGAACAGCACAGGAAAGATTCCTGCTCTGAAGACTGGATAGGAGATGAAGAGCCACTAAAAAATTGTTTGAAAAATTGTTTGAAACCAGGTGCTGTTGTAACCATTATGGGCCTCTACTTAAGACTCACAAAAAGTTTATGGGAGAAGCCCGCATTTCTGTGAGCACTTTAGATCCACTTACATCTTTTACTGGTATTTGCTACACAATGATCTCGTACAGTCACAGTGCAACATCCACCATGGGCCGCAAATTATTAACCTGATTACATATAGTACCTCCTAACTGTGATTAAGTATTTTAGTTTTTACTCGCTACTGTAATCTTATGGATGGTGGCAATATTTTATTTTAGAATAAGAAAGATAGTCATATTAAAAAAAGTAATAACATATCATTAAACAAATTGTGTTGTAGTAGAACAATGTGAATCTCATTCACTTCTAACCAAGATAATTAACTAAACAAAAAGGGGGAAAGCAAAACGATAAACTAATATTGCCCATTGGGTCTGCTTAAAACTTCCATTAGCTATTGCATGCGAAGGCATCTGATGTAAATTTGCTTGTGACTTGGTGCTGTAGTACAGCTTGAGATACCATTATTTGGCATCTGAAATTATGTCCAGAAAATCCCATCAGGCAAAAGCAAAAAACTAAGCAACAACAAAAATAATTATTTTTTTATTAAGACTAAGGAGAATTTTCTATAACTTGGCTGTGTAGTAATGGTAGTACTGCTGAACATAAACTTTTGGTTCATATAAGCCAAATTAAGGTTTTCTGTCAAAAGCTGCCCCAAACTGATATCTATATAACTGAAATTGTAGTCATGAAAGGGGAGAGCAGTCGTTCTCTGAGACAATAAAAAATGTAAAATATTATATTGACTCAAATGTCAGAGGTGTGGAAATATTGACCTATGCTTCTAGTGATATACTGACTAAACAAATGCGCTTTACGAAAGAAAGATAAAATCCTCTTCTGTTAAGTTAGAAGCCGATAGCAGTGTTGCCTTGATTTGAACTCCTGTGCAACAAAGGCGTTTATCTAGTGAGGTATTGTGCTCTTGTCTATTTGATTGCTCAGTAAGCAGAAGAGATCTCTCAGAAGTTCCTGATAGATACATAGTAGGCACAAGCCTTCTGGTAAGGGATGTGCTTGTAGGTGGCTAAAAACATGGCCAGGTACTTAAGCCAAATCGAATGAAATCGGAGGCAAAATTCTTGTTACTTTTGACAGTTTTTGCTCTTGCTTACTATGCATGATTTGACAGTTAGAAGAATGAAAGAAACTAACTGCATTTTATTAGAATCGTTGTAATCATACTCAGTTGTAAATATTGTTCTTCATCACAGGTAATTCAGGAAATATATAGACCCTTTTTGTGATAACATTTCTCATGCTTTATATTATTTGTAAAACAAGAGTGGCATATTTATGCATATTTGGATTCCTAAGCAAATAGAAATCAATGTTAATTAGCAAATTACGGGAATAAATCTCACTAGGCAGCTATCATTAAGTGCCGAAATATTTTAAAATCTGTCTTCTGTATCATTAGATCTAGATTTATTCTTGTTAGCTATTCTGTGTTTTCTTTCAAAGGGAAAAAAGTACCTTGAAGTCCTGGGGCATTCAAGGTTTACTTTAGCATCATCATTTGTTATTGACTAGAGCAAAATCCATATTAGTAGAATAATTGAAATGCTATTTGATTTGAGATTAGGGTTTGAGCAAATACTTTGGTTGCATGTAGTAGCATATTTGAAATGAGGTTGCTTTTTATGCTAGCACTGAAAAAATTGCTGTTGACAGTTATACAAAATGAATTTGTGAGATTCCAGGTGTGCTGTTACATTTTGTTCTATATGGGAACTGAATTTATAGTACAGGAAGCTATATTTGTAGTGGCAATTATTTTTTTTTAATTTGCTTTTGAGGTTGATAGGAGTTACATCAAGTATGCCTTGAATTCAATACAAGCGTTTGCTTGAGTATTGGCTTCATAAATCTTTTTGGTTTAGCCAACTTTACTGAAAAGAACTGATAAAATCAATGCAAGTTCATTTTAAAAACAAGACTAATATTTCAGCATTCTTCAGTTAGTAAGATAGCTTTGTAGACACTGATACTTATTTTTATGAAATGATAGGGAAGTTCCTTGGAGGCAGGTAGTATTATAAGTATGTATGTGTATTTGTGTATGTGCACAGAGGTTTATAAATAATGAACCATTAACATTGCAACAAGAAAAAACAGTTTTCTTTTCAAACTTCACCTATGACAGAGCTAAGCACGTGTAGCAGCAGGCCATATGTTTTGTTTGTATGCCATCTTTATTTCTGGACGTACAGTTGCATTGTAAATAGTACTTGCTGCTTTCCCACTTGAGCATTCATAGTTTGTGTTACTATATAGTATCCCCCAGCATTTGGGTGACTCAATAAAACAGATGAAGTATATTTATTTTTAAAAAAGGTTCTGTCAGCAAATGTTGTACTACACAGTTGAGGCATGCTGTCTTTTCCGAGAAGCTGAAAAAAGAAGCTGTTCTATCAGCCAACTTCTGTAAAGAGAATGAAGCAGATAAAAGTGCAGTGAGAAAAATGTAGCTAATACAGGTCAAAAGAAAATAATTAAACAGGATGAGAAGAAAGGATTCTACTGCCTTTATGTACTTAAAGAATACTGTTTTATATAAAACTATATTTACGTACAATATTAAAATGCTTCTTGAAAAAATTAGGTATGTCTCCTGGTGCGGAGAATTGCATGAGGTGTATTCTAACAAAAGATTAGGACAGCATGTCTAGGTTGAAACCTGTTGGATTTTGGCTAGAAAAAAAAGAAGCAACATCTGAATTATGGGGTTAATGGACAACTTTGACAGAAGAGAAAAAATACTTGAAGGATAATGAAGGGAAAACTGTTGCTGCTTGTGTGGATGGGACATTTACTGAAAGAGGAGAGGGAAAAACAATGCTTACATATTAACTCTTAAAAGAACAAATTTTCATTTGGGAAGAAAAGTATGCAGGTGTTTCTGTATTTTGAAAGATAACTTGGGAAAACTATTGCAGACTGTAGCTGTTTCCCTTTTTACATTGTTTTCTGCTCATGTCTTCAATGAGAAATCTATATCTAGAGGATTGGTGACCTAGTGAAAAGACGTCTTCACCACAACCAAAGGTTTAGTTTAGCATCTTGAGCTGAAACATGTTTTTGCACTTCCTTCTCAAAATTGTTGCCACATTTTAGCCATACTAATACTGGATTAACTCACTGGACTACGTTGTGAAGAGGATGCATTAACTATAGATTAATTGACTTTCATTGTTGGTTAAGGTATGATAGCTTACAGTGTCTGTGCTGCAGGTCCTCCTGAAAGAACAGGGAGGAACTAACACTGATACTTAAGGTGTTTCCAAACAGAAAATATGGCAGAAGAATAATCTGTTTCTGCCTAATTTCAAACATTTAATGTATTTTTTTTAAGATTTTATGAGCTAATCAATTTATATCTTTGCAAATAATTCTTAAAGAAATGGAAAAACCCATGGCATTAAACATTCTCTGTTTAAACTGTGATATATGGACAGGTGTATCACTGTTTCAGGGAGATGAACACAGACTGCAGATGCTAGATGGATATCTCAAACTGCTGAAGGAGTACTTTACATAATATTTCTAATATTCTCATTTTAGTACTGAGGTTAGAATATTCTTAGGAAGATGAAAATCAGTAGATCTCTTATCTCTTTCCTGTTTTTTTTTATTTAACTGCATATGAAGATTATTTGCTTCTCCAATGTACAGCATTAAAATAGGAAGTCACAGTATAGTCATGACTAGAGAATATTGCTATCATCCTGCATGTCTGCACTGTATCTCACACAGGTTTAATTACTTCCATATTAGATACAGCAGGCATATGTGAAATTTTATGAATAGGTAGGCTTATTTGTGTATTCTATAAGTCTGGACTTATGTTTACGTTGCCCATCAAGGTATGCATGGATTTGGCAAGTGCAAACATGCAATATGACATTTACAATGTCGTGCTGTCTTACTTCATAATCATCTGCTGGGCTTCTACACGTGCAGACGCTACACACTGATATCACTATGTGTTTTTGCCTATCTCAGTTTTAGAAAATTTGACATTGGGTGTTACTCCCTTAAAAGTATTTGTGCTTTGCTAGGAAGGTGATGGAGACGTTAGTATCAGAATAATGCTTTTTTCTGGGCAATAGGTGTTAAGTTAATGAAAAGTAAATTTTCAGGTTTATATTATAAACACCTGGCAGTTCTGTAAAACAGGTGTGCTAATGGTATGTTTAGTTGCTTGTGTTAATGTTGCTAGAACAAACTCTAGAAGCTGCATTTTGTACTTATCTTTCAAAGCCCATAGCTCTTTATAATTCAAATGTCCGATCCTGTTCCACTGAAGTTGATAGGAATTTGTGATTAACTTTAGTGGGATCAAGATCAAGGTTGCTGGCAGACAGCCTGCTTCTTTTCTTTTCCAATTGTATTTTTCTGTTCATGCAAGTACATTGGTGGCTCTATTTTCTGCTGACTATCTCATTCTCTTGGCTCTTGCTCTGTTTTTTTTTAAAATACTTTATACTCAGAGAGTTTTTTATTTTTCGTTTTCCCTGAAAGCTTAGGATATTAGCTTTTTTTATAAACTACAGTATTTGTCAGTTCTAGAGCACTACTTTTATAATTAGCTCTCTTGATATATTACAAGTAGAAATGTTTGTTTATCCCTTTAGGAAAGATGAGATTGGTTTCTGATACAAAGAGATCAGAGTTGTGCTACCTTTTCATCTAGGTGGGCTACATGTCTTTGTCTAAAATCACACACCCATGGCCAGGCACGAGGATGTATGCTGTGCATTATGTACCCCTGATGACAATTATCAACTTGACATTGCTCCTCTTCTGTGACACCGTGATTGTCTGTTGAACTTGGTGGCTCTGAGTCCTTACAGAAGAAACCACATTCCTGGGTCAGACACGTAGATTCACCCTAAAATGGCTGGGAAGAGATGGTCATCCAGGAGTGGGTTTCTCGAAAGTCAGGAACTCTTGAAGGTAGCTGGCAACAGGCTGAGAGTGGAATGAACTCTTAATAGTAAAGTGTTTAGTGGAACAAAAGCTGGAACCCCAGTTTTCCTGTCATGCTGCCTTTTGTCACTCTTCCCTCTAGTTCTTGAATTTGAGAATCACGCTGAGTTTTTTCTTGCACATGATTAATATTAGAATTTGCAATGGGCCTGGTTTGTCTCTTCTGATATGCGTCAGAGTAGAATGTGCTCAGTGACTCAGCTGTGATTGTCACACTCTAAAGGCTGACGCATGTCTTAGTCACCTGCTTTTATTAAGGGAATTTTGATGAATATAGTCCTGGACTAATAGATACCTAAATACAATAACTCTGTCTTTACTAGGTAATTATTTTTTATTGTAATAAATGCATTTCCAGTTTGCTTGTTAAAGCACAGATTGTATAAACAGTTGAGTTCCTCAAAATACTATGGGAAATCCTGTGTTAAGCATAGTAGTCAGCAAAATCAGCAGTAATTATAGAGATATCTTTTGCTTATCCATTTTGGTCTTCTCTGCTTTTAATTCTTCCTGGTACTTCTGGATTTTTTTGGCCTGTTTTATCAAAAGGGCTACAATAAAAACACCCTATGCACAACCTGAAACAGAACTGCCTGATGGGCAGTAGATAGCCTTATTTTCAGAGCAGCTTATTATGTCAAATAGATGTGAAGAACATGTTGTGGTATCATCCAGTCTTTCCCATTATGTATGACAGCGTGTAATTACAAAGAATGGTATTTCTAAGGGAACCCAAATTGCCCATGAGCACAAATCCCACAGAAAGTCAGCAGATCCAATGGCACTTAGTTTGATGAGGGCTTTTGATAGATAAGCTCTGCTGACTACTGCAGGGGTAGTTTAAGATGATATAGCTGCAGTTGCCCATCCCAAATCCACTGGAGATTAGTGCTCCCTGATAAGAGGTTTGGCAGACCAACATGGTTGCTTATATATCAGTTGTTTCAGTTCAGCATGGACATTTTATGTATCAGTTTCCCTGAGTAGCAAGGGAAAAAGTCTTAAAAGTTTAACGGTGTACACCACTTTGGCCTAAACGGGCAATCCCCATCTCCACAATTATTCATGTTACTAGAAGATGCAGGTCATCAGCTTTAAAAAAGATTATTTATGTCTTTAAAATGGATCAAAGACCAGGTGTCATTGTTGAAAGTGTTTGCTTTAGTAACCAGTGCCATAACTATGGCTAGCACATGGCTTCTCTGCCATGGTTCATCTCACTACCTGACCTGTTGGTCTTACATGAAATGACCATGCTCAAATAATAGCCACATGTGATTTTCAAAAACACTGTTTACACTCCTTACATGAGTAGCGTGGCTTATGGTAATATTAAATTAGTTTCATTGCTATAATTGTGTATATATGAAAATATTTTGCTTGGAAAAAAATATTTATCCATCTATCGAGGTCCCGATTTTTAGTATTATCAGAAGCTACAGTTTCTTCAAATAAATACTTCAAACATACCTAACCTTTTGAAAAAATATTTCTAAAAATACTGAGAGTATAGTTATTATATTCATATACTTTGGCGTTCTTAGTTTTGTTTCACATCCATTGGCTAGACTTCCTGCACACTTATGGCCTTTCACTTACCAGTTTACTAGACTGTCCCATTCATACTCTGTGAGAATTTCAGCAAGGTGGACTTTTGTTTTACCTGTAAATTTTTTTAGTAATGCTCTGTGTTTAGAGAAGTTATTGCCCAGGCTGTTCATCCAGAATCTTTCAAAGTAGATTTTGAAGTTCAGTTCTCTCCTATTCATTTTTTAAAAACACTTAGTTGACAGATACTGAATTAAGTGTTTGCCTTACTTTTACTGTCTTTCCTGTTTCTTTCATCTGAGAAGGCAAGTGCAATGGCTTCCTCACAACTGTATCTTGGTCTGCTTTGGAGTGAACCATCACCTTGCAAATATTCTTAGTCCCACCTGTAGAATTTATAAACCTTTCTTGTTAAGAAACAATGCTCTGATAAAATCTGTAGCATAGCCTAGGCCACCCAGGGTTCTTCTGTTTCAAATTGGTCATTAAAGGACTGGAAAAGATTCAGAGAAGACTAACAAGCATGATCAAAGGTCAGGAAAAACTTCTGTAAAAGGAATCATTAGGTAAGCTAGCACTCTTTAGGCTAGAAGAGTGAGGACTGGTGTATGATCACTGTTGGAGAGCTATAATATGGAAATGATAACTAAGAATAAATTGTTCACATCTCTTCCAATACAAGAACTTAGGGGGTTCATTGAATGAGGTAAATGGATGACAGGTTCAGAGCAGAGATGGTTCATACAACGTGTTATCTGTGGACCTACTTGCCATACTTGTCATGTTACAGGTAGTCTGTTACAGAAACACTATTTTCTGTTTCTATCCAACCTGGTGCATAGGTTAAGCTATTTCCAGTTTCCATTTGTTGTCTTCAAGCCTATGTGGTGATCTAGATGTGTTCATATGTTGACAGGTATATCAAAATGCTTTAGTAAGGATAAAAAAACAAGAAACAGTGTTCAGAGACTGACTCTAAGAGCAGATACGGCAGTCTACTTTTAGAAAAAGGAGGACAAAATTAGGTGATCTTGTCCATGCAAGACAAAAAATTCAGTGACAGTAAGATGATGGTTGTCTGCCACCTAAAAGAACTGATGGCCTACATAACATATATAAACTTACTGTTATCCATGCCACTGATACATAAAATGAACTGTGCCACTAACAGACTCGGCTGACAGCTCAAATTCAGGACTTCCCAGCAGCATTGTTAATCTGCCCTAGTAACCTAGCCTGGCCTGAAGATCCAGTATGAGGATAGGAAGGGAGACTTCTGGGCAAGTCCATTAACTTGGTGATTTGGCTTATAGAAGTCATCCAGTTAGTATTCAAAAATATTCAGTCTTGGCATCTACGTCAAGATTAGGAGACTTGAAAACCTACTATTTGTTAGTTATTATCATTTCCTGTGATTAAATCCTGTTGAAATTGCAAACCTAGGCACAGCATGTTTACAATATTCTGTAATTAAAAACATCTGAAGTATTAGACCTTTGGCATTTGTAAAAGTGATAGTGAATAACTAACTCCTTCATTTATCAGCTCTATAAAGTCACTGCAAGCTAACAGCTTGTGTGGAAGTGTAGAAATTAACTTACTAGTTCCAGAAAATCAGTCTGGATCTGACAGGTTTTTTTTGTTTGCATGTTTGCTTGCTTTAAAGGAATGACTGAGGCAAAGCTAATCAGACTTGTTGTTATGGTTCTGATAGCAGTGCTGACGTTGAATCTAATATGTTCAATATGACAACAAAAATAACTCTTACTACCCTGTCTGGTAATGATCAGATGTTAGTCATTTTTTACACGAAAGTAACAGGTATTTGCTATAACTGAGCAGAATTCATTTAGACTCTTTTTTGCTGAAGATGTGATTAAGAAAAAACAATTTCACAGAATTCTTGTCATTCTTGAGCCTTTGACACACAAAACAGAAGATGTATAGGTAGATATGTTTTTATCTCTAGCTATTGCCTCATCCCCAACAAAAGAAAGGATATCTCTGCACATCTTGTATGCATTTCTCATTTTTTTTCTTAATAAGAGTGCTTTCTTTTATGTAATAGTTATATGAATAAAGGGTGTCAGCAATGCTTAATATTAAATGCTTAATGTTACCTACATTTATGGCCTTAGTAAAAGGGCAGCTTAATCCAAGCAAAAGTAATGCTTCACTGTTGAGTATCAGAGCCATGTAGTCAGGAAAACTGGCACTGACTGTAATTAAAGTTTGTTCCTCCCACCCTGCCTCAAAAAAAGAGATTTCCTGCTGGTGGACATAGGTATTTTTGATGGAATTACTTGCATGGCTAGTTAAAGCACTTGTACAGAAATTCTCCTTGTAGCAGGTATACTTTTGATTTGTTTGACTGCACATTTTTTAAATATTACATCCTTTGACATATTTAAGCTAACTTTAGACATTATTTGACTGGCAGCTTTCACTTTCCAGGAAATTATTTATATTACTTACGTAACATTGGAGTTTGCTCAAGCTTCTTATAGAATATCCAGAGACTGTGGACTGTCATAGGCTGAATTGGCTATATTGTCTCAAGAGCCTGACTTCGCTGTCAGATGTTGGATTACCGTCATTACTTTTTTAGCTGGATTTCCTGTACTCGCACTGTTTAAGTATTCCATCTTACCAGTTTCTGAATGAATTGAGGTATTTTCAACCAAATTTGATAGAGGGAGAGAAGAGAAAGGTCAAGAACTCTCAAAGCGCTCAGTGCTCACAAACTATGTGTGAGTTAGCCCCATGTAAGATACCAAAGAAAGTCTAGGGGAGACTGGCTCCCTAGACCTAAAGCCCCAGCCTGAGCAACAATTTCAGGTAGTGTGAACACTTTTTTCAGGAATCTCTGTCACCTTGACATACAGATATAACATGAATTGTAAAATATTTTTCCTGCAAATAAATTTTGGAGGGGATCTTGACTCCAAGTTAGGCAAACTACTCCATTGCTGAAACATAAAGACAACTGGCATTACTACTCTAAGATCTGATTCAGTGTCCATGATTATCTTTAGGAGTTTGCCAATAAGTTCAGGAAAAATATGATCAGAGTGGGAATGTCAGTATTAGTTATGCAACACTTGGCCATCCTAAACAAGTGTATGAACATTGGATGTTCCCACCTGTTCTGTGGAGCCACTGATAATACCTCTCAATATGTTAAAAACCTCTTACTGTTTACAATACAACTTAGGTTTGCCACACAGTTGTAAGGTAATCTGAGGAAACCTGCTTGTGTAATAATGGCCTTTAAAAATTAAAGCTGTATTTAATTCTTTGAGTTTTAGTGTTCCTTGAGAGCAGTAGAACATGTAGGAAGTGGGTTATTACAGGTATCTATGTAGGAACGTAAAAAAAATTCTAATCAGTACAGTATGATAATATCATTTATGTTATTTTTGTGACTTGGTCTCATTTCAGATGAAGCGGCTATCTGTCCTGTCCCAACAGTGTATTTTGCTGATGACATGTCTCCTAATGGCCTTGGAAGCTGTACCTATAGACATAGATAAGACAAAAGTTAAAGGAGAAGGCCACATAGAAGGAGAGAAGGTAGAAAGTCCAGTAAGTGTAATGAAATTTATCTAATTAAATATTTTTTTATAATTGTTAGTAATCTGGCTATAGCAAACTACCTTCCTGAAATTTAGATATTCTTTACTGGAGTTACTTGCAGGAAGGAAACTAATATTAGCCAGTATTGTCATACATCTACTGTGGTGAAGTTCTTTTTAAATTTGTTCTCTTTTATTTTTTTTCCATGAGAGGCTAAAGGTGAGGTGACACATGGAAGGAGTTCCCCAGCTTACAGTAGGAAGAAGTGCTTACTGTTCCACAGAGACTTCTTTCAAGCAATTGAGTGGTGGCTTAGGAAATTCCACTCAGTGATTCCAGCTCAGTGTTTCAAATAGAACAGTAATGAATGAATTACACTTTTGAAAAAAACCCCAACAAACAAACAAAACCCAACTATTTTAACATGACAGATGCTTGTGTACTACATGGATTCCTGAACACTTTTCTCCTCTTCCTTGTCTGTTGTTGAAACAAATGAATCATAAGATTAAGTTGTTTTAGGGCAATGATGCAAATCAGAGGAAAACAAAGATATGTAAGAGAATATAGTGCCTGTGTTGCTGAGATCTGAGTTTCAGTTTAATAGTATTTAAACAAAATGAAATGTTTGGTAGTATATTTTTTCTCAATTTCACGTTCTTTTTTTGAAGGATACAGGACTTTATTATGATGAATATCTCAGGCAAGTAATAGATGTCTTGGAAACAGATAAGCATTTCAGGGAGAAACTCCAGACTGCTGACATAGAGGAAATAAAGGTATGTACAAAAAAAAAAAGACTTAAATGGAGGTTAATTAAATCCATAATGACGAGCCATGTATGTTGTATTCTTTCTTCCTTTTCTTTTTTCTTACTCCTCTCAATTTTTGTGAGCTTAAATTTCCTCCCATTTTTATTTACTTAGGAATTTAACTCTTACTAGATCTTTGTTTGTAGTCAAGGGACAGCAGAACTTCTAATTAAAGAGTATCCCATAGCATACAAAAAACCCCCAACAACGTATACTTGAATGCATAGTTTCTGCCTTCTGCCTATCTACTAAAAAGCCAGTTTCAGACTTCATACAGGGAGGTGAACTGTCATGTACATCAAAACAGCTGCAAGCGTAGCTCTCACTTGCTGTTGCCTGCTGAGTAACTTGGAACACTGTTTTGAACACAAAGGTGTATCTGCCTTCTGAGATTAACATAGTGCATCACAAATGAATGTGATGACATGGAAGAGGATTACAAGACAAATTTTAGAGTCTGGGGAAATTGAGGAGTTGTACTAGAGGTAAAGTCAGTGTATATAGGAGTAAAATAGACCTCTGGCTTTCTCTGCTGCTGTCCTTTCTTTTGTGCCAATCCATATAGGACTCTCTCCAAAACCTTACCACATTCTTGTCTTTTCTACTTTAGTTGCTGGCTCTAGGTGGTGGCTGTTCTGCATTCCCCTTTATGAGCTAGAAATTCAGCAAGGGACAGGTAGGAAACAGTCTAAAGTGACAGACTTAAAGAGGAGATCCTGCCTTTTGCATTTCCTTTAATCGCTCGTGTTGCCTTTGGCAGCTTTTGGCTCCTTTTTCTTCTGTGCTACGTCTAGTGTAACCCTTGAAGGTTACTATCCATTTCCAGATCCTGATAAATATTCGTGCAATACATATTGTTTGCTGTTGCTGTGCTTGTACCTTCTCTCTCTCAAGTCTTACAGCTATCATCAAGTGGATGAAGAACACAGCACTTTGTGTACATCTCACAGTTGTTTTGAACTAATTTGAGAACATTTGATCAAGAAATTTGTCACTTAAACATTATTAGGTATTGCTGCTTAAAGGTCATGCTTTTGCTCTTTGGAGGAGCAAGATACTTAGAAATTCTCTTTTCAGAAAGCTTTTAGTATTCCTCCTGTTTCTATAACCATAGGCTTAAAAAAATTTGAATCTGCTCTTTGAAAAAATTTTTAGATTCTTACAGTGTGGGCTACAGCATATCCAAAGACTGCCACTAGTCTGCTGTCTTGCAGCTCATGTCTAATGGGAATCGTAAAGGCTACTTTCTTCTATTTTTTATACATAACTTGTTTTTTGACAGAGTGGAAAACTAAGCAGAGAGCTTGATTTAGTAAGCCACCATGTGAGAACACGGCTGGATGAACTAAAAAGACAAGAGGTGGCAAGATTAAGAATGTTAATTAAAGCTAAAATGGATTCTGTTCAAGGTAAGAATACAAAATTTAACTAGGTGATTTAACAGATGGAGTTGTGTTGGAGAGGTGTCCAAAGTTGATCAGTTATGCTTTGTTGTCAACAATAATAACTGTAATCTGAAAGTGAGTGTCCTTTCTGAGCTGGCCTGGGGCCAGTAAAGATCCACCTTTATAGGAAAGTGGGGAGAAGAGCCATCTGTGTTTTATAAATAACTAAACTTGATTCTGGCAGTGGATTTTTCAGATACTCCTAATCCTTTTTGAACCTCTTTTTATTTTTGTAGTGCATCAATTTATAGATTACTCACTGAGAACTAGTAACATAGTAGAACTATGTTTAAGAATACAACATGACATAGCATTTCATGTCTTTACAGGGTAGAAAATGATTATTTTTTTTTACAGTCAACACAAAAGTTTTCCTTTTTTTGTTTTTAAGCCCCCTTTCCACAAGTTAGAGTTATTGTCCAGATTTATAACAAATATTGAACATTTCAATTTCGAAGATTATTTTTCTTATTTTTGGGGCAGTTTTAAGCTCCTGAGTAAAAAGGAACATTTGGAGTGAAGAAAATTCGCCATAGTGTTTTCTTAATTGCTAATGAAATCGTACAAACTCAGGCAATTTCTTTTAATGAATAAAGTATACAGGTTTCTGATGATTCTGATTGCTGTATGTTTGTGTGGGAAATGGTGCTATCCCTTTTTATTTATTATTACTGAAGATTTTTTACATTTAGAACTAATTCTGTAAATTTCTTATTAGTGGTTTCTTTTTGAAGAGAATTAGTTGCTCATAAACAAAGTCCTAATAATGGACTGCATTATCTTGTTTCTGAAATGCTGTTTTTCACACAGAAGCTCTAATAAAAAGGGCTTAATGTGCCTATGCAGATTATTCTATTATTAAAAATCTTTGCAAGTTATGGGGACGGATCCTGCTGAATTGAATAGGTAATGTATCAATTTAAAATACTCCAAGAATAAGGAACTGTCTTTAAGGCTAAGGCGAATTTAGAGGTGGCAAGTAGACTGAAGAAGTATGCATGTGCAAATATGTGTTTGGGGATGTTACTACGGTCAGGAAAGCATCAGATTAATTTGGGAAAAAAGATATTTACAGCGTAGTACCTTTCCAATGAAGTCTATAGGTACTATCATAGTATAATTAATGAATAATTATATAGAGTCAGCTGAGGGCATCAGATCGCCTTTATGACCTTTGCTTTCTTTTAATGAAAGTTCTCATCCAGAGAGCACAGTCTACTGGTAGCTCAACAGTGCAGAGCAGCAGTAGCCCCTCCGCAGGAGTCAGTGCGTTGCCTCACATACATGCTAGACCCCATGTTTATCTTCCTCAGGTGGCTCTTTAGCTGCCAAGAGCCCTGTCTCATGCTCCTATTGCAGGCAAGCAGTCCAGTGACATCATGGTGACACTCACAGTGAACTAGTTGACAGCAGCTAATGGTACCTGATTGTGTACATAGTAATTTTGTGTATTTTGTAATGTTTTAGTAATTTAATGGACTGATTACTTCTAGCCCTCTCTAGTTTCATAAATCAAGAGTAACTAACAGAGCGTGCTTTAGAAAAATAATTCCCCGCAACAGATCTGATCTTTTACAGTATAAATGTGAGATCTTCCATTTGGGAAAGAACAAGAACAGATTATTCCAGTTCAAAATATTCAGATGATTACTAAGACATGAAAACATCAGGAGTGGGAAAAGATTTTGTACAGTTTCTAATCAGCCCTGCCAGTGAGTACTTCACATCACATACAACAAGTATGGCCAGATTATCTATAAAACACAGCTGCATCTGTACACCTAGGCAACGTCTTGGAACATGTACAAAAGAGCATTCTATACTAACAGCAGGCAGAGCTGTTTGATTTCCTTTTATTTGTTCTGTTAATCTTTTCCCTATAACACCACTTAATGTCTTCTATCTGATCTAAAAAAAAGAAAAAAAAAGACACAAAACCCCCTGTTTTCTTCCCTCTCAGATGGATCAGGTTTTTTTTAAAAAAAAAAAAAAAGAAAAAGATTTGAGATTATATTCTACATGTATGCAGCCCTGATCCAGATGTGTTTTTAAACATTTTCAACAAGATCTTACTAGACTGATCAGTACAGAACAGAAGAATGTTAGGGGTTGGGTCTCAGATAATACAATAATGTGGCAAGTAAATACTGTCAAATAGACTGAGTCTTTTCCCATAAATATAAGAAATGGAGGAAAATGAGTTTGGGGGCTGTTTTGGTTGGTTGGTTGACGTTGTGTTTTGTTGGGTTTTTTTTTAAAGACTATTATTACACCTCTGAAAATGTTTCAAAAATAGTCTAAGGCACATATATTTCAACAGAAATTGTGATCTCACCAGGGAGGAATGATGGTTGAAATCTGCCCCAGCCAGTGTTTGCTGTTCTGTGATAATACAAACACAGCATTGAGAGTAACAAAGACAGATAGTTTGCCAAAGAATAACATGTTCAAAATGGTGTTTTCCAGTTTTTTTAAACAACTAAAATATTCTTTGCTAAGCCATCTAGTAAAAGGTTGTCAAAACTGTTATACATATCAAAGTGTATGCTGCTTAAGATAGCATTATTATTAGCAGTCAGAAACCATGGTAACAGCTAGAAAAGCCTGTTGTAGAAATATATTTTGTTGTTAGTGCATTGTGTATTGATATTGTTGGGTATCACTCCTGTTATAAGGAAGAGAGAAATGTTTGCAACTTTTAGACACAGGACCTGACTCCACTGTCTTGCACTTCTCGTTTTGCACAAATGAAATATTAATATCTGCTTATCTGATTTGATATGATTTTACACCATATTGCACATACATCTTTGGTCAGATATAAGTAATTTGCAAAGTGTTGAGGGCAGTAGAAGAGTCAGACTTCTCCCAGTTCAGGAAAAATATGCAAATTGTTAGCTTTGATACTGCACATAACTTCAACTATCTTATTTATATAAAAGAGAATAAAATATTTTTCTTAGTTTGTGAAGCTGAAATTGATTGTACTTTTCCTTGCTGAAACACAAGCCTTAATTTGTGCATGTTGAATTATTGTGTGCAATGCAACACTGACACATCAGAAGGAATCTAGTGCAAATTGCTATCAAGTTTGGCGATCTTCAGGAGAAGCAACTTTAGAAGTGTTGCTATAGTTTCCTCCAACAGTGAAAAAATTATCCAGTCCTCAGGGAGCTCCCATATGAAAGTTTTAACTTCCTGATCTTGCTTGACTTCAAACTTATTTTAATGTTTTACCTTTGTACCTTGTTCTTTCAGACACTGGCATAGATCATCAGGCTCTCCTTAAACAGTTTGAGCACCTGAACCATCAGAATCCTGACACGTTCGAACCTAAAGACTTAGATATGTTGATCAAAGCAGTGAGTGCTAGATATAAACTACTGTGGGGTTTTTTGATATTAATTTTTATGCATTTTTCACTGGTAAAGGCAAATCCTTTTATATATACCACTTTTTTATAGACAACATGCAGTTTTCATTTTCAGAGAAAAGTCAGTTGTCTCCATCGCACACTTGAAAACTGTTGTCAGTGTGCGTTATGCCAAAGAGCCCATAAATTTTGGGCTGGCATCTTAACAGGACTTGCATTCATGTGCCAGCACAAACAACTTCAGGAATAAAATATGCCTTTCCGGGAGCCTTTAAATTAAATATGGTTTTGATAGGGGTACATTTTTCCCAAGTGTATTTTCTGATTTTTGTTTCTAAATGATTTAGGTGTCTCACAGAATAACATAAATAATTATCCCTAAACTAGCCATTTGAATTTTGGGATCTATTATATATACATCAAGCTGCAAAACTACAGCAGAGTAGAATTTAAGCTATCAATGTTAGAAATTGCATATGCTGGGCAGGGCATTCAGTGTCTATTTAGGAAATTCAGTATCAATCACAGGTGTGGGGGGGTGTTCAGTGCTTGTTTATTAAGGGGAATGCAGTTAAGCTAAGCATGGCATGGCATTTTTCAACTGCTGGAAAAAATATGCTTCCCAAGGAGAAAAAGATTTTAATATCAGATATGCTTTAGAGAGCACTGCATGTCTGACATAAGAATTTGATAGTTTTTTATATTTTCAAAATAAATTGAAAGATAAGGTATATTTCAAGCTTTCTGTAATTGTTGTGGATTTTTTTTTTTACCCTTGGAAAATTTTATCTCAATTTTCTGTAAAATTATTTTTTATAGAGATATTATAAAGTTTCTTGCCATTTCTGAGCATCACTTCTGGGAAAATTCTGGTTGGCTAGGAGAAGCATATCCTCAATGTGGCAGTTCTTTCTCTTAGTACATGTTTGGTTTTTTTCTGTCTTCTAATTTCTCCATTCTCAGCTGAGATATTGACAGAGTGTAATGGGCATTTTAGGGGATCGTTGCTTTGGAATTGTTTTTGAAAAGGTACAGTGAATCTGAAAACTGAAAGGTAAATAATGGAGCGGCTATATCAGTTATAAACATGTTACTTTGAAAAGCACTACCAAAACATCCTTTAATAGCTTGAGCTGTCTGAAAATGATACATCTTTAAACTCTATACAGGTCCTTGTCAGAAATTCTCCCCTCACACCCTTTCTCTCAATATAATTGTGTTTTTTGATTTAATCTGTATTAAGCTACTGCAGACTAACTCCCATTATTAATGAAGGCACTTTTTTCATTAAAAGGTAGGATAACCTACAGAAGTTCTTATTCTGAAATAATCAAGCAGGTTAATGGTACTATTTGAAGCTGCACTTAATTCGTATGGGACTTACTTAACTTGAGTTAATTTATTATTAATTGATGAGAAAGGACACCTTGATGACTTCTTACAGTACTGTGTAGTTGCAAAAATTGTCTAGCAGTTGAACCCTTGCAAATTAATTTCTGTGAAAATAACAAAGTGAGGAGAGATGTTTTTGCATCACTGTCACGTGAAAGGAAACCCCCAACTAGTCTACCTCATGTTTAAAAGGAGTATGGCAATATGGCCAGCCTTGGCCCCAGATCTGAACAATACAGTGGTTTTATTGTCATATGTGTTAACATAATTGTGTGGCATAACCATATATCTACATATATCTATATTTTTAGGCTACAAGTGATCTGGAAAACTATGATAAGACCCGCCATGAGGAGTTTAAGAAATATGAGATGATGAAAGAACATGAGAGGAGAGAGTATTTAAAAACACTGGATGAAGAAAAGAGGCAGCGAGAAGAATCCAAATTTGAGGAGATGAAGAAAAAACATGGTGATCACCCTAAAGTTCACCATCCTGTAAGGCCACAGTCTCTTCTTACATGAAGCTTTCGTTTCCAGAGAGAAAAAGCTAATAAAGAGAAGGGTGTATCTACTTATTCTCAGCATTTGCCTCTTCTCATTGACATGGGAGCAGTGTGGGAGCAACGCAGAGAGCATTACAAAACCCACTATATATACCCCCATTTTTTCTATACAAGTATGATATTTGCTGGCAGAATTACTATTTACAAAGAAGATAAAACTCATGAGGAAGAAACCAGAATGGTATTCAGAACTGTAGGGATGCCTTCATGGTATGCCTGGCCTGCAAGGAACTGCATCACAGTACCATTTGCTCTAGAAAAGGCAAACTAATTTAACTTCCTTTAGCTGTTATTTCTAGATGAGTCTGTGTGGCAATGAGTGATGATTACAGCTGTTCCTTTCCACAGAATATGCATTTCCTTGACACCACCTCTTTGCCTGGGCCTTTCTGTCTAATGAAAGTATTAGACCTGAACAAAAGAGAATTAAAGAAAATTCCATTGATTCCGTTTGCAACATGACTAATGAGAAAATAAAGCCTTTCAGAGAAACCATAATGCAAAGGTAATGCAGAAAATTTACACTTAATCATATTTTGAATAGTTTTTCTTTGTAACCAATCTATAGGGAAGCAAAGATCAACTGAAAGAGGTGTGGGAAGAAGCAGATGGACTAGATCCGAATGAATTTGACCCCAAAACATTTTTCAAATTACACGGTAAGAGGTTTAGTTTAATTTAATGAACAAGTGAAGTGACTTTCTGTTACCTTCTGCTGAGGGCAAGTTTGTCTTATGCTAGGATGAAGACTTACACCTCAAGTAATTTGGATGAATCTGAAGAGTTAGAGGACAAAATATTTATGTTATTTTTTGTAAGTTTACTGCAAAGTTTTAAATGGGGTTTAAAAGTTGGAAACAGAGTTTTGTTTAACTACTCATAAAATCATACAGCAAATAACTAGTAGTGATTCCTTAGGGAAGTATGGATACTTAGAGGGCTGTCCACATCTATAACATTGCTTACACACTACGTACTAGGAATAAATCCTCAGAGGTATCCGTGGGAAAACGTGCTTTCTCATCATCTCTGCAGATAAGTGGCAGACACCCCTTATCTTTGGAATGGCCACAGAAGTGCCAAGCCTCTTCAAAAGCTGCAAGATTTCCTTAATAAAACAAAAACCAAATTTCCCCCCAATCCTGCCTCTATATTTCTAAGCAGTGTGCAGCTAGAAACAATAAAATAGGAGCAGAGATGAGGATGCATCTCAATGGGCATTTTGCTTTAAAAGTGATTATATAAATGTATAACCTTATATTTTGACATCGTTAAATGCTTCATAATAAAGTACCCTTAAGCAGATCCTGCCTGGCACTGGGCTGTGAAGGCTTGAACAGTACTTAGAATTTGACTAATCCCAAAGATGACAATTTAACTGAAGTGTTCTAGCTTGAGTCTGAACTTTTATCTTGGTTTACAAAATATATAAAAATTGATTATAGTTATTAACCTTATTTATTCTCTCTAGAAAGAGATCTTGAAAGATAATTTTCTGAAAATTTTTGGTAGCTTTTTTATGCAAATCTTACCAAAACAGAAATAGTCAAAATAACCCTTTGCCTTAGAGCTTAGTATATGAAAAACTTTGAAGCAATTAAACAAAAAGATTGCATAATAATGCTTATTTGAAATAGACGTTGTCTTTCAATTTCAGATGTAGTCTAACAATATTCAGAGTAGAATGTAGGATAAAAGATGGATTGTTAGTTATCAAGTATTCTCTTTTAATTTGTCATGAAAAGTTATTTTACAGTGATCTCTTCTCAAGCGCTGCATATTTATATAGATTTTCACATACTTCTTTAGGTTTTTTGGAGAGTCATACTGTTGGTTAACAAAGTTTTTCTACAGATTTTTATTGCTCCTGAATCTGTTTGCAAATCTAGTTGTTAAATTGGGACAACTTGTTCTCAGCAACGTTTTTTGGCAATTGCACTCTGTGCAATCCTTTTGTGACCTTTTTCATTTTGCTAAGAAGTAGGGAGATTGTTCCAGACTTGTCTAACCAACCAGCCAGAAATGGCAATACAGTTCAGCCAATGCCTGATAAAAACCTAAACAGAAAAAACAACTCATGTAACCAGCTTCTTGTTAAATGATGTTTTTAATCCACGTAAGATGTGGATGCTGATACTTACTTAACTCACAGAGATCTATAACATGTATTACTTTCTGTACATACTCGTATTTTCAACACTTCTTTTTGTAGATGTCAATAATGATGGTTTCCTGGATGAGCAAGAATTGGAAGCCCTATTTACTAAAGAGGTAAAAAAAAAAAAAAAGTTCAGAAACTTAACTGGTTTCACTAAATGGTTACAGGGCTGTCTGTATTTTTTCAAAGATATATGGGGGCTTTGGACTAAAAATTAGAGTATTCATGCCAAGTTTTGTGTATCCTTAATGTTTCTACAAAAGTATAAAAATGTATCAGCAGGGAAGATAAAGTAGTTGAAGCATAGGACTCAGACACCAGAGATCTAGTGTTCATGCACTTCTCTGCCACAGGCTTGCCTGAGATTTTATTATTAATCTGCAGGATAGCTCTACCTGTGTAAGTTGCACTGCAGAGAGCTGCACTCCTGCTTTAGCTAGATGCAGCCTGGTAGAGGTTCTAAAGCTGGGTAGCTGTGCTCATTCAGTGCTAATCAACAAGTCATAAGACTTGTTGAGAGAAAAAGGGTCACACTCATGTGAATTGGCTCGAAGACAGCACATTGTAGAAGCGGCTACAGAAATTTCATGTATTTTCTATCTAGCTACTTTGGAGGACATGTATATCTGATAAAGTAGACAGGCTCTTAGTTTCTTTAATCTTTGGTTTGTTGGCTGTGAAAATGCAAATATTAGTACTTCTTTGCCTCCCAGAGGGGTAATGACAGCAATGTTTGGAAATTCTACAGGAATGGGAATTGCAGAATCCATGAATAAACAAAAGGCCTTGGTCTTCGTTTTTGCAGTAGGTTCTGTTTTGGTATAGCAGAAAAAAACCTTAAACTTTCCACTCAAAGATCCAGTACTATGGCTGTCAATATCTAGTCTTGTAATTTTTTCTAGGTTTCATGAGTCAGGGAGCACATGCACTAAACAGTATATATAGAAGCTTATAAATTCAAACTACTGTAAATTTTTGAAGAAATTAAATTTGCAAATACAGGCTTCTAACAATACTTTGCCATAATCCCCTCTAATACAATGAAGATATATGGCAGTCTTTTTTGACAGATATGTCCCACCATTTTGCAGTTTTGTAGTTTAAAAACAAATAATCTGGGGCCTTAAGATTACCTATGGCTAAGCAAGCAAAGCTAAATACCTAAGAAAACTAAGTAAAAGCAAATAAGCATGAACTCACCAGAAGGACATTGTGCAAGAAGAGCAGTGGACCATTAAATTAAGCACTTAGTTTGTCTTGTGATATCCTGAATGCTTACAGGGTTAGCTGCATGCTCTGGTAAAAAAGCTACTCTCTCCTGTTCCAGAAACCACGTGGAAACCCTGCCTGCTTTGAATCAAGTGTAGGATCAGACTGTGTCTGCCGAGGTCAATTTTGCTGTAACGTCCACAACACTGAACTATAACAGACCACATGAATTAACTGAAAACTTCATTCTTAGCAATGAAAGGCTCACTTGTTGCTTAAATACTATGCTAAAAGAGGAGAATTACACACACACGCTCACTCTATTGAAAAAATGGTGAACTCATGTTTTTAGCAACATCTTGCGCTACTGTTCCAAATATGCTGTCATTTGAAAGCAGCCCTTTCTCCGAACTAACATTTGCTAATTTTGATTTTCAGCTAGAAAAAGTCTATGATCCCAAAAATGAAGAGGATGACATGGTTGAAATGGAAGAAGAAAGGCTAAGAATGAGAGAACACGTAATGAATGAGGTGGGGACTGATGTTCAGTAGAGCTGCTGATTTCCTTCTGTGTTCAAGAAATACAGTCCTCCTGACAGGAAGTGTTGTCCAAGTACAGCAGAAAGGATTGTCCAACTACACCTGTCACACTGAATGCTCTTAGTGTTGGGATTCACATAAAGTTACAATTCTCAAGCCCTGTTCCCATGTTCTGATGTAAATGCCTGCTGACTAGTTTTTATTTAAGAAGTTCAGAGAAGGAATTGTGCTGTCGCCTCCATCTTTTGCAGATACTGAGATTCAATAGAAATTCCATGTGAGTTTTGTGTCAAACAGGGAAGACACTAAATGTGGTTTTGCACTTGGCAAATTGGTAAGATTTAGGTGTGAAAAGAGGCAGTAGATCAATGTTTTCCTTCACATACCTCACCTTTGTCTCTTCAGAGGAGGGCTCAGAGCTCAAGGTATCCCCTATGACAGTGAATAGCTCTACTGGTTCTGATAGGTTTTCAGTTCAGGAGACAGAGGAAAGGGAAGAAGATGTTTTGAACTACCGTGTTTTTCACTTGTATCTTTTCTGTATTCAACTATATTCCTTAAGCGTGAGGAACGGAGCAAGACTGGTCTTCTATTAGTCATAAAGGGAAGCATTTCCTCCCTTCCCCTTAAAGGATTCTGACACAATTTAGTTGGGGTTTTTTTGATGTTTCAAAACCTCCCCATCCAACAGCGGAGATTACTCTGACTCACAGTTACAAAATTATTACCAGAAAGCTACAAAACATTTTTCTCAAAATGCCGCTTTCAAAATGAACATTTTCTCATGCATGCCACTACTAGTGTTGGGGCTGTGACCACAAATAATGTTTCCAATAAAGCCAATGAATTTTGAAGTAAAATGTGAGGATTTGCTTTTTATTTCCATTTTTGTTAAGCTTTGTAAGCTTGTGAGAGAAGTTTTCAGAAGATGTTGCAGGCACTCCCTTGAGAATGGGACAGTTTAAAAATAAAATGGTTATATTTGAAGATATTTGCATGATGAAATGAAACATTAGCTCCACCAAAACCTGTCCTTTAGGTTGAGTTTAATTTTTTGCTTCAAATAGGTTGATATCAACAAGGACCGGCTAGTGACTTTGGAAGAGTTCCTGCGAGCTACAGAGAAAAAAGAATTTTTGGAGCCAGATAGCTGGGAGGTAATGAAAATATGTTCCAAGTGCAACATATGGTACTATTACCATCACTCCAACCAGGAGAACAAATGGCATGTCTCTGACCTTTGCTTTTTTCCAGTGCCATTTTGGTATGTGTGTGGTTAAGCGCCTTAACTAAATGTAAAGTACAAAATGTAGCAGACTAATGTAATGCAGATGTAATCTTTATGGGGCACACACAAACAGAAAAGGTCTTGCGCCACCCGGTGGATTCTAGAAGAGCTTTTCCCACATGCTTTTCAAGCAGAAAATGGACATTTTGTTTATGAATCACTTTAAAGGGAAGATAAGAGCTCAGCTGGAAGGAAGAGGAATTTTTTCTCCTCCCTCTACATCTGTAATAGAATTTTGCTGAGAAAATAGCTGAGAAACGGCTATTTTGCTGTTTCTTACAGTGAGTGTACTAACCTTTTACAGTGTCATGTCTGGTATTTGGATGAAAATTGAGTGTTGTTTATTGAACTGTACAATTCAGCTAATAATAATTTCAGTGGGAAGATAATAAAAATATATATGCATTCCTGGCTAAGTAGTCACGCTTGTATGTATTTTCTTGCAGACACTAGATCAACAGCAGCTCTTCACTGAGGAAGAGCTGAAGGAATTTGAAAGTCATATTTCTCAGCAGGAAGATGAACTTAGAAAGAAGGCAGAAGATCTTCAGAAGCAGAAAGAAGAGCTACAGAGGCAGCATGACCAGCTTCAGGCTCAGAAACAAGAGCTTCAGCAGGTACACTTTTGAGAACAGAATTTTTTTTTGCCTTTTCTGTATCCTTACATGTGTAACAGCTCATGACAGTCCTCAACTCTGGAGCATTCTTTACCTTGATTTCTCACATGACTCCCAGCTGAATTCTAAACTAATGGTACCACAGCAAAACATAATAGTATTCAGGATTATAGCAAACAATGCAAGCATCTCAACTCAGTAATATACACATTAACAAAGATTTTACATAATGACTGCAAAATTTGTTTTAAGTGTATTCATTTATGTCATATCAGAGAAAGCTGACAGATTTAAGTTTTTCAACTGTCGTGTTTTATTTTTCACCAGGTTGTAAAACAGATGGAACAAAAGAAACTACAGCAAGGAAATCCTCCTGCCGGACCAGCTGGAGAACTGAAATTTCAACCCCGTATGTGTCTTTCAGTGTAGATACACAAACTTTAAAATAAGATCTCCAATGTAAAAGTCATTAAAACTGCATTTTCTGTTGAAATTGTTAATATAATGTGGTTTTAATGATCTCTGTAGAGACATTCACTAAACTGTCTTTAAGAGGGAAGTATGGAACTCTTCTAAAGTATTCCTGAAATCTCAGTGCTTTTAAGTCCATAGTAAAAAAACAGAGCTCTAACTCAAGGCATCAAATGGACAGAGAAAGATTGTGTTGTACCTGTCAGACCAAAAATATTGAGATCTAGTATATCTAGGATTCCTGAGCATCCAGAGAAGAATAGGGACATACAAATTACCAGGTCTGTCTGATATTCTATGGCTGCATTACCAGTGTCAGACTGCAGAACAGATGAAAGCATTTAAATGCTTTCAACAAGTCCATCTTCAGCAGCCAATTTACCACAGTTGGGCACAAAATGACATGACAAGATAGTTCTAGACAGTATGAATGACCAACTGCTTCAACACCCTCAGAAGTCGATATTGTCATAACAAATCATTGCATTTGCTCATTGGTGGCAACAAAATGGTCAGGTATACGTTAGCACTTCTTATCCATCACACATTGTCCATGCTTTTTTTGTGTTTTAAGACTTAGCTTTTTGTCCCCGTCTAGAAAGGTTGAAACTAATATGGCTTTATTGGCTTCCATGTTCATATGCTAACATTATCAGTAGAGCTCAAGAATTTCTTGACATTGATCTCAAACATAAGGCTTCAGACTATATCCGGGCAGCCTTTTGAATACTGGAAGCTCTAAACTGTTCCTGTAAGGCCAACAGTGGGATTTCAAACCTTAAATGCTATATTCAGTGATTACAGCTTACTTTGTTGAGTACCCTGAAATTCTATTCCTAAGCCACTCAGTTCTGTGAAGAGAAATAATGAAATTACAGTACCAATTTAATTTTGTCTTTCATTTGCTTCCATATTGCCTTTGGGTAATTTCATTTTATGATCCTTAGATACGAGTGCCTCACTTTCCCTCACCTTCAGTAAAAACATCCTGTGTAATAGCAGATGCCCTAGGAGTTGGACTAATGATACATCTTTTGTCAATATTGTAGCAGATACTGTTCTTAACACACATTTTATGTAAAAACTTTCTGCAAAGTCATTTAATCAGGTGTCATAAGTATTCATTATATTAGCCAAAACTAGTCACTACTCATTCAGTGAGTTAAGGAGGTTCAAGTAGACAATATTTCTAATCTGTAAGCTACTGGAGCTACTAAGGGCCATTTAAGAAAAAAAAACCAACACAAAAATGCAGTTGCAAGTTCTGAAATCTTCAGCAAACTATGAAACAGTATTATTCAAAGGTAGGCAAAGAGAGAATGTTGTAATTATTGTTGACACAGTGAGGAGTAAAATGCAGGAGCAAGATGTTAATTTTTTTTTTCCCAAGCTTCCCATATTGGGATTAAAGGTTTCATAAACACGTAATGTATTTCAAAAAGAACAATCTCCAAAGAACCAATGTGTTACGGAAGTAAAAATATTTCACAGAAAACAGATACAACTAGTAATCCAAGAGGAAACACTGAATATTATAATAATGCAGTCTGTTGAGTAATCCCAATCCGATTTCATTGTTAGTCACATACAAAATTCTTGATTCCACTTACAAACAAAAAAACCAGAAGGTTTTGTTTGATTGTCCCTACACTAGAAACTTTCCTTTAGATACTTTCAATGTTGGGGGCCAATTTAATTGAGAAGTTACAAATGGTTTTATTCTTCTTTTACAGCCGGGGAACACAAAGTTGGAGATGCACCGAAACATCCTGCGGGAGGTGATCAGCCTTTACCACCAGGACATGTCCAAGAACCAGCAGCTAGAACTGATCAAGTTCACCCTTAACCACTTGTGCCTCAACTTTATAGCATCTTTATTATTTGGGGGGTGGGGGGCAGGAAATCGGAGTGAAACATGAACTCTATACTTTCTTCCCCAGATTGTAAAATCATTGGGAATGTTAGAGATGAAGTATCAATCAGATCTGAATCATAAATTAAACTAATTTTGTCTCCAGTGCATCAGTGAGAAACAGAACAAGGGGATCATTTAGAGGCTATAATGGAGGAGGGGATTGAGGAAACTATTAATACTAAAGATTTTTATGGCCAGGGGACTGAGCTGTTGAACTCTTCTCTTACAAAAAGGGAGGAGATGTCTGCCATTCTGTGTTTAGGCATGAATTGGAATCTTCTCAGAGAGGAAGCAGGGAACTGGCCTGAATGTCGTTAGGTCTAGTTTTATGTAGAAACTCTTTCTGGAAATGCTGAGAAGCAAAAATGGGGAAATGAAGACCACAGATAAAGGCCTACCATTTCCAGCACTACCAAACCCTTTCTTCTTTGAGACCAAATAAAAATCAAACTTCTAATCCTTAATCACAGAAAATTTGCACTTTCTAAAATCTAAACACAGCAAAGAATTACGTGGAGCAGTGAATATTTTTAATGTTTACAGAAGCCTAAGAATTTCACTGTAAGCCTTGAAAAGGAATACTGTACTTCTGGTGTATTGATCTGAACCGTCCTCCTTGTTGAGATTAATTCTGTATAGCAGTTGAACATTCAACTGGCTCTTGGGACGGTACTTTTGTCCCTGTTTCCTTCATCAGGTGCCAGCTGATCTCAAAATTTTGCATGTTATTAAGTAAGCTTTTTTATGTTGATGGAAATATTGTGCAAAACAGAACAAGACTCATTGTCTTTTTCTGTGCTGATTATCCTACCTCCTATGATTATACCGGATTTTTCAAAATGCACCGTGTGCTTCAGAAAGCTCTTCTCAGACATGAATCTTTGACTTAAAGAGTCTCCCTATTAACTCTTATTAGTCTTTCAGCAGATGGTGTAAGTTTATGAAGTGTCCTGAAACAGGGGTGCTATTGATTGTATTATTTTGGTATTGAACCAGGATAGGTCCCTAATATTGTAAGCCAAGATTTTAAAATAAGTTTATTTTCCTGTGGGTTTTACTATAATGTTGAAAAGTTGTGTAATTGTCCTTGCTTGTTATTCATTTCAGACTGAAAGTATCCTAAAGTGTAAACCCTGTTTGGGTTTTTTTGTTTGCTTGGGGCTTTGTGGTGTTTTATTTTGTTTAAAACATGGATTGTTCTGATTGTATAACGCTGGCTTTGAACTGATACACACACACACACCTTGGCAAGCATCCTTTGCATTTCCTTCCTGTTCTGTGGCTAACTGCTGACAGTGTCATTAAGGGACATCATTTGGGTTTTGAGCAAAGAAACAGAGGCAAGCCTCTGTCATAGAAAGATGTTCCTTTCAGAGTAAGACCTGAAGATTTTAGGCAAACTCAAATTAGACAGGAAGCAATTACTAACATTTTGTATTGACATTTGGGAAGTTTCTCACTCTGAAGAATTTTGATTGATAGAAGCTAGGCACATTCCTTCCATGTTTAAGGCTTCTTTCATCAGGCCTGAGCATATTCTTGTTCTCCACACAATAGAACTCACTGCCAGAACAGATTAGGTTTCCTTATCTGTTTCGTCTTGTTAGCTGTCATGTCACATTTCCTTCATTTATACCACTCAAACAATTGGACTTCTTTTACCTTTTTTTTGTTGTTGTTCTCTATGCAAGTCATTAACATTTTAATTTAGTTTCCCAAACCAGTGTCTCCACTGTTTGTCATTTCCATGCAATTCTAACGTCAGTTTGATTATGTCTTTGTCAGGAGACTAAAATACCTTTCAACAACTTCATCTGTTTGCTGAGAGGCCCAGACATAGTTAGAACTACATCCAGACTAATAGCGTTTCTCAGTGCACAGCCCTGGCTTTGGGGTTGTAGCCTGATAATGGATAACAGAGCAAGGAGGGAAACAAAGAGGGAATTATTTAAATGTCGTGGAAAAGGTGAGGGGAATCTTTTTTTGTGTTCTCCCCATCCCACATGAAGGTTTACAGAGGAGAAATGATACAGCCCCAGATGTTTGTAGAGGATCAAGGACTGAAACCTTTGGTGTGAAGGCATTTCTACCATACAAATCATTCCTTCAGGCTACATCTGCCTCCTAACAAATGTCATTATATGTAACGACATGCTTTGTAATGTAATGCTCAAGCTTCAGTTTCAGTGCAACCGCTTCCAATTTGATGATAAGATTCTGACTCTCCCTGCTGTTGGAGATGGGCATTATATCCCCTTATTCCATTTACTTTGAAACATCCAGAGTTTTGTAAAGAACTGTTGTAACTTGGGTGCTGCGCTCAGCTTCTGCTCGCCACAGTGTAGTGAGCGTCGCTGACTGAGGAAGCCGCTTGTGAGAAGCCAGAGATTTCACTTGTCATTTCATCGTGAGTTAGCATTAGCAAAAGTTCCTCATTTTGCGTTTCAGCTAGGCACTGAGGTGCGTTCAGCATAAAATGGTGCACATCTTTCCTTCAGTTGCTATCTGATACCTAAATGTTCTTATCAGTGTTAATTTAATTAGTAGGCTTGCAGTTTAGCAACATACAACAGATTTTCTGTTCTTCTTTTAGAAGTGGAAACAGGCATTTTTTTTAAACCTTAGAATTGGTGATTGGATTTATCTCTACCAATAATCAAGGTTTAGTCAAACTGACAATTATTTGCCCTAAACTGTGTGGAAGTCAGAGCCTCAGTCCTCGTAATGCTTAAGTTATTGAATTCCTACTGAACATATCTTAAGTTTGTCGCCTAAATGTTTTTGAGATGAGAGCCCAAACTAGAACTTCATGCTTGTCCACCCAATTAAAAAATCTCATATGCATGGGTACCTGTGTCACATGTCCACAAAGATAACGAGGACTGAGTGGATGTTCTTTCAAAAGATGACCTGTCGGGTCTGGTTTATCAACAGACTGCGTTCACCCAATACTGTCCATCTCATCCTCCTCTGTAGAGGAAGGCTATCGTTCTTCAGGCCGAGGCTAAAAGAGGTCTCCAGCTGAGTGTAATAAAGTCACCAAACTTATTTTTGTGGATCAGTTCTGAAGTGTGGTTTAAGTAAGAGTTATCTCACTGTGAGGAACATCTGCCTTAAAGGTTATACAATGTGCTGAAGTCATGCTTACACATGAAATGTTTAGCAGATTTGTTGTTTTTTAATGTGTGTGTTGTTTTCGATGCTGATGTCTTCTTTTAATTGGGTTCTCTCTTCCATAAAAGAAACTAAAAGTATTAGCCACTAAAAGCAGCTGTTTCTGCCATGGTACTGATTTCTCAGGAGCTTTTTAAAGTTGAAAAAAAAAATTATTAAACTAAGCTCATAGCTAAGTGAGGAAGTAGCAAGCTCTAATCACAGATAAATAAGGGACTGGAATATCATGGGCACCAGTGCTTTCACCTGTACTCTGCTTTTTGTTTAGGAGGTGATGACAAGAAAACTGAATGTAACTTCATACAGACACCAGTTCCAAGACAAAGATGCAGAGATTTGGTTTTGTACTTGGCTGGGGTTTTGGTAGGAGGATGAAGGGGTAAGATTTGGTCAATGTTGTACAAATTCATATCCTCCAGTGCAATATATGTAGGGAAAAAAAAGCGCCCCACTCTGGACTTTGTATAGATTAGTTTTTAACTGGATTAAACTGAAACTCAGTGCAGTGACAGACGTCTAGTGTTTTATTTTAAGCGGGTGGGAAAGAGGCGGGTTTAGATCTTGTCTATATGCACAACTTTGCATTTCTGCTTAGTGGCCCATCCTGTTTGCCCTCCACTTTTTGCTTCCTGAAAAGATGTGAAAAGTAATTTATAGCAAGATAGAAGTTTCTTTTGTTCTTCCCTGGCACCAGCTGCCTCACTGCAATAGCTATTCACTAATTACTTGAATGCTTAATTTTCTATATTCATAAAAATACAAAACCAACTAATTAAAATGCTGCTGCAACAGCATTACAAACTCTTGACAACACCACATGCTTTTCTGACTGTTCAATTTCAAAGCAGACATCCCAGAGAAAGTGAAGCACCCACAGGTTTAGTAACAGATTTTTCTGTAGGTTGCTTTCTCTTTGCTTACAGATTTTGCCTTCAAAGCCAGATGTCAGCCATTTCAGGATGGCATAATGGCTGTGGCAATGTGTGTCTTGGGGAGATCCACAGCCACATTTACAAAATGGAAGAGTCTATCTTGATTAAGAAAAAATTGATGTATGGTGGCATTTTGCAAAGAAGTGAAGCTCTGAGCTATGGATTGTCCTTCTGTAATTTATGCATAAGTAGGTGGTGGATGCCAGGAGCTGTCCCTAAGGTTGGCCCCAGAAGTACTTCCTTGTTTACATCCTCAAATAATATCTGTTACTTACTGAAATTAAGAGGTAGTTGTACCAAGTTAGTGAAATGAGAGTCCCATCTGAAAACAGCAACACTGGCTGTAGTTTAGCTACATTTCTAAAAGTGAACTTTTCTTTTTTTTTTTTTTTACATAACGGGAAATGAGGAACTAGCTTAAGTCCTGTTATTTACTCATCCACAGATGGCAGGTATCAAACCCACCTACAGTTACCCTAATGTTTTCTAATGCTTTAAAAGCTATATTTGCCAGAATCACGTTGTATCCAGTCGTACACTTTTTATAATTATACTCTCCAATACTGTGCTAAATAACAGCCTGCATACTTGCTTGAGTAGTAGAGTACAATATCAAGGAAGGAAAGTAATTTTTTTTTCAGAGATACCAGTTTCTAAACCTGCTATATTTTTCAGTGACAAATGCAGGGATAGAGCAGCACTACAAAGTTGGCCTCTCCATTCTTTACACCTTTTCCATCAATTCAAGCAGCTGTTAGTCTGAATGACTGCACAGCGACTGCTGCTCAGTCTCCGTTGCAAACAATTTGTATTCACTCTGATGTGCATTTCCTTAACTCGTACTAGCTCACAGCTAGTATCTTCTAAGAAACTGCCCATAGAGGCACTTCTGTGTTATAGAAGGTGATGCTGCATACAATACATAGTTTCCCCTCTAATGCTTCATTTCACACCCTCTCCCACTACCTTATCATTGCTGTTAATACTACACTGAGAAGAGGACTTCCATTTTTGTGCTCCCTATCACCAGTGACAGTGGAGAAAGCAGGATGGAGGTTCAGGCAGCCATCCACCTCCACTGTGCTTCATGCCAAGCTACGCCGCTGTGCGAATTCCAAGCCCAGCCAGGGGGAGAGCATGAATTATTCAGCCATTGAGTAGAGTCCTATGCAAACTTGTATGTATGGAAATTTCCACAGTCACAGGAAGACGCTGGATACTTCTGTAGCAACGAGTGAAGTTCCTGAGCCCACGCCTATTGGACAGGCTGTGCAGACCTTGCCAGTGCATTTGGTACCATGGAGAAGTGATGCAATGTCGATTGTAACACAGGGTTTTTCACATGATAAACACATATAGTTGCATACCATTTCTGCACTAGAGGGAGTCTAAGACAAGGATTACTGAGCTAATTAAGAAGCAGCGTGGTGGCATAATAAAATAGGATGCTGAAAACTGAATGGTCCCTCAAGAGCCAAAAAAACAGCTGCCATGTTTCAAAAGGGTTGGGGTTTTTTATCAAGAATGCATTTCTTACGTTATGCTGTTTCCTTTTGGAAGAGACCCTGAAAGTGCAAATGAGCACTAAGCTAATGATGCTCTTCCTGAATACAGACACCTCTGTCCCCATGCTTGATCTCTGAATACAGTACACCACAACTAGATTAACAACAATATGAGAATCACTTGGTATTTAAAAAACCCAAGATACCGACCAGGAAAAGGTACTGCTCACATTTACAGCTGGAAACCATAGTCCGCCTAGAGTAGGGTCATACACTTTAGTGAAATAAGAAAGGCAACGCTGCACTATTTCTCCGAAAAATACAGCTGGAGGAAACAGGATTATACAGATGCCAACTCATTGTCACGCCTGATGCTGCTCAAGGAACAGCTTCTTTGGATGTAGTTGCTAAGTTGTTTCCTATTAGCTTTTTTCCCAGGAATTCTAAAGGTAAAAATTGCATATATCATCAGAGCCATCTTAGGGATGCTTGTTCATTCAGTCTCTGAAGCTCCCAGAGAAGGATGATCACCAATGAATAGCCAAGCAAACTGATAAAAATCATGATGTTAAATATGAGAACTGGCATAAAAGAATAGGGTGTGGTCATCAAGGCATGCCTTAAATTTTTGATTGGAGTTTCCCTGTATCTCTAGTTTAATTATCTGTGTTCAGTGTTATGCTGCTTACTACACATAAAGCCACAGCTCATTTTCAACTACAATAGTTTTATAATTCTTAGTATAAATACCCTCTTTCTATGCATTTTATTTTTGAGCAAGGAAAGAGGAAAATTAAATGCTGTAAATGTTCACTTATTTGTGTTCACCGAGTATTAAAAAATTATCAAGAACTTACTTAATAAATCACATAAGCTATTCATAGTCTAAATAAGTATCTGTATTTTAACTTTCTGCTGTGTTTGCAATACTCTGACAAGAAAAATAACCAGCCTATCATCTGTCCTGATGCATAGACTTAGTTCAATGTACAGGTAATTACAGTATCATCAGAATAGTCTTTATTAATTTATCTATTATTTACAGGTCCCAAGTTGCATTTTAGTTGGCTCAGTCTCTGGATTAACAGCTGCCTGTCTTTTGTTTGGACTGATTGCTTTCCTGTGCATTAAGCACCATAAACCACATAAGTGGTTTCAAGTGTCTAAGTTTCTATTTTGATTGTATTACAATTTCGACACTGAAAACTGTTTTTGCAAATTATTTTATTCTAAGGCTAATAGGAGGGATGAGCAGCCGGCACTGGAATACTCCTCACCGCTATTGTGATCTTTAGCCGCTGCCCCCAAAAGCAACACTCACATGTTTTGTTTCTATTTGCTTAAAAGCAATGTTTTCTTTTGGTACTTTGGTGGGTGCAGGCAGGCTGGAGATTGCCGACCCATCTGTGCTGTTGGGTGGCACCACAGACCTGCGCTGCCGGGGTTCGGGTTGGAGCCCATGACTGTCTGACTGCCCACACAGCACCAGCCTCACTGAGGGCTGGCGATCACCGGTCCGCATCGTATCCGTTTGGTCTCTGCCAGTTTATATGTGCTTTGTCGGAGCTCCTCTTTCAGTCTAGACATGTCCTAAATGTTTCAGATGTCTCTCGGGCTCCTCAGGACAAAGCCAGGGTTGCACCAGTGTTGCACCAAGTACGCACACAGCATTTTTAAAAATTTGTTTTAAAAAAATTTTAAAAATTGTAACAGTAGTTATGAAATAGGCAAAATATGGTGCTGGAATTAGATGTGGTGCATTCACATACTGCCACAAAGGACTAACTGAAAAGACGTGGTTTGACTCAGAAAGTGGCTTAATATCATCCTGCTCACACCTGATGCACGTGTCATCAGTAGAACTTCAGAGAGATAACTCCCAACTGCTTGGCAATATGGTTTCTTCGTTACTAAAAAGAAACAGTGACAAACTTCTGCATCTAAATCACCCTTTTGCAAACAAATTCACACAGAAGAAACTTTGGAGGCTGGCTAGCTGTAGCTGACTCCGCAGTCACAAATCTGGCAACAGTGGTGTACTAAACGTTATTTAAATAATTGCAGCTATTCAGTCAAGAGAATTTAATTACGTTTTAAGCAATAAAGCAACAAAATATTTTTATGCACCACCACAGTATAGTATCTAAGCCTTTGTAAAGTGAGGAACTAACTCGTGTTTATGAGTTGAAAAAAAGAAAAGCTAACTCAAGCTTATTTGAGGCAGCCATTTGCACCATGTAAATGCAGCTCACTTCTCCCATAGCTGTTCTCCTTGGGGCACGGCTCCTCAACGCTGCCCAGAAGCTGGCTGCAGTCTGTCCGACGCTTGGGGCAAGCTCCTGGGGCAGCTCCCACCACTGGCTTCCCAGCACTCCCACAGCTGGAGAGCGAGGACATCATCTGCCCACAGCTGGCAAGGAAGGGGCAAAGCCACCCTGCGATGCAGAGGGCAGCCTCCTGCCACATCCGCAGGGCAGCAGAGAAGATCTTCCTGGCACAGCATCGCCTGCCCGGACGGAGGCAAGGGAGAAGCAAGCCACATACCATCCCGAGCCCCTCCTGATAGCATGCGTACTGCTGACTGCATGTAGTTCATGCAGGAGAGAGAGAACGATTAGCGTTCATTTCATTTTCTTGTTCTTTTTAATTTAACGTGCACCTAGAAGCAAACGTATCTCTTTTTTCCTTACAGTTCCTCAAAAAATACTAGCGTTCAAAGGAAGCACAGAAATGAAGCATTTGGAAGAAGCTGTTTTGAATCACCGCATGACTGTGGGCTTTCATCCCAAACCATTAATACTAAACTTTTTATCTGAAGTATCTACAAGAGACAAAGGTACAGATTTTCTTCTGGAGTAATGTGCAATGTAACGCACAATGTAACGTTGCAAGACAAGAGAAAGCAATTCTGCTAAAGGACCGGGTGGATCTGAAAGCTTTTCAGTTTCAGGTGCACGTAGAAGAGAACGGCGCTTTCATGGCTCCACACACTGTTCATGTTTCTCCAAGTTTATGAGAGCACAACGGGGCAGAGCTTCCCACCGAAACCATTTATGATGCTCTTAAGTGGCATGTTCTTGAGTGGACAATGCCACTGTCTGTCATAGGTAAGCAAACGGCTTTGCCATGCAGTGAGGGTATGGTTTAATTTCTGGAAGACAGTAGCTGTCTGGATTTACAGTTGGTAGGGCTATGGTTGGTGTAAAAACGGATAATTTTTCAAAGCAAGTGTCCACCTTAGGACTCCCAGATTTTCAACTCACTGTTACAAGGATGAGTGTTCTTTGTCTCCAGTGCTGTGGCAGCCATTTCTTCTAACCCAGACACCCTCACATGAATATACCATTATTCCTATGGGCTTACACAGAATTGCTCTTAGTAATAGTATATATTTTCTCCAGATAGCTGTCTTAACCACTACTCTCAGTTCTCCAACAGCTGGTCATTTCCCTCACAGGCCCTCAGGAACTATGAGGTTGCAAAGCATTTCCCTAGATCTTAAGATGTCTGGAAACCATTTCCCCAGAGAAGGCACATTCTCTTCACAGAAGGCAGCTTAATCTCTCAAACCCTGTTGGTCATAGTCACTGAATCTCTCTAACTGGGGAAACAAATACCCTTCAAACACATCTTTGGCTTTTCTTCAGAGGAATTTCACAGCTGCATAGGGTGCAACTGTGAAGCTCATCCTTCCCCAACCCTTGTCTTTTTGCCTATGTTATGGGCTTCCAGCAAGGGTTTCTCTGGGGGCCATGAGGCTCAGTGTCTTGGGGAGGGGAAACCCCCAATCAGTAACCTTGCAGTGCTGTATCGTATCTTGATAAAATTTAAAGAAGTCCGATGATTTGCTTTTTATCCCTACCAGCATTGTATGCAGTGCAATGTTTAATGGACATGCCAACTGCTGTGGAGTCATTCACTTTAACTTGCAGAGCCCATTCCTTCTTTCCCGAAGGAATTAAACACTTTAGGTATAAAGATGATGAGTTGCTCTCAGATGGATCCTTCACAGATGCTGAAGTTAAAGGGTCTCTTGCTCATGGAGACAAAAATGTAATGCAAAGAAAACCAAATTCCATTTACACAACCACGGAGTGCAGTTCACTGCTGACACCATTACACATTCAAAGAGTGCTACAAGGAAATTCTATTCTCTCAGTTTACAAGGCGACTCTTTTATCCTGTGTTCTTTGGGCAGCATGTTTATGCTTTCCTCTTTGTTCCCCTTGAAAACACCTGGAGAGGACATACTGCCTTTAAACCTGTGTTAGCTCTGCCATAGTTCAGGCTCACTCAGAATCTGCTCTGGAGTGAGATGAGAGCAGCTGGGTCCTGGACATCCAGCTTTATATCCATAGACATGCCAGAAATAGAGAGTTTTGAGAGGGCTGAATCAAAGGAGCAACAAAGGACTGCTCCTGATAAGATTTCACAGGCTTTGTCGTGAACTGTCTTAATAAAGTATTAAAAAATGAAAAAAAAAAAAAAAATCGCACTCAGATCTGATTGTTTGTCCCAATGTGAGACACCTACATAGCACTGCACTTGCAAACCAATGCATGCAAAAGAAAGAAAAATGTTCCAGATTTAGATCTAAATCTAGCTTGAGGTCTAGATTCAGCTTGAGAAACAGAGCTAGCCTAAGAATTTCAAAGTGTCCACAGCATCTGTATTCCTGCGTACCCTACTGGAAACCAGGGAGCCTAATCCATTGAGCAGACTTGACAGTCTCTCTCTCTTAAAAGGTTTCAAGAAACTCTTACATAAAAAAAAAGAAAAAAGGGAAAGAATAACTCTTCGAGTTTGTGAAGTATTTTCCTGAGGAAGTATTTTTTTAATAGGATGACACTGACACTTTACAAGAAAGTAAACAGATTGTTCCTCCTGCAGCAGGGAAACCACTCGTACTCCATAATTCGCCACATTTTAAATTGTGCTGGCATAGCTGTTTTGGTGACCGTGAGAAGGACTAGGAAGAAGAAGCTGAGAACTTCATAAGCCAGGGAAAATATTATAAAATATGTAATTACATGTTACATTTGTTATAGAAGCCCTGTAGCCGCACAAGTGCTAAATTATAAGTACATTTTCATATCCAGAGGACTAGGCGTTCATTGTGTTTAAGCTGTCAAAAGAATATTATTTCTCATACTTACTGTATTCTTACTGAGACCAGATCCCTCTTGCTTCCTGTATAAATAACCAAATATAGGCTATAAAGAGCTAATTAATCAAGTTTCTTTCATCCTTTTCACATCTTTATCTGCTTATCTAGCATTAGCAAATACTATATCATCTCTCTGTGTCTGTGTGTGTGTAGAGTCAGTGATTTCTGCCCTGAAGAGATTCAAATCCAGTGAGTACTGGAGGATATAATCAAGGATAACATCAGACAAGAGCTACTGGGCCACTCAGGCAACTGCATCTACTTATAGTCTGTGCTTCAGCTAACATCTACAGCTTTCAGGTTTGCCAAAAAAAAATTGCTTTCAAAGTAATGTACAAAGCCTGGAGAAACCCATCACAAAAGAGATATTTCTAAGGCTTCCAGGTATGTATAATACATCTATGGGTCCTTTCACTTTAAGGGCAGTACAGAGCACTACTTGATGTAACTTGAGGGGGAAAATAATTTTATTTCGGCTGTACAGAGTCATTTGGGACAGGAAGGTGTAACTTACAAGTCACTGTGCAAGCATGATTCAGCCCCAGGAGACCCTGGCTGTAGCTTTCTATTGAATTAGTCCATGCAGCACGCCAGTACATATATTTACTTGGCATGTTATTTTTGCTAGTGAGAGTCTCTACAAAAGTTCCCACAAACTGATATAAACGAAGGTTGACTTTAACTTGGATTTTTGCTTTCCTTGAATTGTTTTATTTCAAAATGAGTGAAGAATGTTATATTCTCCACTATGAAATTTGCTAAAAGTAAAGTGGCTGGTAAAAAAAAAAATTAATAAAAAAATAAATTTGAGTTTCTGTTATCTTTAACCCAGCCATTTCACCACCAGTTTGCTTTCCCAGAGATATCACATCTGGCAGGAGCAATTTCACTTTCCCTCTCCTCTCTCAACCACAAGATGTAATTTCTTATTTACCCTGCTGTAAAATTCTAGTGGTGAGAAAGCAATATAGATTTTAGATTTCATACTTGAGGAGTGTTAGCATCAAACCCTTGTCTGGGGGTTACTTCTTAACTAGTTTGTCCTCAAACTACAGATCTTTTCTTATTTTGTAGCAAAGCAACAGAATATTTTAGTTGGTGGAATTGATGGTGAATGGGCCAAAACCAGCCTACTCAAGACAAGTGCTTAATTGCTATCATGTTGATAGGACTCATACTTTGATCTTATTCCTGCTGCCAGAAAAACCCCCACACCCGTTAACAAAGAGCAAAATGTCTCTCTTCTAACATATGCAGTATGACACACTGTGTATATATGCATGGAAGTGCAGTGTCTAACTGAGTTCAGGTACAGAGCACTCAAAGAACAGCAGGCATATAATTTTTTCCTGTTGCAATTCTTTATTCTGTAATAAATCACTCTTGGCTTAGTGTTCCAAGAGAATTTTACTGCAGCAGCTTTTTAATGGAAGACTTTCTCTCTTGCTTTAGCAAAGTCTCCTTTTGTCTCCAAGATAAGAGAAATTCTTACACAAACCACAGTCAATAAGACTGTCTGTCTTGAACTTTCCATATCAAATTTTGTACCCAACAACATCAAGCATTATATGTATGTATGTATCAGAGCCAGGAACACTAGACAGTGTTACCTGAAGCCAACCAAGTCATAAAAACTAATATTGGAGAAAATGGATTATGTTTCTATATGAGCAAACAACAGTTGTCTCCAAAGACATCTGACAATATTAAAATATTAAGGTGTGAGGTTTTTCATCCAGCAACTCAACATTGTGTAGAGCAAGCCTTTCAACTCAAGCTTGCAGGTAAACTGTATTGTTTTATTATTGTTTGTTATGTCTTGGAAGTTAGTTTAAATTTGAATACTAGTTTGCAAACACTCAAGCTTCTTCTAGTGTGGCTGGATAATGGAATAAGACACCCCACAAAGTTATTAGAGGTATTGGAATCTTACCTAAAGGAGAGTATAACTTTAAGGAAGTATTTCTATATGTCAGAATAATATGGAAATTATAAAATTTTCCATCCCAAAGTTATGCACTGAATGAGCTATAGCCACACTGTAAACTTTAAAAATGAACTAACAGCACTCACCCTCTATAACTCATTAAGGATCAAATCAAACCTCTCAACTAACACTGATCAGTAATTTTTTTTTATTTAAACTGTTTCAGAAAAATGAATGAAATATGACTACCGGCACACCATTTCAGTCAGGCATTCTCTGAACTGCATCCAGAATTTTTTAAATCAGTAAGAAGACATCTGTTGAATTTCGCACAGTTTGGAGTAGTTTCCCTGAGAGTCAATGTGAAAACCGGTGATGACTGAATATTGAGTAATGAGAACATACTACTAAAAATGTTGTGGACTGGTATAAATCTGGCAATACTTTTTAATACAAGATTGTGGATATTTCTATGGATACATTAATTCCCTTTATGATAGGTCAGTATGAGATTATTACTATTGTAAATAATTTTATTTCTTCCTACTTTGTAGAAGAACCTAACAGGGCTGCTAATAAACTGTCTCTAACTGCAAATCAGAGCCACACAAAACCTTTAAAGTATTAGTTTAAAACAGAACAAAACTATAAAGGCCATTCTGATAATGTCATTCCTGAGCATGATTCTCGCCTCACCAGGCAAACATTACTGGAAGGTATGAGAAGCAACAGGATGGCTTATGCAGCAGGTGCACACCCCTCTATCTCCTACAGGACCCTAGGTTTGGGATCAGCAATGTGTGTGTAGAAGGGGAAGAAATGGGCGGGATGTATACTGCCCACCACCACCAAAGAAGTTGTCCCCAGATTCATGCTAGTAGTTGCTAAACGAAGACCTTTGTTTACTATGGAAGTCACCTGGAGAAGGCAGTAAGGGATCTCTGGCGATCCAGCCAGAGGTTAACAGAGATAACAGAGAAGGTTTTTGATCACACAGCAGTTTCACATTGAGCCTGCTCAAGGCCAAGCCCAAACAAGGGGAATAAGCAGGCAGGGAGTCTTATATTCATACTAGTCTCGTCAGGTAGTTATTTAATGTTACGGGACGTTACTGAGAAGTGAAAACTACAGTTTTAATAGTAGAACACAAACCACTCAGCCAACACGACACATTTATGGGGTGGCTTTGGTGCCAAGACCTTTATTCTCTTCTCTCTGAAAAAATAAAATCAAACATTCTCATCCATCTAGCCGAGAAGCGGTTACCACTTGGAAGATAAAGTGCATTACTGCGCATCCAAAGGCTAACGCGGATGTGACATGTCAGTGCTGCGTATCTGGAAGGAACAGAAACAGGGTGAGTTTAGTTACCTGGTTTAAGGGACTATTCCCAACTGAGGAAGAAGTAGAAAATAAAGACTATGAGGATGGATCTGGTTTCACCTCCTGTGTCACTAGCAAAACAGAAAAGCAGAATGAAGAATGTAGGATCAGATGTGAGATTTCTACTGAATTTCTACTGAAATTTCTACTTCCTTTTGAGGAAACCTACATTTTAAAGCTTGATTGAGCTCCACTTAACAAAGGAAACAGACTCTCTCCAGTGAAGACAGATCTGCACATAACAGTAGAAACACTTGGGATACCATTGAAACATCTTGAATGGTAGTACTGTAACTGAAGAGTTCTGACTGCAGGTCACAGGGCTATGGCATGCTGTGGAACTTTTTGTTTATTTTTTTCCTTAAACAGATGCTGTTCAAGAACACAACAGAAGTGACATACTTTTCAGGCTATGTACAGTAATGAACATAGTAAGTAGAAAAAAAAAAATCAAATAAAGGAATAACAACTATGCCACAGTTAAGAAAAGGAAACATGAAGGAACAACCTTTCAAACTGAATGGTCAAATATGACTATCAAATGCATCCATTTAGTAAAGCAGTTTGATTCTAAGTGTAAAGATTTTAGCTATGGATGCCCAGACCACACGTGGTAGAAGAAAAACTGTGAGAAAATAATGGCTACTTCCTACAAAGACATTTCTAAACATAGATACTGCCTTTGGAAAAATATCTGTTTACTGCCTATAATTCTACATGAATTCTCAGCAAGCACGAGCTTTCTCCATGGCTGGTGAAGCCGGGCATTAGTTCTTTAAAATCAAGCCACCATCATGTATTCAGTGATCAGCACACCCAGAGAGTGCTAGTCATCTTCTAAAACCTCATCAGGGACAGCTGCATAGGGTAGCTTCTTTACCCTCAAGGTCAAAATTTGCCATCATTTTACGTAAGAAAGCTGCTCTCTGGGCACTCTGCTCCAACAAAATCCATACATTTTGCAAGAAGAACACTCCAATCTTCCTGGTCATCTCACTGCTCTTCTCCACCCATCCCATGAAAGAAGCATTATCTTGCTAACTTTTTTTCTCAAGTTTTAAAGCTAAAGTAGAGCTAACAACCCTGGAAAAATGCATCTGGGGCAAAGGCAGGGTGTGGAAGATATGGTTCCCATTACTTGTATGCACTCACCAGGAGACTGCAAGAACTTAGAATCATAGTCATTTAGGTTGGAAAAGATCTTTAAGATCATCGAGTCCAACTGTAAACCCAACACTGCCAAGACCACTAAACATATCCCTAAGCACCATATCTACCTGTCTTTTAAATACCTCCAAGGATGGTGACTCAACCACTTCCCTGGGCAGCCTGCTCCAATGCTTGATAACTCTTTTGGTGAAGAAATTTTTCCTAATATCCAATCTAAACCTCCCCTAGAGTAACTTGGGGCCATTTCCTCTTGTCCTAACACTTGTTACTTGGGAAAAGAGACCAGCACCCACCTCACTACAACCTCTTTTCACGTGCTTGACAAACAGGGCAAGCTGATCTCAGAACACAACATAAACATTCAAATCACTCAAATACTTCAGTATACAGGATTATACAATATGCACAGGGCCATATTCTCTCATGTTAGGAAAAAGGAAATAAAACAAGATTTTTATTCACAAGGCACAGGAAGAAGTTCCCAGGATATACTGAACCAGAAGGAGACTTTTAACATAGAACACTGGGAACAGCATCACTGTTGTAGCAAAGGCACTGTCAGGGGCTACTTGAGTCAGCTTCCCACCCCATTACCCTAATAGTGCCCAACCCTAAGTGGGAAATCCTGGTGCTAATGAACTCCCTAGCAAGCTCTCTTGGATTTAAAGGCCCAGGATTGAACATGGGGGCCTTATTTGAAGTTCACTGAAGTCAAGGGCTTCTGCTGCTGGCATGGATGCTTGCTGTCAATCTCTGTGCCTCAGCTCTGCTCAGGAATAATGTTATTAAGATTATAACAACAACAATGCTATTTATACACTATGCCTATCCTGTCTTGGGCAGAGAAAACATAAATGCAAAACAGTAAGAGGTATTTGCCACTTAAAATAGCAAATAAACAAGGAACAGTCAGGGAAGGAAAACGGTGGCTCCCACCACCTGCTGTGTAGCATGTGGCAGTCCTACTCCCAGCTCAGAGCCTCACCACCCTCATGGCAGCAGGGGCAGAGGAACTTGGATGGGATCCTTGATGCCTCCTGCCAGGGCAGGCCCCAGCTCCTGTGAGGGGAGGAAAGAGGAGACATGTTCCTCTGTGGGGCCACCATCACAAGATATCTACCCCCCCTCCAGTTCAGATGGGATTGATTATTTAAGGCTGCTCAGCTTTGCAGTAAGGGAGCTGGTTAGGAAACCTCTCATACACTTGCCATCTGCATTTAAACTCAGTCAGTCAGGCGCAAAGGTTGACAGGGGCAAGTGGTGAAGAGGGGCTGCAGGTTTTGATTTTTTTTAAATTACTTTTAAACTGAGTCATTCCCCTGTGATGATTCTTTAAAGTCACACTATGTATTAAAATAGGGGCGTAAGCCAGAAAAACATGCAGCATACCATCCTCTGTAGGCACCCAGTAGTGCCAAGAGCAGGATGGAGGCAGCGGTATCTGCAGCCTCTCAAGAATGTCTTCTGCTCTTTTAATAGTTCTCCTTGGGGGGGTGTGGAGGTTTGTATCACGTATCTTTCTCCTGTTGCTGAATCAAAAATAGTACACTGAGTCATTTGTTACAGGCAGTTAGACCGTCACCAGCCATGTTGAGCACACATCCCACCACACGCTCTGGTCCAGCTTACCCAAGGCCTCCTTCACAGAAGGGTCTTCTCACCTCAAACAGCAGCTTTGCTCGAGTAGGGTCTGCAGTGCTGATTAAATCCCTCTTTCTGCTGCAGCACATGCTTTCAGCAGGTTGGCAGATCACCTTCTTTGATCCAAAAATCCACTGAAATGGGTGGGAATTTTTCTGCTGCCTTCCAGGAACCTTGGGTCAGGGCTGTCGGGTTTGAGATGTCCACCTTGGAATGGGGCAGCTGGCCCTGGATGAATGCAGGGCCACACGGGAACATGCACTGCAAGGAGCATTGACCCTGCCCATTTTTAGTGGCAACACCAGTATGACTTTCATGAGGAGAAAGAAAAGTGTAACTAGGGAGCCTAAAATGCAGTGATTTCGAAACTTCTTCTCTTCTCCCTCAACCCTAACCTGAAGACCTAAATTACTTTCCCTTCCACAGGGACATGCAAAATGAACAACAGGGAATAATCTGTGGTAGTTTATTAATATCCAGGTCCAAAGAATAGAGATTTCCATGCTTTGTACAAAGAATCACTGTGAAAGTTGCAAGCTTGGCAATTTCACAGAGGGTTTTGGGTTTTTAATATCTATTTTATTTTTGTATTTTATTTCCCGAACCACGCTTGTGCTTTATCGCAAATCAATCTGTGCTACAAGACCTACAATAACTACCTTTAGGGGTGACCAATGTATAAAGAAAGAGTGGAAGAATAAGAAAAACATGACGGAAAAAATTCAGCTTTCAAAGAACTATTACTTATTCATCAGATTGATATTACTAACTATTAATAAATAACTAACCGCAAGAATCAGTTGCCACAAAACCCTCTTAACACTGCTTCCAACAGGGCTCTGTTGTGACTTGTACCTTGCTCAACACGCAGCAATATTTACCCACTAGATTGAGCAATGCTGATCATGGCCAGTCTGCAGTCTCACTTTACAGGGCAGACTTAATTTTGACATTGACCCCATTGCTAATCTATGCTAGCATGTAAACCTTGGCCTTGTTAAAGACTTTTATACCAGCCTCTCATATCTGCTTTTTAGGTCTCTGATCTTTCATCTCTGCATCGTCACACGTTTGATGGTGTGAAGGGCTTAAAAAGAAAATAGTTTATTACTTCTTGACATTGTCTTTCCACTGTGTCACTTGCAGATTTTAAATGTATCTATTTTGTTCCCCTGACCCTCTTCTGCCTTAATATGCAGCCTCTTGAGTTCACTTCTGGTTTTTGTCTATTTTATAGGGAGATTGTCCTACTGAAGTACACTGCTATAATACTATACTTACCATGTGCCTTGGGGGATAAAGAGACAAAGTCAGACCTTGTTATACTCTAATTTTGCATACGTATGTCACTTGATTTCATTCGGAAACACAACATGAAACTGATACGCCCGGTAGCTATGGTCTCACCAGCAGTCACTACGAGTATTTTAAAACTATGGCATATATAACATAAGTGTTCTCCAACCTCTGTTTCTGATTAATAAGCTCTGTGATCCTCCTGTCCATCCAAACAGCTTAACAAACTCCAGTTCAACTGCACCAAACAGTGTGAACTATGAATACAAACTGATAACAGTCTCCAGACTCTGAAGTACATGAAAGGCAATTCCCATGGACACAGTTGGTTCTGCCACACCCTAAACTCAGCAGTGGGTCACTACAAAACCTACAGTTTCCCACTTCTTGTGTCCATGTCCTCCCCTCTCAGGGCAAGCTGTGAGCATGTAGCCTCCAGCTTCCCTCACACTGGTTTCTGTGCAGAGGACATGTGGAGAGGTAGTGGCAGTGCGAGCCACTGCGCACTCCCCCCAGCTAGCAGCTCGGCAGGATCCCAGCTGCAATACCACCTACCAAAAAGGAGATGTAGGCCGAGAGAGAAAGTTCAAAAGCCCACTCACTTTGGACTTCAACTATGGAAAATGCAGTGTTTGCTCATTGCTAAGAATGAGGACTTTTCTATGTCAAATGATAGCACTGACGTCTTCTTCAGAACCTTCCTACAGAGAATGGGGGCAGTCCACAGAAGTACAACTTCAAGAACAATTTCAGATATTTGTGTTCCCACATAACTTTGTAAATGACAAAATGAAAGGATCCTCACAAAGAAGTAATAACCCTAGTACAAAATGAATTTACTTCTTATTCTTTGCTCTGCCCCTGAAATGCTTCTTAATATTTTAAATGGTGAAAGAACAGAAGGATTTAAAATTACAATCCTGAGATTCAAAATCACCAACACTTTGACCAAAATAATTCACTATGGTGATTTTAATAGTACAAACCCTGCCTTCCTCATAATATTATGATGCCTATTTATTGCAAGACTTCAGAAAATTAGGCAGACTCTTGTCAAAGAAGTGACATAAAAGGTAGTCCTGAAAGCCTCCCATCTTTCCCCTCCCATCTCACAGTGAACAAAGAGAATTTTCTACCTCTCTGTAGCACAGATTTCCCTGAGGGAAAAAGAGGCTTGCATCAGTTCCTGAAAACAGTTGCATGGTAGTGCTGCTGAAACTGCTTCACATTTAGGTCAAATCTTAAAAAAAGCTCTAAAATGCTACCAGAGCTGAAGAGGTTTTATGCGAGAACCATTGAAATAAGGCACTAAGGAGACTACAGGGAAGCCAACGATTTCAAGTCACCAGACAGCTAACTCTGGTATTTTGTCTATGACTCTTGTAAGAATAGAGCAGTGGTATTGTGACAAGTGTAAAGAACAATGAACTTCCAAAAGAACAAAGGTGTCTAGGAAATGCAAATAGCTGTCCTGTAAGTGCCCCTCTGATGGGTGATGGGAGACGGAACAAAGGCAGTAAAAGGGAAAGCTGAAAAATAATGTGACAATTAGACTCCATCTTACAGAAGAAATTTAATCACCAAAGGCATTTAATCATTCCCTATTTAAAAAAAATAGGATTTTTTATGATTACAAATGTAAAATATGCCTTTCCAAATTTTCTTTGGTGACTACTTGTTAATGCTAGTTTGACTGTCTTTTCATTGTGAAACATATATCACATTTTCAGAGCTGTTCACAGAATACTATTGGTGTATTGGGAATTTGGAAACTGAACAGGCATTTATTCTCTTAACTGGCAGTCTGATAATGCTGATACAGGTCTTCATAAAACTGAAATACACAAATATTGAAAATATAACTCCTATTTTATCATTTTAAAACAACCTTTGATTTTACCCAAACATTATTTCATTTTAATATAGATGCCTGAAAATATTCCGCAGTCAATATGGAAGTTCCATCACACTTTTGAATGAGTTTGTCATATTGTTACACTGACAAGGCATCAAAAATGTGCCATATTATTGCCAACACAAACCATTTTAGGTGTCTGTCGTTAAGTACATAACTCACAAGATTTGATACTAAAAGTTCCTTGAATAATGAAGTTGAAAGTAACCTCGTGCCTCTCTGCACAGCTTGTGTAACCAGGTGTTGGATCAGTTCTGTAATGCTTATTTAGGTTTTATTTCGACAACATTATCTTTTGTTTACTGGAGCGGCAGTTTGCCCTGTTCACAGCACACTGTAGTTAATACGGCTGCTATCTACTAATAACTCTGCATAGAAATAAAATTCCTGCTGCTACTAATATCCCCAGATAGAGGATTTGCAGGAGTGTGCTAAGAGGAATTGCTCCTACTGCCTCTGTGGAACTGAGGGGGTGAACATGGCTCCTTCATGTTTGCTGGTAAATGCCAGCTCCTAAATTCAGCTAAAAACCAAGGCAGACCTCAGCAGTGTAGGGAGGTCAGGATGTAAATAGAAAAGAGAATCGTTTCCTCAGCAGGAGTATGTTTTGTGACACAGCATCCCAGAAGTGGCCACACTGCCTTCCACATCCCTCCTTTCCCTAAGCACAAAAACCTCAGCTTCTTTTACAGAAGGGAAAGGAGTGAAAGGTTTTGCCTACTGCATGCAGATACAATTTCAGCATTCAGCATTGCCCTCTCATTTAAAATATCTAATTCTGTTTATATTCCTAGATTATCTAACAGAATTCACTCTGACCTAAGAGAGAGATTAATTTTTTTACTGGGTATCCTATTGCCATGTGGCTCTGTGTGTGCGTGTGGGGGGGATGTTGCTTCTCTTCATTTAGAAATTAGAATACAGAATTCTTCCTATTTATAATTAATTTCAGTTGTATACTATCTGCTACTCTTTTTAAAGGTAAAGCATTGCTTACTATCAGAAATGTACACTCCAAAAAGGTATTCCTAAATGTTTTATTTTGGAAGTGTAAAGGGTTTTAAAATAAACAAAAGTAAATATTCAAATACATTTCATATTGCATGTAGTAGGAGTGGCTCCATACAATACAATATGGATGAAGCAAATCTGGCAGTTAATTTCTTTGAGACATAGAGTACAATACATAGACACTTCCAGATCTGGTCTTGTGTCATACATAACATTGCCTGACCCTTTTGTTACCATTTAAATCCAGCCTACTTTATTAATTATTAATATTTTATTTTGCTGTATTGATTGTTCAAGTTAGGAAAAAACAGTTAGAACTACTGACCTGAGGACACTGCAAGACCCTAAGTACTGCAATCTCTGAGGCTAAATATACATTTATTTTTTGAGAAAAATATGTCATTACCTGCAGATGAATCAATGCAAAATGATCGTGCAATTAAATAGGACAGCCTGAATTGAAATTTAAAGCTGCAGACCATGATTTTCCTACTCCCAGTGCTGCTTGAAATCTCTCACACCTTTAAAAAAATATAATTAGCTTTAGGTTTATCCCACAATAAATAATACCAGAACATACCTTGTGCTACCAACCTGAATTTAAAAAAAAGTAAGAGGCCACCTCAGTGTTTTGAGTTTATGAGATCTTTCAGACACAAAGCCCTAACAGAGTTTCCCAGTCAAAAGGCATCAGGAAGGCTCATCACTTATGGTAAACTTGGGCCTTAGCTTGACAGACCTCTTCCTTATTGTGCCTTTAGGGGACAACGGCATGGTGTCCATAATGCTCTTGTCCTCCTCCAGCTGCCTAGCAGTGCACGAAGGGGTGGGCACTTTCACCGTGTTGCCAAATTTAGAGTAGTCCACAGAGTATTGCCCATCTTCCTCTGCCACAATGGGCACAAACCTTTGGCCCCAGAGGATTTCATCCGCCAGGTAGGAGGTTCTGGCTTGAGTGGTGATGCCGGTGGTCTCCACCACCCCTTCCAAGATGACGATGACCTCCAGGTCCTCGTGGTGGTGAAGGTTCAGGGGGGAGATGTCGTAAAGGGGGCTGTTCTTATCTATCACATGGTAGATGATGAGTGGGGAGACAAGGAAGATGCTGTTGCCCCCCACAGGGTTCTCCATCTGGATGTCAATCTGGTTGAGGGGCACCACCTCCCCCTCCAGGCTGGCGGTCTTCTTCACCACCTGCATGCGGATGGTGGCGCTGATGATCATGCTCTTCCGGAGGTCACCCACCCGTAGCATGAAGCAGAGCTTGCCCTCCCGCAGGGCGATGACTGCGTGCTTGCTGAAAATGAGGGTCTCAGCCCGGCGGTGGGCCTGCGAGGTCTTCATGAAGATGCAGCCCAGCATGATGGCGTTGATCACCAGCCCCACGATGTTCTGCACAATCAGCACCAGGATGGCGGCTGGGCACTCCTCTGTCACCATGCGTCCCCCAAAGCCGATCGTCACCTGCACCTCGATGGAGAAAAGGAAGGCGGAGGTGAAGGAGTGGATGCTGGTCACACAGGGCACAAAGCCAGCCGGGGCCTCCGCCACCCCCTCTCCGGGGTCACGCTGCAGCCGCGTGCTGTGGTCCAGGTCTCCGTGGGCAAAGGCGATGAGCCACCAGACCATGCCAAAGAGCAGCCAGCTGCAGAGGAAGGACATGGTGAAGATGAGCAGCGTGTGAGGCCACTTGAGGTCCACCAGGGTGGTGAAGACGTCCTGGAGGAAGCGTCCCTGCTCCCGTATGTTTTTATGGGCCACGTTGCAGGCACCATTCTTGCCCACGAAACGCGCCCGCCGCTCCCGTGCGCGATACCGGGCATGATCCGGCACATCCTCCGCCAGCCGGGTCAGCACGTACTCCTCGGGGATGATCCCCTTCCTCGACAGCATGGCTCCCCGCCGCCACCGCCGTTCCGACGCTCAGCGCCGCCCCATGCAGCCACCGCTCCGCCGGGGGCGGGAGGCGGGGGGGGGGGGGGGAAGGACGACCGCGCCGCGGGGGCCGAGCGGGTGCACGGCGCCGCCGCAGCCCCCACCGTAGCCGGTCCCGGCAGCGCGGCGGAGAGCTGGCGGGGTCGGCGACGGCCACCAGGCGGCGGCAGCGGAGGCCGGGAGCGGCCGAGCCCGGCCCCACACGGGAACGGGCGTGTGGGGCCGGGCTCGGCCGCTCCCGGCCTCGGTGCTGCGGTCGCCGAGCCGTCACCGGCCCCTGGGCGAGCCCGAAGCGGAGGGACGAGGGCTCGCGGGCGATCCCGCGCGCGCCTGTGTGGAGGAGTCGCGCGCGCCCCCGCCTAACGGTCGTTGGGCGACGGGCGCAGCGGAAGGCGGTTGGAAGCCGTTGGGCGCCGCTCCTCAGGGTCGCCCTGTGGGAAGGGACGGGGGGAGCCGAGTCCCGGATTGCTCCCCGGTGAGCGGCGGGGCCGTTTCTTTACCTTTTTACCTCAGGTTTTGGGGTTTGGTTGGTTGGTTGGGGTTTTTTTGTGGGTGGGTGGGTGGTGGTGGTGGTTTTGCTTTTTTCTTCCCCGTGGAAGGGGGAGGCAGGTTTTCGGGTCCGCGGTGGTGCCAACAATCCCCTTTCCCCAGAGCCCGTTTCTGTAAATAGTTGTTCGAGGATGGAGTTGCTGCCAGTGCCTGGCTTCCATTAACAGCCGCTACTTCACAGGAGGGTGTGGTTTCAGGTTGGGCGATTATTCCATGAAATAGAAAACAAAATGGTACCAGGCATTTTTTTTAAAGGAAATCTTTAATGTAAAAAAAAAAAAAAAAAAAAAAAAAAAAAAAAAAAAATCTGAAATTCACTTGCATGTCTTTCTGTAAGTAGGAGGAAAGCATTCATCTAATGAATCGGGCAGGCAGTGGTAGGAAATTTACCTGAAAAGGCCCAGTCCAAGGATGTAATGGTTAAACTTAAGAGACCTGGAACTAAAGGGGCTCAATCCCACTTACAAAATGTGCATATTTAGCCTTGACTAAGGAAGGATTTTTCTGAAAGAAGGAACTTATGAAATGATGTGACTGCTCAGGAAAATGTCTGCTGTCCAAATAGCCGTAAAAGTTGCAAAAGAATGATCTGGCTGCACATGGTTAACCCACAGTGACATGAACTTCCAGAGAGACATCAAAAACACCAGAAGAGGCAACAAAAGGAGGCAGCAAGCTAGAACTTGTGTGTGGCAGTATAATGTCTCTGTGTGTATAAATACATACATGTGCATGCATATGAGGATGTATCTTCGTGACAAGATGCATTATTTAAAAACACTCAGGTGTGACTGCTCCACTGTTGAAACAGCAAATATTCTCATTCATGTGTTTACTTCCTCCGATCTAAATATTTTGTTTCTATTTCAGTTTAGACACCAACATTGTAGAGTTGCTAAAGCATCCTAGGATATTCTGGATAAGAGTTTTTTCTTTAGTTCCAGTGGATTTATGATTATATTTTTCTAATTGTATGTGTCCATGGACTTTCCCTTCAGTTTTGGCTCTAGGTGCTTTGGTACACAGTGCAAGCAGTTATTGGCATTGATTCCCTGGGCAAGGCAATTGCCCAGTTGCTAGCTGGGAGCCAGCTGGTTGGGGTTGAAATTAACTTTCACCACCTACAGCTACTTACAGTGGCCCACCTAGGGATTTCAGAATACTGTTTTTAAGTAATCACTCTGATCTCTCTAAGCAATCATTATAGGTCTTGTAATTAAATGATTATTATTACTTTAGACTATTTCTACTTTTCATGTATGAATAGTTGCATGTGCTTGGACACATCCATTCCTTTTGGAGGGGTCAGTTTCCCAATACTCCATGCTTTCTCTTGTTCTGGGTAGTCTTTCTTGCTGCTTTGATAAATAAAACTAAAATAACAACAAGGTGCCCTGGCACCTGGCTGCCAGGCCACTGAGCTTAGCCAAAGGTATTTCCCCTTTCTCTGTATCACTTTGTCTGCTGGACATTTTTTGTGTGCTTGCTGTGAATATGTCACCTGCACCTACACTTTTACTTAGTTAAATACATGATTTATATATACAATTTAACTTAAAAATATTTTATTTTTTATACTTTTCTCTCTAAACATTTTTTAAAAACCCACATGGAGGAAGTAATTTGAAGACTTTTACTTGTCAAAGTTGCAGTTCTCCAGCTGGTGGCAGCTCATAGTTACTTCCAGCATTTTAAAGTAAGCAAAAAGAGGCCCTGTAATGCCATGCAGTACTCACTGGTAACATTTCACACTCTTGTACAGAGATGGAAGTAGGTATTCAAGAGGTAGTCATGTCTTTTGTGCCATTTTTCCTTACTCTTTTCTAATGGTTGTCTTATTCTGTAACTTTTTCTCCAGAGGGTGGTAACTACATGAATGTAGAATGAAAAAAAAAAACCAGCTGTGTCAGGGAGGAGTGTTTTAAAGGGAAAAGTAAATTGCTTCATAGTCTGGTGCTAGGAATGACCCGTGGAGCCTACTTCAGCAAGGGGTGTTGCATGAACACACTCACCATATTGGTTTTAGGAATCCTGAACTCTCTAGAGCTAGAAGGGTATTTCCTTGTTTCCACTTTGGTTCTTTACTGGGACTGTCATTTGCCACTTCTTTTCCTTCACCTCTGAGCACATATTGGCTGAGGTGGGACAGCAAAGCAAGTGGCTTCTGCTGAAGAATTTCTAGAGCAGAATAAAAAGAAGTCCTGTCTTTGTGGATCAAGTGACAGATACTTCAAAGAAACAAGTGACAGATCTTCTGAGTGAGCCAACATAGTTGTGTTAAAAGCTGCTGAACAAATTGGGCTCAAAGGAACAAACAATCCCAGTCTGCAGTATTGAAACATGAGGAGTAAGTTTTTTCCACCCACAAGAGGTTTTACATTTCAAAACTTTCCCCCCGCCCCAATTTATCCTAATTTTAGTGTCTATCAAAGAAGATATTACCATAACTGTTAAATTAAAATGTAGTTAGCACCATGATATTACTCTGTCTTTAGAAGCAGACCTTTCTTTCAAAGGCTGCACAAGGTTAGCCTAACATGAATTAAGCCTCACAAATCACCTTGCTCTACAACTGGGTAGACAGAACAAAAGAGACGGGAGTTGGTTATGCAAAGCCACAGGGCATTGCATAAGCAATATGCATGAGCAGAGCTGGGAAGAGGGCTAATGTTGCAGGCATGCTGTGCTTCCTGGCCTCCCAAGGAAACAGCACTCCCTTATAAGTAAGACAGGATGAAATGGCCACACTAAGAAAAGGGGATAAATGCTATAAAGCTTTTCGTATAATGGGGGGCATTTACAGAAATCAAACAAAATAAAGCAAACACTGATTGCATCTCCGTGGGTAGCCTGTCCCACTAACACCTTTGGGACTGAGCTGAGTCCCATCCCAGAGAAGAAATGAAAGTCTGGACATGGCCGTTCCCCTCAGCAGCTCCACATGGTGCTCTGGGGCTGTCTTGCACCCATTTGAGTACAGCACTTTGTTTAGCAATGCTTCGTTGCCATGCAAAATAATTTGTGAGCCTGATGCAGCAGTGACTTCTGAACTGCCTATCTTGAGGCAACAGGTTTAATGACTCTGATAACGGCGGTGAGCCTCCCACCATAGAATAATTTTCTCGGATACTGCTTCTGGTCACTGTTGAGACTCTGCCCCCTTTGGAGTTAGGGGGCAGAAAATCCCTGGGACTTGACCCCATATAAACAAGACTAGAGAAATGGGCTGAGGAAACGTGAAGTGTATTCTGTCCACATGGCAGCGAAGAGGCCTCCCTGTTCACACATATTTATTCAGCAGTGTGGTACCATTAAAAAGATATATAATTGCTGGATATGAACCAACTCACCCTACTCTTCTGCAATGCTGCTTTGTGAAATATAAGCCCCATTTACAATGGAAATGTATGACACTTGTACTTGGAGTTCTTAATACTGCAAGATGTAATACAGCCATCTTAGTGGTAGGCTGTGTCCTTTACGCCCTTGCATTCCTTTCCAGGTAAGGTTGTCAGAACCTTGTGGAAAAGGAGCTAGTCCATATTGCAGGGCCAAATCCCAGGCACTTTATTAAAATCATCTGAAAACGTCACTGCTCTGTGTCTTTTGCCTTTACAGGATGAGATGCTGTCTTAGAGGAGGGCTAGGCAGGTAGGAGGCAGCACGCACAGTAGCTGGAGTAGAAAACTGCTCTGCGCTCTCTGCCCTTCTGCTACCCTAGAAGGATACTCATCTGTCTTCCATTTCATCTCTTAGCCATAGTAGATGCCTGGTATCCCACGGTGAAAACACACCAATAGTTCTGCAGCCATTTTTTCTTTGAAGGTCTCCAGCAAAATGATTCCCTGGAGGAGGAGGAGGTATCTCCCAACTGCCTGTTTTCTCCCTTCATCGGTAGTAGGCAATGAGAGAGCTCATGCATTTCATCTGCACAACTGTATTCTACCTCCTCACTTCGACCATTGTTCATACTACACTCTCCTGTTGGTTTTACATTCTCTGGCTCCAGTTTAACACCCTTAGGTATTACACAAGTAATAGCAGGCAGATGCTGCAATAGTCTGCTGTGGAACTGGTAAGACTACTTAAACAGGAACAACAGTTCTTCAGTTTTCCTTACTCTCTGCTGCAGTGCTAGAAAAGTAGTAATACATTAAAAACATCACAAGTCCTATGAGAACACCGAGATATCTTTTTCTAGAAAATAGTCTTTAAAAAACAGTTTCCAAATTAATTGAGCAGGCCAAAAGAGATTAAAAAAGAGAAGGGAGTTTTCCCAAGTGCTAGGAATTCTTCAGAAAAGGGAAGAGTACAAAAATGAATGTAAAGCCAAAGTTGCTATAAAAAGAATAATGGTGAAAAATTCATTGCAGCCTTCCATTGGGTCATTGACATTTTAACCCCTTAAAAATTAACAAGTCCTGGAACAATTGTCACAATGAACTGATATGGCAGGGATAAGCAGTTGTCCAGCCAAATTAGGATAATTTCAGTGGTTACAAGTTATCTCAATAAGTATAGATAATGTATTGGTAAAGATCACAGAGAATCTAGAAACAGCATGACAGTGGGCGAAATATGTGAAACTAGGAGACAATGAGTCAAGCTCTCATAGCTCTGAGCTACAGTGAAAGGTTTAATACTGTTTATTTACCAGATTTGGAGCGATAATTTCCAGATGAATTGGTACATCTGTATTGGTCTGGAAACAGTGTGCATTAAACACTGATACTTATCACAACCTGCCTTCTCTCAGCTTCCTCACAGTTTGGGAGGGAGTCTGGCTCAATCCCATTTAGGATCAGTATAATATGATTCAATGGGGGTAGAGGTGAGGCAGCCTAAGCAAGGCTAAAGGGATCAGCTTGTGATTAATTTCAAGAGTACATCAAGAGACACAGGCAATATCAATAAACCACAATATAAAAAAAAGTTTCATAGATTTTATATTTAGATATTAAAGCTTTACAGAGTCATATGCTTAAAAGAGATACAAGCTTTTGAGAAATACCTTTGGTATATAATTTTTCCTTCTGCATTTATTTAGTCATGAGCATTATCTAGAGTAGTGCTATGACACATAAAAAATAACATGTTAATAAAATGACAGGAGAGGTTTAAGAGTTACATAAAAACTCCATGCTGGCTGCGTTTGTTGTTGTTGATGTATCCTGTCATATTTCACCCATGTAGTTTTTTCCGACTATATTTCATGATTCTTTGGTAGCAAATAAAAAGAGTAGTAGTATACAAAAAAGGAAAATAGATGGATAATTCATTAATGCTTCAGATGGAGAAAAATGACTCATTTTATTAAAAAAGGAAAACCTCAATTTATTATGAAATAATATTTATTTACAGGTATTTTACATTTTTAGAAAATAATACAATGGTACTTTTAAATGCTTCATTTATTTTTATTACTTATCTGCTTGTACAAAAGAAGCAAAGACACTATCTTCTTGTTCTAGCAGAACTTCAGGCTTGTCATATTCCAAAATAACTCCTCTCTTCATTACAATAACCAAATCTGCATTGAGGATTGTGTGCACGCGGTGCTGAAAAACAAATAACCAAAATGCCAGTTCAGTGTACCTATCAAATATATTCCAAGATAAGACAGACTTCCAGAAATTAATTTTCCTGACAAGTTCAAGGTTGATTAAGGCTACTTATTCTACTTCTCATCCTCATTTACTGTTCAAATACTGCAGACAAATATACAGACCAAGAACCACATGGATATTCAAGTACCTAAACTGCACATAGGTACTTGAGTATGAAGAGTCATGTGAGTTCAGACTACGATGTCCTAGCCCGCAGTCCTGCCACCACAGGTTGCCACAAGAAGGTAGCCAGGAAGAGTGGGAACAGGGCAGGTGAGCATGGTACTGCACGCAACTGCTCTCCCAGTCCTAGACCACGTCTACATCAGGGGGGTTCCTGAGCTTGGTGTGGTTTGTCTATTTGTAAAACTGAATAGATGTCTCTTCTGGGACCTTGACCATGTCTTCTCTTGAGCTTTCATAAACATTTTGCATCCACGTCCTTTGGAAAAGATTTTTCCAGGCCTGCCCCCCACTGCATGAACAAGTACCCCTTTTTGTATGCTCTGGGCCTCACTGCTCAGAGCTTCGTCTGATGCCTCTTCCCCCTTGCCTCATGATTTTGCAGACCTCTCTCACATGTCCTTATGACATGTTTTTTTCCAGGCAGAAGAGGCCTAGTCTACACAGCTGCTCCCCATAAAGAGCAGTTCCATGCCTCTGATCATCCTTGTGCTTTCTCAACATTTTTCAGTTGCAGTTTGTCATTATGGGGATGAGGAGACTAGAACTACACACAATGTTCGAGGTATGGGTGAACTATGGACTTATATAGTGGTATGGTGTTTTCTTTTTTGTTCTCTACCCTTTTCCTAGTAAGCCCTAACATACAATTATTTTATTAGGAAGAAACCTCCCCGGTTCTTTCCACAGTGAATACTGAAAAGAATTTAGCTTTTCTGCAATGCCATTACCTTTTCTGAGCATTCCTTCCACGTATCGATCATCAAATGGCCCTATAGACTGACAGACTTTTGCTCCCAGTGTGTTTCAGGGATTCACGGATTCACAAGTTCAGTTTTGATGGCTTCCAGAAGCTGCTCTCATAATTTTATTATTTTTTTTTGGCCTGCCTTACTGCATTTTCACATGTAACATGCCAGAACTTATGATCATTTCTGTTTTCATTACTTGGCTTTGAGTTCAGCTTTTACAGGAATGCCTTCTTGTTTCTAATATCCTTTTCTATTTGTTTAGTCAAACCAGCTTCTTTCTATCCTTACTCAAGCCTTTCTGAATAAATAGCATGCATTGGCTCTGGGATTTCTGAATAAAATCCTTCAGTAATTTCCATGATCTCTGTCAGATTCAATTTTCTTTGCTTCCTCTTTCAGCTTTGTTATTCCCCTCATTTATTTTGGGGTTTTGTTTTTAGCAAGCCTCCTCATTTTTGCAGAATTCCGCTTTTTAAAGTTCTGTGTAACTGCATTGGATTTTTTGGGTCTGCATTACTCCTGCAGGGATATTTAATCTCAGCATACTGTGGACCCTGTTACACAATCGCTTTTCACCCATAAGGTTCCTAATCAGATCTGGGGCACTCTCAGTACCAAAACAACTCTTGTATTTCCTTCTGTGGCTTCCTAGCCAGATGTTCCATAAAATAATCACTGATGGTATCTACAAATCTCATCTCTGCTACAGTCCTTCTGTGACATTTATCCAGTCCCCAGGCAGGGGAAGGGGACTGAAATATCACATTCCAGTTGTACTTGCTGCCCTTGTTGTCTAATCTCTTTCAGTATAACACAATCAGTGCTGCCATGCTGGTAAATTAACATAGATAATATAGACCCAGTACTATACTATTCCTATCTTCCTAAGCACGAATTAGGAACATATGACTTTCTCTGAAAAAAAAAAAAACAACCCAGCACCCCAACCCAAAACCAAATCAAAAACAAACAACAAAACACCAAACAAACAAAAAAACCCCCACTACCCAAAAGCCCCCCAAACCCCCATATTGTTTCTACTACAGAGCATTTTGAATGCAAACCCACCTGCTGTAAACCCAATTTACATTTGGAAGTAAAAACAGTCAAAGTAAGTTTATTCTACAATGCTGTTTGTTTGAACTGTGCAGTTTAAAACTCACTAAAAGAATGAAAGACTAATAAACTGTCTCAGCCTATGCCCAAACATACTGAAAAAGATACATAAATGCAAAATGCAGCGCAACTCAATTTTCATGCAGAGAAATCAGGAAATTTCATGCTTATGATTCCTTTGCTTTTTTTATAATGACACACTGAATGGATACCATAAGATAAATCAGGTTTTCTATTACATATCTGCTAGGTGAAAATAAAAAGATGCTGTAAGATTCCTGAGCATAGATTTCTTGAGTTGTATTTAATTTTTAAATTTTAAGAAGCATAATGACTTTATTTCAACTCCCTGAAATATGTGTATTTTGAGAAAATAGAGGACTGAAAGGTATGTACTGCTTCTGACATATCTGTTGAGCCAACTGCTTTGATCCAGGTCAAATCTCTTTCATAAACAATTTTCTTACAGATACTCGAGATCTTTGTATAATCACTTCAAGAATACGCAAACTTAAATTCCATCACTGTCAACAGGGAAGGAATATTTGCTTTTAAAAGTTAGTAAAATTCTCATTTATTAGTTCAAATTCTGAAACATAATTGCTTTATCCAATGGCAGAACTATTACACAATTTTACTTGTCCTTAGTGAAATTATTGTAGCATGATGAAACATATTCTTAGATTTCACAGTAGTCAAAATCATATTATATTTTAAATTAGCCTAAAATGGATAACAGAAAATAGACCACATACTTAGATTACATGTCTTTATAGGCAGACTTAGCATCACGCAACACATTTAAGAAACATGTAAGAAAGTAGTTTAAAAAGGAAAAGAAAGTTTGTACTTAAATACCACTTAAAAAAAAAAAGATTAATGGCCAAATTAACACATTTATTAACATTGACAAGAATTGACTAATGTAGCATTTCTGATTCTTGTTTGCGTTAGAACGGCAGCAGGGACTGTACTTACTGCTATTGTAACTACAGTACGGTCAGCGAATGCAGTCATGACTACCTTCTGGAGTATGTTCTCCTGTGAAAAGAAAAACATTCGTTGCTTTCAAACAACAGAAGTTACATGATAGACAGACAGATACTCAGAAGGCTTAAGTAACCACTGATTATTACATGCTTTTATTGATCCTTCATTACAGAATAAAAAACTAACTACATGTCAGAATTAAGTCAGAGCCTGGTCTCCAATTAGATAGCCCAGCTCAGTCTTGCCACCCCCACTGCCTCTGGGCTTCAATGCACGAGAGCTGTGCTCTGGCCCCCAAACCCCTGCTGTCCTGACCTCAGTTTTACAGTGAGGAAATCAAAGATCAATTCAGGGTCCTGCCAGGCTGCCTGCATGCTGGCACCTCTGCGGTGCATTCTTCACCCTGCTGCAAGCCCAGGAATGTCCCAGCACAATGGGGACATCTAACACCAAGGGGTGGCAGGGATAAGCAAGGGAGTGTGCTGTACCTGGCATAGTTAACAGTGGAGATGATATTTAAGATGGTCTTAACGTACATAGTTCTCACTCAACAAGTGCTCATCCTTTGCTATTTAGAAAACATGTTGTTGTTTACCAAACTCTGCCCAGAAATGTCACTAGCACAGATACCTTTATTTGTTATCTGTTCTCTAGATATGTATCTTAAGGGAGGAACTATAACCTCAGTGCGTCACAATTCAAAACGTCTTTTAACTGGGCTGCTTACAGTCTAATTCCCAACCTTACTGACACCCAACACGTTAACATTTTACCTAACTAAAAATTATAGCTGTTATAACAAACCCCATCAATTATATTCTTTACTCACAGAATAACCATGAAGACTGAAACATTTCTCATAACAGGAAAAAAAATCCTAAGAATATACTGTTCTGTTTGGCTAAAATCCAGTCACTACCCTATTATCGTGTGGTTTAACCTCTGTCTAGCAATTTCAGGCAATTCATGCAATAACCTGGTATGTCTTTTCTATGTCTCTGTTTATTTCCTTGACTCTACTTTCAAGCCTTCTAAACCTCCTGACTTGTGCTGTCCATCGTGCTGTGCAAATTTGCTTGCCAATTTACCCTTCACTGATCATCCTAGCTGACCTTCCACAGCTTTATTTACTTTAGGAAATCAAACTGCCCATTAAAATAACATGCTTCATTTTCCTACTGCAAGCAATGCCGGAATAACTATTAACCCCCTGGTAAAACAATTTAAAAGCTCTTTAGATTAGTCAGCAATGACTCACAACTACCTGGACTTGTGAACACATCTGCATTAAATATGGTGTAAGCATATTAGAGAGCAGATAGAATTGCTTTCCACATTTTTCTTTGCATATTAGTGGTTGTGTCCCCCTCAAGGAAAACCAGAAATCAGAAACACTCCAAACTCACTGTTGCCATGTCAATAGATGCTGTGGCTTCATCCATGATGAAGATGCTCGTCTTCCGCACAAAAGCCCTTGCTAGGCAGAACAGCTGTCTTTGGCCCTGGCTAAAGTTTTCACCCCCTTCTGTGACTATAGCATCTGGAAATGATACAGCAAAAACAATATTTATGGTGTCTGCCTGTGTGTGTGTATGAGAGGGTCAGATCAGAGTAAAGCATATGTTTGGAAAATTATTGTCTTTCTCAGAGCATAAAGACTTTCAAAGTAACATTTCCTAGGTCTCAGCTGCTGGTGACCCTATTTTTCCTGTTTATTTCCACTGTTCAAAACAAGTACTTCTGTCTCATGATATTCTTCATATTTATTAGACATCAAAGTACCTAAGGAAGTTTAAGAGCAAGTTGCTCTGGAACATGTGCAGTCTAGGACACTGCACCCCCCCTGTCAAAGTCGCATCCACCATTTCTTTACCCTAAGGCTGTATAACTTACCATTTTTAAGGTTTGGGTTTGTTTTTGGTTTTGGTTTTTTTCCATGGCCAAATGCGTCATACCTTTAAGCTTCTCAAATCTTCCTCCCTGGACACAAGTATTGGAAAATACAAAAGAACATATTCTAGATAACACCTGACTTGATACCTTATCTGAATTCACAAGACCTGTAAACCTCAATGCTTCATAACGAAAACATACTGAGATAAAATAATAATTTTACCATTGATTTGAATAGAAAAGGATTCTGCCCCACAGGTGCAGTTGGTAAGGGAGTTATATGGATATAGGACCTTTGCCTGCCGGCAAGCACTTTTTGTCACCTTCCATAAACCTAAAAAGCTTTTTCGTCAGCAACTACCTTTTTAATAAATAGTAAGTGTGAAACAGGAATGTTGTGAACACTGGAAGCAATCTTCTCAAGAAAGAAGTCTTATTACCTAGGCCCCCAGGGAGCGCTTTCACCACATGCTTGAGCTGTGCTATTTCCAATGCTTCCCACAGCATGCTGTCAGTGCACTTCTTCTCAGGGTCCAAGTTAAACCTACAGTTATGTGTAATTCAAGAATATCAGTCAATATAAACTTCTGCAAAGTATTTCTTCTTTTAGTGTGCTTAGAAACAAACATGCAAATAATCAGAATCTTATGCTAAAGATCTGGGCCTGATTGTGATCTGTCATTGGTATAAATGCACTGAATTTTGCAGACGTAGTCAACATTTATACCAATGTGATTAAGAAAAAAATTTAACTCAGTTGCACAGAATGAGAAAAGCTTTCTGTTTTGCAGATACCTTTGTGGTTTTAGAATTTATTTTGTTCTGAATAAAGAAATTCTCATGTTTTACTAGAAAAAGCTCTGAAGAAAAAAGCTGTGAATATAATCAGTTTAAATTAACATTCATTTTTAACAAAGGCCAAAATTCTACCATCTCTCCTTTTAAATCCAATGTCTCTTTGCTACAGAAATTCTAAACAGAACAATCAAGCTTCATACTGAATTATGAAATGCAAGTCTTCACTACAACCGAACAAATCTTGGATTTATGAACAGATGAATGTTATTTTAGCTTGCTGTAGCCCACAAATGATAGCAACAAATGTGAATCTCATTATCATATTAATATACAGAATGATAATCAGAAATACAAGATTTAATGGTGCATAACACTTTATTTTTACTTTTTACTCCTACTGTATGTGCTGTCAATGACTGATGCTGGCCTAAATAAATTTTTTAATAGGTTAATTAATAACAAAGGTATACAGTCACCTCATCTTCTGACATGATTCAATCATGCTCTATTCAGGCAAGTTCAGGAGATAATCTTGGGATCTGTATTAGTGTGGAGTCAGCAAACCACAGAAGCCTGTATTATTTTCAGTGAACTCTGACTTTTATGTAGAAATTGTAACTGCAGGTGATGTAACTCTGCACTGAGGATTGTACTGTTCCTTTCTAAAGTAAATGCCACAGATATAAGGAAGGACATTTGTTTGAAACTGTGGTACTTTCTGCCACTGTTTCTATTGCATCATCCTCTCAGAGAAAGAGTGGGGGCAGGGGAAGAAACAAGGCGTTTATTCTCAGATGAAAGAACATCGCAAAGACTAGAAGAGCAACACAGATAGAGGCTCCAGGATAACATACCCCAGACTTCCCCCAGTACTTCTCATATTGTTCTATTGCTTCCTCTTTTTCTACATAAATGTTTTAGTCTGCATTTTTTGCATCTCATTTTTTAAAGCAGACAGATGAAAACAGATGTAGGAGAAAGGTTTCAAGAAGTGCTGGTGGTTACAGGTATTTGATCAGTGAGCTATACTGATTACTTGATCCTGGGGAAATAGTGACTTTCCCTACTTCCCAGGCATGGGATGCCTTCTGCCCACAGTGTGCTGATGAGGCTCAGGCACTGGGAAGGTGCAGCCTGGCAAGGGTGGGTAAAAAGGACAGAAGGCAGTGATCCTCCCTTCTCCAACTGAGGATACTGCAATTGAAGAGTTTGCTATCAGCAATTCTGTGAAAGTCATTATATGGTATAATTACAGTACATAATGGCTTATAACTCATTATATAGTTTTTATTGTTGGTGCCTAATGCTTACCGGATTGTTCCGCTGAATAAAATAGGATCTTGGAGAATGATTGACAGCCTGGATCTCAACGTCTGTAAGGGGAGCTTAGCGATATCTATACCATCAATTATAATCCTTCCTATTCAAAAGAAAATGGATAGTCTGCTAGACTGTTTATCATGCCACACAGCTGCCGGCAAAGACATGGCTTACTTTCAGCTTACAGTACAGTACAGCAGGAACAGGCCTTGAATGGCATATCCCCTTATTCATTAATGAAACAAGTTTTGGTTAAGCAACAAGCACAATTGTCTTGATACTAAGTCTCAGCTGGGAAGAATACAAAGTGTACCTGTAGTACTTTATGAATGATTAGGCACACTACTTATCTCTTGACCATTATAAACATCTATCAAACAGCAAGGCAAGAGGTTACTTCAACCAGGGACTAGGTACCAGGGGAAACAAGCATTTCAGAAAGCCAAATTATTATTGAGCACTTTGAAATTTTATCTCCAAGTACAACTGTCTGGCTTTGCATAAAGGTCCTGTGGGCAATGTGGCTGGGAAACCGAGGCTAAAATTTTTTGAGATGCACAGGAAGACACTCATGAGGTACGTGGACGTGGCACACGTAGCAGGAAACATGGCAAAAAATTCCAGGGCAGCAGGCCAAAAGGCAATCCCCCAGTTGCTGAGTTTTCTGGGCCTGTGGGTCCTATCTGTGCCTTGTGCGTTGATCCATCATTGTATTTGAACACCTTCCTTTCCCTTTTATAGTTTGCTTCTACTCTTGTGATTTAACAGCACAAAAGGACTTTTCCTTCTGTCAAGTAGGATTTTTATTGATCCAGCTTATCAATGGCACAGCTGTTAGGTAACAGATGATATCGTATTTAAATGAGGCCAGAGAGTACGTCCTGCAGATTCAAAAATCGCACTTCAAAGCTGCTGCTGTTCAGGAAGGACTACCAAAGCACCTTCAGGAGCTAAGCTTAACCGATATGAAGAAGTGTAATCTTACCTTCAAAAGTGTCAACCATTCTGAAAAATGCAAGAGAGAAGGAAGATTTTCCACTGCCTGTTCGGCCGCAGATTCCAATCTGTGTCACAGAAAGCAGATGAACATCAGGTGAGCAGAAGTGGATAATGTCCATATTTGAACTTAAGATGAGTGGACAAAGATTTTCCAATCCACGTGATCCTCATGTCCTCCTGACAGTTCAATCAGACTTGAACTGGCCATAACAGAGTCCCTAAGTTTGCTCTTTGTCTTTAGGGGTCTGAGCATTTAGGGATAAACCAAGGCCAGTCCTATATACAGGAACAATAGGAGAATGACACAGAGGAACAGAAGGAGGGCTAGCCAGTGCTGCAGGCAAAACTTCAGATCCCGAGGTGGCCTTGTTTAGCAGGAAGAACACAGGCAAACAGGACTAAGGAGGAGAAAACCAACAGAGAAAAAACAGAGACGCAATGAAGCAGAAGAGAAATGGGAATAAAGGCAATGGGAATAAAGGCAAAGGAGCCACATGGGAATGATGGAAAGTAGGTCTAACAGTAAAGGGTCACTGTCACTTCTTTTGGCACTGTATGCTGGCAGCAGGGCACTGGGATACTGAGAAGTGGTGTGTAGTTCTAACTTCTCACTATAACATATACCTAAACACACCCAACTAAGAAACCCATAGACTCTTCTACAGTGTACTACATTCTTTTAGAGCAAAAATTCTGTAATTCAGTCATCAAAACATACTGTATATTTTTTCAACTCTGAATTCTGTGATGTGCTAGTCTAAAAAGCTTCTCAGAATCACTGCAGTTCTTTACCTTTTGTCCTGGAGAGATGTGAGCATTGACATGCTTTAGCACTGGCTTTAAGTTGCTGTCATATCGGACACTGAGGTTCTGGATTTGGATCTCCCCTCTGTCTGGCCAGTTCTGGGGAATCTGTGAGGAAGCTGTACCAAGAGCACAGGGGAAAAAAAAACAAGGAACCAATCCTCTCATAATAAATTAATCAGCTCATTAAGTGATTTACTACATTTTTTCATGGTAATACAGTGCAAAAATCATTAAAATTTCAGCAAGCTCTTTCTGCATGCTGCACAAAACTGCACTTACAAAGGAGCCCTTCGTAATTTTCAGCTTCTGTTTTGAGAAGGCCATTGATTCTTTTCACCGCACCCAGCTGGATCTCCATGTCAGCCAGGTTACGAACCATCCAATTCAGATAGTTAGACACCTGATGTAAAGCAAATACACTGCTAAATTCCAGATTTTTAGTAGTTTGCATCATTTGACCAGCATGCAGTTTATATTCCTCCACAGTAATGCTTGTTCAGCCTTCATAAGCTGAAGTTATGAATGAACTGTACAGTACACATCAACAGGGTGATAACAATAACTAAAGGTTAAATTTCCTAGCTGCAGTGCACAGATACTTTGGTACTATGGAGATCTGATCTACACCAACAGAAAAGAGGGAGGGGAACAGTAAGGACAGGTGAAAAGACATCATATTGGTAACTTAAGGTTTGACAGTCTAGAATGATGTACCAGGGCATAATTACAATTGATGCACTGAAAAAATATTCTTCACAATGGAAAACAATATAAAAAGATATGATGCAACTTGGCCATGTTTTGTTGACATATTTGAACTAATACTACAATAAAAATTTTATCTAACAACTGAAGAAAGCATACACTCAAATATGTCAACCACTGAATGTGAACTGAAGTTAACACATGGTTTCAGTGACGTTACGGTACCCACTATAGATGTACAGACACCTTCGATCTTCCTGTTCACCTTTGTGCCCTGAAGAATTACAAAAATATGTTTGGGAGAGACAGAAAGGGTCCTGAGATTCTTACCATAAGAGCATAGGTTAGTCCCAAGCCTACAAGTCCTGAAGAGAGTTTACTATACAGGCAACTGGTAATAGAAGTGACAGCTGCTATGAGTACCACACAAGCTCCAATGTACTCCTGAAGGAATATGAATAAGCTCCATCACTGTAAGTCTAGAAATGATTAAAACGTCCTCATAACTTTGCATACCAAATAACAAACCCATTCCACAGTTTGAAATACAGGCAGAAAACACCATATAACTCCATACACACCCTGTCTAGGAACCCATTCTCATTGCCTTTAACGTGGCTGTGCTGTTTGGAAAGGCTGTTGTACACAGAAGGGTTGTACCAACACTCCTAATCTTCTTCTGGAGAAGTCAATACAGATATTTTAAGCATATAATGGAGATGGCTGAAAATGTGCAGCTGATGTTACCTGGGGTAGGAGGGAAATGCTCATGTGATCCAATCTGTGAGCAGGTCCTCTCCGTGGCTGATGATGAACTGCTGGGAGGCACTGCTATTGCTGCTGAGTGGCTACAATCCACATTTGTTCAAACAAGCTGTTCTTGCACAGTGTGTATCTGTTAGTTGGACTGTGTCCACCCATGATGGGCTTTTGCTGCTTTAATTTAAACCATTAGTGATTTGACTTCCCACAGACAAGTCTTTGTTAAAAATATGTAACAGACTAGAAAATTAATCACATAGGAGGAAGACTGTCACTTGTCTATGTTTGTACTGTTTAGTGATCCAGCCATTGATCAGAATTAGGGACTTCAGGTGGTCTAGGACTGAACATATAAAAGGGTAATAACATTTTATTTAAGTCGTACTCAATATCCAAATTTAAGTAGCAAAAGGTACCAGCTAAAATGGAGTCCAAAATGGAGGTATAGAGTGTGACGTGAAATATGAGGTACACTTAGCACATATAAAAGGACCCCATGTTACCATAACAGTGGTACTACACCTGTATCTAACAAAGTCTGATACAAATACCACCATCCACAACATAAAATTCCTTGATTTGCTTCTCAAGGAATTGTTTTTAATAAATAATTTCTCATGCCAGGCCACTTTACTGAGCACTCTAAGGAAACAGGCAACTGAGTATCTTTGGCATTCTTCAGATGACCCAAAATAGACATAAACCTGTCTGCGTCCTTCTACTTATACAGAGAGCTTTCAAGATGTTGAAACGTTCCTGGGAAGCCACAAGGCAAAGGCCTGTTAACGCTGACTAACACAGTCCCATAAAGGCATTCTGGCTGGCGGCACAGCTTGACCAGCTCTGATCACTCTTCACGCACAGAAGAGTCAATGTGACCTATAAAAACTATTCTTGTCTTGGAGAAACAGCTGCAGGCTATGGGAAAAATTTGTACTCCATTCAGTTTCCAGGATGGGTTGGGCACATGTTCATTAGAGAGATAGAGATATAAAGGGTAAAGGTATAGCTTTGAAACCCAGATGAGGCTGGATAACTGTTGGATGCCTCATCAGACTGCTTGGAATGAAGTAAAATAAATTCATTGTGCATACACAAAAATAATGTACTTGCCATGCGGACTTCCAGCCAGCGATTGGCAGCTGTAAGGAAAAGGGAAGCGATGTTGTTGGAGTCCGTGTATTCAAGAAGTTTTTGTCGAAATTTGGCTTCATACCTAAAAAAAAAAAAAAGGTCAGGCCTTGGGGTCTTGGATAAATGAAAAATAAAATTTAATTTCTGGGGGTATATGGTCATGGACAGCTTGACACAGCATCTAAATCAGCCTACAATAATTCAGAGTGACATCTTCTGTAGACTTGTATTAGATACATGCAAACTGTATTTATAAAATATCTTCAGGAGTAAATGGATGTTATTGCATTGATGAAACACTATATGGGACTTCTGGATTGCACTGGGCATTTTCTAAATGTATTTTATTACATGGTAACTAAGAATGACAAATCTGAAACTAAAAACATTAAAAATATGAGAGAACACATGCACGTACTTGTGAAAAGAAGTATTAATGCATCAGAACACAGTTCCTCTTCTCAATCATATAAGCTGAAGTTTTAAAATTTATGTTACTGCAGTGCCTAGAAATTGTAACCATTTATGAAGTATAAATTCAAAGTACAGCCAGTCATGGTAGCTCCAGTGTTAGACAAACATGTTTGTCCTTATCACTAAACAAATGGAGCACTTTGGAAAACAAAAGTTGAAGCACACGGTACAACAAAAAGTTACAGACTGGAAAGAAATGTATCATGTACCCTCACTCCCCCATGAATTAGCCACATAACACAAATTAAGATTAATGGCAAATAGGTCTGTTTACAGTTTATGATAGTGAATCTGCACCCACTCATCAGAATAGCTGCATCAATGAATTCTGCCTTGAAATCAGCAGGTATGGAAGACGATTCCCTGTTACACCTATTTAGACTGGGGTCTTGGCAAGCATGCAAGTCAGTCAGTCACGCCTTTTAGGTGGGCATATTTATTTGCATAGGTGTAAATTAATGTGATGTGTTAATAATAAAGTGTATCAATAATTATGTCTAATAATAAAGGAGAAGTCTGGCACAAAAGCTTTTTCCACGGTAGTAACAGAAGCTTGAAGGCATGAAGATCTAGTTTAAGCACCCAAAGCTTACCTTTTTCCCCACCTTTATTACATTAGCAAGTTAACAAACTTGCTAATCTCCCCCTATAAAACCTTGCCCTATTTATATCCTTAGCTATTATGGTGCAACAAGCACTACTTGTTTATAAACTCAGCTCTTTATACAGATATGAGAGAAAGATATGACAATGTTTTGTTTAAGTGTGAAGTACATAGCTTAGAAAAGCTTTCAAATTTGTTCACTGCAGAGTATCTTAATCCTTCTTCTGATTACAGTATAATAAAGTTATGACTTTACATAAATCATTTATGCTTATGAGGATAAGAAATAAGTGCCACTTTGTGGAAATAATTTAGCTGTTCACAACTTAGCCAACGTGCCAAGACATAAGAGACATGTCTGCTGTGCGCAACGGAGAATAGCCTGGGCTGGCTCCAAGTGTGTTTGCATAGCCTGGAGTGGCTGTTCCCAAAAGCGAGCATTAGTGTCACACAGTGTCAGAGCTAGTTAGCCCTGCTTTTCTCAGGATGAATTGCCCTCAATGCCCTACCATACAGAGGTGGCTGTACTGCTTCTGGAACCAATTCAGTCACATTTAACTTTCATATCTCTATACCATGAGGTATTACGTGATGCAGATATGCCTCAGAAGATGTGAGGTCTGCATCATGAGTCAGTCATGCATATGCACGTGGAACAGGGATTCAGACAAAGTTACCACTGTTGGAGTACTGCAGAAATATCAGAAAGTGGCCCCAGATTACCAGGCCTCTCAGAATACAGATCAGTCATTGCAGAAGCCTTCACATTTACATTTTATCGATTGTTTAGCACCAACGCTATCTGAGGTGCCAGATAGCAAACTATAAATCAGGCCAGGGCATCTGCTGAAGGTATATTTATAGCTGCAGCAGTAGCTGTCTTTCTGATCTCCCCCTGGATTTTTTTTTATTTCTTTCCTTATGCATTCTGAGTAAGTGCAGGACGGAGAGTTACCAAGGGTAAGGACACTCCACAAATAACTGGCACCTCCTAACTTAATGACTGGATTCCTGAATTAGTGTTATTTTTAGGGATGCTCAAGCTAGCAAGTCTAAACTCCACTGCTGCTAACATGTTAGGCAGCTGAAAAGCTACACAGTCCTAAAAATAGCTAGGTTACCAGCTGATGCAGGACACTGGCAGGCAGATGGAATACAGAACTTACTGAACACACATGGCTGTTTGGGTCAGAAACACATCTGTTCCTGCAGGATTTAAGAAAAAGGAGGCACCAAACAATTTTTAACAGAGGAATTCATTTCAAGGTGACAGGAAGAAACAAGACGGGATGCTCCAAAAGACTGAAAATATTAGCTCGATAGCATTGAATATTATTTATTGCATCAACACCTGAAAACATACAGCCATAATACTCTAAAGATCCTGTTGATTAAGCAGAAGAATTTATGGATAAATGAGAAAAGCAACAATTAAAAGAGAAATTGAATTTCTTTAAAACTGAACATAGACATAGCTACAAACTAAAGAACACTCTTGGCACTTAATGAATTAAATATCCAATAATAGTAATTAATAATAGAAAATACTATGCTGTTCTACCACTCTTCAGGAAGATATCTTCAGTCAATAAGAAACAAACTCTTAAATTGGTTCTTCTTTCATTAAGCTACCTATATCCTATTTAGAATAGTTTAAGAAAAGTTAAGTTTGTGCATTACTTCTATTATAAAATTAAAATTCTAGGTTAGGAGTAATAAGCACTACTGTTTCAAAGATAGAATGGTAACAGTAATAATTAACCAACAAAATGTGTAGACATCTAGATGAGATGTGTGTGGAAGACAGTTGACCGCATTTGAGACAACTGGGAAAAAACAAAATAGCACTAGTGCAGGGAAAGCAGCTGGTAAGCTCAGCAGTGGCTTTACTGGCACCTCTACTAGTATCAGCCTGACTGCCATTTTTGTAACACAGATTATCCTGGTTTCAGCTGGGATAGAGTTAATTGTCTTCCTAGTAGCTGGTACAGTGCTGTTTTGAGTTCAGTATGAGAAGAATGTTTATAATACTGATGTTTTCAGTTGTTGCTCAGTAGTGTTTAGTCTAAAGTCAAGGATTTTTCAGCTTCTCATCCCCAGCCAGCGAGAAAGCTGGAGCGGCACGAGAGGCTGGCACAGGACAGAGCCAGGGCAGCTGACCCAAACTGGCCAACAGGGTATTCCATACCATGTGTCATCACATCCAGTATATAAACTGGGGGGAGTTGGGGCAGGGGATCACCACTCGGGGACTAACTGGGTGTCGATCAGCAGGTGGTGAGCAATTGCACTGCGCATCATTTGTACATTCCAATCCTTTCATTATTGCTATTGTCATTTTATTAGTGTTATCATTATCATTGTTAGTTTTTTCTTTTCTGTTCTATTAAACCATTCTTATCCCAACCCACAGGTTTTGCTTCTTTTCCCGATTTTCTCCCCCATCCCACTGGGTGGGGGGGCAGTGAGTGAGTGGCTGTGTGGTGCTTAGTTGCTGGCTGGGGTTAAACCACGACACAGATGCACAACCCAGGCATGTTATCAGGTATTTCTGGGCTGCTCCTGTGAGCTAATGTGGACAGAAAAATGAATCAAAACAGGCGATCAAAGACTTCGCCTCCAGCTTCTGTATTTTCAAGGTCAGTATGAACAACCACATTTTCAGCTAGCAATCTGAAAATAATTTAGGGTGCTATTGTATCCTCTGAAGTCACTAGCATGCACAGTTTATCTTACCAGGACATCAACTCATACACAAATTACTCTGGTATAACAAGTTAGTGCATATTAGTTGTTCCATGGAAACTGTCCAAGCGCATAGTCTGCCACACTGCATGCTGCGGTAATTGCAAGCTAATTTAGCTTCTTAAATCACATTTGCCCCCAAGTTTTTTTTCAGGCTGTATGCAAGTGTATGAAAAGTTACCACAGGGCAACTGACACAAATTAGCTTGTTTTTCTACAGTAACTCCTTCACATGCAAAATGCTTAAAGTTCTTCAATGTTCTGGAGTTCCCCCTTACCAGTGTTTTGGGGACTCTGGATTTTCCAGGTGATCCAAATAACCATTACTTACAACTACACAATTGCAGAACAGAATCAGAGATTTATATTCAAAAGCGAGGTAATGTATGCTTCTTAAAAAACTATACCTGAAGGCTCGGATGGTGGTAAGACCTTCGACAGTCTCTGAAAAATGGGAGAGTAATGGTAGCTGAGTGCTGTCATCCAGCTGCTGCAGGTCCCTGCAAAGGGTTAGGAAAAGTATTCTGTAAAATGCCAGTTTTGTTGTGCAGTTAATTCTCTTGAAACAGGCCCAGGGAGTGAAAAGGAATATTATCACAATGATTATATATGTAAGGTTCAGATAGGTTGCAAGGCAGTGCTGCATGTCTCTGAGCAGGGAACGAAGAACCCAGGAGGGTTTTTCTTTTAAGATTTGAATACTAACAGTGCAGGAGTTCAAATGGGTCTTTTCCCCTCGCTGCCTTCCTTTGTTTCTCCTATACTCCTATTTCTTATAATAAATTGTTTATTCATTTAAACACTATTCTGGCTTCAGATACTGCAAATAAGAGTTCAAGTTAAGCAGAAGGCGAAATGCAACCTCCTCTCTCCCCCCTCTCCATCCCCAGATGACAGCACAACTTCTCACTCAGCTAACAGTATAGCTCATACACTCAGTAAATGTGAGCCTGTACTCATTGTTACGCTGTGCTTCTCAATATCATGTTTAGTCATCAAACCAGTGGAAGCACATGTGGGGTGAAATTCTGTTTAGCCTCAGTTCCTTCCAGCAGGATGTAAATTGGTTGCAGACTCCCTCGATTCACACATACATGAAGGGATAAATGCAGCATTGCTGCAAACACTTCTTGAGTGCCACTAGGAGGGAAGCTGGATGACCTTAGAAGGAGAAAAATCACAGATATGGCTAAAATTTTGCAACTTGTTAAAACCCAAAAAGCACCCAGAACAAGAGAGGATGCTTGTGCACGTTGGATCCTTAATGGGCAGCAGTACCATGGTTACACTGCATTCTCCAGGCTCTCCCTGGCTTTACAGATTTCCACTTCTACCTGGACAGGCAGACATCAGTTTCCCTGTTATGTCACCACAATTTCTTGGACATGCCCAGCATGCGGCCTTTGGGGAGGACAGAATCCAGTTGGTTTTGTGCGTCCTGTGAACTCTAAGAAACTTTGATCAGGGACAAAGACCCTGCTCGTGCCTCCCAGAAGTTCTGCTTGAAGAGCTGCAGACAAAAGCACTTGTAAAATGGCACATTTTCACTGTAGTAGATTTGGCCCCCTTTCAGACAGGGCCATGGCTCTGACAGGACCGAATTTAAACATGAAGTTCCCCAGAACTGCAATTCTGCAATACAATTGTGCATTGCAGAATATGTTTCTGTTGCCAGAATGATACAGGTTTATGCTCTTACCGTGATGCAACTCGGAAGTACTTCTGGATGAAGTAACACATGATTGCGAGGGGAACCAGGGCAATGAGAAACATTGGTGTGACGTATGAGATGACAGCAAGCGCAGATACACACAGCAAAGTGGAGCGACTCAAGCACTCCAGGGTAGCTGGAATGTGCTGTATAGATAAAGAAGAATAAGCACACAGAATCTTCCATAACTTACCAAGTTTAAAACAGCATTGTTTCATTTTTATTTCTCCCACTTACAAAAGGAAAAAAAATATTGGGGATTTGAAGCACTAAACATACAGGCCTTCTTTTGAATTGACTCCTGGGTGTTGGGAAAGTCTGAAGGGACTTCTGTGGGGCTGCTTCATGTCTGCCATTGTGGACCACAATCCTCATGTCAGAGGATTACAGATGGGATGCCACAGATGATTTCAGTGTCTGCATCGGTCCTATGAACTGGCAGTCTGGGGTAAATGGTGATAATCTGAATTTCAGTCATTTCTATTTTGGGCAACAGCATTTGCCTTTTTCTCATTTCATTTGCTCATATGTGTCAAGTTAATGTGTTTACCCACTTCTAAAAAAAGTAGATCCTCTTAATTTGGGGATATCACCGTTGATCTAATTTTGCTTCCATTTTCTATACAAGGCATCTTAAATAAATGTTTTTTCTATGTCCTTTTAAGATGAGGAATTAATTCTGAACCTAGAAAATCATGATGCAAATTGATATAGTAGTCAAAATTATAGATCATCAGTAAACTTCATCTAAATGAGTGTACAATAAATGAAAATCCAGTCTTTCAGACTGGGAAAGATAGGATAATTTGGCAGCTTGAATATATTTATTCAGTACCTGGTCAATGGTATTGCAGTCAGCTGAAAATCTGTTCAATATACTTCCCAGAGGTGTTGTTTCAAAAAACCTAAAATGAGACAAGGAATGGGAAAGTTTACAATACTGATACTAGAATAGTTTTAAATTTTTTTTTCTGTCTTCCTTAAGCTAGGTACTGTATCACAGACACAAGCAAATAAATTGACAACCACAGTAAGGTTTCTTATTTTTCCCCATAACCATGGCTTTCCATTAAAATGGCCATCTTGAATGTAACGCAACAGCAAGCATGTCCTCAGCTCCCTCTACTGCCTAAGCTACACAAATCACATGATTACATTTTAAAAAAATCCTTTCAGATTTGCAATTTGAGGCCTCTTCAATTAATGAAAAATGCAAACAAAGTTAAATCGCAAGGCTTGCATTTTTCTGGGAATAGAAATGCATAACAAGGAACAGATGTTGGAATAACTTATTAAAAGACCTTTCCTTTGTATTTGCATATGCAAAATGCAAACTTCATTATTGCTCTGTAATTGTTAAATAACTCATGTTGAATCTGAAGTCTAATTCTGTCCTGAAAAAAAAGAGTTTTTAAAAAAATATTCTGAGGTTTTCCATGTATATTATTTCTCCATAATTTCTGGGTCAAATACAGTTGGCTTAAAGATAAGAAGGGATTTTCCCTAATGTGCAGCAACAGCTGCAGGTTTAAATCAAACTACAACTTTCCTTTCATGCATCAGAAAGAAAACTTAAGCAGGACAAAGGCCTTTACAGTATCTGTGCATCCCAGTGTACTCTGATGATGCCTGTGATGACACTTGCCTAAGCTCATTATCTTTCATAGGCTCTCACAATTGCTGCCTGACAGTAAGTATTTCCAGTAGTTAAGATTATGATGCACACTATGAATTAATTGTACAACATATGGATCAATAACTGCGTTTTCTCTCTAATTAAAAACAGCAAAGAGAAATTAAACATGCATGGAAGTAAATCTCTAAAGTTGCAGTCAGGCAGCAAAAACAGTTGACTAGTGTCTAGGAACTCGAGCAGCCTGGGTACCATTTTCAAAAATTGCTCAGTAGTTTGATACCTGGTGATTTTCAATGACACATTAAAAAAAATGTGATTCACAGTAACTTCTTAATAAAAAACTGTGCTTAGAAGACTGCCTTGAAGTAAGGAACACAAAATGACTACAATACAATTTGTATTACAGTCAGAGGAATACCTCATTGGAGCCAAAATAATTTTATTTAGTAAAGAAGAATGTAGCTTTTTGGTGACTTTCAAGCCAGTCCACTCCACCGCTATTGATGTGACCAGACATAACACAATCCCAAGACAGCAGAGAATGCTGAACACTTTTGAATATGGAGAATGGTTGAAATCCTAAGAAACAAAGAAAGAGTAACAAAATTATTCACTGTAAAGTATGTTTAAAATTTATTGTAAAAACACAAATGCAGGACTGAAAAAATCTAAGGAGTAAATCCTTTTTCCTCCCTAAATTAAACTGCCAGTGATTTTCAACCATCTTAAACCATAGTTTATTATCCTTTGGACAGAGGACTGTTTCCATGAAAATAAGAGATTAATCAGAAATTTAAAGTCATAGAATACTACAAAAAAACTCTTAAAAGATATATTTGATAATTTAATCTGAAGGAAAAAAAAAATCTTCAAAGCATTTATTACAGCTTTGTTGTTTTGGTCTATTTTTTGAATAGGAACAGAATATAATAGTTTTTATTTTGAAATACTAATTTCATATTAAAACCCAGCATCAATAAAGCATATTTTAGAGATGAAAGTATGACTCCAGTGAAATTATACATGCACCTCCTGAACATTAACGAAGATTATTTTCAGGCACTAAATCCTGATAAAGAAAACAATCCCACTTCTAACAAACTCCCTCCACTACTGCTTTATACATACAGAGTAACCTGCTAGGTAACACTGTGGTCAGTTCCATGTGGAATTCACACAAAAACCAACCAAAAAAGTGTGCTCATAAAAAAAATATAAATCTGTGTTTCCTGTATCTTACAAAACCTGAAAGTCCTACTTGTAACAGTACAGGAAAAAGAAAAAATAACTACAACATCAAATTTACTTTAGAGACCAAGGTTCAGTCATATCAGCTAGACGATGAAAATACAACAAATCTAGGAAAAGGAGAACAACTGCACAAAACTTAATTGTCAGTTTCATTGCACTGTGTACCTGAAAATGCATTAACCTTCAAAATACTCTGGAAAGGCTCTACTACTAGAAATATAGCACATCATATGCAAATCTTGGAGCAGAGGTTGACAGCGGCAGATCACCACTGGTTAAATCATAAAAGGAAGGTGAACGAGGTGTTGCATACCTCACAGTCGGAGCAGTTTTTCAGCTCTAGCTCTGTCTTCACAGAAATGGCCTCTGAGGTCCAGCACGCCAGGCAGTAGTCGATGGCCACCATTACCGTGTGCTTCAGCAGTTGGGACAGAACCAGCAGCGGCAGAAGGAGGATTCCTGCTGCGCTGAGGTACTTGCCACAGGCTCTCCAGGGCATCTTTGCTCTCTGATGCAGCACCGAAGACAGGTTGTCTTCATCATCACTTTCTGTTACTTCTTCTGCAATGTGCAAGAAAAAAGTACAGCCACACTGACTTACTCATACACACCTTTCGTAGGGACTGGCAAGTGGCAGCTGCAAAACAGGTCTTACCATGCAAGATAAAAAGTGGCTTTAAGGTGAAATTAACTGTTTACACATGCACATATTTACCTGCTAAAGTTAGTAATGCATGCTAAAAAAATGCAAAAAATCTTAGCACTAGGCAATCAATGCCTTCAGCAATGTTTTTGCAAAAAAAAAAAAAAAAAGTACTAGCTTGATAAAAATGAATTGTAATTTTTTCCTATGTAAAACTTTAAACAAGCGTGCTTAGCTATTGACAGGTTTGAAGTTCACCCAGTATAAATTATTCAATATTATTCCTCTTCCATTATCAAAACATGTTCAAGTATAAGAAAAAAACCCTCAAAAGTTTGGAGGAAGCTATGATTTCCGAATGCTTGAAATCACAAGCATTACCCCTGTAGTCCAGAGGTAAAATCAATGGAAATAGCACTTTTATGAACTCCGACCTACCTGAAAAATGATTATTCTCTTGCCAGTTTGAATTATGCTAATTCTTTCTAATATAATGCAACTGTGAAACAGTAATGTAGTGGCACTGGGCTCAAAGGGTGCCCTTTTACCTTCATCCTCTTCGTCATCTTTCAGCAGAGCTTCACGGGAATACATAGTCCTCCGGAGGTTCGTTCTTTCCAAAACAGTTTTTCTTTCAATAATAGTCTCCTAAAAAAGGGACAGTTTATGTGTTTTCAGCCAGAAAATGACTAAAATAAAATTACTAGCTATAACAAAATTTGTTTCCAATCAGAACATCAGTGAAAAATAAAAGTAAGAATCTTACAGCAGGCAGTCATAAGTGATTGATTTGCTACCTCTGTGTAAAACCTAAGGTTATAAATTAAATATCTGACATAAATTTCAGGTTGTCAATCCCAACCCTCTTGGAATCTTAACTTGGACAGATTTAACTGAATTAATAAGAACTAAGATTAATATCTCATTCTTCCTGTGTTATAGTATTAAAGACAAAATGTGTTAATGATTTAGAGAGCTTGATATTGGCGCATCTGAAAAACTTCTACCCAATGCAATGAATAAATTCAGGCATATTTAGAGAAGCAGTGGTCAGTATTGCACATTAACAATGCTTTTCCTAAAATGGCCCTATTTATTATTCCTTAGACAAGAATATTTTGATAGGGCTTCTTATCAAGAATGGATCAGAGGCAACAGTATCAAGAAAGTATGAGATGTCCAGATGAAAGAATTTCTTTTAATAGATAAATAATTATGGTAATAGTAATACTACATTCCTACTAAGTTAGAAGTCACACACAGCATGTCAATCCTTGCTAATGCTTTCAATCTAAGAAAAAAAAAAAAAGTCACATGTTTTGCAAATGTTGATTGCCCTGCCCATCAAAAACCTTCTCCAGCTCTTGGTCTTGTCGATTCATTAATGTCTTCCAGTGTTCAAAGAGCTCAGTCTCTGATTTCTGAATGTCCTTGAGTGTTCCTTCTCTCTGGATGTTACCATCTTTCATTGCAATTATCTAAAAAGTTAGAAAGACAAGTGGTGAGATAAATAGCCACGTGTCTATTCATTTTAAAGCTACATTGCTGTGTCTGGACAGAATTTTCTCTTTTCTGAAATAAAGACTATTTCTGCGAACAAATCTGCCTTCTAAAAAGATAGTGAAGTTACCTCTTGACTCTACCCCCTTCACTCAAGATGCTGCAAAACCATAAACTTCCTGCACTTCATGCTTTCAGAAAGGAAAGCTGCTTTTAAGTAAGAAAGAACAGGGATCCCATCAGCAGACAGGAGAGTGCATTACTCTTCCTAAATACAAGTCATTAGCAAGATCAGATATTACAGTTCTCTTACCTCCTAAAAGGAAAAGGCTTTTAGCAACATACTGTGCACAGCGTGTTTTGCCCTCATTCAGGCAATTAGATAGATACGAGCACGCTGGTTCCACCACCTGTTTTGATGTCATGGACCTGATAAGGAAAATTTGAATCCCTAAAGCTTTTAAAAGCATAAATAGTGGACAGTTTGAAAAAAAAAATTACATATGCAAGACAAAGTCTGAAGGGTGTGGTTTCCAGGTTTATATCAGTGTAACTACATTATACACACAGTGTAACTACCTTCATTTTAGATCTGACAAGCAGAATTGGAAAATGAGGCGTGTGGATTGTAAACCCATGTGACATCTTTAGAAAATAGTTAATGCAGTATTGTTCTCTCTCCCTGGAAACTCAGAAATTTCCATGGGCAGGGGGTGGGGAAATAATCCATTCCACTCATTGCGAAGAATTTACACCCCATGAAAAGAAAAAATAAAGCAAACAAGAATCTTTTTGCGGTCAATTTATTCAGGAAACCTGTAATTAGGCTGGATCTTGAATTCTTCTGAGGGTTTTGCTACGGAGATTTAGGAGGACCATTGCATATACTTCAAATTATATTTTTATTTACAATTCTTTAATAAGAGAAGATAAATATTCCTGCTGCACTCCATTGGGTAAAACCTGCTAAGGCTTAATGAGACCTCTGCTTAGGGAAAAAACCAGAACTATTTCTTAATAAATATTTTTTAATTATAAACTTAATTAATACAAGTCCTTCTTGTCCTACAGTCTGTTTGGAACAGTATATTTCATAAAACAACACTGAAGCCAAATTAGAAGATAATAAAAATAAAATAATTCTCAGAGTATCTCATAAACCACAAACACCTACAAATGGGTCTGACATTCATAGAGAAAGTAAAAAAGATTATACTGATACAAAGGCCATAGCTGTGCATATTAAAAAAAAAAGCAAATATATAACAATTGAAAAAGTGGAAGTTAAGATGGACCTCATAGGGAGGGGAAGAAGGCAAAAAATTCCTGTATCCTGAGAGACACTAACAGGAAAACCGGAACTGTGTTGAGAACAGCAGTAATTCTTAAAGGTGTACAACTGAGGGACAAGGTCATGGCAGACACCATACAGGATAAATGTGGCCCACCAACAACATGATCAGAACAAGATTAATGTCTATCTGCAACTTTATAGCAAGCCAATATGAAGAACAGAAAGCAGCTGAAATACGATTATTTCTTGAGACAGAGTAACTGCTGCTGTAGTGTTTGCAAGCTGCAAATGACAGACAAGTCCTGATAGGAGGCTTAACTGCAGTCATCAATCCCTCTGGGCAAGAAGACCTGTGATGTTGTAGCTGCATAACTGTACGAGAACTAAGTGCAAGGCCAGTGTGAACCAATGAAAAACCAAAGATCCAAAAACCCAAACCTCCTTATCCTGCTTGATTTGCTTAATCTTTGACATTTGCATTTGCAAACTGTTATAGAAAGCATACCTTCATTTTTTTCTGTAAACTACAAGACATAACAAAGAAACCTAACAAAACAATTGAATACTACACATTTCTTAAAATTTTGCCAACATACAAAGGGTAAAGATGTTCTTGATATATTATGCACTAGCACTAACCACAAGGAAATACTGTTTTTTCCCTGGTATTTCCACGCACCTCAATATCCATAAACATACCTTTTCCTGTGACAGCACAGACAAATTCCTAGTAACATCCCAGCAGAGGCAAATACATTACTCAAACATTTCATTGTTTTGAGATTAAAAAAATGAGCAAAATTTTCCAATAAAACGAATGGGTTTGGATAAATATATTTTAATATTCTCATGAAAGCAGGCTACATTTAAGTATCAGCTTTATGAAAATCCAACCTGTTTATATGTTCTAAGATAGGAATCCCAAAATTATGGCACACCAAACTCACTGCCTAATTTTCAAAAGATCTTTGTTATGTCTCTTCTCACTAAACCACCACTTGGTGGAAAGATGCAGCGAAAGCCTTGTTTGTAGCAAGACATATCCATGCCACATTCTTCCTTCCTCAGAAAAAACGGGAAGAGCTTTCTTACCCAGTCAGCATGGGGTAAGTATTGCAGCTTGTGAGTTACTAGCACAATGGTCCGCTTGTCTTCACGTAGCATTTTCAGGATCCCTTCTTGCATGAGATGGTCACTTAGGTGAATATCCAGTGCAGAAAATGGATCATCCTGTCACGAGGAAAAGAATTCAGCTTTTGAAGCCAGCACTTACAGGATTTAAGGAAACTGACAGATTTTAATACCAGTAAAACTAATTAAATCAATATAGACAATCAAAAGAGGCCATCAGAAGATCCAAAATTGTTCTGAGGAATTACATAACAACAAACCTTGAACTGTCTTTTTGCAGTGAGTACTCAGACATAGGGTAACATCAGCTTTGTAAATGCTATGATTTCATGAGGCTTTCTGGGAACTGCTCCTCTCAACAGTGTGTTTCATAGCCTTCGTAACTGCAGTACATTGTTTCTGTCAGACTCAAGACAATGCAGCAACGTATGTCTATGTCATATATTGCATAACTGCTTCAGGGACAGTGACAAGGAGCAAATTTTATTTTACTTGTACATAATTGCCTTCTGATTTTTTTTTTTTATCCATTAATCAAAACTCCATTAACAAAGAATCACAAAAGGAGACATGTTGATCATTTTGATGACTCTGCTCAGATGCTTGATTTAGGACCCAGATTATCTTACTGAATCAATGAATTACATGCAATTAATTTAGGCATAAACTAATCTGTACCATCTTTTGGGGGACTTGTTTACCTAATCCTTTTTATATGGTATTACAAATCTATTATTTCTGCTTGCACTAGTGATACTGGCTGTAGGATTTACTTAGTATTATTATTTCATACTATTACATTATAGTAAAATGAGGATTGCTTAAAAATCAAATTTTGTTGGTTTTTTTTTTCTCCAGATGTTTGCTAATAAAATAGGGTTGAATTTGAATTAATTCTGCTTTCTGAGTGACATCAGCCCAATACTGGATCTGCTGATTTGCAGCATCTGGCCCAACTGCTCTCTGCTGTCTTGCTTTCTGGTCATTGCCTGGAAATGCCCTACACATGAAGCAAGCACATATTGATCAGCCTAATCACAGGGAAAGGTCTAAGTTACCTCCCAGACTTTTAGGGATGACCTCTAATGTGCACAGCTTTTCTAATCCCATGTGACTCATGTCTCACTCTCATAACAGCTGGGTTCAAAGCTCCTTAAAAACTGATCTTAAGAAGGAAGTCCTAAATTGGAAAGCCAGCAAGCTCACTACTTGTGAGTGTGTAGGATGTATTTGTTTTCCCACATACCAAGTTTTTAGAGCCTGCTCTCTCTCCTTTTTCCATAGCACTTCTGTTGAAGCTGGGACAGGATATAAAACAAACAGTTCAGGGTGGGAAGACAGCCGTGTTTATTGCAGTAAAGGAAACACCCCAGACACAGGGCAACATTAATTTTAGGCCTGAGGCAGCTTAGGAATTTCATGAATACAGCTGAGAATATTAGATTTCTAAGTACCAAAGATAAACACAAGGATCAAAAAACATTTTCAATAGACTGAGAGGCAAAGCATCAGCATTTCAATTTGTGTCCTATTACCTATCTGTCTGTCTGCAGCATTTACAAATGCTTCTTACCTGCAGGCTAGCTAACAATGACTATAAAATAAACAGTGCACATTTAGCTTAGCTCAGTGAAGCACAACGTTCCATGTGTGTTATCCATGAAAAGCTCTAAATACTTGTATCTCGCGCTTCTGTTTGGATCATAAACATAACGGCACCTACTCACCAGGAACACAACATTTGTCTGCTGGTAAAGTGCTCTTGCCACACTGATACGTTGGCGCTGCCCTCCAGACAGATTAATACCCTGGAGACAAGCAGGAGAAAAACAATCAGACAGTTATAAAAACATCAACTGAATATTCATGTTCTGATTGGATTATCCACAGAAGCCTTTCTGGACAAAGAAACCCAGAGAAATTTTTCAGAAGTGTGGGCCTGTAATTCAGCTGGGAACACAGTACACAAATTGTTAGAAAAGCCAGAGCACTCTGTCTGGAGCTGTACTCCATACATACTGGAGGGATGGGAAATGTTTAATGGTTTGTGGTGACATAATGATGTAGGTGGCATAGATATTCTGCAGGCAGTCTAAACTAGACTCCTACTCAAAAGTTAGCCTTATGAGTCTGTGTCCCGTTTTTTATTTACTTTCATAATTGTATGCTGTCATACTATATCAGCTCCATCATATACTGTAATCAGTAATTGCTAGCTGGGAGGTCAGACCATGCTGAGGTAAACATTACCTGGTTGCTATTGTGCTTGTTTTCAGCCCTTAGTCCTCTGCTACCTCCCCGCTCTAAGTTATTTATCCTTCCTGTGATCCACCTGCAGTTTCACAAACACCTTAAGCTCTCATAAGCCAGTACTGCTGCCAAAAGACGCTACCTCACCTTCTCCCTCCCCTCCACTTCACTCCTTCTGTCAAAAAACCATTTGTTTGGCTACACAATGAATAGGGTTAGGAACTAATCCATTTAAAATTAACATGGTAGCCAGTGTGGAGATTAGACATGGAAATGTATCCTTAAATGTATCCTCGCATGGGATGGTTTGTTGGGTTTTTGGGGGGTTGGGGTTTTTTTGTTTCTTTTTTTTGGTGACAGTGCCAATATATGCCAGAGTAAATTGTTTACGAATTTGTGACTTCTATTTCCTTTCTTGTCACTCCCTAATCTTCCCTGATGTGATAAAGCTTAGTTTGCCTTTGATTAAACACCTGCCCTTCTTTAAATGAAGGGGCTCTAAAAGTCTACAAATTATTGATTTTTATGTTACTCCTAAAGAAACCAAAACATGCAGTGAAGTCAGGATATTTGAGACAGCAGCTGCAGAATTAGTCAAACATTCTGATAGCAGCACATTTAAATCATTGCATCTCACATAAACGACCATGTTTCCATGTTTACTGAGCAACGCACTTTCAGACTAATGACCCAAATGTACACTTAACTAAAAGATGACCTTTGTTGCCAAATAACCACTAAGATTTTAAGAACAAAACAAAATAATAAAACCCCCTCTCTATATTTAAAACAAAAATAGAAGTCTGTAGCTGTTTACCGACCCTCTCTCCAATCTGGGTTTGGTCTCCGTGAGGGAGAATGTCAATATCAGGCTGGAGGGAACAAGCATCAATTACTGCTTTGTACCTGCGGAAATAAAAAAGGTAACGCAAAATCCACACAGATACTGCTAAAGAAGCACATTTCCTACTTGCAGAGGAACAAAAATTAACCAGCTGGAAAAATCACACAGTGGAAAACATTTTTGTTAGCCACTAATTGTTCTAATGGGATCTCTTTCAATCACAGGCAAGTAAATATTTCAGCTAAAAAAAAGCATCTTAGGTCACCTTCCCAATTAAAAACATTTAATAATTAAAACCAGGCGAAACAAGCACAACTTCTTCCATGGTATATTGTTATTGTTCACAGTTTAACTTTTTTCATGCCCAGGGCCTTTGTTTCTTATTTCAATATCCAAGGATGACAGAAGAAAACATAGCCAACCACTTCTTTTAAGGGCAGGGGTGATAGAATAGCAGCAATTAACTTTAAATATTTTAGAATGTTTGGGTGGGCCTTTATACTGAATAAAAAGGCAGCCCATTAATCGTTCACAATGTACCAAATACTGAAATTGTAATAAACATTCTCACTCCCAAACAGCTAATGTCCTTCTAAGACAGTTAAACTAGTCAATTAGGTGTAAGAAGAGAATACTGCATGCTAAACAAACATGGTCCTTGGAAATGAAAACACTTCTACACTTAAGTTGAAGTGTGACTAAACACTGTCCTTCATGTCCCTCAGGAAAAACATAGTCAAAGGGGGACTGCGCAGAACTCAAGGTCTTTTGTCATGTCCAGGCAGGGCAGTATGTTTGTTACTAGAGGAAGATGGGGACGCATACGTGAACTGAGGCATATGCAACTCCATTATTTAGCAAAAAGGGGAGTAAAGCATGTAACAGTGCAGAAACCTGTTACCTCTGTTTGTTAAAAGGGCTTTCAAATGTGATATTCTCTTCCACTGTGGCATTCAGCAACCAAGGCTTCTGTGATGCATATGCTACTGAGCCTCTTTTCCTGTGGGGAAAAAAAAAAAGCTCCCAGTTTACCAGTGCAGTAGGTGTTTTTGGAAACCATTTTCTTGTAAAGAAGGGACAACTTACCAGGTATGGTCAACAGGCTCTCACCATGCATATTTTATTTTGTAGGGATTATTATTATTACTATTTAAAAATAAAAGTATCTGCTTACTAGTGAAGTAGTAGTGCTTTTTTGGCTGTTGTGCACTAAGGGCCTCAGTAAGGCACAGCTGGGAGAAAGGCAACATTTTTTATTTTTTTTTTATTAGAGCAACTGATACTGTTGGAAAACTCCTTGGCATATCACTGTTCCTCCAGAAAAGGGCCAAAAGAGATATCATACACCTAAAAGTGTATCTGTTTTCTTTCCAGCTATATCAGCTAATCCAATGAAAAAATAGGACCTCTCACCCAAATGTAGCCTTTGTCTGCTAGACAGCCATTACAGCAGCCTCTTTCTAGTTGGACCTGAATGCAATTCAAACCATGAGCTGCCAAATTACACCAGGCACTTTATCTTTTTTTATCAGGAGTTAAGGTCGCTTGCCCTGCTCATTTTTTCAGGATTTCACCAAGGTTGCTTAGAAGTCATTAAAGGATCCAATTTTCTTTGATGACCTGAAAGAACACACAGTTACATTACCCTGCTAACATGCTTCCAAGTTCAAATGTCTGATGGATCATTAGAATTTAATTATGTTTTATGAATTCTCTTTATTGGAAAATGACACAGAAAAAAACCACCCAGAAAAAATTCCCCAGGCAGTCCAGCCCACAGTCCCAAAATCTAATTCAAAGAGCATTCAGTTCAATTAATATGAAATTTTCATCCCACTGATTGAGAAAAAATTGCTCTGAACATTCCAAGATGAAAATGTATTCCCTTCCTTTTCATTGCTTGAAACTATGCTTTTGCTACTCTTAATTCTCCACATGATTGAAAAGTTACTTCTAATTTGTTTTTGAAAAATAGTAGCAAAATTTTGAGGAAAATGTTTTTACAACTTTTGTAAGAAGTGTTCTTTTGTTCAGTGAAGATACAGGCACTGCCAGTAAGATGCACTCCATGCTCAGTACCAGCACAATGCCTGGGAACACCATTCACACTTGGCTTACTTACATTCTGCTTTGAGCCCATTGGTGAGAATTAATTACTGCAAGGAATTTGGGAACAAGCAATAAGCTTGCCAAAATTCATCACAGACTTAGAATTTAGTAAACCCCTCCAAATTAACCTTAATTACCAATTGTCACTAGGATGACTTCTCAGGGCAGATCACATTTTGACATAAGCAAAAAGCTTGCAAATGCTTGATCATATGAGAAATCTATTGTGTGTCTACAGTGCTTCTTACAGTAAAGACGCAATCAAACAAAACTTTTTCTGGAACTGTGAGAAACGTGGTCAAAAATCCAGAGAACAAAATATTCTGAGGCCGAGTGTGCAACACTTTCTCTGAAAGCCTGCCTTGAACCTACCTAAGGTTTCACACTTAAAAGACTGAAAGCAAACAAATAGCTTAGCAGACAAAGACTTATGAAGAATTTATTCTGCAGGTGGAAGTAATTGCCTCCTACCCCCAGACTGCATAAATAAACATGCATTTTCATCAAAGGAGTGTAATTTTTTTTCCTCTGATAACACAACATAGACTAATCATAGCCCCTTAATTATCGCAAAGAGGCAAACAGCAAAATTTGACCTTTCAATAAATAGGTAAAACCTTCCCTGAGCTCCCTGGAGACTATGCACTTTGGCTAATATAGGATCAAGCTTGTTCATTAATTTAGAATGATAAACAACATTGTCAAGATTGTTTGTTTAAAGTTATTAATCTAACTCTAAGTTCACATTTCATTTTAAGTCCAGTAAGCTCAGTACATGTTCAAGATCACTGAAAATAAGACTAGTTAAGGGACATTGATATATGAATCTCAGTGTCTTCAACCTACCAAGTCTGAAATGTTGCCAATTTTTAAAAGAAAATAGATGCACTTAAAATGCAATGGAGTTATGATTACAATGGTAGGGAAATAATACATTGCAAAGCCTTTCCTGTGTATTTTGGATTGCTGACTACAGTTGTATCTTGATTATTTTGCACAATTTATGAATTTCTAATATCAGTCAACAACTCAAAATCAAACAGTCTCCAGATACGAGAGAAATGTATACTGTCCTGTCCTATATTATTACTGCATGAACAAAAAAAATGTTTCCATTATTTTCAGCCTGATGGTAGGTAATAGAACATTCTGATATTACCAGTCCTGAGTATTCAGGAGCGTACTTTTTTGCCGTTATTAAGAACAAGGGTCATTTGCTTGTTTTTACTTCTAAATCTTGCAGTAGCTGCATACAGAGACAACCTATCTGCCTTCTAAGGAGGAACAACTCATTAAGTGCAGACACTTCTGAAGAATGTTCACAGAGTCACAGAATGGCTGAGGTTGGAAGGGACCTCTGGAGGTTCCCATTAGCTTTTAAAGTGTCATACCTGAATTCCATGTCAACAGGAGATTCTTTCTCTGGGCTGCAGAAAACAAACACAAGGTGGTTTGTGGTTTTGTGGGTTTTTTTTTACAATTTAATGATTGTAGACAACACAAGTAATACCTTAAAGTACTATCACTATGCTAACATTAAAAATACTTTTATTTCTGTTTTGTAGTCATTTTGTAACTCTTAAGTACGTTAAAATTCTGTACATGATATTGACCTAAAAAAGGTATGGTTAAAGCTTCAGTTTTGAGAAGCACTAAACAATCTTGTAGAAAGTATTCAACACCTATGAGGAAATGCTCAAGATCTCACAAGACTTTGGCTGAAAACACTCTGTTCTGAGAACACCAAAAATGTTCTATAGGATGCGAGTGCAACAACCACCAGTCATACTCCTACAGCACTTAACCGACCCAACTAGGATTCCCAGAACCTACGATAACGTAGGTAATTGTTTCATACAGTCTTATATTCTTTCCTACTTTTTAATATGCTCGCCATACTGCTGGGCATGTTACCTCACTATTTGCTGTCCATCCCCATAACAGTTTCAAACATGTGAATGTCTAATTCTGATCATATTTCTCTTGTATCTTAATGGGTTCAAATGGTTTCACTTTAACTTGGCCCACAAATTGCAGTCTCTCTTATACACAAAGAACTGTGAGGTTTCTGAGTATCCTTTAGCATGAGGCTTAGTCTTTAGATACACGAAACTCCCTCTTATACTACACAGATGGGAGCAGAAGTTTTGCAGGACTCAGCCCGACAAACAGGTAACAAGCCTGAGAAATAAGATAAATGGGAGAGAAGAGACTGATAAATGTAAAGGAAAGGCAGTAGAATAGTTGGTGTGTCACAGAACCAAGAAAATATTCTGGTCAGTAGAAGACATACAGTTTAGCCTAAGTCAAGAAAAGGGACAACATATGACATTTTTCCTCTGCCAATTTCAGTGACAAAGTTCTCACTGACTTCAGCAGGGATAAGATTGTCACAATTGTCACTTTTACAAGGTTTACAATTCTGGAGGTTTGTGTGCTATGCCAAAAAGACAAGCATGCCAGAAAGCTTTGCTCTCAGTTGATTTGGTAGATATTCCCAAAATCCAAGCTGAGCTATGTTAATCAGGTAATAATAATTTCCACGCATGGATCCCTTGCCAAGAGATGGACTAATCTGCTACTCACCACACTTCTCAGTTTGTGTGTGCCTGAAGAATGCTAGGTGAGAACATAAACTTATGACAGGATGTAAAAAATGAAGATAAGGGTAATGGGAAGAATTTGCTTTAATAAATTAAACCTTTAAAGCAATACTTGATACTATTTTTTAAAGTGTAGCACTAGGGAAAATTCTGGTTGAGACTTTGAGAGAAGAATTTTTGCAGACATACAGGAAAGTTAGGATACGATTTTCAAAATCGCCAAACAGCAATGTTTTCATAAAGGAAATCCAACTCTTATTTCCATAAGTCACATAGGATACAATTTTTGAAGCCACCTAAGCTAGTTAAGACAGTGAAAGTTTCACCGATTTTTTGAATTCTGACTCTGAAAATGTTAAGCACAGATTTTAGAAACCTTTAGTTCCTTCTATTGATTTAGTAGGAAGACCAATACAGTACCATACCTGACATCTTCCCCCGTCTCACTGTCAGAAGTACAGCTGCATCACAAATAGAAAGCAAAGACTGTTTACTTAAGTAAGCACAGGCAATCTGCCCCAGAAAGAAAAACTATTAAATTCCACTTAGTGCACAGACTGCAAACAGTATTTATCACAGAGCTGCAGCGCAGCATCTGTTCCTTCTACACAAACTGACTTGATTTTAGCAGTCAAAAAAAATAAAATTGGTGACTTTTTTTTTTTGCTTACAAACATTTAATTTGACTCAACAAATAAAATCACCTCCACTTTGTGCTGCAGGTGCTAACAGAACTGAGAAGGCCTAATGTGACAAGACCTAATGTGACAAGAATGCAGTTCCATTAAAAATGGACATTTTCAGGGAAAACAAACTGATAATTTGTGATACTGTATTTTTCCATGGCAGTAACTGCACCTTCGCAGCATATAAAGGGTTAGTCTGAACCCCAAATCCCACCTTCAGTTGACTTGCAACATGCTGCATTGTGTATTAGCCCAATCCTTGGGGGGATGTGCCTGTATAAGTAAATGTGGGCAGGTCTGAGGGACAGACAGGTTTTGTTTTTGCTATTTTTGAACGCATATCAAGATGTTCACAGAGTTGTTTTGACGGGATGACTGGCCATACTTATTACCGATGCTAAAGTCAGTTCCATGGAAAAGAATGAAAAATCTGTGTGTCAAGTGGTATAAACAAAATCAAGGACGAACAAAGTTTTTCATGCTTTAAAGAGAACAGTCTCATTAACTTTATGCTAACACCATTTGCTTATAAATATCCAGGAAAGAAAACAATACCTGCAGTTTAAAAGGTTGGTTTGAGACACTTCCAAAGAGTTAATGCATTGTGAGCAGAGACCATATCTAAATTCAATTCACTGTAGAATTTGAGAGCGCCAGCCAGCCACTATTATCTTTATGCCAAAGCTCAGTGCACTGAACAAAGCTTTTCCACAGTTACCTTGCACTCCACTGGTCTTAGTGACACCTTCTCTAAACACTCATGAACCTGTTGCATATCATTAAGTAGAAACACATTCTTTACAAAAAATATCAAGGGGCTGAAATAGGGAATATTTTTTTCAGCCCTTCCATGCACAACACGAGGACGCTGAACAACAAATACCAGTTCCTGCTTCGCGGACCACCCTGAAGGCAGCCAGGCAGCCATTCTACGAGGGAACACCTTGGTAACTTGTGGCATGTAGTGTTCGTGTGCGACAGTGACTCCCTCTCCACGGTGCTCTTCTGCTACACCAGCCTACAAGATGGGCAGAAAGCTGTGCAGCTCATGTAATCCATCAATGGAGCTGAAGCAGCAAAGATCAGCCAGGGTCCCTCATGGCTAGCACAATTTACCTGCGCTTACTGCAGGCATGCAACTTTGCTCCCATTTCTGCTCAGAAACCAGGGCAAAGCACCATGCTCCCAGGGCACAAACGATTCTCAGAGAGTAACATGAGATGCAGCAGTACACAGCAATGTCCCCACTTCCTCTGCTAACTGTGTTCTTTTGCTATACAGCCACAGGTACCACAATTTTCATATGCAAGTATTGTCAGATCAATTCCCTGACCTGTGTTTCTATTCTGTAGCTGTAAAAAATTAATTCTCCATTTGCAGTTTTAGCTCAGCTGTTTCAAGCCACTTTTTCCCACTTTGATTTTGTCTTATCCCTCCTTTCCCTGGATATTCCTGGCAATTAAGGATGCATTCATCTTCTACCAGCGTTGAAATGTTAAAGTAATGTATGTTTGATAATGAGGTCTAATTTTTCAAGGCATATGGAAGTCTAAAGATGCAAATATGTGCCTACTGAGATTTTCAAGTCTTCAGATCTCTATTTCCAATTTAAATAAAGTACCTGGATGTTTCCAAAAACTCCAGTAAACACGTTTATAAAAATCAATGTACTTTTTAGGCGTCAAAATAACTTTAAAAATATTGTCATTTGATGAAAATGGCCAACTCCACACTGAGTAAAAGAAAATCTACTGTTAAGAGTCTTAACAAATCTAGCACTCCCTTCACATTATAAGGACTCTACATTCACATGAGAGTATAAATGTCTTGTTTAGAAACAAATGACAATCTTGTTTGAATAAACTATTTGTCATTTCAGTCAATTTTCTGATATTATTTACTCCAAAAAGACTTACACTATAAGCTGCTCCCTGGACTTGAACTGGGACTACTCAAAGTGAGATACTGCCCAGAAGAAATTAGCATGGCATATACTGTAATTATTTACTCAATAACCAGTCAAATCAATACTATTTACCATCTGTTCAGAATGTAAATAATTATTTCTCTATTTTTGTTAATCTCTAACCATTTTATAAAATATTTACACTAAGATGCTCTCAGCCTGCTTTGGACAAGGGGCAGTAATCTGAGATGGATCTTCCAGGCACACACTGTATTACAAACATCAAAAAATCACAAATGAGCCAGTGCTCACTTCTGATTAGCTGATTCCTAGCCCAGGAATAAATTACATTTCTTTTTAAGGCTTTGAAACAAATAATTTCTATAGGAAGCAATAAAGATGATATGCAGCTAATCCTGTTTTTATCAATAGACTATGGAGGCACAGAGGGAAATGACTTGTGCAAGGTTATACATTAGTCCAAGGGAAGGGCCAGGAATAGAATCCAGATTTCTTGAGCACCGAGTGACATGTCAGCAGGATGTATCCTTCATCTTCATAGCTATGACCTTGGAGGAAGGGAAGGGGAAGGAAATTTGGAATGAAATAATTGACTATTCTGTAACATGAATGACTGAAGCCAAGCATTCATCTCATCCCAAAGAAAGAGCTGTAACAAGGATCTTAATGATTTTGGTGACATTTTATTGCCTGAGCTAAGGCTACAAGCTCTCATGATTACTTCGTAAGACTACTCTCCTTGAACCTGGGATAATGTTGCATGTACCTGGTCAAGCATTACTACTTTCTTATCAAATTAAGGAAGCTTTCATCTGATAGCTTTACAATACAGGTATGCAGCCTACACTGACTGCATCCATCACTCTGAATAGACAAGTGCACATGATACCAGCTCTGAAAGATGAGACAGAACATAATCTGTCCCAGCGCAGCCAGCACTTACAGTGCTAAGATTGTTTCAGCCACAAGCCCCTTTATACATATCTGACAGATAGCAAAACAAATGTGATAACAAGTGAATTTTACCTTGTGATACTCTGGCACATATAGAAGACACGAAAACCAGTTCTGACCTTTACACTGTTGTGAAGAACATACTTCTAAACAAGTGCTATTTAAAAACACAGTCTCATCAGAACCGTCATGTCATCTGTTTTAGTTTAGCATCAGACATTCAAATTACACTTCTTAATCATGTTATGTCATCTGTAAAAAATTACGGCCTTGCTGAAATGAAATTAGTTCACCTAATAAGGCTGCAGGGATTCTGTATTGTTCCTCACCATATTTTCCTAAGCAGAAAATCGGAGTATGTTTTAATGGATAGATCACCACATTCTGGAACTTTGGCATCTGTTCTTGTCTCCCTCACTAGCTGAGAGGGTCACCTTCTTATGTTTCATTTTCCCCACCTGTAAAATAGGGAATCGCCCTTCTTTGTACTATTACTATTAAAGCATGTGCAACTCTGAGTAGTGCGACTGCCTTACGCATGAAGGCTGGATATAAATAATCTCGCTACAAACACTCAAGGAATTTGTGAGATTTGTTTCACAAAATCAGTGCAGAATCCACCGAGTAACAATGACCCTCTGTCCATTGGAGTGCGTGGATTTTACTTACAGTTGCACTGTTGTTCCTTCATTCCCAATCAGTTGGAAAAATAATTAATTGTTTCTCTAGGTTCTTCTGCAATTTGACAAGCTTTACCTGCAAATAATTGTATCCCAATAGGCAATGTGTAGTCTGTATGGCTAGGAAGTCTAGTACTGTGAAATAAACAGGCCAAAAATGTTCACACGCATTGATCAGCCAGTGTACTAGAAACGGCAGTAATTTACCAGAAATCACATACAGAGTTACAATATATTATACCATCTGTCATTTAGTTTGAGGGTCAAGAGACCAAGTCTGAACAGTACAGCTGTTGGAGTTCGATAGCATTCTTTTACTCCCTTCATGGCCAGTACAAAAGTTAGACACAAGTATAGCCTGTATCTGGCTGTCAGAGCGCAGCTGCTGTGTCCTCTTGGAAAAGGGGGGAAGGACATGACTATCTCCCTCTTGTCAAATCAGGCAGGATGCACTGGGGGAGTACCCTGAGGTCACTGCCACTTATAAAAATCTCTTCAATTTCTCAGGCACTAGAGCAGTGCTGGGATGGAGCTCATATCTAAAAGCACAGCCAAGGACCGATGCTGGTGAGCTGGTACCTCTTTATAGTTCCATTCAAAGACACAAGCTCATGCCTGAAAGTGCAAATGCCATTCTGTAGCAGCACAACACTTGAGCTAATTAATTCTGATCCCAAATTAGTTACCATTTCACTCAGGTTATGTTGCTAGAGTACAGAATGCCCAAGTATGGTTATCTATTCCTATTAACAGAATAGATAGTTTGTTTGACCCTGGCTGGGGGTTCGTTCTGATGTGCTCCCCTAACATTAGGGTAAGGTTTTTATCTTGAATGTACACCTACAAACCCCCTGATTCCACAAAAAGGTTCCCAGGATAGATTTTGGCTTTTTTCTGCATTACTACTCAACTCAAGCTTGAATTTTTAAGTAACACTACCTGCTCCAAAATATGTTCCCAGAGATCTTCTGCATCTCACCAAGTATGGCTAGCAAGAGGGATGACTTACCGCAGCCAACCTGTCCTACAATCATTGTTAGCTGACCTGTGAGAAAAGAAGGCATATATAAACTTCTGATCTACCAAATGCTCACAGAAAAACATTTTATTCTGATATGTCTAATATAATTTTGTACCTTGAGGGATTCGGATATCAATGTTGGACAATGCTGGAGGACCTTCAGGTGTCCAAGTGAAAAATCCATTTGTGATCTATGCCAAGATGGAGAGAAACAAGAAACAGAAAATCAGCTTTAGAGCTGACTTTTTTTTTTCAACATCAGGGACACTTCTATTTCCATTACACTGAGCATAGGAAGAGAGTTAGCCTTTCCTCAATGCAGGAAACTGATCTTCAAGAGAGTGATTTTTGTAAAGGCCTGTATTCTGATGTGCAAGAATCTCTGAACACAAACAAGAACAGCAGTTAGAAAATTATGGAAAATTCCTGAGGAAAAAAAATTTGCTGTTTAGGGTTTCTTTTGTTTTGTTATCTGTAAGGTGTGCACATGAAATAAGTGAAGTGATTATGACACCATTAAATCATATACAGGGTCACAGTTTGCTCTCTGCAGAGCACTGAATGTCACTAGACACACTGCAGCATATAGAGCAATTACAGAGTCCAAATTGCAAGAAGATTTGCAGAACTTTCCACAGAAATTTGATATTGCTGCCTATTACAGTATTTTCCTTCGTAGTTCTGATATGATTCTCAAATAACCTAGGTTTTGCTAGATACAGCAATCTTTTCACTGAAAAAGACTAAAAACAAGACACAAAGCATGTTCAGGACTTTAAATGGAAGAGATTTCCATGGATACTGTGGAAAAATAGGAAACAGGAGACAATTTTAAAAGGCCTGTATTTATACAAGACCCTCTTCTCCCCCTTTTTCAGAGCCACTGAAGCCTTCAAAGCCTTTCAGCAATGCAAGGTACAACGTTTTTTGATCTGAGTGGAATGCGATACTTTTATCCTACCCTGGAGAAAAAAAAGTGATACTCTTATCTTGGGAAAAAAAAAAAAGAAAAAATGAGCAAAAGAAAGTGCAGTGTTCCTCCTTCTAGATTACCGAAGGCAGCCAAAAGATCCTCTCTCAAAAAAAATGTCCCTTCATGGGCAATGAGCTGCAGATAGACAGAAACTGCAGAAGCACCCTGACCCACGTGCCGCCGGTGACAACGATGTCAGCAGATGGAGCCAAAGATTATAGCTGGTACTGGCTTTCTATTCTGAGACTTTATAAATACTATCCTTACAGAGGTTACCGCTCTGGCCTCTCCTTTGTGACAAACTCCCTTGTTGTCACTCCGGCTGTCTCTTGATTCAACACCACCTCCCCAAAACCCTTTCTCAAATATTCCTCTTATTTTCTTGGAAGTCTATTCAAGAAAGATCCTGCACCAAAGCAGCATGTCAGATGACAGCCTCTAAAATAAACCACACCCAAACTGAAAGCACTACTAGTTGTCCTATTTAATCCCATGCAACCAAATTATTCATTCTCTTATGCAGGAAATGCAAGTGTAATAGCAGACTTTCTAAATAAACTGCATCACCACTACAAAAACCATCAGGATTTTTATTACTTCTGGCCATTTCTAGAGCAAATCAAGAGCATCAGTCTTCAAAGTGGCATGGGTAATTTTCATTTTTTCTTCCAAAAAGTTAGGTCTTTGGAGGTTAGTTTTTAACTTCATCTTGAAAGGCTACTAGGAATTCCAAAAGAGGAAGGGAAGACCCATAACAAGATTATTTTAGGAATGTCTAAAACAAATTCTTATCAATTTTCTTCATACCATTTTTCTGTACAGGCATTGGAAATGGAAGAAAGTCTGGCATACATAAAAGGTCAGACCAGATGATCTTTTGAGGTTCCTTCCAATCTGGGCTGTTCTATGTTCTAAGTAGGAAATTTTTGTCAAAAGAACAGGGCTAATGACTTAAACAGTTCAAACAGAAAATTGCAGAGTGAAATCTAGAGGAATATACACAGCTAATCATAACATAAACGTCAGAAAAGAAAGGCGGAGGTTAATCTCTGACATGAGCACAAATGTCTGACAGTTCATATCAAATGATGGTTCTTGAATTTGAAACTGCCATCAGAATACAAAAAGTGACTATTAGTGAACTATAGTAAGTGTTATTAGAGTGACCTTCATATCACCTTTACACAAAAATCATCTGCTTCTGTGATGTTAATGGGTCTTCTCATGTGAGAGCTGTAATTGTTCCATTCTTCCCTGGCAGGCCTCTTGCGGTTAACAACTTTGAGTGGCTGTGCAAAATCAGAAAGGCAGAAATAAGCAGTAATTGGTGGCAGTACCATCAAAATGTCCTAAACACAAACAACCATGTTATGACCTATACAGGAGAGGGTATTAAAAAGAGCTTTTCCAATTGCAACAAATAATCAGTAAGAAATGGAAAAGTAAACAATTTATTCTGGTTACAAACTACTCCAGCCACTTCACCTGCAACTAAACAGCATTACTCACCACCGCTTGGTATTTGCTGTGATTATCTGCACTTCTTAGCTCTGAAGATTTATCATGCTCTTCTCCAATTTCTTCACTTGACAGGAATTCACTAAGTTTCTGCACACTGAAAGGGAAAAAACAGAATCACACGTCAACCCGGAATGCAAAACTTTTGTTCACTGCAATGTTTATTAGATAGCATCCCTTTTAGTACTTCAACCACTGTCTGCTGTATGGTTTGTTTGTCTTCATTTTGTTACAGTCATATGAATATGTGCAATGAGAAGTGACTACAAGGAAGCTGACAAAACCCGCCCTGTTGTCTATTAACAGCGATGATATTTTAATGGCTTGTGCAGAAGCTTCTCAAGTCTTGTATTTTCTGATACCACCAGAGAGATTATATAAAAGATTTTTTCAGGCATTTTGTGGGATGCAGACCAGCTAAAACAGCAGCTCGTTTTAAAGCCACATGCTGACGTAGACTTAATGTAATTTATGTTACTGAAGTGTTGCAGTCAGTTCTACTAAACGGTCTTATGAACACTAGGAGTCTGATGAAATCCATACACCGTGAGCTAAATTCAACCAGCTATGATGAAATACGAAGCATATGAGGTGTGATAAAGGAATATACCTTAATGGAACAGTGTTCAACAGATAATATAAAAGGAATCCCGACAACCAGCAACAAAGGAGAAGGCATAAAATCTTCACAAGCTGCTTAAGATTTAATTAGCTAAGAGATAATGTGCCTTTATTATGACACTTAACAGATCATGACATCAATTTTATCTCTCTACCTGACTTTATAAAATGTATGCCTAATCTACTTACAGGGACAGCAAATGAAATTTGTAAAGGAAGTGGATTGAATCATGAACTCAACATCAATGGGGCTCAATTAGCTGGAAGTTAACTATCAGACTCCAAAATGCTAAAGTGCCAGAAGGCCTTAAGTTCCTAAAAATAGATTTATGGACAAGGACTAAAAAAAATTATTTCAGTATTTAGCCTTAGGCTGACTGGGGAGAAACAGGCAAATGATGCCACTGTAGCATAGTGATACATGGCTATCTGTTACTATGCAAATCTCAAAAAATAAACCCCCTACCATTTATTTTGCATTCCACCGTCAGGGATTTCATTTTCAGAAGGAGACAGTTTCCTCTAAGAACCTCATGAGATACCCCACTGGTGCCAGAACAGTGCTTGGACCAAGGCATTACAGCACTAAGGCAGATGCCCTGTACAGTTAGCACTTGTCCTGCAAGTAGAGATTGAAGCTGGGGACTCCCTAGGAGAGAACTGGTTCTACAGTTTTTCTGTCAACCTCTCCGCTTGCTAATGGCAGCTGAGGACTAAAAGATATACAGTGGGGTGAATTTAGCTAGAGCAGGTACTACAATCTAAGCAATTAAAAAGGGGGAGAATAACTATTTGGGATGGGACAAGAGGAATAATAACTAATTCAGGATCAATGTTGGACCAAAATTCCTCAAGGGGAAGGTCAATTATCTCAAAGGAAAATTCCTCAAGGGGAAGGTCAATTATCTCAAAGGAAGAAATCAGAAGTCCCATTGCTAGAGATTTTTATATCTATTTGCACAAAGCTCTGGAAAACAGGGCTAGGAATGATCTTACCTTTTGTTCAGTGAACCAGGTGTTTAAAAGAACATGTCCTGGTTTCAGCTGGGATAGAGTTAACTGTCTTCCTAGTAGCTGGTACAGTGCTATGTTTTGAGTTCAGCATGCAAAGAATGTTGATAACACTGATGTTTTCAGTTGTTGCTCAGTATTGTTTAGACTAAAGTCAAGGATTTTTCAGCTTCTCATGGCCAGCCAGGGCACAAGAAGTTGGCACAGGACACAACCAAGGCACCTGACCCAACCTAGCCAATGGTGTATTCCATACCATGGGACGTCCCATCTAGTTTAGGAACTGGGAAGTGGGGGGGCAGGGAATCGCCGCTCGGGGACTGGCGGGGTGTCGGTCGGCGGGTGGTGAGGTATTGCCCTGTGCATCATTTGTACATTCCAATCCTTTTATTACTACTGTTGTCATTTTATTAGTGTTATCATTATCATTATTAGTTTCTTCTCTTCTGTTCTATTAAACCGTTCTTATCTCAACCCAGGAGTTTTACTTTTTTTTCCCCATTTCCTCCCCCATCCCACTGGATGGGGGGGAGTGAGTGAGCGGCTGCGTGGTGCTTAGTTGCTGGCCGGGGTTAAACCACGACAAACATTTTAAATGTCTTTAAATGGACCAAATGATGGTTTAGATGCTGCTTATATGGTGTTGGTATGCAGCTGCACCTACATTCTCTATAGGAAAATTACATTGACATTTTAATGATTGCTCTGAAGGTATAAAAAGCAGATAGAGAAGTCCCCTGTGTATCTGCTCCAGGGTCTAGAGGGGGAGGAAAAGAAGACAGCAAACTTATTCTTGGACCATGCATACCCAAACAAGACCATTCAATAGTTTGATTTTGCTCTCTGCTCTCTGGTTGCATATCAGTGGCTGTACTTTAAGTGTCCTCTGCAAGACCTCTGCCCAATGCTCTGCTTAATTCTGGAATTGCCACTCCTGTGGCAATTAGTAAGGAAACAGTACAGCTGTGAGAAAATCTTTTGTTAGAGGTAGCAACTCATATTTCAGGATGTCACACCATTCTACAGTCTTAAAGAATAAAAACCCCTATGTTCTCTGAAGAGCTCTCACTGACATTGTATTCCAATATCTCCACAGGGGACCTTATTTTTAAGCCACAGAATAGATGTATTGATCAAAACATGGTTATTTGCACAGCTAACTGAAAAAACTGTTTCACATTAAACCCAGTAAGATACATAATGCCACTCTAGCTACATGACCTTTGCTGATGGAAAATTGTACACTACCTTTTGTCCTTGAAGACTTCGCATGTTAAGAAATACCTCAACTGACTGCTCAGTTTTAGTTTTCAATGGCACAAACACTCTACATATTAAAAAAAAACCCCAAACTTTTCAAAGATATAACATAACAGAATTTCTTACCTTCCTAAAGACTTTCAACAGTTCTCCCTCTCGGAAGCAAACACCCTAGCCCCTTAACTTGGAAAGTTTGCAGGGGCCCTATGTGGAACAGAAGCTTTAAATCTGTTTTACCACTGAAATCAGTTGTTCTGATGGTGTCAATGGCAAACCATGATGATGCTTTGCAGTTAGGCACATGTGTAATGATTAAAGATACTGACAAGTTTATTTGTGGAGATTATTGTCCTTAATAGCATCTGGTATCAGAGACTGTAGCCAATATTAACAGAGCAGGGGTTGTGAAGTGCCTGAGATGAAAAGCCAGTAACACCCTCTTAGTATCCTTTATGTGCTGGTTTCACTGCGGGATCATCTTCTGCTTCACTTAGCTCCTTTCTGTCACTACAGGAGAAGCTGTCTTGTACACTTGCTAAAACCAATTAGAGTATCTCAGCCTAAAGAAAGCTGAAGTACAACTTGATAAATTAGGTTACCTCTACCCGATCTTACTGATCAGCTACTTATTAGAAGGAAGGTGTAACAGCAGGACACAGTTACAGCAAGTAAACATTAGTTGTGCTCAACTGGCAGAAACACAGCTTTCTAATAACTGCCTGCTTTTTTACATTTACCAAACTAAGGAAGCATGTGTTTGCATGTGTTGAAAATACCTGGTACATGCTCCCAAAATATTGCACTGAAGGATGGGGTACTCAGAAGACACACCTAGAGTAGCACAAGCAGCACTGCGGAGCAACGCACTCTGGAACACTACCTGGGTTACTGTGATACAGCCAGTCAGGGAGACAAGGATCATGTCAACTTTGTTAGAGTTTGAACTGGGGGATTCCTGTCTGCAGCATAAATGGCAGGGCATTAGCCTGCTAACAAGAAGATAACTACAGAATAACTCATGAAGAACTCCCACCTAGCAACAATTAATACTTGGTTGATAATAATTGCTTTAAAATTGTTCCTGCAGCATTAACAGGCACATAATTCATTTACAAAGAAATCCTTAGACAAGCCAAAATAAATGCCCATTACCAGTGCTAGTGTGGGCCCCCAGACACTTCGCTGGCTGCAATCTTAGCATGACAATTTGTCATGACTCTAGGGACTGCCACAGTGGCTGCAAAACATTTCATGCCAGCTGCTGACACTCTCAAATTTCACACTTGTTAGGAGGGAGGGCACAGCTGTGACTTTGCACTGTCAGGGAATTTCAAAACAGTGAGGGCAATCTCAGCCTCCTGCTGTAGTCTCCTTTCCACCTCCAAAGTGACACAAAGGCAATTAAGCAAGGACTGATGTCCAGTGTCTGTCCCATAGTTTAAACAAGCTCTTAAGGCAGCTATAGTGGAGGTCACAAAGAGCTCCTAATAAAGTAAGCCACCCAAAGTCCTTCTTCCCCCCATCAGTCAGGTAGAGTTACACTGCATATGAAAAGCATTAAGAGGTTTTTACAGAAATCTGTTGATACTCCACGTAAAACTCCTAGTGAAACAGCAGTTCTACTGGTTGTTATTTCAGTTTTTGAACACTCAGACTAACATGTTCATAAGAAAGTAAAAACTCATCAAGTCTGGAGTAGATATTTAGTCATTAACTTACACTCAATACTTAACAGTGATTTTTAAGTTGTTTGTTTGGGTTTTTTTGTTTTGTTTTTTTTTTTTAGTTTCTTTATTTCACTAAGTCTCTCTCTGCACCAACAGGCAACCTCTCAGGCAGAGCGGTAGAGGCTGAGTACAGCCCAAGAGATACACGTGAAACACATGTGCTTCTGTGATTACCTTTTTTTCATTCTACATGCTTGATGGAGGGAAACACTTGGATGATTTACAAAACTAAATCTTCAGTAAGTTTTCATTTCCTTTCCAGTTACCACATATTCATTGCAAGCAGTACCAACATAGCTCAACCCGTTCTACACAATGAGGTACCAGCTGTGGATAACTAAATATTGGTTGTGATAATTGTATCAGGAAAGAACTTGGCCAACATGCTACAACCGAGGGAACCGTGCAAAGTAAAAAGCTGGGAAGCAATTTACAACAACAGATAAATAATCACCACACTATCTCTAAACTTAAAATTGTAAAATGAGCACTAGATACATTCTCAAAAGTCAGAGAGGTGGTAGCAAAGATATTAATTTTACAGTTCTTACCTTACTAATGCTTTGACAGTGGATCTAACCACACTGGAGAGCAGGAACAATGGAGACACCAGAATATGAAACAGGGAGATGGAGGCAAATGCCACAGATGGGGAGAAGTCAGCCTTTGTTGTCAGATGAGCATGGACCACAAATGTCTACAAAGAGACAGACATCATCAGCATTTTGTCATAAAGAAAGAAATGCACAAAGACTTCGTATTTCATAAGCATTTCATTTACAGAATCTTAATTTATACTCTTTCAACAGTTTGCACGTGTGCTGCATACTCCGGGCTGCTTCTGGTCACAGACAAGTGGGCATTTTCATTCTCTCCCAGAGGAACTGCAAATTTGTAGCAGGTTTGCATCCTGTCCTCCTTGCTCATTTCCACATCACTTATACTTGAGGGCGCAGTTGTAATTAACACCACTCAGAGAAGTCCATACTTACTATAAGTACAGCTGCAATTGGTATTGCTGCATTCATAAAGACTGTGGAGGGAAACACATAGGAACATTTAGAAACAATTTCTATTCAGACATGCTAAATGTTAAAATACTGCTAGCACTGGTTTACAATGGTATTTTCTATGTTTAAGATCGGAAAAATGCTCAAGTATCTACACACATCAGTACATTGTTTTAAAACGCCTACACTGTACTTCACGTCATCAGAACAGACAGAACCCAGCAGTGCACCCTAGAAGAAGGTGACTAGATCCACTGGTTTTGAGCCGCCATCAGCTCACACGCCGTTCAGGCAAGGGGCACCACGGACCTCTGTCTGATGACGGGCAGAAAGGCCAAGATGGTACAAGATCTGGTGGGCGACTCGAGCTCCTGACAGGGAGAGGAAAGGAGAGCCGGCAGGGGCTGCACAGGTGGCGGGGCTGGGCCTGCCCCGCAGGCGGCTGCAGGCCAGGCCGAGCTCTGCCCCATCCCGCGGCTGCAGGCCAGGCCGAGCTCTGCCCCATCCCGCAGCCCAGCGGCAGGACCCCCTGGCTGAGGCACTGGCACATACCTCGTGTCGCAACCACCTCTGAAGCACAGGGCTTTGCGGTTCCCCTCAGATTCAGGATAAGGATGAAAGGGTAAGAAAAGACTGGCAATCCTGTGCTGTATCATTGACTTAGTTTATTCTTATGGAGGATTTACTCCTAATTACTCCCACTTTGTCAGGCTTGGCTACTTTGTGAATGTCCTTGGGAGCTCGATAGAGGCTCTAACAGTACCTAAATGTGGTAGAGCTTTGATTTCAGCTGGGTCTGGCGTTATTAAAATGCAAACGATGAACCCGTTTCCTCCCTGACCTCGAACAGTGTCTGTCTTGGTGCCTTGGATCCCCTCACTATAGCAACTCATACACTATAGCATTCAGAGGTTATTAAACACATGGATGAGGAGAAGCAAGCAAATACCATTTCTGCATAGGTTTGTCTTTTAGATCAGGCAGGAATACAGGTTAAGAATGCAATAAAAACCAGTTATCCATCTGGAAGCTTGAGTCAGAATCAGAGCTACAACCTTACCCCACACACCTGTCTTCTCTATCACAACCTGAGGATGTGATGATTACTTAATCATCGCCTCTTCATTTTGACCTTCGCTCAATTTTATTTCATGAAGTAAACAATAGAGATAAAGAATATAGAATCTATAGCTAAAATGGAATTAAAAGGTCAGTACATGTGTAACAGAAAAGAAAGAGGCTAGCCACTTCTTTTTTGTTTAAACTATGCCTGATCTTTTTTCCCACCAGGTACAGCCAACGTTCAGACAGTAAAAGCACTCCCCAGTTGCTTCATCTGAAGTGGAGTGTCATCATTTGACCCACAAATACTTCTGGTTGACTCCGTCCTTTTCTGGGCATAAAGCCCCTGAAGAACTTAACATACTGTCAGTCATTCCTTTTTTCTACATTTAGAAGATATTTAATGAATCCTGTAACACACTTGTAAACTCTGTACTCAAGCATAAATAAAATAGCTATGTAATTTCATGTAGCTCTAATTCCTTGACAGAAGAGAGTTTGAAAATGTAGGTATATTTGTTTATATTTTTCCAAAATAAGAGCTTAGCCTTTGAAAGATGGGTATGTATTAAAGCCTAGAAATTAATAGTTTACTCTTCACCTTAGGAAAAAGAAAAATTCTGAGGAAAATGTTCTTTTCTTTGTTGGAATACAGAGCAGCTTCAGTTCAGACTCTCATTTCTCCTAATGGTTCTACTTTCTGCCCAGTTTTCACACTTTGTATAAACTTGAGGTAGTTGTGGCATAGAAATTTTGAAAAAGAAGAAGTGAAGCTTGCTGTCTGCAACTATGGACTACTTAATTCTAATTAAATCCTTGCATTTGCAATTTGCCTTTGAGACTGCTGCAGTACATGAGTTTGCTTTTATAAATGAATCTGATGAGGGAATCTAGCAAAGCTGATAAACTTCTCAGAGATGGATTCTGCTCTTCTGCTGCCTACAGTACAAGATCATAGATCATACCTGTCAGACACAAAGCTGGACAGATTAAATATACTGTAGGGTTGACAAAGCCCACTGCCATTAAGACAGCTGGGGTCACTTGGTGGCTCCCAAGAAGTCGCTCTGAATTTTGCTATTCTGTGAGATCACAAGTACATCTAAGGACTTCACTCCAAACATCTTCTTGCAAGCCAACAAATAAGGGCTTACTGAGCCACCGGAGTTTGGGAGGGTTTTTATTTATTTATTTATTTTCAATTATGCTAGTGTTCAGAATAATAAAATGCTTTTTAACGTAAAATTAGTTTGCAGCTAAGACTTCTGGTTTAATTAGATTCAGTCAAAAGTACTTTGTTACTGGAAAAAGCCAGACTGAAAACTGGGAAAAATGTTTCCAGTAATTTCTGAATATTTTAGAATAGTAACTACTGTTATTTTCCTGTGAGAAAGCCTGGAATCACTTCGCTTCTGACAGATTAGGCAAAAATTCATAGAAATAGAAAAACCATTCCTTCCTTTCTCCATCTTTCCTAAATATATAGTGTATACTAAAACCTGTAAAACTGAACATAGGATAAATCTTACTAATCAGTATGAAAAAAGTTACATAGGATTATTCTTTGCTACAGTTAAAGAATTCACCACTGAAACTCAAAAGGTGTCACTACCAACTTTGCAACCCAACTGATTCTGGTGGGTACATTCATTAAAATCATAGGAAGAGCTAATGTCTATAATAGCTTTTTTATTATATATGAACAATTCCATATATGTACAAAGTGGATCGAGGCACAGGAGGCAAGGGAAATGAGATCTAATTTCCATGTGGTCTTGAATGGAATTTTCTTGTGGTCTAGCCAACACTGCCCTGAAAGTCATAGGTATATTTTCTGTAATTCAATGCAAATCTATTCTTCACCTACATTCTTTCATTCATGTTAATAGCTAAGTATACTTAGAAAAGTATTACAGAGTCCTTTCAGCACTGTATGTAAAAAAAAAATAAATAAAAAATCTCATTTCTGCTTTCTTATTGTTCTAGGAAGTGTCTGTCTTCCTCTTATCAATAATACATAAAATCTTGGTCACCTCCTACTTTTTTCATGCTTTTTTTTTTCTCCTTTTTTAAAAAAACAAAATCATACATTTACTGTAATAGTAGCAAACATGCTTTGTGCTGATCATGCCTGTCATTCTATTTATACTTGTGGTAAGGAAACCAGCAAATTCTCCTATATTTATGTTCCCTATGTAGTCTGCTAAAGTACAAGTTTGTAAAGATCAGTGTAATTTCTGCTATAGACAAAGGGTATAAGGAACTCATAGGCTGAAACTATAGGAACTCTTTATAAGCCAAAATGATATGCAACAACATAAAAAAGCTGCACTGGTTTACCCCAGCTGAGAAACTGATCTCTGTCTTACATACACATAAATAAATATCACGCATAATACAAACAAGAATGCAAATGTACACGTGTTTCAAGAACCATCAGTACCTATTTAGAATTGTTTTTAATAATACAGTTTCATATTTATGTCACTATTTCTTTACAGAATAGTCAGTACTCTTGAGATGAAAACACCTTTTTGTACCTGTTACAAATGATACTGTGAGGACTTAAAATCAAATAAACCTCCACAGCTCCTTCAGTCCTACAGCTGAACCTGTGGCTCTGACTATAGATTTTAATGCCACCTGAAGTAGTGCAAACAAAGGGAGCCTGTCTGTGTTGATCTGGGTGTAAGATGGAGTTTCCAGTCACACAATCTACTCCAGCTAATTTCTGTTTTATGTCAAAATGGAAACTACCCTCCAAGCACAGAGAGGTCAGGATCCCCAGAGAGAAATTCTGGTCTCAGAAGTCAATGAAAACCTCGACTTAATGCCAGGTAAATTCAGTGCGATCAGGATTTTCCCCTCAGAGTGTATTACCTTCGTGATCATTTGGCAGGGAAGAATGTCAGCGGCACAACTCTTGGGTGAATGAAATTAAATAGTACTAACCAGACTGGAAGGTATTTTCCTAAGGAGTAGCCTTCCTTGTTAGTCTAGAAGGCATTTGTACAGGTAGCTTGTAGTACTTGAACACTTCTTACTAAAAGTTTCCATTTCATTAATACCTTACAGATTACATGAAGAGCATTTTACAGTATGACTTTACTAATTATTTCTAAATTATTACAGTAGCAGTTATACAGGTGTTGCATATGATCTCCTCAAATACAGAGTTGAATTGACCCTAGGTCTTTTTAAAAGGATGATAAATACCTTAAAGCAGCTTGAAAGTTAACATGAGACAAACGAATCTGGATATGGACTGATGAAATTGCCAGGATTCTCATATTTTACCTTTTTAGGATATAGAAATGCTCCTAAGAATTACTTGTTTTTATAAGAAAACAAAATTTTAGGTAAGAACGTATAAGTACCATCTGTTGGAGCTTCAATGCAAAGACAATTCCTGTGATACATTATGATACGCTGTATTGTGCAAAATGCAGGAGGAAAAGAAAAATAAATATCAACAAAGGCTGCTTCCTGAATCCTATGTTATAGAGGGGAATAGTGCTGGCTGAAGGTAGCCTGGGAAACACTTGTCCCTTAAAAGTTCTTCTCCAGAAAACCTAATGCTATGAAGCATTAATCTTGACATTGTCTTTCAGGCGTATTTCCCATACAGGCAAAATTCTACTGAATTAAATGGAAAGTCTGACTAAATGGAAAGTGAGGAGCATGGACCACAGCCTAAAGCAACTGAAACAATCTCAACAGAGAAATGGTAAACTCATTAGTAGCTAATAATGCAGTAGCAATTCATCTGAACAGTGGATTAGAACGAAGGAAGTGACTTACTGGATATGGAAGTATAAAGGGCAAAAGACTTGAGGCTAGTCATTTCTTTTTGTCTGGTTTCCTCTACACTGCTGTGAAAGATGTGTTCCCAAGCATAGAGTTTAAGGAGCTTAATGCCTCGAAGCATCTCATTTGTCTTCTTCAGTCTCTCATTGGAGTACTCCTGCAATATTTACATACATATTTACTTAAAACAGTATAATTAAAGTACCTGTCTGCTAAACATAAGGATCACACAAAAATTGTATGCAGCCCCTTGTAATCAGTCAGGTGTACTTCACTAATTCTGTCCATTCAGATGTTTTGTTACTGTTTTTCATGAAGGCGAGCTTCCCTAGAGCTCAAGTGAACAGGCAGTTGGTTGGCTGTCCTAAATCATATACCTTGTACTGAAAATTTTACCCCTCTGTCAGCTTTCTGATCACTTGCAAGGCAGCCTCTCATGACTTCTACTGCCCAGCACGATTTTCAACAGGCACACTGACAATGTACAGAGAAGATAAGAACACAAAGACAAGCTATGTCTTGGCACACCGCTCTGTCCCATCAACTTGAAGTGGAACCATCAATGCCAGGCTTCAAAGCAGCAAGGTCACATTAGTGAGAAGCGGTGATACTGTAAGGAACGTTCACTCTGAGCAGGGCCAGCTGGCTCAGGCACAGTAATACACTGCTAAAGTTATACTCCCAGTAAAGCATAACTAGAAGTTATGCTGCTTCCAGTTTTCAGGCTAGCTCAAGGATCTTTGTACTGCACTACACTGTGCAGTGGAGCTATTTCTAGCACAAAATATGCTGCTCCCATCTGCAGGAATTTCTAGGTGATGCTGACTGTCTGCTTGGATGCTACAGGGATGGATACTGTCGACATTTCTAGAAGAGTATATGCAGTTGATGTGAAGGCATTACTTATCACACAGGAATGTGCACAAATAACTCTCATTACCACCCATGATTTGTGGTGGAAGAGATTTCAGCAAGCTGTCTGGCTCCATTACAGGTTCATATGGCTTTCTTGGCAGTGCAACACTGGCTGAATGTGGGGATAAGGTTCAGAGCAGCTGGGCATGGTAATGCCTATGAAACAAGGTAACTTTCCCAGCAGTGATGCAGGTGATTCAAATTATAGACAAGCCAAGTGAGGGATCAAGGAACAGCTCATGACTTAGCAGACCTCTAAGCTCCACAGTTCCTGGTCAATGTCCATGGTTAGTTTTGTAATTCCAAACACAGACCAATGAATAATTACCAGAAATGATATTTGATCGTGTACAAGTTCGAAGACACTTACCAATGTGCTTCTCTGCGCCTGTGAGAGTTTTGTCGCCACAAAGTACTGAACAGGTGCAAGGATGATGATTACTGCTGCTCCAATTAAGGCACTGATTCCAAGAAGGTAGTAGAGCAGAAGAACTCCTACAATTATCTGTTGGAAGAAAAGAAAAAAAAGTGAGGGGAAGGCTTGGGATGGCTTCACTTTGTATATGCACCACAAAGACCAGTCACAGGGTAACTGGACAGCACGTTCAAAACCAACAGCCACTGCAGCTAACCCTAGCCCCAGACATCATAATATTCTGCCTCGCTGGCACAGGGGGTTTGATCAGTCAGGGTATTCTGTCAGAGGACCAAATACACCCCACTAGTGTTCCTCCCCTGCTTGTGGATTCTGTGTATTTCCATTTCATGGACTCCCCATTATGAACAGTAGAACACGGTTGTACAGATTTGCATATCTTTCATAATGTAACTCACAGCTATTTAAAATAACTTTACTTAAAAATACATACATTCATAAAAAAGCCTTTAAAATAAAATTTAAAAGTTATTTTAAAATACTTCCAAAGTAACACACAGAGATATTCCCTTTGCAGTTACTATTAAATATTTTTCCCCATTGGCCAGAAGATGTAGCATGCATTTTCTTTGACTTATGATTCTTTTTTTTCCTTCTGTGACATTTAAACATTTTTACACTGGGGAAGAAATTACATCTCCTAGTTTGAACAGAACTTGCTAGTCTACAACACAAGGGACTTGCACAACGAAGGAATGCTTCTTTGCTTGCTATAGAAGCTAGTATGAAATAGTATTAAAGATACAACTGATCTGGTAAATGTTAACATGACATTATTGCTGACCAGTGCATAAAAAAGGGACATAATAAATCATATCACTAAGAACGTCCACTTCAAATAAACTGTAACGTAACCTTGCAAGGAATTGTCTTAAGGATGCTTAGTACCAGACTGGTGATGACTATTAAAAACAGGTTACAAAAACAGCTTAGGAAAAAAAAGTTTGTCTTTGGATAAATAAGAATCTAGAGAGCCACAGTCTGGATAGAAAGGGATACTGTAAGCAGCTCAATAAATGCAAACAAGATATACAAGCTATCAATGTTAGTTACCACTATTCTAATGACTGACTCCTAACCAATCTGGAGCGCAGACACTCTATATTTATCAGTATAAGCTGAGAAATTAATCAGAAGACATAGTGATAGAAAGTTAATTTCATACATCATTTCCCTTAATTAAAAAAAAATAAAATTAGAAGTTTCCTTAAAGCATTAGCTACTAGACTTGCTATATTTGCATACTCTCATATCCCTTACAGAAATGCTATATTACATCATTTTAAAGCTCAGTAGTCATAAGCCCATCCATTCCCACACATATTTATGGGATTCGGGTGTTTCCACAAACAAAAATGGAGTCCTTACTTTGCACGTTTCCATCTTGACATTTCCATGAACTTAAGGCACACAGAGAGAGAAAATACTTTTTTTTTCTTAACAATCCTTTGATGCCTCTCTGCAGATGAACTAAACTAAAATGTGACTCTTAAAATGAGTCACAGTATTTACTTAAGAAACATGCAGTAACATGAAAGTAAAGTCCTAGTGTATATACACCACACATGTAGTAAGAGCAAAGTTTAATTTGTAAATTAAAAATCTTTTAGTGACGAGTAAGGGAGCAATCTGCTTCCATCCGAAGCCAGGAAATCCATGAGCGTACAAAGCCAAAGAAAACATGCAAGGCCTCTCCTCTGTCAGATAGCCCTGGCAGAGCTCCCCTCCAAAACTTTAATCTGTAAGACCAAGACCATTTCAAGATGTTCATTCCCAACTGCTTCTTCATGGGCAGACAATCTAGGCACTCAAAGTACGTGCAAGCATTAAACAGTGCACAGTTAAGAGATGTTCAAAACTACTAAGCCAATGTGGAACACTCGCCCCCTGCTTTCCCCCACTACTGGTTGTTTTTCAAGGATGTTATGGGACTGGTTGGTTCAAGTAACAGAGCGTCAGCTTCTCACACAGACAAGGGGAAAGCTATTCGAGCTATTGGATCCTGAAGGAATTGCTAGCTCACAGCTTCTTTCCCCACATCCTAGATATTGAAAGGGTCTGTCTTTGCAATAAAAAATTTATGTTTTCAATAGATTAGAAATGATCCTATTTTCTTCATCTTTAAATTGTGATAAGGGCAAACTTTTAAAATACATTCATCACGTATTGGACAAAAAAAAAATATATATTCTCAATTTAAGTACGTGAATACTTGTAGCTGAAAAGTGCTGAAATCTGTAAGCATTATTGCAAGTAATTCTATATTTATTATAATGCACACTACACAGTCAAGAATAAACAGTACATAGATAATACCTGAACTGCTGAAGGACAGTATCTGACAGATGGGAAGACTCTCATTAATATTTCTGATAAGATAACGAGCATATTTTTAAAAAAACTGTGCAACGAAACACTTTGCTGCCTTTTCATCAAAATCCCAAAGCTTTTACCTGTCAGAGATACATATCACAAGCAAGACACTCACCAATAGCTCTTTTTAGTTTGTCTTGACTATTTACTCAAGACAGCAAACACCTTCTGCCAGAAACTGCTTTGTGGCCAGTTTTGAAAGAGACAAATGTCCTTTCATTACAACTCTAAACTATCCCTGCCAATGAACCAGAGATATGAGAATACAGGATTTTTTAATAATAACAATGAAAACAAACAAGGGTGTTTATAAAATGGAGGCAGCGGGGAAAGCCTTTATAGGGCCTCATTTTGCTCCCAGGGCTTGAGCCAAGCCTTCTGAGGGCATCTTTCAATTGATGGACATGCCCAGGCCTCTTTTCATGGGTTTCAATGGCCTTCAAACAGTAACTTAAGGCAATGATAAAGCTCCTATTGACTCCAGTCAGAGCAAAGATGGGGCTCAAATTAACTGGACTGTATAGAAAACCTAACTTGTTATGAATGGCTAGGTCTTCTAAGTCGAGGATAATTACAAAATCCGCAGCAGATGCTGAAATGCCAATTGTTAGGTCAAGAGCTACAAAACAATTAAAAACCTGTTTTAAATAATAATCAAGTTTGTTCAATGTTTTTATTAGCCATCTCTCCAGCATCCAGTAATCGCTTTCACTGCCTCATAAAACAAGGTATTGAATGAGTGTTGCAGAAACATGCTTTGGAGAAACCTTTGTGACCACTGTGACTCATTGATTTGTGCCTTACAATGTGTGCACCATTCACAAAACAGGAGCATGCTTTGACACTGATCATCCTGATCTAAGGAACATCACAGGGTCTGAGTTTTAATGCAAATAGAATAATATTTTCAGATAACTGTCAGAAAATCTTTATGAGTCCGTGACTTCTGGCACATTACAGCAAAATGTTGTTACAGAATATGCAATTAAATTGGCTTAATTCTAAGTTGCACTAAAGCTGTCCCTACCCTGAGCTGCCAGAGTGGTCTTACAAAAAGCATGCATGAAATTGGTACCTCTCACATAGCCTGTTTTACTAACAGACTTACAATGGAGACTAAGCCTAGGGGATAATTGGACTCTAAAAGTTATCATTAAAGAGGTGGACTCTTCTTAATGCCTCATAGCTCTTTCAGCAATATCATTTTAGCAGTGTACAATCACTGACTTCTTACTGCAGGGTACTTCTAGTAAATGGACAAAAAAATACTCTGACATCCAAACTACTACTAACAAAGAGCCAACCTGTAACCATATTTAATATTGTATTTCCTATCAGTTTCTCTTCATTACAGTTGTCTTCTCTTTTGCAATTAGAAATCAATATTAGCACATGTTCCTTGATAATTGGGTTTTTCCCCACTTTATAATAATATAGTTCCCTTTTTTCTGCCCCATAATTTCAGGGAAACCATCCTGATGCTAAAAAATAAGTCAAGTTTCTTCCCGAAAAATTCCTGCTGATAATTCCTATATCCACCACCCTTTTTTAATTCTAGAGAGTAAAATGTTTTTAACTGGCATATAAGTCTCTCCAGTATCAGGAAAACTAGTCTATACCCCAATGCAGTTACTCCTGCACAAGAAAGAGACAAATACGTTTATGCTGTATGAATGGAGCCATACTATAACCTGTATAAATATGACTACAAGCACTTTAAACCTTAATATTTTAACAGGCATAGTTATATACAGCTCACACATGTAGAGTAAATCCAAACCTTAGGCATGAAAGCAGAAAGTAGTCATCAGTTAGTAAGCTGCTGACTGTTTACACCTGAATGTGCTTGCTATCATGGTTTGAGGCTTTATACAACTCTCACTGGAGTCAACAAGAGTTTTACCAGAGATTCAGAGAGATTTCTTCTTCCTCCAGGTTCAACTGCAGTCTCAGAAGCAATCTACCCCTCATGATCACAGAGATACTAGAAGACATATGGTAACATACTAGATTTCCAAGACATAGCAAAAATGTGAAGACTCCCAGAGTATTTTGAGGACACTAACTGGTTTTCCAGAGAACAAATCCTCCCCAAGGATTGAGACTTACACAAGATGCATTCAGGAACTCACTATCACTGACAATGAAGACGACCTGCATTGCCCCTCCCCAGTATTTTCCTCAGTGAGAAAAAAAAACCCAAATACAGGGAAAATAGTTAAACCAGGTGGTTGTTTGGGGTTTTTTGTTTGTTTGGTTTTTTTTCAGGTTAGGAAATTAATCTGGCTTACCATGCAATTAGATGATTTTAAGATGATCACAAAGGAGGACTTGCTCATTTGATCTGTAGCAGCCTGACCTCTTGTTTTTCACAGGAACAAATATAAAACCCACTCAGTTCTAAACTGTATCTTTATTGTCAGAAAAGAATCCAGATCTCCTGACGGCCAGCAGTCTAGCACCTTTGAAGGACACTCATATAATTTATATAATCACCTGAGTGGCTGGCTTTTCTTCCTTATCCCCAACTTCTCAATATAGTATTCTGATATGCTCAACATCTTACAGAAGAAAATCATTAGTATCAGATGTTGATGGACACAGGAACTCCTAAGCAACACTCGTAAAGCCATGTTAGAAATTGACTGGAAATACCATCTGCCAGCTGCAGTCCATATACTGTCTCATGAAAATTATTTCCTTTTTGGGCAAGAGCAGGCAACACAAAATGCAAAGCTGCTGGGTAGATTACTTGCAGCTTTCTGATTTCCACACCAGCCCAATCAGTCTCTGCATAGTGCTGGAACCAGACCCAGACCACCTTTGTGACATGAACACAATGGAGTTTTCATCATGTTTTTGAAACTAAATTATACTTTTCAAAAATATTTAAAGAGTGAATTTAAACTCTACTGCCTCTTTTGTTTGTGTTTACTTTTAGCACTGGAGCACTCTCGACAAATATACACTGCATAGCTGGAAGAAAGCAGAAAAACTTGCAGGGTAACATATTAATATCAGATGAAACTATGTGCTTCACTGTCAGTTTTCTCAGAAAATTCCTAAATGGAAGTGCAGGAGGTTTCTATGGTTTTGTTTAAGTACTGGCTCTTCCAAAATAATTTCCACTCTTCCACTGTTTCAGTAAGGGTAAACTTTGAAAAATGAGCTAAGGTTGTACTGAGATCACTCTGACCTCCTACTACTCTGTGTCTGTTCTACCCTTTTACTAGCTTAAACTTAATCGCATGGCCATCCAGTGAGATGGACCACTTCACAGACTCAGAGGAATGCTACCTCACTGAAAAAAGACTAATTTTCATCAGATTAGTTTTTCCATAGCTCCGCAAGCTCATGTGACACAACGCATAATTTATAGAGCTGGAACAATGAAGGAGATAAAAATGCCATGTTTCCATGTTGAACGTCGCCTACGAACTGTTTCAGTAAGGGAACAGGCTTAGATTAATTTAAATCAATTGTGAAAGTACCCTCTGAGATGGGACTCTGCTTTCCTCATCTTAAAGACTTGATAAGACACAGTTGTACTTTGTTGGGCATTACACATGCTGTGAGGCTACAGGACATGGAACCCGGAGTCACCAGGCGATTGAGCATGACTCAGAACAGTGATCTGCCCCATGTCATGCATGTGGGAAAGGAATTCGAAGGGATGAGGATGATATTTAGAGACAGGAGACCAAAGGCACCAGAGAGAATAAAGTACCAAACCATTTCGTATAACAAATGAATCTGTGGAATTTCGTACACAAGAATGCGTCATCCATAAGGCAGCAGTAGTCTTAAGGGATGTCCAAAGGACAATCTCTAAGCGATCATATTTTTTAACAAACTGCTACTTCTCTTGCTTCTGCAGGGATTCAAAAGACAAATGATTGCAATACATGCCAGTTAACTCCCCTGATGTAACAAATGAATGCACTGGAATAACGTGACCTGCTGCACGCTATAAATTCTTGTTACAAACACAAAGCATGTTTGGCAGCAGTCAAGATCCTAATACAATCCTAAATACCTAGAGTCCCATCACAGATGTGAAATATATTCCATACAACGTTTCTAGATATTAACAGCTTGAATCTCATTTCAAGTTATTCTTTAACTTCTTTAATATCTCTACTTTCATAAAATTCATATGCAATCGCTCACTACAGACTGATGCGCATTAATAAGACAACCACATTCGAGCTCCTTACCTGTACTGGCATAGCCCAAAGGTTAGGGCAAAGAAAAAAGAACCACATCAACTGATTTGTGTCTATGGCAACCAGGTTACAGATCTGGCCTGCAGTCATCTCCCCCATAGACATGTTAGAGGTTGAAAGCTGCATAATTTTATTGTATATTTTTGTCTAGAAGAGAGATCAAAAGGTGTTAGCATACAGAAATAAAACAAGATTTCTAGCTCCATCTAAAACACATGCATTCTGAGGGAAACCAACATTCCCAATAACTTGAATGAAGAACTTAAAAGTTTGGCCTTTTGCGTTATAATGAAAAATTTTAAGCTACAGTCTTATTGTTCACCCACAAAAAGCACAGTGCAATTAGGTACATAATGGTTGTCCAAGTACTCCCTTTTTGCATCCCTGTGGATCAGTAAGAGAATGAAACCTTTACTGCCCCAAAGGTCCAAGAACCATACTAACAACTATGATTTTTATACCTCCAGCTTCTCCATGTACTGCCCCTGCTGTAACTAGTACTAATAAAATATTAGTACACTCAATATATAATAGTCAATATATTATAATCCTTGTTATTTTTCTCTGACAATTGTTTTGGGTCCCATCCAACTTCAGGACCATATTCCTGGCTGAGAATGTGCTATATTTTGTCTAGAGAGCTCAAACCCATTACAAATTTTAATTCACAGACAACTAATGTAACAGGTCTGATTCTGTACTGAATTAAGTAGTTTCCGCAGTGCAGAATAATAGTATCTTAATACACAATAATGAAAGTGTACTTTTACCAGTTGGTTTGGTAAAAGGCTACACAGTGATGCTTTGCCATCATGAGACTTGGCTGACAGGAGGCACCCTGATTCAATAAGTGCCTTCGGATCAAGTGCCAGCTGTCCATCACAAAGTGTAAAGTCATACAGGGCACATTGAACAGGTGCAGGTTTACACAGGGGAGGAAAAGAGATAAAAGGTTTAAAGAAAATTGAAAAATTATAGGAAAAAAATTGTATAAAAAAACTGGCACAGAGACTGCCGTTACTTATTCTGCTGCTTAGAGTGATGGCTAGAAATTGTCCTATTTGAATGGTCTGGCTGCCAGCATTATCTGGGCTTCTGTGTAATAGCCAGTGCAGAGAACCCAAAGCTTTTCTTCAACAAAATTAATGCAGCACTATTTTCCAAAAATTCCCCTTTTACACTTGCTGTGGTCCATGTATTTTTCAGTTAGTTGCAGCTCTTCTGCTTGACACAATACATATAATTTTTTTTTATATATTTTGGGTCAAATTTTTATTTCTTAAGGAATTTTCTACTTCACTCTAATAAGGGAAAATCAATGGGTGGAATCCAGAAGTCTGGCAGCTGACAAGTGCCTCCAAGTGTAAGATCAAAAGAGGATTAAACAATTATGCTGCTATTAAAAGCATCCATCTATCTCACAGACTCTCACAGGATCTATGTAGTTCCGTGGATAAATAGTGTAACTTATAAGGCTGGCTTTCAAGCTGGCAGAGGGTAGGTTTCAGCCAGTGCACTTGGCAATATCGCCTTGTAATCTTACACCTAATTCTCTCATTTCCAGGCACAGACCTTTGTATACTACATAAAACTTTGATCTGCTGTTCACAGTTATACAATGATTATGGACTCCATTTTACCAGTCTTACTTATGTGCAGTAATTACAGACTCCACAATGCCTGGCAGATTTTTGTGGCTTGACCCATGGAATAAGACACTACTCCATGCACTGGGAATACAATCTATCCTTTTGTCCAAAGTATACTTACAAGACATTTTAAAGCTGTATTATTTGCATGGGATGTTACAAAAATGCGCCTTTGAGATAGGAAAGGTGTAGTTCACAACCTAAATTCTTTCAAAAGTTACATTCAGTTTTACTGAGAGCAAATTTATGCTCAAAGGTAAGAAGTACAGCATTAGATATTACAAATAAATGTTTATATAAAATCATTAAATAAGATGCAGAGGAAGGAGAATGCAGCTCTAAGTTAACACAATCTTTAATGGCAATGGTTACATTCAATACATTTCAGGAGAGACCCGTTCCAGAATTTAACGACTATAATTAAAATTTGTATTTAGAAATATACATGACTGTATGAAAATAGGTTAATTAATAATATATTGGCTACCTGTATTGCACCTCTCAAGTTGATCCCTGTTTCAATAGCAACATAATATGATGCTTGGAGAAACGTCCTTTGCAATAGAAGAGCAAAAAATAAGAGTACAGCCAAAACATAAGCATTGGACAGGAACTCTTGAGATGAAATAAAGAAGACACCCAGAATTTTAGTCTATTAAAAAAAAAAAGTTAGAAATCAGGTACAATGGTAATTTAATTACTGGTTTTGCATAATTAATAAGCAGAGATAACCACCGTTTATGACACTGAAAATGCGCCCAACCTTATCTGAAACCTCACAGTTTATTAATTCAAAGAAAGAGTCATATAATGTGCCAACTCGGTAAGCTTTATTTAAATGCAGAATGACATTTATAGGATTTCTGATATCCTTCCAAAACTCCAGGACACTAAGTAACTCCATATGGTCATTTGCTAAAAGATGTGCACTGCCCATTGTTGGAAAGGACTAGTTAACATCCTTTCAGAGAATTTAATCTCCTTATTTTAGCACCTCATGTTACTGAACACTAAAATGACCTTCACAAATTTGCCAAAACCACATCCTTCCAACTCCTGGAACCACGCACATTATTTTGGTTTGCAGCATCTTGTTCAGCATTTTTTATTTACGGTCATTACCTCCTAGCAAGTTCATGAGTTCACCAAAGTGCATTCTAAAGCATGTCGATAGCTTACTAGGAAAGCAGTGCATTTATTCTGGATTATATTTAACAAGCAGACACCTTTGGTGCCACAACTAGCCAAGAGGCTGGCTCACCTTGGGAAGCCTTCTGAAACTAAAATGTCTCTGCCTTCCTCTTTCTCCCCTCGGCTCCTTCAAAACTTGGACTGCTAGCTAATGCTGCCATTGAAGGCAAAATTAGGAAGAGATGTCTTTCATTTCCCTCTCAGAGGGCTTCTTGTCATTTACACTCTGGCTGTATTCCTTGCTCAGCACATTTCTTCTTGCCTACATAGTTTCTTTGCTGTTGATGTTTTCAAGACTGCTGTAATACTTAAACTATATTTCACAAACTCTCACTGTCTGTACATTTTATTAGATCTGATCTGCACCTTGCAGTTAACTGTTTATAGACACGCCACATGACAAGTTAATATAGAGGCTAAACTCAGTTTTTAAAGCAGTGATTTTTTTAAGACGAGGCTGAGCCGGCTGAAAGAGGAACGAACTTCTCCCTACCTCTAATTGCACCTGGGTTGCTCCAACCTGCATGTTTCTGTCACTTCCTATGCCTTTGTTTGGGAGCTAATTGGATCTCTTCCTGAGCCGATTCAAATCGCTGACAAAAGAAAATCAGCCCAGGAAAAAAAAATCTGCTACTTCTCATTTAATTGGCCAAATCAGACCACAAAAGTGTCCAGTCAGTGCCAGAGCTAAAGCAAAGGAGAGCACAGGAGCAGGGATGACAAGGAATGTGAAAGGAGGAAGAGCAAGTCCTTTCAGCAGTGGTTACCCAATAGGTCACTTCACCTTCTTGAGGAACCAAAGTCTTGGGGTATTTTTTCCATCCCTTTTTACTCCATCTTTTGACATTCATAATTGCTCCTGCCATTGCCGTAGTAGGCACACTATCCCTTTGACATCAGTGGGGTAATTTATAAGCTTAAAAGCAGAGAAATGTATGCTTACCTTTGCAAACAAGTAAACAAGACGATGAGCAAAACAGTTTTTGAAGGATCCTATGTTTTACTCCATGAGAAAAGCACATACAAGAACACATCCAATACAAGTTTCCTGACATAGTGCCTCCCACCTCACAAGGCAATATTGCTTCTCTTGAGAGGAAACTAGTCTGATCTGTCCACACAGCTGTTTAACCATCTGTTGAGGTGGCTGGCAGGTCATTCATCAAGACCAAAGAGTCATTCTCCGTATCTGAACACTTCCAAATGAATTGTGGAACTCTTACATTGGCCAAACTAAGCAGCCATCAAAGGACTTTTGTCTACTATGTAACACAGACGGACATGTGTGGATTTTGTAGGTTTACCCCCTTTTCCCACTTACGTGGCATTTATTACAAGCTACTCAGATTCAGACCAAGGCTGGACACAAAGAAAAGCAAGTAATTGTGATTCCAATCCTGTAAATCTTTGTTCATGCAAATGTTCCTTATTTCCATAAGAAGGCATCTTGATAGTCATATACTACTTTTAAGTATGTATACAGTGCAAGAACTTACACGAACATGGAAAATTTCCCTCACTGACACTGAACAGTGCTGAGCTTTATGCTTTGAAAACAGGGAATAAAACCTATTTTATTCAATAATTTATTTCTTGCTCTCAAAGGTAAATTGTTAATGATAATATTTTCCAGTTCAGCTAGGTACTTCAACTTCAACCAGATCTGATGCACATAAACATGTCTGCAGTCTATAGGGCCACTGAACTAAATAAGGAATTAGCCTTCAGAGAAGCCCTCTGAGAAAGTATTCAAACATACAGGGTTTTCAAAGTTAAATCAATAGAATGTGAGCAATCACTGGGCATACTTGTTTTTTTAAATCTGTCTCAAGTGCAACACTCTGAACAATTACGGTACACACCAGCAATTATGTTCAGATAGACAGTTAACTACTGTTTTAGTTATTTGTAACTTAAAGGGATTTTAAGCCCTAAATTATTACTTATTCCACAGTAATTCAAATAGGCTACAGCGGCATTATATACGACAAAAAGTCTATGGTACAGTAAAAGTGAGCCTCTCTTCCATATTATTTACGGTCTTACAAGTTCAGCTTTTCAAATCAAGTTAACTTGTCTTTGACCCTTGCAAGATGTAACTGTGGTCGCAAATTTATTCTTGCTGTAACTCTGCAGAATAAGAAGGAAGACTCAAGGCTCTACATTTAGCCTGGAAGCTTTAAAAAAAATGTACCACAGGTCTGGAAAATTACAAGTACAACCAAGTCTCCTCCCATGCTACCTGTAAGGCCTTGACAGTGGAAAAGAAAGAGAAATTCACAAATTGGCCAAGTCCATGGCCAATTAGATGCATCCAATTTATCCTTCTGACTCTTAAATATAAGCATTAGGCACATGGAAGGTAGAAGAACTGCCCCTGCTGCTCAACTGTACAAGTTTAAGAGCCACCTATTGTTTCCTGTACACTGTTTATATACTCAAATACAAAATAGAATGCAAAACAGTATATAACTGCAAAACATGTTGGTTTAAAAAAAAAAGAAAGAAAAAGCACATTTAGGGAAAAACGGGATCATGTACATTTGTGTTGTTTTCATTTCAGACATATCTTGTTAACTTGCAACAGTGAGAATCTTTCCTTTGAGTTACCCTTCCTCAGGTCAGCTATTATTTCAGCAGTTCTTCACTGGGATTTCTTTTTATTTCAATACAGGGTGACATCCAGGAAAAAGTGGCATCTCTGTAATTAAAAACTAAAAAAAGCTTCTTATGAAGGCAAAGCTAGAACATACAAGTCTGTGACACTGGGAGATAGCGATTGTCAAGGCTACTAATGTGACAGCAAAGACAAAGGCTAGAGCATTACCACAATCATGAACCATGAAGGTTACAGGTCATGCTGTATTATATCAAAGGCAGTAACAGAAGCAGCACAATTTCAATGCAGTCCTACAGATACACCTGGCTAGTACTGTTAATTACTGCAGCTAATACCACTTTTTACTGTATTTAAAAGAATACCATTTTTTACATAATCACGTTTTGACAAATCACACTTTTCTAGCAATTAGATTTTGGTGCAGTTTTGATTCACATCAAAACACTGTATAATAGATAAACAAGGAGGAAAAGCGAGATGAATATTCTTGTTGTGTCTTCTAGTAATCACTTGAGAGAAAATGAGGACTTAAACATATATACATAAACGTCACACACAGACAGTGAAAGCACCAAGATATTTGCCAAGTCTCAGATGCATTATCAGGCCATCATGGTTTACAAAAAGTCACTGAACATCTGTGTTGTTTGAGTACACTTGTCAGCCTGCAGGAAACACAAAGAAGTAACTGAACATCTACTGAACTTTTTGCATATAGGGCAAATAACCTTTTTTGAGAAGTTGATGAACTAATTAGATGTTTTATTTTCAGAAATGGCTTTGGGGACATTCAGCGTCCCCCCCTTCCTGATGATTTGAGGATAATACCACTTTTCAGAAGTGCCAGTAGTTAGTTTCTCTAACACTCAGAGAAATTCATGTCATGAGAATGTTCAAGGATGGCCATAAATACTGATACTGTTTATAAATAAACATATATATACATACACACACGAGTGTGACAGAATTTAAGATGCTGTTGTGCTCTAACTGCAGCACTAACTAAAGCAGTTAATACTGCCCATGATGCCCACGTGATCTCAGAGTTCCAGCTCCACGGTAGTTTATCTTTGTCACAAAGGGCCTGAAGAATAGAGCAGATATTGTATTTTAGGATCTATCCCTTGGCTTTCAGTTTCACAAACAGAATTTCTGTTTGAAGGATACAGTTGAGCCATTATAACATCTCCTCAATCTAATCTATTTAAAATGAAGAAATGTCACTTTAAGGGATGGGTAAAAGATGCTCTCCGCTGTACTCACGGTTTACTTTGCTTATCCAATTCTGTCCCACCATACAGCAATTCTTTCTAACGCCCTCAAACTCAGCAGCAAAACAGACACAAACAATGTCTTCCCCCAATTTATCTTTACCTTCATAAGACGGTGTTTTAGGAGGCTTGTTTCTCACACCTATGTGGCTCTCAGGAGCGAACAATTAATAAGGCAAGGTTCTCTTTTCTTGAGTCATTACAAGTAAGGATGTAACATTCCTAGTAGTAGAGCTGGTGGTTTTTTTCCAAAGTAGACCCAGTTGGCTAGGTATGTGTATACATGTGGGAGTTTTCCTAAACACCTCCATCTGTTTACAGATGGTCTGAATAGAAAGCCTTCATACATTTTAGAAAGATTTTTCACCTAATCCAGCAAAACCAATTTTCAAATGTAAAGGTAATTAGCCTCCTAACAGAAAAAGAATGTGTACAAATCAGGTTAAAACAGAAGGAAAAGCCTCTTGGAGATCTTTTAGCAAAGGTAAATATACACCCGTGTCACCCATGGACTGTCACCATCAGCGAATCTTGCTGTTAGGTAATCCCCAAACAGCATAAATGACAACAACAAGGCTACCACTTTGCTACATATGGTGAGGTTGTCAATGCTGGACGAGGCCATGTAGGGTTTATCTGGACCAGACCTGAGCTTTTTCCACAGAGAAGCACTAGCTGATACTTTAATAGGAAAATTGAATAGGATAATCTGTAAATTGTGATTTGTTATAATTTCAGCTGAAACAGTGTTCCAAACAAATTATCAAGAAGCAGAGCTAAAAAGCTCCCACAGTACTTTGCTGCAACATAGCCCTATAGTCTTAATTTTTTCATTTCCTGCTTTAACTGGTTTCCATTGAATCTACTTGCTACATTAAAGTTTCCAAATATTGGGATAAGGATTGCAAAATGGATAAACAATTAATTTTAGCCTGAGGCCTTTGTTAAATTCACTGCAATGGATCTGATGTATTTAAATATTTACAGCGGACCTAATCCAGAGTGTACTTGAATGAATGTGTACATTTCCGTTAGTGTCAACAGACTTTGGAAATAAAGTCTATATCAAACAATAAGTGAGCTGCAGAAATAAACTGATCTTTCTCATAGAAATCCAGCCTGAGTGACCTCACCTTATAATGAAAAGATGCTTCCTGAGTCTGTCTGGTTTTTTTTGTCTTTTTTCTGTAGTTAATCAAGTATATCTGTTTCTTCTTGGGGAACATTTGTTTAAGCAGCATCCCTTAAAAATATGTTTCAGTTGATCTTTCAAAACCAATCTCCCCAAAGATCCTAGTGGAAATTCTTTGTCATAGTTAAATTACTTGGCATTTTATTGTGATGACAAAAGCCTGCTTTAATCCTCTTAGACATCACTCATTTTCGGAAATGAAAAGCCAAGCCTATTAAAACCACACTTTTTCCTTTCCAAAAAACACTCGGTCACATACTTGAATCAATCTTTAATGAAGACTGTACCTAAAATCCTTGATACTAATGGGACTCTGGATATGCTTCACCATTGTCTTGAATGAGGTTATTTTCCAGAATGCAACCCGGACTAGATGCGTGGGTAATGTGTTTTGCTCCCCATCAAGGTAGAAAAGTGGGTAATAGGCAGTACATACATACTGTCATTTCTAGCATTCACAAATACATTGCAGAGTCACTTTTCTTTACTGAGGCCAAATAATATATCGTCATAGCATTACTTTTTTGACTCCTCTATTTTTATGAAATTTTGACAGTACCTGTGGGCGGATGGTGTTATTTCCTTTTCCAACATTGTGAACAATCCCAGAGATGCAGAGCGGACCAGCAAATCCAAGCAAGTCCGCCAGAATACGGAACGTGCTACTGAGAAGTAAGGGTCTTCCAAAAGCACAGCAGAGAGCACGCCAAATTGATCTGGATCCTTGTGGAGATGATGACCTTCTGTTCTGTTCAGAATAAAAAAAAAATGTCATACATTAACCTCAGGTCTGATAAATTATTGGTATTTTTATCCCTGCTTTAATTCATTGACAACCAGTTGCAATCTTTGAGCTAGAAAAGCACAGGAACTACAATTATTGTTTCATTTGTTCTTATAGAGTCAGAACAAAGCATTAATTTATACTATCCTCCACTTCACAAAAAGAACCATGATTTCTTCCCTACCCTTAGTAGGGATCAAGTAAGTGTGGTGTTTGTGGTTTGCTGGGAGAGAAAGAAAAAAAGAGGGAGGGAACTGACAGTTGGTTTGGTGTTTGGTTTTTTTTCCTGTGAACATAGAGACTGGAAACCTCCACTCTTTTTAGACAGGATGCAAAAGACTTCTCTTAAAATCCTGATTACGCTCAGCTCCCACCAGGGAGTCAATTTGAGTTGAGGTAGTTTCAGCCCTGAATTCTCCTACAGACAAACTGTAACTGAAATAACATGGAAAAAATAGTCCTGTGAGGCCTCATTAATATTGACTCTGTAATTGAATGATTCCAGGTTCTTATTAGGAAGAATGATAATGGTGTTCAGTGAATACAGTTTGTAATTACTTCCCACATCAAAACAGAGGCCATTTGGCTTTTCACACATTTAACCAGTAATGTGTTTGATATGCATGTTTTGGTAGAGAAATTTCATTATTTGTATGAGGTAAAACTGAGTATGTGATCTCTCTGTATACGGAAAGCTATGCTAATAGATACCTCATTTGCATCATGTCTGTTTATGTAATTTTATATCATGCTTACAGCATAAAAAGTAATGAAAAACACAAGCACTGAGCGAGCAGACAGACATAATTCCATGCTTTGCATACCTTCTGTGCTTCAAAGGCCTCATTGAGGCGAATGTAATTGGTCAGAGCTCTCATCGCAATGGGAAGCTTGCCTATGGTTTTCAAGTCTATTGGTTTTTTGTGGGCAGTCTTGATAAATGTATTCATCCACCAGTATGTTCCTTTGGACAACAGATTCACAAACGGCTGTAAGAATCGAACGCCAAGGTCCTGAAGATCCTCAGGAGGTTTAACTTCTTTAGGAGTTTTGAAGAAAACATACCTCTGAAATTCAGACAAATACTGAAAGAATCACACTAAATGCATACAAAATAAAAGTCCACAAAGAATAGATAAGAGATAAAGGATGTTGCAGATAATCAATGAATCAGTCTTGGTTTCGCAAAAGTACTCAAGGAACTTAGGTATTCAAATTCAACCAATACAGCAATCCAGTTTCCTCAGGTACTGAGTAAAATCAGAGGCATCCAGTCTAGAAATAAATCACATTCACTGTTACTTTATTTATGGGGTACAAATTTGCATACTTGTAGAAAAAATACTTACCTTATATTTTAAATAGTACAGTCCCAGTCTCTCTCTCTGAGTTCCAGACAGTACAACATGGGATGCACTAGCTTAGGCACAGCCTGAGGCTATCACAGCGATTCATCTTCCATACCATATTGCCTCGCATTTAGTTAGCTCACAACGTGGAGTTACCTGTGCCGTCCTGAATGGGTCTGGGAAACCACCGAACTAGAGAGTGCATATGGCACCAACACATGTTTTCATTGGCTTAAGTATCAAAAGAGAGAGGGCAGACTGCTGATGATTTCCTCTTATCAAGACAAAACTTTTTCAGACATGGCTTATTTTTGGGAATGAAAAGCCAAGCCTCTTAAAAATACACCTTTCCTTTCTGAGAAGTACTCAATCACATATTTCATTCAATCTCTACTCATGACTACCTAAATCCTATTCAACTTAGTAGGATTTCTGGATATGTTTCACTGCTAGTTGGAGAAATAATTCACAGATCCTAGAAAAAATGGTGATGGGGTTGGGAAAGGCCATCTAGAGGAAAAATGGGAACGGCGGAAGGAAGGGAGGAGGTACAGCTGGGACTGAAAATCAAACAAGTCAATCTTCTGTCTTCTGGAAGAAGATGGGGGAATGCAGGAGAAAAAAAGGCGAGAGCAAGGTCTGCTGTTTCTGCTAGCATAGAGGCCTCACCCCTTAGTTTTATTTTCTTTTTCTAACCCCCCAACCCCCAACCCCTCCTCCTCCTCAGCGGTGGCCAACTGTCCATGCACCCCAATCCCCTCCTTCAGCTGCTGCAGCAACAAGCCTGGCTCTCCAAACTCTCCCACTGACAACAGGCAGTAAAGAAATCCATACTGCTGGCTAGTTCATTCTATGCACCAATGACATCTTTTAATAATTAAACCCAAATAAATACAATATAAAAAAGGCTACAATAGGCAGTGATCATTTTTAATTCTTCTTTGTGACCTATAATGCCACAGTGATTAAATCTCATTTAATTACGCAGTTCTATTATGAGGAGGTTCATGAGCAAGTGTCTCTGATGTCACATTTGAATTTTACTTTTCCCACAAGCCAATCCACTGTTTTTCATTTATGATATAAATACTGAATGGCCCACATTGAGGTTCTTATTCCTCTTTCTTTCAAAGATGTTACTGAAAAGGCTGCTTTTAGACATATTTTTGTCCTAAGTTATCAGATAAACATACAGAAACACAAAATCCCCCAAGAAAACCACAAAAGAACAAATACATGTAGATGCAACTCTCATTGCTGAAAGTGTTACTGGAAAGAGTTCACATATTAATGTGAGGGAAACCGCAAGAAAATTTATATAGAAAAGTTCCTTTCCCTCTTGAGACAAAGTTTAATTTGTGCACACAGTTAAGTGTGGGACAGGTGAAGGGAAGAACTTTGGCATTTATCTATCCATCAGTCTTCAAAACCATCTCTCAGTTTGAATTATGACTGCAGACACCACAGAGGGAAAAAAAAATGAAATATATATAGCTGGGAGGCTAGATAGCAACCTCAGCTGCCCCAATAAATCACTTTCCTGGTGGAAAATGAGATATATTATTTGTGTGTCTAAGATACTCTCTGATAGAGCAGACAACTCCTTTCACCCAGTCTTTCCTTGCATCAGAAACTGTGAATCAAATAGACATTTTTAAAACAACCTTGAAGAGATGAACTTCATCTTAATTTAACTACAATGGAGTCTGGCATTTTTTGAAATTATGGATTCATCTCACCTAATAAAATTTGATTAACTTTGATTCTCAAATATATTTCAATTTCTAACTGGATTTTTCTCTCTCCTTTCAAAATGCATTTCATACTAAGTACCCAGAAAGGGGAATTAAAAAACCCAAAACAACAAAAACCACAGAAGGAGACTTTTATGATACTAACTTACCCTCACCCTGATGACATTGATTTCTACAGCTAGTAGCATTCCATAGAGAACAACCAGGAGTCCTGTGAGGCAAAACCGAAGCTGAGAAAATCCAACCCCATTATCACAGAACTTGACAAATTTGATGGTTTTAGTTATGAAAGCTAAAGTCCAGTAGAACAGCAATGCTGTAGGGGAAAAAAAAAAAAAGTTAATCAGCTCCACAATTGCAAAAATATGCAATAGCAGTATTAAATATTCATTCAGAAAGAATGCAACAAGAATATGTAAAACCAGAGAGTGGCCTTTCTCATGTCAAAACAGAAGCCTAATTCAACTCCATAAACATGAAAATATTAAGATAATGTTAGCTCCAAATTCCTTTCCTATTAGATTTAGTGGTATTTGGAAAGTTTCACAAACTGAAGGCTGCTGAAGGAAATTTCCATCTGTTGTAAACATGCATCCGCACAATGAGTTCAAGAGAGGGAGTTGCCGCACAAGTGAAGGTGGCTGTGAATAACACTCTTCAAATTTGGTTAATGCTACAAGACTGCTACAAATTTGGCTTGAAGGAAAATTGATCTCATTCCCCTGGAGATTTCTGGGACATATGCAGGAACAGATATTAAAATATTTTCTCCAAAACTGCTGCTGCTCTGTTGTTCAATGCAAATTCCGTATATGTAATTTATAATGCAGAGACATGGGCACTTCAAGGAAGGGTGTTCTGGCATTCATAGAGCACAACTTTAACTTTTGAGAGTTCTATACTGAACTTCTTGTCTAAAAGTGCTCATGCTACTGTCAGTTATAGATAAATAATCCCTGCAGTAAACTCTGGTGATTTGGAAACATACTCCATGCCATTCACCACACCATAAGCCAGCTCTTGTTCCCCATTCTTAAGGGAATACCTTCTAGGGTATGTTCTTCTACATGAATTTTTCATTGCTGCTGTATCTGCCATGGTACAACAGCTGGAATGTGCTCTAACTGCCAAGAAAAACATGGATATGCTTTCTGAGTGTCTTGCTGCAACACCAGAGAAAGTCTTCAACCAAGACACTAGCAACTCTAAGTCTAACTTACAAACATGGATAATCATCAGGAACTTGCACAAATTCCAAACAATCTGTGGTGTTCCAGCTACCCTGAGGTACCCTGTGGGGATGTACTGTGGGGCTACCCTTTCCAAGCAAAAATAAATCCAACACAGAGAGTCTGTATGGGATTTGGGGCTGCCAATCCTGCTTCTATGGAGGTCAATTTCAAAACTCTCATTTAAATGAGAACAGTAAGTGGAACAGTACAGGAGTACTGGGCATGAGGACATTAGCCAGGAGAGTCTATCTTCCTCTAAAATTAATAGGCCAGTTTGTAAGAAGAAAGCACTAAGAGGTCAGATATTTCAGCACTGTATTTTAGTGGCTGATGCAGTTGCAGAGAGGATTTAAGCCACATACTTAGAGAAACCCTCTTATAAAACTATAGCCTTCCTATGTGAGGCTTCTTACCTTCTTGCCAATTTATACTGCATCAAATCTAATCTCCTCATCCTGCTTCAGACTGTTTCCTACCTTTAAGGCACTATTCCTTCCTATTTGCAATACGTCTGGCTCTAAAAATCTCACTTCATCCAAAAATACATTCCACATTGTTCTACTCCTAACCATCTTTATCTGTCAATCCTTGTGCTCTGTCTCATTCTTCTTACAACAGGCTGCGAATGCATCTTTCTCAGAGTAAAGAGGACTTACACGATCATTGCAGGCTGAAAATCTGCACCAGCAGAGGACACCTAAAAAACCAACCAACCCAACTGGTATCTATGTAGAGCTCTTAGAATTAGAAATAAGAACTAGCAGAACCATTCTTCTATTTAGAATTTAAATAAGGGTCTATATGACCTTTTTAATTATTATTATTTTATTAGAACATTCATTTATCTTTTATCTAAGAAGTATTAGAAAGTGCCGAAGGCAACATTCTCAGGTGATAACTGTCCTCCCACTGTCATACCTTCTAGAAGCATTTGAACTTATTTAGCTTCTTACCTTTGAATACAAGTGTATATAATCTAATCTGGCAGATGTTCACAGGCCCCTCAAGATAAAGCTCCTTGGAAAATATAGTTATGGCCCTTCCTTTTAAGCTGTGTTTTTATTATCTGGCTGGTGAGTGCATATTGGCTGAGACTTTCTAGAATTATCCCCAAGAACATCCACTGGCCTGAACTGCCTAGTGATCAGACCACAGAGGCATGCTTTCATTTACTCGATTGCTTTAAATCTATTCTAGATGCCTGCAGCCCATGTGAGCTACCACAACCCACAAAATCAGAGCATAGATTCTCGCCTGGCGCCGGATCACTGAAAACTAAGCAATGTGGAACTCAAACTATTCTACACCTTTATTGGATTAAGTCCAACATATGAAAAACCATGCACCTAACTGGATGGGATTTATTAATTAACCTGTGTCTGTTTGGAGAGAAATTTTATGTACTAAGCAATAAGCATTGTATTTAAACGATAATAGGAAGTGCCATTTTAAACAATAAACTAATTCCAAGGGAATTAACTACAATGTCAAGGCACAAGAAATTTAAATTAGAAAACTAAATTACTGTCAGAAGTGGTAAAGCAGTCCTGTAATTATGAGTGGTTAAAAAAGACAATTTTCTTAAATCAAAAAAATTCATGTGTTCCCATACTACTATCCCTTTCAGATTAAAAACTTGAAGTCCTATTGTTATGTCATAATTTTCTCCTACTGCTTAATTTCTGAGATTTATTTATCTATAAAACAAACTAACTTAAAAAATAGTGCAATCAGATGCTACCATTCAGTTACATATTTTGAACATCAAGAAAGCTAGCAGATTTTCCAATTCAGTAAGAAAACTATTCTAAAATGTGTCCTGCTAAACTGTACAGCTGTTATGCACCCATTCTGCAACACTATGCAAAAAGCACCAAAATTAGCATTATTACCAGAGTCCCCTGGTAAACAGCACTATACTGGCAAAGCTATGTTTGTTGAAATATAATTACAGGGCAAAACCATAGAGAGAAAAAGATCCAGACCAGTTCAAAGTATTCCAATAGTTTGGACACTCAACTGGGACCCTGGACTCAATCATTAGCTTCAGAGAATAAATATTTGAAACCTTGTCAACTTTTTTTGATAAGAGGTAGTAAGAACAACTACTTCAAAACAGCCAACAGCCTGAGCATAAAGCTGAAATGCAGGATCAGTACAGGAACTTTGCGTCCTTGTCTCGCATACCCCAAGGGAATGTGCTAATCCCCGGGTCTGTTATGGTATCTGCCTCTTGCTTGTTTATGAAGAACTGCAAATGGACTTGGTTTCCTTAAGGTACAGAGTGAAAAAAAATTTTAAAAAAAGAAAACATCTCAAAGGCTCACAGAATTGGAAAATTCAGAATTAATGAACAGACCTTTAAGGGTCTTCTGCCCTGCATCAATGAGAGTTCCCCCACTGGATTTAGTAAATTTTGGATAAGATTATGTTAGCCTTTGCTTTATATGGCTACCAACTCTTTGCAAGTGTAGGCATCGATCCAGCAGCTGAGGCAGATGATGCCCTGCAGTTAGGTGGAACTTCACCGATGCTCAGAAGCAGCAGAAGATGCCACATCAGGTCATTTACTTTACTCTGTTTGTGTGCGCATGTGTAATATTACATCTCCTCTACAATGTTTTACTAACAAAGAACCCTCTTTTGGTTTTCTTTCTCACATACTCAGCAAAAGTTTATCACCAACTTAAGTTTTCCTCACGGTTTCCATTTACTTCATTTGTATTAGGCTCTAAAAGAAAGCTGCTTCATGGCCACACTGCACTCTAGTGGGTTGATAGCTGAGTATAGGTAGAACTTAATTATCTCATACTGGGCTAATGTGCATAAAGTTATCACCACCTAGTTCCAGATGTCAATACAGAGTAGTTGCAATTAACACTGAAAGATGACGATCCTCACAGTTAGATAACAATAAATTTGTGCAGTCAAGAATAAAGGATGGAGACTTCCAGAAATGTCTGTCTTAGGTTCTCTTGCAAACACAGGACAATGAAGAGAAAAACAGATGCAAAAATAAAATAAAAATCAAAGGCCGTCACCTAGTGAAGACTTTGGATTAAAATTCAAATCAGACCAGCTAAGTGGGAAAGACTGTGGTAGTCTGATTTTCTTTTTTGCCTGAGAGTTAGCTATTAAGATTAGATTTCCTAAAAGGACCCTATTCCTTGGAAATTCTTGCAAAATGAAAATTCATAATTATTACCTTCAGTATCAATAACACTTACTTAAATGTTGGTATTCATTGGTATAACTGTTTAGTATTCAAGTATTGTCCAGAGCTCATCCAGCATCAACACTTTAAAAACTGAACAAAATTATCATAAGAGAAATCTCTACAGAGAGGGCATTATGCAAAAATGGGTAATCAACTACCAGCTGTAAATTTGTGCTACCCTTCTCAATGACTTAACAGCAGGAATGTGGTAGCAACACTGAATAATTAAACACTGCATTATACATCTAAAATCACCACAAAAAAAACCAAACAAGAAAATCACTGCTTGCTTTCCTCAGGTGATTGTAACCAGCTAGCAATGCTTTCCTGAGACACAACATCTAGTACTGTGAGATGGTGTTAAATAGACTGTGTGGACTTATTAAAAAAGTAACTAAATGACTGCACCTGCTTATAAAAGACAAAACAGATCCTACTTAAAAGAAGGATACAAGAAGAAAAGCAGTCCCAGATGAGAAGACATAAAGGTTACCAAGCCTGAATAGGCATCTGAAGTTTTTAAAGAGGAATGAGGTCAGTTTTTTTCTTTTGTTGTTTTTGGTTTGTTTTTTTTTTTTTTTGTTTGGGGTTTTTTTTTTGTTTGTTTGTTTGTTTTTTACAGGAGTTACAGTCTCCTTCTGCAGAAGAGGATGTTCACTTAACACAACATGTAGTTCAAAATAATCTTCAATATTTAAAAGCTTTCTCAAATCCAGTTGTTACTGACTTTTTACCACCTGACAAAAACTAGAACAGAACTTTGATACACAGAGCTACAATGACACAAGAACGCCTTAGCAGGATCTACTAATACAGAAAACCAGCTCAAACAAAATTTGATGAGCCAGGACCACCAAAGAAATAACAGCTAACAGGATGACTGAACATGTAGACATCCACAGTCTGCAATCTACTTAAACAGCAGAGAACACATCACCAACTGCATGATTGTCAGCAGTAATAGATTTCCCATAGCTAGCTACAATTTATTTACAATCTTGCAAAAAATAGAGTATGCTAGGTAGCTCTTATACATAGCATTTTCCATTCAAAAGCAGTTTACAAAGGGAGATTGAGGAACAGCAAGCAAGAACAAGCAGGCAAAGTAATATATCCAGGGTCATACCGAAAGTCAGTGATGTCATTAATTTCCCTTGACTCCCTGCATATTTCACAGTAGACCACACACATGAAGATGGCTTCAATCTTATATCATGCTTAAATGCAACGTGCTGACAAGCAGGGGGATTTGGATAGCTTTTAGAGTTACAAATTTGATGTGCTACTTTTCCCACAAATCCCGTTTTTCCTAGAGAAGCCTTTGGCCCATTGGATCCCCAAGAACACCATACAGATTATTATTAGAAGTTAAAAGCATTGAAAACAATGAACTGTTTCAGGAAAACTCAGAACTGAGTCTGGTAACAGCAGCCAGCAGACCAGAACATAGGTGTAGCTTTATCCATACAGGCTAGCACTGAGACTGCAATCACCTGTCACAGAACGAACAGACACACAGCACCACAGTCGCACTTCTGAGTCTGCTAAATTGTGAGACGTACCGATTAACAACTTTGGGAAATTGGATGTTTCGATATTATGGTAATAGACAACCGATGTGATGGCCGCCAAGAATGCCATCCCAGCCGGCATGTACAGGTGTAAATGGCGCGATTCTGAAACCCTTAAAAAGAAAAAAGTGAACATCTATTAAAATCAAACCCCATTAGCTATTTAAATGTTTCCCTTTTAATTTATGGATTGTATCCTGTACCCAGTCCTGGTGTAGGATTTTCTAGAATGAGTTATGGACGTAAAGCTCTCCGATTTTCAATTGGATTTATGCTCCTAAATCACACAGTTCGATTTCAGATTCCTCCCCTGTGCTGAAAATGAAATGTGTGTACTCCTATTTCCTATTGAAATCGGTTGGAATGTTGTTTAAATTAGGATAAGCAGCTGAGCTCCAAAACGAGAAAAGTTAATTTAAGCTAAACTAGTTTGGGAGCTGTCCATCAAACTCTGTAGGTAAGACCAACTGACAGCACAGTTTAAGATTTCCTACAGAAACATTTGGTAGAAATGTTTAATTTTCTTTTTCCAGTTTGGGAGAAGGAACAGCACCACAGCATGGGAATGAATTACAGCAAGTTCTCCTGTCAGTAACTGCAAGCCAACAAACAAAACCTATAACAGATTCATATACCCTTAAGCTTTGTCCTATAAAGAAAAACTCCTGATGCTTCACTTGACGTAGCAGTGGAGGGGGTCCTGCCAACTACACCCCTTTGGGAATATGCGAATCGTTGGGCAACGTTGTTGGTTTGTGCAGAGGTGGATAGAATCATACCCACCTCTTTCCTCTTACTGCCATCTTCTCCTCCCCCCCTTTTCTTTCTTTCACAAAAGTAATGGAGTTAAGAGGTACAATTTCCTCTGTCTCCCAGCCAGCTCCAGGAGAAGAGGCATCAAGAGGAAATCTTCAGGACACAAACACTTGGGGAAATTCACACCTTGTCCTCTGAACCTCATGGAAAATAAATTAGCATCCCTTTGTGTACGTTGGGGAGACAAAAGGGGCTGTGCTCTCAGGAAGCTGGATACCGTCACAGGACATCACACATCTCAGAGCAGAACGTCCCAGATGACTAACAGATCCATAGGAGCTCAGGAGGACCACATCCTGCATCTATACTGGGAAAGGAAAGCCCTCCCTCACATGGACATAGTGCTGAACTCTGCAGAGCTGGCTGGAGCCATGCTGATGGCCTGTGTCATAAACACTTAACTCATCTTGTTGACAGTGAGTTGTACATGTATACAGCAAAACCAGAAAAGATTCTCCAGCCTCTGAATTCCTAGTAATGCCAGGGGTTTTTGTACATCAGGGCTGAATTCTCAGCAAGGAAAAACAAGCAATAGGAAGAGATTTCTTCAGACAGCCTAAGCTTTAGTAGGTAACACTGCAGGAGTGGGAGGTTTTTTAAAAATTTATTTCACAGACAGAAGTTACTGGAATTCCCCTATATAACTGTATCTCCAATACGCCACATCTACTGCTGAGGTGCCAAAGCCTTTGACACCCAATTGCTGTCAAAAGGACTTACTAACATGATCCCTTTTGTGTCTTAGAAAGCTGCCGAGTCTCAAAATCTGCTTTTATTCACTGGAGCACTCACTAGCCTGCCGAGTGCTTGGGAGGCACAACTGTGGGTTGGCACTCCCCCAGTATAGCTAGGAGCTTTGATTCTCATCAGGTGACACTTATTACTTAACAGCAGCATTCTGAGTCAAGTTAAAGAGCAAATAAATATAATGAGAGGAATTGCTAAAGAGCAAAATAAAACAGAAAACTAAAAGCAGGAGATTTTGCTCTGAGCATCCCACACCCTGATAACTCTGAATAAGCACGAGAAAAAATCCTTTTTAGAAAAACCTGGCACTGAGAAACATCCTATTTATATACGTCTAAGAGAAGTTATAACAATGATGATATCAGCTTCTACAGCAAAATTCTGCAGTGCCTTTCACACTAGTTGGTGGACGGTTATACAGATGGCTAAACAGAGAGGTTTTGTTCTATTTAACAAGGAGCTTCAAATTTATAATCCTTAGGTTGCAAATTCATAATACTTATGAAAATCAGACCTTTCTTTAGGGGAAGATGACCATAGTCATTGTTATACAACATTAGCTTTTCTTCATAATAAATCACTCTCCTGTATCACTTGTTTCACTTGGAATAATTTTCCCCCACAGATTACTGCTTAAAGACATCCCAAGTTGAATAATAGATGAGAGATGATGCTCATATAATGTGAGCCACTCTGCTCAAGGTAACAGATCAGATGTACTGCACAAATATCAGAAGAAACTCTATGGGGTGTGAGATAAGGCCCAGTAGATCCACTCCTCCTATTAAGATGAGCAGAACTCAGTTTGTGGGGAAATTGTATGACCTACTGCGCACATGGGAGCTCTGAGTGAGTAAGGACTGTGGGACTGGGTCCTTGGACATAAAGCATATCACGAAAATGTCACCATCTGCTTGAATTGTTAGGATTTATCTGTGATTACTCTTTGGAAAGATAGTGTCATTAAGCTGAACTAAAAATGATTAAGGTCAGTTGTGCGTGTGTACATAACTTGGCAAGGCCTGTGGAATTTCTGATACAAGGTCGGTAGGTTAATCACCAAGAATACAGATTACAAGTTTAGAACCACAAGGAAGATGGTCTAGATGAGAATTTAGACGGGGAGAAAATACCTACCCTGAAACCTTTAAAATGCTCAGTGCTATCGGGAGAAGGTAGACATACACACTTACCCATCAGACACTATGCCCTCTGCAATTTCACACACAAGCACAAACAAGAGGATAAAAGTCAGTATCCAGCGTAAATTGTGGCCAGGAAAATGAAGCCATGTGCTATGGTGTATATGTACTTTGGAACTCTGACTTCCCCATCCTAAACAGGAAAAGAAAATTATAAAGAGCTTTCTTAACAACAAGAGTGACATACAAAGCTCCTGCATACACTAGGTTGTTACATATATGCTTTTCTGTACTGAAGTTGACACAATTGTGTTGTTAAACATGCACATATTTGAATATTTTCAGAGCTGTGTTCTCATTGCTTTACTTCATACAGAATAAGATCAGTAACGCAGACAAGACACAGCCTTAAATTCCTATACTTTTAGCATCTTACTATCAAGTAATTACATGCATTAAACATTTTTCAAATATATTAGCAGTTTAAATGAACAACAAATGAACATTTTGACAAATAGGCACAAACACTATAACACATACACTATTTTTTCTTCAATGCATTTAGGAATTTACACCTTATCTTACTTTTTTTTTTTTTTTTTTTTTTTGAAAGTAACTCATGCTCTTGATCTAGATAAAAATCAGCAATACTGAGAAAAGCCAGATAAACACAGATGACCCTAACTAGTCCTTCAGCCGACCCCCGTTTCAACAGTTGTACTGTTATTTCAGCACCGGACCTCTTACGCTTAAATCACGCAGCTCCTGCCCTGGCGATCTAGAGGACAGACCAGGCTGAGGAGAATGGTACTCAAGTAGTGACAACCGCATGGATTAAACCACCGGGCCACCTACCGGTAACCCCAGTTTTATGTTACCAAATCATTCCCGCTGCAGACACGGCAAGAGTTACAGCGGCCCGGCAGCCCTCCCAGTCGTCACCAGCGGCGAGGAAGGCTGTCGGGCCGCTGTAACTCTCCAGTGATTGCGGGCAGCGTTATTTGGTAACGTAAGACTGCCTCACCAGGTTTCCTGGTTTTTAACAGCGCGTTTATTTTTCGCTCCCCGCGCTGCCAGTCCAGACCTGCAGGCAAACCCTGCCGCCTCCTCCGGCATCCCTCCCCTGCGCACGGGGGTTGGTTTCACCTGCAGGGAGGGAGCCCCGCAGGCCGCCCCCGCCCCGGGAAGCCCCCGACAGAGGGAGGTGGGCACCGACAGACGCCCGGGCAGCCTCGGGAGGGGCGGCCGCCGGGGCGTCCCGGAGCTCCCCAACACCGCGTCCCGGCAGCCGCCCGCCGCCCCGCAGGGACGGGAGCGCAGCACAGAGGACGAGGCCAGGCCGAGGAGGGGCCGCGGCACGGCAAGGCCAGGCGAGCGGCGGGGGAACGCGACACGCACCTCACGGCAAAGCGCGGGAGGGAAACCCACGGCAAGACAAAGCAAGGCGGGCGGGGGGGATGCGACAAGGCAAGACGGGGGGAGGGGTGCAGGAGAAAAGGAGGGGGCAGAAGGCAAGGGCACGGGGTGGGGGGGGCAGAAGGCGAGGGAGCCCCGCAGGCACTCACCGATGAAGAGGATGGGGAAGGTGATGAAGAGCAGGAAGACGTGCGGCACCACGTTGAGCGCGTCCACGAAGCAGCCGTTGTTGAGCACGCCGTGGTCCACGTTGTAGGCGGTGGAGTTGCCCTCGTCGCCGCAGAAAGCCAGGGCCATGGCGGGACCCTGCGCGCAGCCGGGCGCTGCCTCCGCGCACATCCAGGCGGGGCCGGCGCGGGCTGCGCGGCGGCGGCGGCGGCTCTGCCCGCACCTGCCGGGCGACGGCGGCGGCCGCCGAGCGGCCCCGGCCCCGCCTCCGCGGCCCCGCCCCCGCGGCCCCGCCCTAACGGGCCGCCCGCCCTCGCCTGCCGCGCCGGGCTGGGGGGCTAAAACGGCCTCGGGAGGGGGGGGGGCCCGGGCAGGTTGGAAGGTGTCCTCCCGTTCCTGCGCCGACCCGGGACCCACGCGAAAACACCGTGGCAGCCCTCGGCTACCTTACAGCAACACAAACCAGCGTTCCAGGGCTCCTGGGGCACGGTAATTAAGCATTTCACGCATCGCTCGTGAGACAGAACATTACAAAAAAAACCCCCAACCAGCCAACCAAACAAAACCAAACCACAAAACACCGCATTAGTCATGACAGAGGACCAGAGACTACAAGAAATATATATTTTTAACCTCGTCAGCTTTGTGCTTTTTTCTCCACCATGATGAAGATACTACTAGATCAAATTGCACACAAAGCTGTACCCTGTCCTCAAAAGAGACTTCAACATCATATCCTAAACAGCTATTACATTTGTGCTTTACCTTTTTTTATCCCTAAAATGAGTTCAAGCCTAACTCCCCCCCCTCTCCCCCCCACCCTGAGACCGCTGCAGTCTGTGGGAATCAGACCACTTAGTGGGTTCTGCATCACTCCCTAAGCAATTTTATGTATATCAAAATAATCTGTAACTCAAACTTCTCAAACCTTTTTGTCTTGAGTAGAAGTTAGGCTCAGCTGAGCCAAAGCCAAACAAATACTCTAATCAAATACCTCCATGCTAGGGGATAATACTGGAAAGTAAAATGTGATGTGCATCAGAAATCTGCACCTGGCTTACACTTCCAAGCACAGGTTGAGTCAAAACCTGAGATTCGCATATCTCTGGTATGTAGCCATGAAATACTCAACATTAAGTTATGTAACCAAATCCTTTACTTCAGAGCTCCTTTCATCCCCAGTCACGCTTATCCACCGCTTAGCTGAGTTTTTAATACAGCTTGCCACATCCTACCAACAGAAGTGCAAGCAAATAATGCCTACATATCTAGGCTTAACTCTTCAAAATGCAAAAGCTACAAGTTGGATAAATGCCTCTAAGGGAAATGACCCCATAAATGAAAAATCTCCTTGTTTTTCCTTTAATGATGAAGCTATGGATGCTCAACATAACAGAGAGCATTCAATTTCTAGGACAGACAGCTCCACTAATAGACCTGAAAATTTTGTCGTGCTGCTTTTTGTCAGACAGGAGAAAAGAAAAAGTAATTCTCTGCATGCAACATATTATTTCCTATATAGGGTCTTCTTGGGCTACAGCGGTGTGGTTAAGAATGCAAATTAAAAGACAAACCCCAAGCCAAATCCTGTGTATATGTATTTTCAGATAATAAAGTTACACCCACCCTGGAAAGACTATAATTATTTCAAGTTTTGGACAGAACCCAGCGTTCATCTGAGCTTCTGGTTAAGCTCATCTCTGTTATCCTAATAGTTACTTAATAAACAGTATGTGCAGTTTACATGCAGATAATTTTAAAATAATTTATATTTGAGTATTTCCTGAGGCCCCAAGTAACACAAGGGTTCTGTGTTACAGAAAAATAGCAGCGAGGAACTCTTGACAGTTTACACTCTGGAGACTGAAATCATGGGGTAAGATTTGGGGGAGGAATCATCATCATCACCTTCACTGTAGCTGGAGAACTAAACACAGAAATTGAAGTTTGCCAAAGCCTCCAAAGGAATCCGGGAACTGAGCTCACATCCGCAGCCTCTGCACGGTATCTGAACCTTGAGACCCTCTTCCTTTACTACAAGGTGTCAATCACAATATTTTAAAAACCTTATTTCTCAAACAACAGAACATCATGAGAGTCCATAGTCTGGAATTTGAAATTTATCTTTTCAATAGTTTGCAAATGCAGCCAAGATGACATAGTTAACATGGTGGTTTAAACTTAATGGTCCTAGTCCAGGTCCTGCAACATATGTGCACCCATCACAGAGCTAAAGTTGAGTCAGAAATGTGTTGGCAACCTGAACAGAAAGGTGATAGATTAAAATGGGAAAGAGTCTTGGACTACAATTAACTGCTTAATGAAATACTGGAAAAACCCACACTGAAAGAAATCAAAACATTTGGTAAACTAAAATTGGTAAGCTAAGCATTCTTAGCAAGAAACACACACATGTACATGCATAAACTCTTTAAAGAGCTCACACTTCCAATAACAATGCCACACTTTTGTCCCCGCTATAACAATGAAATTAAGAGTGCTGAATTTGGACTAATACTGGTTTTGCTCACTAAAGCATCAAATGACAATCTCTTTTTCACTCACAAATGGTGAAAGAGCTGTTCTGTGACTTTACAAAATAATTCTAAGACGGAGTTTGATGCTTTTCTGAAAAGCTTAGATGTGATCGCCTGTGGTGCTGAAGGACTGAATCTACTTACCCAGAATATCTTTGCCAGTCCTGTGTCCAGTGGGCTGTGGAGCAGGTCACAGAGGAATAGGTTTTTTCCTCAAAGTTGCATTTTTGTGAAGCTTTATGAGAACAGAATTACTTCTCAAAGTACAGAAAAGGCAAAAAACAATATGAAACCAACAGGTAGACAGCTATGTTTATCTGCATGTTGCAAATGCAACCTAATTTTTCACAAAAGTCCCATTAGATCTCGTTTCCCTCACTCATTTTGATTTCCATATCACAAGAAGTCAGTTTTCTACTTCATCATTTCAACATATCTATTAGCAATGACAAATCAGGTTAGATCCTGGCAGCCACCAGCACATTCATTAGGTGACTAGAAATATTTGGGAAGCATCTTGATTATTTGAAATTGAATTCCAGGCAACAAAGGGCAATATTTTTAATCCAAAGAAAAAAAAAAACACTTTTTGTGCTTGCCTTGGAATTTGAGTTTGTCGACAGGATGCAGACACGTTTTGGTATTTACAGTCAAGTACTGACACTTCAGAATTTAAACGTGATACTTGTTTTTAAAAGGTAAGAGTATTCATTTATGTGGAAGTTTTCATTTTTCTTTTCCACCTTCATCATTTGTTTCTTGCTCCTCTTATTCAACTGCTTTGCGCTGACCTCTTATTCTCAATAGTGCTATGCAGGGGAAGTGATCTATTTCTAAAAATCATGTTTTGCTACTATAGATCACTCTGCAGGTTTTTGCTTGTGTTTACATCTAGAAATGCAGATACAAAAGAAAAATACACTTTTGAAAGTTCTAAACAGCCACAGCCCATGTTCAAAATTAGTTAGCATATAAATTTAGGCATCAAGCAGGGAAATTTCACTTTTCTGTGTGTTTTAAAGTCATTAATGGGACCATGTATTAAGAGGAAATCTTAATCAGAAGAAAACCTAATAAAGAAAATCCTTACTGTGATTTAGAATTTGCTAAACAAGATATACTGATTTATGACTTTTGCTTCCTATTCAATTTTGCTCTTGGAGGTAGAAAGGAAAAGCAATTTACATGAATGGGAAAAAACTAGTAATCCCTTTCAAAATCACATTGGGAAAGGTTGAGAGGAAAAAATTGGAGAAAATCACCTCCAGAGAAAACTGTTATTTGATTCTTCTGGAACAAAGAACTCTATTCTAGAATTTCATAGAAGATACCATTTGTCAAAGTAAATGAAATATCTTTTTAAAAATTTTCTAAGGTACTACTACTAAAAACAGTGCAATAAGCATAATAGTGCAGAAGTTCACAGAAATGGCTGGTTTTCTCTAAATAAACCTTATTAATTTTTAATTACTGTCCCTCATTAAAAATGAAGAAAGAGCTTATGAGTAAGCAGATCTATCTTAGAGTGGAAACAAAATACAATCATCTTTAGGCAAATAGTCAGATAGGTGTTTTAGATTAGAACAGCTTATTTTTAAGTCTGTGCCACAGAGTTCCATTGGAACTAATGAATGGGAACTCTTCTGCATCCACTTGTGTCCTGGTTTCAGCTGGGATAGAGTTAACTGTCTTCCCAGTAGCTGGTACAGTGCTATGTTTTGAGTTCAGTATGCGAAGAATGTTGATAACACTGATGTTTGCAGTTGTTGCTAAGTAATGTTTAGACTATAGTCAAGGATTTTTCAGCTTCTCATGCCCAGCCAGCGAGAACACTCAGGCATTTGATGATACCCAGCAAAATGCATGGTGAATCAGCTGAAGAGCTGCAGGCTATTTCCCCTACTAGCCTGACCTAAGGATACACCTGATGTTCCACTGCCCTCCTGCATCACCAGGATCTGTCACAACGACGAGGACAATATTCTCCCGGTACAGTGCTTTCCTTGAGCGACAGTACTCTGCATCTTGCTCTCACTAAGCAGAGAGGTTACTGTTGCACTCATCAGTCCTCTCTCCTCTGGGCATCCACTTCTCATTCCAAAAGAAGAGCCAGCTTCTCAGTAAAAGGTTTCCTTTTCCTCTTACCTGCCCAATTATTTACTCCACCTACGGTTCTGACTCATCCTGTAAGTATTTTGGAAGGTAATTTATTATCCCAGCTTCAGTTAGCTTGGTTGGTGCTCAACACTTGAAAATATTTCAGGTTGAGCTGAGAAATGCTGAGGCAACCAAAGCAGCAGGAATTTTTGAAAAATCAGGCCTAAACCAACTTCCTATTCACTCCTGACTATCCTCATACGTAGATGTACTCTTATAATCTCCGCATAATCTCACTGGTGACATTGTACCTTAGTTTATTTTTCCAGCATTTAAGTGGTTAATATTTTGAATACTCCCTGCGTAGTACTTGTAGTACAAGTGTCATGATTTCCTCAGGAGAATAAGTTGAGTGCTGTAGACTAACTCATGCCAATAAACAACTCGCGTGCTGGCTCCAGTGTGGTATTCTTCAGCAAATGTTATTTTAGTTAATGATTCAGTTAAGCGCCTTTACAATGCTTACCTTGTATATGGACTCTTGTATACAAAAGATTATTTTGCCTGTTTATACTACAAGAATCACACGCACTAACAAATAAAACACATAACCAGCATTAATTTCTAAAAGATAACAGGGCTAAAAGTCACTGGCCTTTCTAGGAACTCTTCCAAGAAACAGAAATTAGACTGAAAACTAAGATTGGAATTGTTTGTTAAAGATTATTAGAAACAAAATGAAGCTACCACTTTTCCTCTTTAGAATAGAATATGGTTTTCTGTTCAGGCACACTAGAAAATTGTAGTTAGTTGATTTGTTTATTCACCACGTGGGAATTGTTCCAGGCTATCCTCAATTTATCCTGTGGGTAAAACCAACACAACTGTTAGAGAGAAACTTAAAGCTGTCAATTCAGACTTGGATTTGGAATGTATTTTTCTTTTGCTGCTGTTTGACTAAATTATACAAAAAATTAACCAAAAGGGTGTTGCAGTTTAATGAGGTTTTACACTACAAATTTTTCTTCTATCTATTTTTAATAAATTCCATTTATTCTAGCTCTTAAAATAAAACAACAACAAAAAAATCACATTGTGGATTCAGTAAAAAAAAAAAAAAAAAAGAAAGAAAAAGAAAAAAGATCATGAGTATGCACAAAACCCTTGATCCTATATAGCCAAGACCATGTATTCCCTGTTGTGATTTATCATATAACTAATTGCCAATGGCCTATTTCAGGAGACTTTCCTCTTGAGTTCAACCCACATGCAGACTACATTTGGGGTTTCCAGAGGCTCAAGGGAATGAAAACAATCAATACCCATACAAAATATATAGAAAATTAGTTTACTAACTTTCTACTTACTAATTGAACTCCTAAGGCAGTGGGAACTTTTTTTTTTTTTTAAGTTGTTTTTCATTTTAACCTGAAGCTCAATCTCTTGGAGTAGTACAGTATTGTTTGTGTACAACAAAGCGCTGTACCTGCATTCATAGTTGTGGAAGCTTTGCATGGAAGTAACTGTAGTCTGTGACACTGTTAACTGGCAGCAGTAAATCCTGAATGTCCTCCCTTATGGCAGATGGTCTCTTCCTATGAAGAGACTATACTGGTCATTGCCCCATGATTAAGAGACTATATCGATAATAAAGAAAGAACGGTTGAAATTTAATCGTCAGGTGTAATCTGTTTTCTAGGAAAATAGTGACATGCCTCATATAAAAGTCACTTGCATTGTGGTAAGCATTTTGTCCCTTTGTGCCATTTATAAATCTAGCCACTTTTCTCCATCTATTTACTATGGTATTTTAAACACATCTGTTCATGTACACATGGATTTAAAGATACCATTAGAAAAGGCAATAGCGGGTAATTTTATCATCGAGAAGGTAGGTAATTCATGAAGTACTTCAATAACACAATGGAAAAAAATGTCTCTGCATCTGTTTGCCTGGCTAGAGGTATAGAAATGTGAATATTGACATAGTTTTAAAAAAAAGCAAATAAGCAGCTTTCCTGCAGCAGTACAAGCTAGGACAAATCATTACAAGTAAGCCAGGCAACTTAATACACTCAAATAACCTTTTCCTGTGAACAATCCAGCCACAATATATGCCCACCCGCTCCGTTTTAATCTGTCCTATGAGTTGTTGCAATCAAATTCTCTACTCCAAGAAGAAAAGCAATGTTAGAAACTACGCTGTACCCACCTGTTAAGGCTGAAATCACCAGTGAGAAATTTATATGTTAGCTGGAGAACAGACTTATTTCTGTTGTCCTTCTCTCAATCTGGACTTTATGTCTTGATCATTTGCATGATTTGTAGACCACAGCATTCCACATACACTGACTTCTTTATAACAATGCTGATTTATTTGAAAATAGAAAATTTGCCCATACCCAGATGTATGAGTTATGTGATGGGGAAGTTGCCTTCCCCTTTGTGAAGAAAAAGCAACCTGGAGTCAGGGGCACAATGGACACACCTCAATCGTCTCAGTTCCTTCTATTCTCTTAAACAGCTAAAATCTCTGTATGAATGGCTTGATACCTGTTCTAAGTGATTGCTCTGAACTGGAATTCTCTTGCCTGGCTTGAGGAACTCTTCAGTTTTTGATTCCTGCTATGCATGTCAATCCTTTGCACTAAGGTGGTGCTGCCTGATTTTCACTAAGAAACAGTATGCCATTTCTTCTGTCCTACCAAGTCCATACTTCACATTCAAAGATCTGCTTCATGACAATTCTTCTGAAAAATCAAAATGTAAACGTGCATCTCCCCTTCTCTTTCTTCCCCTCTTTGGAATTGTTGCTGATCAAAAAGTGTTCCTGGGTCTCTCTCCTCTGAAAATTCCAGGTTTTATGCTGGGAAAGGGAGGAAGGGTAACAAAACCCACATTGTTACTTGAAAAATTATAATCTACTCAGTTTCAAAGGATAACCCTGAAAAGCTATTTCACCCCGTCAAGGAAATGCTTATCAAAAGATTTTAATCAAAGCTTAATTTTGTGCCCAGTGTTTCGAACCAAATGTTTTCTATCTAGTGTTATTTACACTCTCTCTGTTAAGCAGCATTAACACTCAAATGTCTCAAGCTGTTGCCAGCATGAACATGGAGTCTCAGTCCCCCTTCTTACTAAAGCATCCAAAACTGCTTAGTGGAAAGGCAGGGGAAGAGAACAAAAACTCAGAGAAAAGTAATTTGAAATTTTTTTGGGGGGGTGGGGGTAGCTTTACATAAAGAATAACTGTTAGCAACTTTCCCTCTCACTTCCCTGTTGTTTAGAAAAGTCCTTGTCCTCAAAAAAGCTGTCTGATTTCTATCTAACTCAGTTTATGTTGGGAGGGTCTCAGTCTTTCTCTGCCAAACTTTCTTTTAAGCACCAAATAAAAAACCCTCTGTTATAGCTATTGAAGACTAATGCGTTCTACTGATGTCTGGAATAGAAATGGTGAGAAAAGATAAGAGGAGGACAAGCCAAGAAAATGGGTGGGGGGCTGGCGGGAGGCATAACCTTTAAAGATTATTTAAGAAAATGAAGAGCAACCAAAATTCAGTATGAATACTAGAGCCTCAGTATTAACAATAATAACTTTCTATAAGCATCTCCAGGGCTTAGGCATCCTTTGCCTTCAGATTTTGACTTCAGGCCCCAATCCAGCAAAGCCCTTAAACCTGAGTAGTATTAATGAACTCAACCTATGTCAATGGGATTGGCTCATAAGCTTAAATTTAAGCATGTACTTAAGTGCTTTGCTGGATCAGAGCCTTGCTTGTTCTAGTCGATGGTTACCTTATAAGTGGGAAGTGTCTATCAAGCAAAATTACCTTACAGATGTGTAAGGGAAATCCATTGCTAATCATGCAGCAGGTTTTGTGATACTGGATGAAGCAGCTATCTGCCATGCATCAGACTCCACATTTTTTCCATGTAGACAAACAGTCCCAGTTGAATACCAGCCACTCAGACTTAAGTATCCAAAAGCTGCCAGTCTGCAGTGTACTTGTTCAAAATTAATTCCTTAAAACTTCCTTCCAGTGGTTGTTACACTAACAGTTTAGCACCTTCATTGGACATTATCATACACATCCAGCATCACAGTGCTTTTATTTCTTACCCGTAATCCATGATCCTCCCAAAGCTGAACATGCTTCAGATTTCAAAAAGTTCCTTTCTAGAGAACAGAAATCTTACTGCTTTTCCTATGTCTGTCTCCACTTCCTCTTTCATCTTAGATGCTTTCAGTGGAGATCAAATATAGCCCAAGTTTCCTTGTTGTTAATATAGATAGACCCTGAGCCCCACCAAAGTGCTGTACTATTATCCGTTTCCTCCAATAATGCAGCAAATGCAGACCTACTAATAGAGGAAGAAGTATTCCCACAGAGACCCCAGTATTCCAGCAGAGGCAAACTTTTTGCTACCTTCCTTAGGAAGAAGGAAAGAAACCATCCCAGTCAATCTCCATGAAAATAGTTTGCATGACTTGTGAGCAGCCCACCTGGAGCCTCCTAAGTTTTCAAGTCTGCAAGAAGGGAAGTCTGGATTCTGCTCCAGAAATTTCTGAAGGTCAGAAAAACCAGAAAACCCCTGAGAATAAGAACAACAGCAAAAGATAGAATGAATGGGCAGATGGTCAGAAAAACACTGGAGGACAAACTTAGTATCAAGATCAAACACTTATTAGCTTATCATAAATTGATAATAAGGGATTAGACTCATCTGATCTATAATCCTATGGGTCAGCTCCTTACAGGTAAAACGCTGGCTTTTCTACACTAGATCTGGTCCTTAGATGCTGTAAAGTTTGTTCACGTCAGCACAGATCCCAGGGGGACATTCTTTGGAAAGAGGTGGCTAAGAATTCCACAGCAGCTACCCTGAGTCTGACCCTGCTTCATCAAATTCAACATATAGCTAAAACATACAGAAAACATGTATCAGCTATTGTGTACCAAGCTCCTTACAAGCAGATATATGTCCTTTGATGTGAAACCATGGTTTTCAGTCCTGTTTTTAAGGTAAGAACATTTTTGAACAACTTATTTATAGTCAGAGGTTATATCTCACATTTGTGAAGTACTGACATTATCTGTACATGTGTGCTACTCAAATCAATTTAAAAAAATCTCATTGGTTTGTGTACACATATACACCTGTCCTTTATGTATGTAAATTGTTTTATGAATAGAGAATTTTTTTAAAAAATCATAACTTCTTTGAAACAGACTTACAAGTTTTAAAAGATGCCGTGGTCATATGATAAACAATGGCTAAACTAGGAATTTTTAAAGTAGTGGAATGGCAGTAATAAATAGATCAAAGACTTCCCTATGCTAATATCCATATGATTAATAAACAACAATATTTCCTATCCTGTAATGCATGTCATGGTTCTGATATATAAGGTTTCACATTTTTTGCCTGCACACAGGCACGCACAGGCTCACAGAGCAGATGTGAAAGTCACAAGTCTCTAATGTAATTCATGCTCCAGTTCAGCAACTGTGAGGGTATGCTGAAGACAACGCTGTGACTAACACGGCCAAGAAATTCCTGAGAGAATAAGAATGACTGTTAACAGTTCTGAGAAACTCTTCCTCTGGGTTATTATCCCATAGAGAGAGATAGTGGGTTTTAGCGGTCTTAACCAAACAAACAGCTCTGAGAAACTAGACATATTCCCTCTGAGATTACAGTGAATGAAAAACAAAAAACCATCTTATGTTAAAAGTGGTTTGAAGCATTCATGATACTCTCAGTGAAGTACTTGGACTTCTTCCTGCTTTGTGCATCAGGTCAGAGTTTCCATACTCCCAAAGGAAACTAAGCATTGGCTGAAAAAAAGAGAAAGTCCCATTTACCCTTACTGTTATCTTTTCACAGCTGGCTTGACTGAACAGGGGTGAGGCATGGGCACATGTAGTGACTATTACAGCAACCAGAAAACAATGCAGTAGCAACTTAAACAGGTGCACCTGTTTAAATGATTTACATCTGGGACACTCTGCTCACACACATCAAAGTAACTGAAAGGGAAGTTGCTTGAAAACTCTGTGTTCTTGTAGCATTCTCTAACTCCTTAAGGTAGCTGGCAAGTGAAAGATGTGATCCAGTCCCAGGGCACTGAAAGCCAGAAATAAAGTAAAACACTACCTAACTAATGGCTTAAGATCATTTTAAGATTTCAGAAATGTCAGCCTCCTTTTTTCTCACACCACCTACTTACATGGCCTAAGGCAACTCTGCTGCCCTAACACAGGTTAAACACACAAAGAAACACTATCTTATATACATGAAGTAATAAGCAGGAACTATTTCTTCAACTGCCTCTCACGCAACTGAAGCTGTATCAAAGCAAATCAAGTTAACAGGGTAGATGGGGAGAAGAAAGATAGTTTTGTGACTAAGAAGTATGGCTACAACTCAACTGTTGGTACTCCCACAGATTTCCCAGCTCAGTCTTCTGTCTTTGAAAAAATAACAGCAGTAAAAATATTTCTAGTATTTAGGTTTTCTGTGTTACGTTTCCTAGTGTGCTGAGACAGTGATTGACACAATCAAGCACTGGTTGCAGACTGAAGTTCATTACTGGTGCATTACTGTGGCACTCTATTTGCTGGTACATAGCATCAGAGCATCCCTTAAGACAACATTTGATAGCATCACTCATCTATCTGCGTTGTCATACAGTCCAGATGGTTGCGATATGTAGGCAACTGGGAACCAGAGCAGCAGGAGTACATCCTGCTGCAATTTTCCCTCTGGTGCTAATCTTGATGCATTTAGATTAGTCTGTTGGTTAGGAAGTCTACAGCTCTGGCTTGATGCACCCAAAGACCTAGCAAACTACATAAACTGGAGCAGCTGCACTCAGTAGCTTGCCAACTATCAAATGACCAGATTTGCCCATAAAAACTCAGTAAAAGATTACTGCAGCTCAGCTGAGTGACAATCCCCTACTATGCAGAGTGAATTTTCTTTTGAATTCCACAAGGATGGCATTGCTGCAAACGGGTCTGTTATTAAAAATCAACTCAGAAATCTGTGTACTTGAGCAGATTAACTATTACTATGAGGTACAAACCCAGAGGCAAAGAGGAAACAAGACTTATTCCATTTGGCAAATGCAATTTTATTTCTGGATTAGTTGTAAGAATTAAAATTTTAAACATTCTGTCATGTGTACCCTGCCAGATGCATTAATTGGCATACTGCAACAATACTGCAAATGAAGAAAGTCAATGTAATTAATCATCCAAGTACAGAGTTCTCAGGAACATAATAGTTATTTTTCTGTGTTACAGAAAGGAGGATTTCCAACTTTGAAGAGGCAAAACTTCAGTGGGAATCTGATAAGCCAAAAAACTATAAACTGGCTTTCATTAGTCCAGGTAAGAAAAATCTAAACCCAATATGAAAAACAGAACACAAACTGACAGATACAAGGAAGGAAGGAAGACAAAGACATTTCTAAGGAGGTATCTTGATAATATAAAGAAATTACTAAGTCTGTGACTGTAATCATACATAGTTAAAGCCAGGTTAGTATAGATTTTATAGTCTTGAGGAATTTACTCAAACAAAAGATATAGTCACCAAGAGCAAAATGTTACACTTAGTGACTTCCTGTACAGTTTAGTCACTTATATAGCCTCACTGACAACAAAATACATAACTGCAAACTGTGAATCACACCCAAATTTTCCACCCATGACTATATGAGGGAGTAATTTTTGCCACCAGTACAAATACTCAGTGGTATAACTGTGACTACACATAATGATTTTATCTGGACTAATTGCTACCTATTTACTTTGCTGGTAGAGAAGATTCTTCATACTGTATAAGCATCACCAAAATTATTCCTTATGCTAGCACTCCTGGTGTTACTGGTTCTTCCACCAGCACGGTTTTTATACTCAAAACAACTCACAACTGAGCAACAGAAACGGACACTAAGAGAGCTACAAGAATATGAGTGAGAACAGAAGTTACCTATATACATTCCCATTTCCCCAGGAAAAAATCACTATGTGTGGAGTAAAAATATAATCCTTTTCACACCCAAACTGGCCTGTGAACATGTAATCACAAGTGTTGCATGTGGGAACAGACATCTGTGTTCTATCTTTGTTTGCCATTTTGGTGTCTATTTCCAGGAAAACTGGAAGATAATTTTCAAAATTTGGCCTCCCAAAATAGCAAAAAATAGATTGAGTTCTCACAGACCAAACCATGCTCACTGGCAGTCCTTCTCCATGATTTTGCAAAAATTTCTTGCTGTATATATATAGAATGATTTGAAACTACTCTAATTACCTGAAGAATCTGAAGTCTCTAGTTCAATTTACAGGTCTGATTGCTCATATTTCTTTCAGATAAAGATGCATTTCATGTGGTTATTGATTCCCTATTAATTTATAGAGCAGCAGGTTCCTGCAGGGGAAAGACTTCATTTCTCCAGTATAGCCTTCTTTAGAAGAATGTCCTGCAGGAAAAAAGAAAGAGAGATAGTGAAACAGATGCTGTTAGCTGTAGTGCAATTTTTAGTCTTTCTGGTAAGCACAATTTTATATAACTGGATCTCAGTGGCGTCATTTTGATTTGTACTGTAAGTAGTAATTGAGAAGACCACAAATACCCACATGCAACAAGAAATTTTACCTTGGATCTTCTAGAGATCTATGACTGTTCTTAAAAGTAATTACAGAATAGAGAAACCATACACAGTAAACTGAGTTTGTGACACAAGGATAATTTTGGGACAAACCCATTGTATAGTGACAAATTAACACAGGCAAACTTCAGTGAAAACCAAACAGTCATGAATACTTGTTTACAGGCACACTATCATATAATACAAATGGAAACTTGTTCTTTGGACAAGCCTTAACAAGGAAGTAATTTGTAGTTATTTGTATATTTATGAATTCACAAAGCCACAGCAGTGGTCCACAGATAAGGAAAAAAAAAATTAGATTAATCCTACTTCTTTAGGCAGGGCCTATTTATTTTATAGTCTGGCAGATGATAAACCAGTTCTGCAGGGGACATCTAAGGGACATTATGAAGTAGAACCTAAATACTTGTATTTTAATAGGACAGGCATGGCAAAAGCCCAAAGAACACTCCAGCATGCCAGGAACAAAAGCAAGCGTGGCATGCAATGCACAGGCAGGCACATGCTGAAAAAATTAATGCAGCCTCACAATGGACAGTCACGTTAACTCAGGTCTAGCTATTCACCATGAGGGAACACTGCAGTGGCTACAGCTGCAGGAGATACCCTTGTCTGTACACGGGTGCACTGCCTTCAAAAACCTTTCTGTGTGTGTTGGGACTGACTGCTGATGAGGGAATAGTAGGGCTAAATATACAGGATATGAAAACAAAAGCAACAGTGACAGTTATTTCCTTGCTTGTTAGTTTATGCACAGGTATTAAACAAAATTTTACAGCAATCTTCAGTTGGTGTTAGCCAGAGAAACTATACTGATTTACAGCAACTAATACTCTAGTATTCTACATAGAACAAGAGTCTGGGTTAACAGTGACTACAAAACTCTCCTCTGCCATTTTACATAGTAGTAAGAATATTTTCAAATCTTTTAATTCAGTCAAGCTAGAAAACATTGGTCTTGCTTTTGAAACTGTCCAAAGTAAAGCAAGTTGTATCGACTTGATACCTCTATCACACTAAGCCATGGATTCTTCTGTTTCACACCTATGCTGATTATCTTTAAAAACAGGACTCTTTAAACACCACAAATTGCCAAGACACCCAGATCACTTCGCTCTTTTGAAAATTTTACATTTACATTGGCTTAGACAAGGATAGTAACTGCGATCTAATTAAAAAAACCCAAACTAAACAGAATTAAATGTCTAGTTGTGATGAAGAATGCTTATAGGCATTTGTTTCCTCAAATTATGATCCATGGGACCATAGTAAATGATCCAGACTGAAGTAAGTAATTTCTAAAAAAAAACCCAAAAACCACACCCCCAAAATCCTCAAACTTTAAACCAAAAGTATGAGTGTGTAGTCATGTACAACCAATTCTGAGAATCACCATTTTGAAGAGTCTGGGAACCACTGCTGTAATGTGTGATAGCTACTTATAACTATCAAATTAGCAACCATGTGACGCAGGTTATGTAGTTCACAAGAAGTAAATACCTGAAATACGTCTGATGAAAAAAGCAAACTGTATAGACTATTGTTACTAGCCCTTTAATTCCCAGAGAAAGAAAGCTTATGCACTTACATTTCATCATTGTATTCCTTTGGAGGTGATGCCGCAATGACTAAGTCAATCCAGTCCTGAAAAAGAAATGCACAGGCAAACATGTGCTGCTAAATACTGCTTTTAGAGATGGTTAGTGGACCACCATGGAATATCAGATACAGGATCAGGAAGGCAATCTATTCCTGGAAAACCACAGAGCGCAGCAGAAAGATATCTATTAAAGACTTCTATAGGAAGACCATTTCAAGATTGAGCTTTTTGATTTGTATCCTGAAATTAAAGAAAAATCTACTGGTCTTGCAACAAGCTTTTAAAAATAATTTTTCTAAGAATCATCCTGTATTTGGTCATGTTAGCAATTACTACAGTTCTTGCTGAGAAAACTGTAGCTGTAGTGCAGTGTTACTTGTACATTAAGAAATCACAGATAAGATAATCTGTTATCATAAAATTCCAAGCAGCTTGCAAGTAATTTTCAATATCAAAGAGAGATTCTACAGATAAATGTACTATAAACACTCAGAATGTAATGTGTTTAAATACCAATCTCGACAAGTGACTAAACACCATGAACTTTCACAGTAAATTACATGCATGATTTTCAGAGATGCTATATGCCAATATCTTCTGCAGATTTCAGCTCACTTAGGTAGTATGTGGCATATCTGTCACTTTTGATGTTTGCAACCTTAATTGTGTTGATGTGACAATGTCATGAAAGAAAAGTATACCTCATATGAGCGTCACAGGTAGAATGAAGAAGTATTCCAGGTTACTTACCCCACCCATGTTCCAAGCTTTTGCTAGTGTTGCCTGTGCTTCTGCCAGCCTGCTGTCAATTAATATCTTGCCATTTACAGCTAGTATTTCATCCCCTTTCACTATGCCTCCTGGTGAAAAGACCAATATGGTATACATACACTTAAGCAAAAAAAATTCTGTGGGTCTTTTCTGTCCTGTATTTATGCAGTAATGAGTATAATCAAAAGTGTCTTCACTAGATGTGAAGGCTTACACTAAAAATTGACATAAACAAGGAAGTTTGCTACAGGCAAAAGCAAAAGGAATTTTTAGGCATGGAAAAGCCACACTGATCTCTTATTGATCATGACCAGTAAGAAACTAGTTCAGTAAGATTTTCCATAGTAGCAGTTTGCCTGTCTGGGTAATCCATGTATACAGTCTACAAACTGGGGTTGATTGTAGGCTGTTACTACTATGAAAATGGCAGCATTACTTAAAAGACCTGAAGGTATAAGTGGCATTTGTCAAGGCTTTGCAGAACTGTCATTCCTTTGCAAAAGCCTGTGTAATGTTTAGTCCTTAGAACTGATTTTGACTTCCTAATCTGGAACGAAGTACAACCAACTAACTGGGATTGTATTTGAAGAGGGGAAAGCACACATGGGAAGGGGACAACCTTAGCTATAAAAGACCCTCACTACAGTGAAGAGTCAAAGAGAAGCAGAGTACTTGAGAGATCAAGTGGCTGAGACGTCTTCACAGCAAGAGTGACTTGAAGTTAGGTGCAGCTTGGGACAAGGTCAGCAAAGACAACATAAGGAGATACTGTCCTGTCTGTCTACCTGGTCGTTGCCAGAGTTCTCAAGGAAAGGATGGAGATACTGGCCACCAGGAGCAAAGCCTGGACATGTTGGTATGCACATTCTTGTGCCTTCCAGAGAGCTAAAGCTGTTACCCAGAAGGCTCTGGCCTTTAGTGGGATTTTGGGAGTAAAGCCAGGTGTTATACAAAACAAATTACTATTGAAAGTAGCATAAGAAGAAAACTAAGCAGTGTAGTGTAGCCATGGTCAGGTGATTGCTTTGCACATGGAAGTACTACAAATGTCATTGTTTGGAAATTGTGAAATAATGGAGACCATATGCTGCTTTCCTTAATTAACATAATACACCAGAGAATCAGCTGTTGTTGGTTTGGTTTTGTGTTTTTTTTTTTTAATATCAGACCGGAAAAAGGGTAGTCCTTATTAATAGAACAGCTCTACATTTTCAGGCCACATAATTGAAAATTCTGTAATGATAGAAATACAGCAGCAATGATCAGTTCTTCTTAAACACTATTAAATTTTACAAAATTATTAATTTAAACAGAACCCTTCAAACCATGAGCCTCTCCCTGAGCTGCCCTTAGAACTGAGACAGAACTTGGCTGCCTTGGACAATCCAAATGTGCCTCTCAGTACTAGGCATAGCTATGAAGTCAGGCAATAACTCTCAGTCAGTATAAGAAGCCACTCTGCAGCAGCATTCAAATTCCTCATTGTTACTCACCATGTTTGTCTGCAGCACCACCCTCATAGATGGCAGACACGACTATCTTTCCAACTGGAGAATCAATTCCTCCCTCAACTGCGAGGTCTAATGATCCTTCCTATTAAAAAAGAGGTTTAATTCAGAAAAGGCTGTTAATTTTTGCCATTAACAGGAACTTAATCTTTCCTTCTTCCCAGCAAATGGGACTGTTCATGAAATGCTCACATGAACCCTTTAAATATCAATCAAATAATATAGTATTTACCTTTTTAATTCGTAATAGCCGTACATCTTTTCCCATAATCTGCTCTGGGGTAAACTATGAAAAAGATTTAGTGATTAGTCATTTCCACCTTGGAAACACAAAACAATTAGGCTGATCTATGTAGTTTATGGGAGAAAAGGGACCTTTCCCTCCTCCAAAATAGTCTTAGCAGAAGATCAGAACACCAAATAATCTTTTCCTCTAAGAAAGCTCCTTTTTAACATGACTAGAAAAGACAAATACACAAGCCCCATCAAACCAACAAGCAAGAACCTTACACCCTTCCAGCCCTCAAAATCAAGGATGCGTTTTTTCTAGTGTATTTCATATTAAACAGTGAGACATATTTGAATTCTCTCCTTACCATTGAATATGGATCAAAATCTTCCAAATACTTCTGGAAGCCCTGAGAATAAAACAATACTTAATTGTGAAAACATGAGACTCATGCACACACTTAATACACAAATTCCATTTTCTTTATTAGTGAGAGAACATGTTACTCTATAAGCTATGAAAGAAGACAGTAAATGGAGAGGAGCACAGAAAGGCAGCAACAGTCCATCCTGACAGTCAAAAGACGTTTCAAAATCTTATGACAGATCAGCAGTTTGAGCTGGTCATACTATGCAGTAGTTTTGAGGAACAGTTTACCACTCTGTCAGCTCCGCAGTTTCTCTCTACACCTGACAGAACAGAAACAAATCTTGAAAGCATCACAGGCAGGTATGTTCTGCCACACTCTTCTGAACAATGTTTCTGGGGACTATCACCATGTTGGGCCCTACCTAACACAGGCAGAAGTGACAGGCTCCAATTCACCTGTCAGCAACACTACTCCATAGTGTCTAGGTTGCAGGACCCTCTTCCAGCCCCATTCTCTCCTCCTTTCCACAGAGTTTCAGTGAGTTGGCTCCATACCACAAGCAAACACAAGACGACAACCAATTTTGTTTTCATATGGTTCTGTGGAGGACTTAAAAGTTTTGGCAGGGAGTGTCTGAAATGGGGAAGATAATATCGCAATTAGGTAAAGCAAGATTTAAGCTTTGAGAGGACTCATACCTTCTTAAACTTTCAAAACCTAGTGCCTTACCCTTGTCAGACCAACACTGCAGGGAAAAAGCAGGAGTTACGTTTTCTGCAAAGATGAGAGCTCCTGAGTCAGCAATCAGGAATCAACGGTGTTTGGGTGGTGGTTTCTTGGGGAGGATTAGTAGTTACCAGGTGAGACTGTGTGGGCAATGCTGGAGATTTTATAAAAACTCTGCACTTATTCTGCATGTTAACATAAGGACTATGGGGACTTAACAGAAATCTTTACTGAGGTATCTATGTGCTGCATCGCTCCTGTGACTTCAAGCTGCAATAACCTGGGGATATGAGAACAACACAGAACCACACGACCCTTTGCTGACACAGCAGACAAGCCAAAATCTGATGCAGACCAGTAGTTCAGTGTGGGATCAAGTTTTATATAGGCATTATTGCCCTCTTTTCTACTGGATCCATTTGATGACAAAGTCTATTCTACTCTCAGACTCAGCTAAGCCTTTTTCCACTTGTAAACCAAATGCACAGCTTAAGGTTCCTCTGGTACCTTTAAGGGTTGGCTGTTAAATGACAAAGTTGCAGCAGAAAACACTAATACCTCCTGCTGTTATCATCTTTATCATCTCCCTCAGTTGCCTAATTTTGACATGACTATGAATGATCCTCTGGGGTCAGATCTCATCCTTACCACCACTGCGGTACTACACAGCTCTGAATTAGCAGACCCTCAAATGTACAACAGTGCTGCCCATTTGTCTAACCACACTTACACAGACCATGCAATAGTAGTGCTGATGACTCTTGCATTGACTGGCAGTCATTACACACAGGCATACTGAATTGTACAGTGTGAACCCTGGCTTTCTTGCAGGCTGCCTCTCCCTTTACCCTTCCCCTGAGGTCAGAAGACTAACTTAAGCAAATCATGTCCTCGTTCTGTGTTTCTTCTGAGACAGAAGAAACACTTGCAAGGGTGGAAGCATGACTTTGTCTCCCCAGGCTCCAGAGAGCTAAATCATCAGGGCACAACTGCAGAACTTTTGCTTACTGCCACAAGCGGGTGTTTTTTGTAGGGAAGTATGTACTAAAAGCATCTTTTGGGAATAGGAACATGACAGACATTATTTAGCATTTAAATTAGTATGGGTTGCATTACATTTGTTAACGGCTACCTTTGAGAAACTAAATAAATGGGAATTTGATCACAGATTTCAGTGAGGGTATAATTTCCTCCCGGGGAAAAACCCAATCATTCATTCATTTACAAAGTATATTAATACTATAAATAGTCTTACTAAAACTTTAAGAGAAACATTTTACAATGACAGCTACCTAAACAACTAATAGTTTGAATAGCTGAATTTGTATTGACTTTTGGAATCATGGCTGAAGTAGACATCTATGTTCTTGGAGCAAGCAACTTAGAGGAAAAGGACTTCAATCTCAGCCAAGCCACTAATTCATTATGTAATCTAAAGGAAGTCATTGAACTCTCTTTGTCCCAGGTCGCCCTCATGAAAAACAGATGTTGCCCTTGAAGAAATTTTTCCTGGGAAAATAATTTTTAAACAGACACCCCACCCCCCACCCCAAACCCCACAACAAAAAACCTGCAAGCAAAGAAGTGACATGGTCTGGCTCCAATAATGTACAAATAGAGCTATGATACAATGAAGACATCCACTGAACTGTAAATAAAACTTCCCAGAAATGGGCATCACAAATTCAGAGAGTAGAGAGCGCAATCCATATCCAAGCAGGGACTAATAGACCAAGCAACACTGAGTGAAAACCACAGTGCTAAGCCCACCCTTTCACTACTCAGGACATCTCAGGTGAAAGAGTGAAGACCATTCTAATCCTTTCTTGACTTACAGTGACATTCATAGGACTGCACATAAGTAGAATGTGGAACATTAAAATGTTTAATTGCACTGAAACAACTGTCTGGACTTCTAGATGAAAGGTAAAGCTACTACTTAAAGAAAAAAGCCACAAACACAAGCACCTAGGCCAATGGTACTTCTCACTGAAGTTTCTAGCATCAATAGTAATTGAGACTTAACTGAAATAAACAAAAAAAGAACTGAAAGAGAAACCTATGACTAGAATTAACAACTTTTTCCAAAAACCACATTTGCTAAGAAAACAACTATTATATATACAGAACATACTAACATACAGTGGCAACTGACCAATCTCAAAGTTTGTTTTATCTTAGTCAAATTCAGTTTTCCATTTTAGATCTAGATTGAAACTGATCAAAAGAAGAAAAAAATCAATTATTGATCTTAATGGTTTACCACTCAAAAGCTCACACTGTGAGCTCACAACTGTGCACCAACATTTTCATATAACATGGCAATGCATCTGACTTAGCTTGCATTAATGGTGTTTTGCACAGAAACTGACACATTTAACAGCAGCAGAGAAGTTAAGCAAGAAGTTCACTTCTTCAAGGGAACATCTATTGAACCACCAGTCAACCAAAGAGGAAGAGACGAAAACTTCATCACTGACAGAGGGAAGCGATAAAAGTAGTAACACAACAGAAATATCCTACAGAATACAGAAAGGTTATATGAATAAGTGCTTTCCACCACCAGTTCCTCTGATTTCCTACCAATAACTATGTTATGATAATAGCTCTATTTGTTAAACTAAAAATACTTTATTACTGAAAGCATTGCAACTGGAGACTAAAAGAAACAAGGAAATCTTAGGAATAGAAAAAAAAAATTGCCAGTATCAGATCAGTTATCAGTGTTCAACTATCTTAAAGATTGCACTAAGCATATAAGTAGTTACAGATTGTTCAACCTGAAGGATTTACTGTCCTCTCATTCTTCATCTGTCTAGACTAGCAGGAGCCACAGGCACACACTGAAAGTTTACAAAGACTAGCAGTTTTCATGCACTAGGGCTGTCTTGCACCTCTGTTTTAGAAACTGAGCAACAGGATTAGAAAGGAAAGTTTTAAATTTATGACCAGCCAAAACAAGAAGTACCACACAAAATATGAAAATGTTATTTTACTTGGTTTTTGTTAGATCTAAATGATGAATTGTAAACCACCATCCTTTTAAACATCTCTTGTGGCTGCAAAAGAAAGAAAATTGCCAAACCAGATATTAACTTTTTGCTGTTAATAACTATCACCTACTCACAAATAAACTCACTGCTTTTCTTGCACTTCTAGGGACTGAATCACACTTGCACACTTGTTACTGCTTGTTCCCTATACCATTTCAAAATGAGAGAACACACACAGTGAAATAGTACTGAATACAAAGAGGAAAGAATTCTAGAGAAACTACATAAATAATGCACATTTCCATACCACAAGATTTCTTAAAAATATTTTCCATGACTCCTTTTATCCCTAATTTCTACAGAACAGTGCTGGGCTCTCTTCTCTATGATTTTGAAAAAAATAACTGTTAAAACCCACATAGACAAAGTGCTAGACAAGTAATTTCCAAAATATTGAGAAGTCATGATAAATATATATTACACATTTAAGATTTGCTCTCCTACCATGGATTTCCTATACTGAAAGGTGAATTTCATTACTAAGTTCCTCATGAAGTTGATAAGCTGAAAGAAAAGATATGTCTATTTGGGCTCATCCTGAAAGAAGCAATTACTTAAAAATCAATTACCAGTACAGGTTCATTCTACTTAAAGAAAAATTCCTTCTGAATTTAAATTGACTTATTTCTGAGTGGTCTTGCTTCAATTTCGGTATCTACAAGTAATTTCACAATATTGATTAGTAACTACTGTTTGTTGTTTTTTTTTATTGTGTTGGGCTTCAGTGATTTTAATCCCATATTGATTCTGTATTTCTTTTGCTTCCAGTGCATTAACAAAATGGTACACTGTAGTTTGGAATCACTTAAAACACAGAACCTCTTATTATGTTACAAAAATTTCCAAAAATCAAATGGGCTAAAAAAACCCCCAAAACCCCAACCTTATACACCCCTTACAACTCTCCAGCCTCCATTCAAAACCCTGCATCAAATCAGGTAATGTATTTGAGTCTTCTGAAACAAGAACAACTTTCTACAGACTAAACGATGGTATTTACATTTCCAAACTCAATTTGCTTTAAAACAAATTACTATATATCAGTTTCACTACTGATTCTATCAGTGTCCTATAGTCATACCATTACTTGGAAAAACATATCTTTTCCCAAGTTGATGAGAGATTTGTTGTCTGCATTTAATTAATACAATGACAGAGGTTTTTTGTCTTGAGGGACTTTTGGGCAAACCTGGCAAGATTTTCCAGAAAACTCTTCAGGCCCTCTCTAGCCACTTAGAAAAAAATTTCCTTTTCAACACAGACGGTTTTGGTATAGCTGTGACCAATAATAACTGAAATTTCCAGTCACAGCACATCTTGCCACACAGTACCTAAGCACCTGTCTCAGGTCCCTTGACTGCAGTCCTGCAGAATCAGGCTTCAAATCTTGCAAATTAGAGGAAAGCTTAAACATTCATTCTTCCTTTAGAAATGCTGCATCCAACCACAAAGCAGCGAGGAAGGAAAAATCTTTAGTAGCAGCAAGTGCATCAAAGTTTTCTAACTCACACAACAGGATGTTTGTGATAGTTGGGATAGCAGAGGCTAATGTCCATGTTGGTTTTACTTCTCTGAAAACCCTACCACTAAATCATAACAATCCTCTCCTGTTTTCCGAGCCAAAATTTAATTAGCTTTGCCACCAGTGTATTCCAATTCACTCTAGTACAGCAGTTACAAACAATTCACACTGATTTTGACCCAGAGCAACCCTCAGCATTCAAGGCCACACTCAAAGTTTAATCCTCACCCACCATTTTCCTATTTATAAGTGAGAACAATTCCATTTTCAAGAACTGTTCAAAGACCTGGGAATTGTCACCTGAATTCAGTTAATATGAAGACTTAAGTCACAACAGACACTTCACTGTTCCTATCTGGCCCAACTACCTTCCAGGTAACAGGAATATTTTACCCTTTCTTGCATGTTTAATTTATTCTTATGTTCATGCTTTTCAGCTACTTTATTAGTGAATTGCTAAAGTATAGGCTCACTTGATTAACTGTTTGAATCAAGTAAATCCATCAAGATCAGTTTCTAGAGTTTGGTACTCTGGACAGCTAAATTCAGATAAAAACAAGGTAGAAGAAATTATGTGTGTTATGTCTTATTAAGACATAAAGACTAGAATTCTGTAAGGTGTGTGAAATCTACCAAGACAAGAAATAGGGTAGCAAAAGATACTTTTCCTTTGGTGATACCCCCCTTCACTAAGAGAAGCCGAACCAGTCCTGTACCTGAACCATTGACTTAAATAAGGACCCCTCTGCAAACAAACAAAAAGCATTCCTTCTGCATGAAATCAAATTATAATTCTTATACATTTCTGGGGACAGGCAAGTACCTTCTTGTCTGTTTCATCATACACTGGCCTTTTCATTTTTTAACTAACAGAAGTAGACCCCCACTTCACTTTGGTACCCATAGAAGCGTTACTCCACATACTACTGTGACTTTAATGCAGGACAGAGCTACAATGAAGTCATAAATGGAAGTAAGAGGTGACAGCTCTACAAAACCAATTTAAAGACTAATGTTTCACTCAAAGTCCTATCAGAATATTGCTCCCACTGAAACTGTGATCTTCCGAATGAAGATGATTGACAACTGAAACATTTTAGCAGACTTGTGATTTGGAAAATGTGCATGCATGCATAACAAATCATAGAAATTTCCCTATGGAGGTGGATCTTATTGACAATTTCTCAAACTAATTGTAAGCAGTAACAAAAGAAAAAAAGAAAACCAAACCAAACAACCAACATTTTCAATTTGTACCAAGACCGTCTGAACACACATAAGGGTATTATCAGTTTTGCAGACTAGTTTACATTTGCACACAGGCATTTATTTTCAAGAGCTAGATTCTATTAACTGCAGAATATGATTTTACTCTGTTCACTCCTCCCCTAAGGAATTTCATATTGCTTAGAGATGCTGAATTACTGAACACAATCAAAATGAAAGCTCCAATGCATACAACTGAAGGAAATATCTGCGCTGGGGGTATTTGAATTTATTTTTAGCTCATGTAGCCTTCTCTTGAGCAACTTATAAAAACTGCTTTCATTTATCATTTCAATCCATTTATAACATGGAAGTTTCAAGATGACTATGTCTGTGGGAAAACTGGTTACTAAGTACCACTTAAATTTGTTCAAACTTTAACAGGGGGGGAAAAAAGAACAAGAGTATCTAAATTATTAAAGCAGAAAATGACAAAAAAAATCCATTGCACTTTAATGAAAGACAGCTATGAATATTACACACATCGTTTACTGTCAGATACAGCATAAGCTTGTACTTAAATAAATGAAATGCAAATGTGATATTTTTTTCCATCACTTAGAAAGCTCACGTTGCAATACACTGTCTTGCTTATATAAGTGTATATATACACACATGTCCACACACATGCATATAACAGACACACAACTCTAATTCTAACACCATAAATCATGATGACCCTCAAGAATAAATACTACTAATTGGTCCACCACCTATTTTGGATGAATTTTCAGGGCTGTCACTTGGGAGTTATTACCTGTCAGAGCAGTATTTCTCTTTTTGTTTTTTTTTTCAGTACGCTTTGGCTCACTTTCCCCTTCCTTACCACAATTCCTGAAGAAGCTACATGGTTGGTCCTAAAATACTTAACCTAAGAGTTTTCTCTTCATTTACATTTGAAATAGAAAAGAAAAAAAAAAAAAGAAAAAGAATCTGATTGTGAGTCAACTTTGCAGGAACACTGCGTGACCAGTGTATCGGAGTCTAAGATATGACAACACATGTTTTTTTCCTCTGGAAATGAAATGATGAGATATACATCTACATTTCAAGTATGGTCATGACTATTTACAAAGGAAAAATACAGTGTAGTTAATTTTTACTGTTTAATTTCTGACAAATGAATTCAGAGTTTATAAAAATAAAAACCAGCATGTGAATAAATGAAAAATAGCATCTACAAAGTCTAAGGCTCTACACTGCTCTGGAATTATGCACCCCTGTATAAAAATTGTCACTAAAAGTGACTTCTAGATAATGGGGGATGGGGAGAAGGAAAAATACCCTTTTGTACTTACCATTAGTGATCGCTTGACAATCTACATGAATTTTAGTTAGCAGAAGATGAGACAAGAACTGATTCTTTGAGTACAAGTCAAGAACAAATCCCACAGTACTATAGCACTCGGAAAAAGAACAATAAAAGGCTTACCAGAGCCTCTGATTTGATTGTTGGCCTGACCATAAAGTTTGGGTCAGGATGCAGCATGACAGGCTTAGAGACTATTGATACCCCTGGAGGTCGTTGGGTAGGTGGACTTGGAGCAAGCTGCTATGGGGTTAATTTAAGAAAATTACAATTCACAACATAATTTGTGCAAATCCAACATTTCATCAAGATGCCTCAATTCTAATAGTTTATGGTAATCAATTTAATGACACTAATACAACAAAAGGCTTACAGAATTATTTTAACTAAGACTTAAAAAGTCAACAAGCCAAAACATAATTTCTCTTTCATCCAGATTTCTCTTGCTTTTTCCCCTAAACTTTGACTTCACCACCAAGATTATGGAAAAATCTCATCCCTGCTTTTGGCATGTATCCTGTAAAGGCAATGAACTTAATGAGAAACTACAGAGGAAAAAAAATAATGCTTAAGTTGAGTATAAGAACATAGTGAACCTGAAATGAGATTTTAACTAATCTGTGGCTAAATAGATATTTTAAGATGAAATTCACCAGGACTGCAGCAATCAGCTTTCCGTAAAGAATTTCAAGCTAACTTATCTTGACTTAAGAGCAAGGGTTAGTTACGCTAATTACCTATCCTTGACTGTACAGATACCCAGAGGCATCTAAGACCTAATCATCCAGCACGTACTAACCAGGTTGTACACTTCTTACTCAGTCAAAACTCCCACTGACGTCAAGCATAGTTTTATTCAAGTTCAAAACTGAGCCCTGTGGGTTTAGTTTCTGACTTAACCTCAGCAACTCTCAGCACACTCTTGTCAATGTTTCTCATAGGAAATGTGATGTATTCCAGATATCATTCATATAGTACAAGCTGTATCCTCTGAAATTATTTGAATTGCTTCCAGCGGATTTGTTAAGCCATGTTGTTGGTTTTTTTTTAAAGGGGAGTTTTTGGAGTGGGTTTTTGTTGTTGTTGGTGGTGGGTTTTGTTTGTCTTTTTTTTCCCCTCCTTTTTTAAATAATTTAAGAAAAAAGTTTTGGAACCAGATCTTTCAAAGTCCCTGTGGATATCCCTCAAAGAACATTGTTCCACACTGCAAAATGTATCGTATCATTAAGCTTTCTGATCTTAGAAGAATCGGCAGGTTCACAGATATCAACTTGTTAAGGTTGCACGAGAACCAGATGATTTCTTCTGCAGTTGCACAGTTTAGAGACAGACTTTTCTAGAGTGCCTCAGAATGGGCAAACCTGACATCCAGCCATCTTGAATCAAAATCAGTGCAAAGAGTTATCAAACAAATGTTGGTTCTTCTGAGAAGCTTCCTTCTTAGCACTCATTATGTTTAAAATATAGTTTGGTCCTAGTTCCTTTTGTCTGTCTTGGCAGAAGAACAAAGTATATGCTCCATGACATACAGATATCCAGAACATGGATATCCCAATATCCAAACATGGACTGTATGTTGCTGAAGTGCTGAAATATGAAGTCCTCAGACCATATAGGAGTCACTTCCACTACCTAGTATTACGTTATCTTGTTACAGAGCAATGGATCCGCACGCATAAATGCAAGTGCTGAATTTTAAATAAGCAAGCCATGCAGAGTCAAACCCTTGGCATTTCCTTGACATGAGCATTACATAGGAAGTTCATAAAACTACAGTCATTATTAACAGTATATGACATACCAGTGGATTGCTTGACACAGAAGATACTTTGCCGCCGTGGGAGGTGTTTCTTACAACCTAAACAGTAACAGACTTAGTACTGGGTTCATATGAAGTATATAGCTAATAATAGTTTTGAGAAACAGATCAATTTATACCAGATATTTTAACAGTTAGTTGTCAAGAATGTATTTGACAGTATTTCATTCCTTTTTGGCTGGTATTTGTTCAAGCTGAATTTAAAATTAAATGATCTGGGGCGGGGGGGGGGGAACCCACCAACTTAGCAACATAGAGGAGATTTACCAGTTTGATTAATTTTAGAAAAGTACACTTATGGGACAACAACAGTTGTCTTATTTTTTGCTTTAGCAGGCATAAACACAAGATATTTAATCACTGACATCAAATAAACACATTGCTTCTGCTTATCTGTGGTGTTAAAAACCCACTTTTTAAAAAGCAGCAAGGATAAATTGTCCAGCTTCTGATTTTTCTTCCATTTCTGAAACCACATCAGAAATACTGAGTTATCTACTTACAAACAAAGCAGCTTTGGCTCAGTATTAATGCTTCACTAAGAGGTTAGTTCTTTCCTCATATACACGAATTATATTCAGTGAAAAATGACTTACCATTTTTGAAGGCTAGGTCGTCTTTTGTTGTTGTTACCTGATGTATTTTTCTTTAATTATTAACGTCTTTTCTCTAACATATTTAGCAGTGAAAAACTGCCAGAAACATATTTTGTAATATATGGGTTTGGGGTCAGATCCAGTATGGCAGTTCCTATATTACTTATTATATCTGAATATTTTCTATTAGCGTTAGGAGAATGTATTTCTCCTCTGAATGCTAGCACTTTGTACACTTGTGTCATTTCACATAATTTTTATTTCACAAAGAACTTGGGAAACCTGTTATCCATAAGAACATCTGACATCTCCATTTCAGTGGATCTATCATACCCTTGGCACTTCAAACATAATAAAGGACATAGTTCGAGCACTATCAGAGGTCTGCTTAAGTTTATAAGAAGAGATTCATAGTTCACATTAGGGCAATTATTCACATAGAAATAATCTGCAAGTTTCCCCTGAAAAGTGATGAATTGGCATATCCTTCCCCACCCAACCAGAATCATGCAAACATAAAGCCTATTATTTCCAAGCAAACATGCAAAAAAAATAATTAAAAAATTAAATCCAACAATGCAGTCAGTCAATCCATGCAGAAAACTGTGCAGGAAAGAAGTGACCATATGGGATCCTCTTCTGCTGTTCGAAACAAATAAGAATCTTTTGCCACAAAAATGAGTACGTGAATCCCACTACAGTGCTTAGCAAAGGGAATTGTGATGCAACAGCCACCATTTCTCTCCTAAAGTGAGATCTGGCACAAGATTTCTTATATTTGATCCTCTTTTGGACTGAAATTGTAATAAGGAGAAAGTCAGAACATTTTCTCAAAGAAATCCCTAACTCCTGTGTGTGCAGCAAAAGTCAAACCTGATTATCAGCTCTTGTTCATTTAAAAGTATTTTACTGGTAATTTATGAAGTGTTGATATTTTAAAAGTTAGAGCTTCTGATTTTAAGCTAATTTTCTTTGTCCACAATTCTCACCTAACAAATCAATTTGGTAACGTTTAAAACACTTTCACAAGTCATTTTCACTACAGGGATATTTTTGTCAACTGTGAGTTAATCTGCTGCCTGCCATTGCTTTTTTTTTTTAATCTTTAAACACTCAAGTCCAAATTGTCTTTTTAGCTGATACGTTCTGCCCAAGATACCTGCATGTGGTAGTGTTACAATGTACATAGGGAGGAGAGAGCATAACCCTCTGGACTTAAATTAAAAAAAAACCAACAAAACAAAAAAACCCAAAAACAACCTCTCTGGACTGCATTCACTACTATGAAGCATTGAAACCATTCCTTCTTTTAACATTGCATATGGCAGATAGGTAGATCCAGTGGATAAAGTGGGTGATGGAGTAGGGGAGGAAAGCCAGGCAGGGGAATGGTAAAGGCACATGCATCTGAACAGATCATGAGGTCACCTGGGAAGCTGGTGTTACTGCCAGGGCTGGACCTCTTGAAAGTGGAACATTTGATGTAGGAAGCGGATGAGCTGATGATGCTGGAGTAACAGTGGGGGGTGGTAGCGGAGACGGTGTGACACGTTGTTTAGGCTTGTCAACTTCATCTAAGTTTATGTCATCAAGATCTGTGGTATGAAGCTGCAGGCCACCAGCAAAACGCCGCATTGATGTGGCCAAAGGAGAAGCGGAAGGACGTCCACTTGCCAACTATGTGCAACAGAAAAGAAATCTGCCTTAACAGTTCATCTGCCTGCAACAGCTCTGAAGAAATTAGTGGCAAATCTTAGGAACATCACTCAGCCTAACTGCTCCTGCACAGGAAGCTCCTGGCTTCTCCCACACAGAATATACATAAACTTTTTCTCTGAAAACCTTTTTAAAAGCACTTTACTTCTAAACTGGAAAGACAACTGGAGTGCTATGACACTAGGCTTGGCTGTTGGGGCAGGAGGGATGACACACAAGAAAACCCCTCAAAAGACAACCAGAAAACCACAACTGCATGGAGTCTTCAGAAGGTAAAATCATAGGACAAATCACAGATAACACAAGTCTTGCCTCTCTAGCTCTTATGAAGAGAAAGCAAGAATTGCTCCTGCAATTATATTATATAAAAGGTGATTATATAAAAGGAAAGTAATTGAAGAAGGGCCCTGAAATTCCATGCCTTTAAAAAGGGAAAGGGGCTAAAGTCTGTGGTAAACATAACGAGACATTAATACACATGAGAAAAGTAAGCTTAAGCAGCTCTCAAAACAAAGTTTAGGGTGCTATGAAATTCAGATCCTCAGGAGGTTCTGGACCTTCTAATTTCTGTTAATCAACACCAGATGCATGCTGGAGCTAACAAACTCCAGAGTTTGAACATAACAAGCAGCTCACCCAAAAAATAAGGTTGTGTGTGCAAAGAAGGATTCTACATATGCTGTTAGAGTGGCTAACTTTTCTTTTATCAGTGAACAAACTGAAGTATTTAAGAAAATCCAGTTGATACTCTTTCATTTTGCTATTTTGTAGACTCAGCTGAGGAAATACTTGAGATGAGCTGTCCTACAGACACATGCATCTCAGTCTAATATGACAATACTTCCCTCAAGTAGATATCTCTGTTGGCATTCTTTGGGATCTCCTTATCTGCCATACTCACCCCTTGGTACTAAAAACCAGGTATTTCATTGGCAGAGGTCAAGAGATCTTGACTGCTCTTACACTTAAGCAGCAGTTCAAGCCTGTAGTACCTGAATATTGTTCAGCTGCATTTATCTCTCAGAAGCATTTTGGTTTTGTTTTATGTGAGTTTAACTGCTTAGGTAGTTTTCTAGAATTGTAATAGAATATTTATATGTAATGTAATGTAATAGAAGAATTGATGGAGCAAATACAACAGAGTGCTTGTCTTAAATCAGGGTAGAGCTCTGGAAATACAACAGTGATTTTAATCTGTAATGTTCCCTTTTACTTTACAAAGTAAGTGGGACAAAGACCTACCAGAACAGAGGCAGCCAAAATCGGGTAGCGAGAGAAAACTCAGCATAATCATTCCACTGTCTTAGAGACCTGCACTGAAAGAGCCACATGGATCTGAGCCTGAGATCAGGAAGAACAGAAGACCAGCTGCTTTTTTCAGAGCAGCTCCACATTGACCTGAAGGAAATTCATGCAAGAGTGTTCCCCAAGGGTCTCCTTTGTGGTTGCAATTTCTCGGGGATCCCAGGGGAGTTCAACAGATTGCAGTGTTCCTCTTGAAAGCAGCTGTGCTTGGAAGAGAGCCAGAGCAGCAGGATGGTGGGAAAGCCTCACTCCACATCTAGAACCATCAGGCTCTAAGGCACAATCACTATCTGCAACTCTCTTCTTTTAAGGGGACTATTTAAAAAACAAAACCAAACCCTGTTATTTGGGAGTTTCTTATCTTTGTCATTTTCTTAACCTGTAGCTTTATTCCATGCAACACAAGGAAGCATCCAAGAGCCCATCGTCAATCACGTTCTTATTTTCATCGGATACTAAAAAAACATGGCCGGGTATTCTAGTTTCAGTTTTATTGTTGGTAGCACATCCCACCTAGGCCAAACAGCTCACAAGCCAATAAAACTGTTAATTTTGTGGTGATAATATACTTAAAAAGGACAAAATAAAACCAGTTCATTAAAATAATAATTAAAAAAACCTCAATAAAATATAGGAACAGCAAATTATATAGATTGTAATTTATCAATTACTGACATTTTTTTCCCCTCTTAGAATGAAGGCTGAGAGGGAAAGGTCAAAACAGACTTTTCTCTGGTAAAAACCTGTTGCTTTTAGGACACAACTACTGAGTTATTTAGAGCTCATGCAATATATGGAGAAGCCAGAATTTTACCTCAGGAGACTCATTCTCCACAGAGGAAATCTGTTCTAACCGTGTCTGACAAAGTCTTTCCACCCAGTGCTGCACCTTTTCTGATTCTTCCAGGTCTTCTCGTTCTGTCTCAGATACCTTAACCATAACATCAGTGCGTGAAAAAAAGTTATAGGTACAGTTACAATACAAAATGTTTCAAAAGTATGAAATGCCATTTAAATTAGTTTTAAAACTAATAATGCTGTTGAGAATGATTTCCTATTCTGCTGTCCTTCATTAAATTCATCACTACACATGGACACTCATTAACTGCAGAGGTATCTTCATTTGGGCAAAAACTGACTGTAGAAACAAGCAAACATGGGAACAGAGTTCTGCAGTGAAACAGCAATTTTTTAAAACTTCATTATCTTTGAAATAATTAAACAAGTGTCCTGCTAAGATAATTGCACTAAAGATTCAGCTCATTTTCTTTCAATATAATTTTGCACTTCATAGGAGAACACAACATACCTCTTGTACGAGACGATTTATTTTCAGTTGTTTTTCTTTCTCCAACATTCCTTCTTTCTCTTTGGCAAGTTTTTGTTCAAACTCCATTTCCTTTTTATTCTTCCTCTGTTCACACAGACTGTCACTTTTTGACTTCTTTCGCTCTTTCCCTTTCTGGGAAGTTTTAGTGGTTTCATTTTTCTTTTTTTTTTTTCCAATTAAGCAAATTTTTACATCAGCTAAAGACACAGCAAACTTCAAGCTTGGTACATGAGTGCCTGCCTTGAAAATGTAATTAGTCTGTGCAAGTATGGGGATGGTCTTTTAAAAGAAAATCTGAAGTCCATTTCCCCAGCAATTTGCAGGAAACTCAACTTTATTTGGAGTGCTTGTGGACATTAACATAAGTTGGACAAGATCAGACAACTCAACTTTTTTGCTCCTCTGCAAAGTTACAACATTAGGGCACACAGGCCCAGTACAAAACTTTGAATATTCAAACAATTTTGGTTAGGTCTTGATTTGCCATCGCTCTGTTCTGGCATTTTTATCTAAATACAAGACTGACTGCTTTCAGGTGACAGATGCTCATGTACAGGTAGATGTGAATATTCTATGCATAAAACATCTTCATGCATATGCCCTAAAACCAGCATTGCCTGCCTTAATACCACTGAAATAAGCAATTACAAAGGAAAGGCTTAGATCAGTGCAGAAGCTGAATTACTCCCAGGAAAGAACAGTCCATCAAGAAGGCCAAGTAGCTTTTATGAGCACTGGATAAAATCTGCTCAAGTGAGTGAACTAATACAGCACAAAGCAACTCTAAAATTTTAGATGTAGAGTGCAACCAAAGGTGAAAACTACATAGCCTTTTTGGAGCCTCTGTTCCTGTTATTTTCAAAGTACATCCTGCTCCTTATTTCTACTTTAATGATGTCACATTTCTGCCACCCTCTTCTGTTTGTACTGGTATTGGAAAGCCCATGTTCTCCTTTTATTTATGAAAAAGTAAAAAGGAGGAGCAGCTGGCCACTTATTGTCGATTACTGCCTGTGCCCAGAAAGGCTATGCTTTGGGTTTGATTTTGCTCTGCTCATTATCATCAGCTACTAACTCTTCATGGTGGTTAGGGGAATTCAAAGCATGAACATGCTTCACTTTAAATAGCATTATTTGTCTTCCTTCCACCTTTTACATGTAATATTGATAATAAACCCTTGGAAAACAGACATTTTCCCTGGCAGCCTCAAAAGATAATTCTCCGAGGCAAGTAGTTAATCAGAACTTTGTACTACTGAATTCAGTGGGATATTTTCTATTGCTTCATGGTTAAGTGGAGTTGTTCTTGGGAAAAAAATAAAAAATAATAAAAAAATCAATAATAGTTGGCAACAAAAATTTAAAAAAGTTTAAGTAAAAAACCAGTCTAGCTTTTCACACTAATGTTTTAACATAAACATAATTCTGTTGGCATGTTTTATTCAGGGCTAATTAGTTTGTACGTTAATAAGAATTGCTGATATTATCTTATCTTCTAATAAATTAGACGATACATTTAGTACTACATGTAACATCTAGCAGGTCAGCCGCCTAGGTATCAACATTTGAAAAATTACTGAATTTAAAGGCACACTAAGCAGTACACAAACAAGCCAAAGTGTTCCAGAACATGAACATATATCAGACAATCTTAGCTGCATTCACTGCATTCAGATACAGCAGGATGAGTCACCCTTTCCATCCATTTTCCCCATGGATTCAGTTTACTTCCTATTATAGACATTTTTAGTACAGAATGAAATTTTGTTTTTAAAACAAAACAAAATATCAATTAGCAATTTGGAGTAGGATGAAAATTCATCACTTCGAGATTTAAAAATATTTCTGAAAGCCAAAGATTAAAAATACGTCTTTTCAAGCTTCTAGTCCACACTGTGCAGTAGAGTTCAACAGGAACTGGGTAAGATCTTCATTACTGTATGAAAAGGTATTTGTACACTCTATAAACTACCTTTGTCAGCAGCAATACAGAAGATCACCTATTTGTGTGAAGAGATTGAGCTTTCATAACATGTATTTATAGTTTTCAGATAGATATCCTAACTGTACTGGCTTTCACACAAGTTACAGATCCATGTTGATTTAGAGTTGCTAGCAGTACAAAATGGTATCAGAGTGTACCATCATTTCCTATTCTCTATTAAGGTGAACATGCATTTCCTGTCCACACAGAAGGTTAAAGTAATAGTCCTAAATGGTGACACAAATACTTAATCTGTCAGACACAATCCTGACCTCCTCAGAAACCTTGAGCTCTCAGAAGATAGACATACAAACTCTTTCTTGACATTTCTACCCCAGTTCATGACCATCAGCCATCACAAAAAAAACCCCATCACCAACACACAACACAACCACAAAAACCCTATAATATGGCTAATATACATTGAAAGAAATAAAGAGAATAAAGCAACAGCAGGAATAAATTATTAAACTCTAATAATTTGAAATTGCAATACTTTAGCAGCAACTCTACAGATATAAAAGTATTCTATCAAGCTTAAAGATTTTCTTTTTTTTTTTTTGTTTTTTTGGTTGGTTGGTTGGGTTTTTGTTGGGTTTTTTTTTTTTCCTTTTCCTTTCTTTTTTTCTTTCTCATTCTGTGTGATGTACATGCCTAAAAGCCTTTTGCCTTCAGCACTCCTCTTACTGGGATATTTGCAAAGGTCTAACTGGGAACTGCATACTTGATTCCCATTGAATTTTTGTCTCTACATTTTCTATACATTATTCTGAGGACTTTTGGAGAACATAAAGACACGTACTGCCCACCTGTACTGAACACTTTCTGCAAAGTACTGACATATAATTCCCACTGCAGCTGGCAGAACTTGAAAAGTCCAAAGTATTCAAAAGGACAAATTCCTAGGCAGATGCATCCCAAACACACCTGAATTTGTGCACACATTAAAAGAAAAAGTATTTGACTATAAAGAATGTCTAGTAGTAACAGAGAAGAAGAAGAAAAAAGAGGAATTAAAATTCAAATGCACAGCAAACAAATTTACATATCAAACTTTGTACCTTGCGGATTGTGGGAAATTTTCCTTCATACCGATAAAACCATCCAAAAGCTACAAAAGGTAAAGGAAACGTGGGGGTTTTTTTGGAAGAAAAGTCAAGGACTGGTTCACATTCAGATCAGTCCATGGTAAAACATATAACTGACTAAAATTTTTTTAAAAGCACAAGACCAAAGGTCTGATATTATATGACAAGTTCTTAGATGACTTCTTGATCAATTGTGCTAGTACATTTAGTCATGTTACCCTTATTTTAGTGATACACATTTTATGTTAAACAAAGCAAATGCAACAAGTAATCTTCATACAGAACCATACAGCCATATGCATTGCTAAGATATCTAGGGTCACAGTCCTACTTTACACTAGTTTTAACAAACCTTCTTAAAATGAAACAGGTATTAAAACTCATTTGAGCTTGTGGCAGAACACAGTGGCGTTTGAGGAGACAAGAAAAGCTCCATTTCCTAGGATAGAATATTTCAAGCCAAGTACATAGAGTATTACAAAACACATTGCTAAGTAAAAACATACAAAATAATCTGTTACCATAGTTTTATATAAGAAACACCAATAACACACACAGCTCTCAATTTAAGCCACTTTTCTGTAGGATTGATAGATTTTGTATTTGTATCAAGGTATCTTTAGAAAGCAATGACAGCAACAACGTCATACCCTAGCAAAATCGAATGATCAGTTCAGTGTCAGGACTGACTGTCAGGAGGAAGTGAAACAGGAAGAATCTGAATCAGGAAAGGAAGCTAAGGCTGAGCTGCAAACCTGTTTGTCCTGCTTCATGATCACTTCATCCATGTCATCTGTTTCAAGTTGGTCATGTGCAACTCCCTTTAAATCTACTAGAGAAACAAAGGAGGAAAGGAGTGAGGAGACAGAAATGACAGTCTCACTGGAGGTTGCCATGAAACAAAAAAGAGATCACCAATGTGTGACTAGAAGTTTCCATGAAATAAAAAGTTAGCAACAGGATATTCTTCCACATAATAAAAAAAAAAAAAAAAAAAAAAAAAAAGGTCCTGCTTAAATCAAATCGGTTTCCAACCTCCTCCAACCCTGAAAAGCAGTTAGTATCTGCACATGGCCAATTAGTCTGCTGTGCTATGAAGGGAACCTGCAGACGTAGGTGGCTTTTCCTGTAATTAAACCATCAGCAGTTCTGGGATATCTGGCTTCAAAAAGAAATATCAGCCTTCTACTGTGCTGTCACTGGGTCAAATGCTATACAGAGAAAACACTGTCCTGAAGAATCAGAAAACTAAATGGATGAAAGAGAGTTGCAGAAGAAACATTTCTCCATCTCAGTTTCTCATCCATGAAAAGTTACGTGACTTCCCCAAAGTCACACAAAAAAATAACGTAATCAGGTTAGAAACTGACCCAGGTCTCCCTTAAGTTATGCAATAAGCACTTTCCACTTTTTCCTTTGTCTAATACCACTTTAGCACACTCTTCACATACTATGTGTAGCTTCCAATTTAGCCAATTAAGCTCCAAGGGTCTTAAATTCCTTTGGACAACTAAGTCAAACTTACACTTCAGGGCAATTCTTCATGGAAAAGTTGCAGTGTAAAACAGTACCTCCTCAGACTCTAGACTAATTCTGAAGCAGCATGCCCAGTGATATCAAATCAATTTTCAGTGTGTGCAGACTACAGACTGTTTGTGAAAGATTTGCTGCAATGGATGAAAAGAGGAAAAAGACAGGAAAAAGGAGGACAGGAGAGGAAAAACAGATATATTCAGTAAGAAAAATGATAGTAGGAGAGGAATAGAAAAAACAAAAAGTAAGGAAAAGGTCTTTCAAAATCTACAAGTAAACCACACTTGAAAAAACAGGATTTTTCTTCTACTCTGACAGATGATCTATTCAAGATATTAACAGATCTGCTACTACACACAGCAACTCATGGACAGATGCCTGAATTTTGCAAATTATTAGAAATGTGCCTAGCCTTCTCACAATTAGGTCACTAGGAACTGATTCAGAAGTTCTGATTGCATGCTTTTAATTAGTACATGCTTACATGTTTGCTACCCAAGCTCTTAGCATACAAGATTATTTTTGCACTGGTTGTAAATATCATTATACCATCATCATTTAATTTTCAAGATAGTTGTCAAAAGAGCATGAACTGAAGAAAGTGATATGCAGAAAAATGATGTGGTAAATACTTTAGCTGGAGAAGAAATAAATTAGATATGAAAGGCATGCTGGCAAGAAACAGATTTGTCAAAAGATCTAGCAAAAACACTTAAGTCGCTGATTCTTAAGAATCTTTGATTTTTCTTTTTTGTTTAGTGTCTCACTGTTCTTTTGCAACAATGATTTCTGTTGCAATTTTTAATGACATTTAATATATTAAGTTGTTTACTCAATTAAGTTAACTCCTCCTCATGTAAGAGAAGCAAGGGAGCTTCAAGACATTCCTACAGCCCTCAAAGACTGCCAAAGTAAGAGAGGGCCGAGATCCTGCTGAAGAGATGAGGGAGAAGATCTTTAGATTTTTCTGAAAACTAACCATTGAATTAATTTCCTCCAAGCCAAAAGCAGGGATTCCATATCTGTCTTTTTTAGTTAAGAGCAAGCAGACAAAAAACCTCAAAACCATAACCTCCACCCTCTGTAATACACTGATTTAGAGTAAGGGAGAAGAAAAAAAGGTAACAATAGGAATAGTACAAAGTGCATTCATTCACTCTAAATAAGACTGCAAATCTAGTACTCGTTTTCTACCTTCAAACACTCCACCTCCCAAGATCTCTTTTCAAATATAAAAATGATGTTAAATTATTTGCTTATATGATTAATGCAGAAAGCTCAAAGCTAATTCCAAATGAAGCAAAGCCAAATGCTTGTCTCCCCTTCGTCATACCTTCATTTTGAAAAATAAAAAAACCCAGTAGAAAAAAGGCCATAAAGCCTAAAATATTTCTTATAAGTAATATTTTCTTCACCAAGATGAAAGCACTCCTATGTATATAACTTAGCATTTGAATATCAGCTTATCCACATGGACATAAAAACATAATTGCACAGCATATAAAAAATGCAGCACTGCTTCCATTTGGGCATGCACTGGAAATTAGCACAAGTCTAGTGACACAAGAACTGCTCTGTGAAAAGGTTGACAGGCAAAACACTGAACAGAAACAACATGGAAAGCAAGGCACCAAAACCCCAAACTAAAGAGGCTGATACTTTAAATGATTTCTTAGTGAGCTTTATTTTTTCTTCCTGCTGCTTCTTGTTAAAAAACATGACTGTTTGAGTGGATGTAGATTTTGCTAGGTACCTGTTAAATAAGAGCTATTAAATTAAACAATCATATGCTTTCAGCCTTCTGAAAATAACCAAGTCATAGCTAGCTTGGCTTGGACACACACTGGTGATATATTCCATACAGCTCAGTGATGTGTCTGAAACAAATACTTTCCCTAGGAAGCAGACTGAAATAAATTACTTACTTCTGTGTTTGGAATGAGGGGCAGGGTGCACTTCTGCAGTCACAGTTTTTAGAGATTTGGGAGGTTCTTTAGGACCCCAGTCTTCTTCCCACTCCTTTTTAAATTTCTCTTCCTCTGCTGTTATCCTATAGGAAAAAAATGCAGCTAGGAATTCTGACCATAGAACCAGCATCATCAATATAAACTCATTACAATTATTTAGTGTTGTATATGTTTGTTTTTTTCCTCTTTAATATAAAACACAATAAACTGCCCCTTTCCCCAAAACAAATTCCTTTCATCAATCTGTTTCATTTACTAAGCTACTAACATAATTTGTAAAATACAACGTAACTGAGTAAAATATTCTTATTTAATATTGAGACTTCTAAGGCCAGTTATATAAACACCTCCACAAATATTAACCCCAGAGTGATACACTGCAATACTGACTATTACCTTAACTGAAGCCAAAAGCCATCTCTCCCCTAATAATTCTTCATTTTTAGAACTGGGAAATATCCATTAGAAAAACAGTCAGTTTTAGCTAAAATACCAAGTGACAGAATATTTACCACATGCCTAAATCAGATGTTACAATGTTAAATTATACCTCAAGAGTGCACGTCTTATTTCTGTATCTTATCTCCATTTGGATGATAGTTTCCTAAATACATAATTCTAGGCTACACTAAAAAGTGACTCTTCCCCAAAAGAACTAGATACTCTTGAGACACAAACCACAAAATTCAGCATTCTAGGGGAAAAAAAAGAAAGAAAAAAGAAAGAAAAAATTGTCACGCTTCAGGACAAAGCAGCTCATAAAACAAGTAAATTACCTAGAAGGCACCTAGAAACATACCATGATCAAAAAACCACATTTTGAAGGAAAATTCAGCAAATCCCAAGTATGTCACAAGAGAACTACCATATAACCTAATGGTTTGTAGCTTCATATACGGTGCCTTTAAGTGATCTAAGATCTATTCTTGGCTGTAGCCTGTCTTGAACTTGTTAACTGATATATGGTTCAAAAACTTACCAGATCTTAGATATATATGATGCTATTCATACTTGGATTATCTTTTGCATCTCTAAATTAGCTAAGGTATATTTAAAAAATATCCACATGTGGTCAAAGCACTATTATATCAGCAGCTGAGGTCAGTATTTAGATTTGGAGGCATAGTCAATAGCAGGGAACATTGGACAGAATGTTATTTGTTTTTACATTTTCTTTTAATTAAAAAAAAAATAAAAAATGGGGTTACAATGTAACTTGAAGTACACAGAGTTAAGGACCTCTGCCATTTAGGCACATTTGAAATTTCTTCCTAAAATGTATGCAAGATACTAATAAAGGGCACAGTGAATCTATACAAGGAATTCCTGCAGAAAGGATTTTAAAAATAGAGCAAAGGGTCATCCTCACAAACTGTTAATATGGGAAAGCATTACATTCTAGTGAAACTGCCTGCCTGCCATTGCTTATTAAACCTAAGCTTCAGATTAAATCAAAGTTGCTATACTACCATCCTCCCTCCTCTTCACCAACAAGATTGAGACAGATTTAACAGTTTGGATTGTAATATGGAAAAGCTTAATAAGTGCTTGAGCAGCACTTGGAAATTACACAACGCAGTATAAAGACTTGGTAGACCTTACAATGAGCAGCCCTCAAGGCAGCCTGATCATGAAAGTCCTCCCTGAGTGAGTAAAGATGCACTTAGTTCAGAAGGATATTGCAGATACCAAACATTCATTATAACAGACAAGCCATCTGCATTTGGAGAATGGAATCATTCTTCACCTGTGATGGTCTGCTTTTACAGCAGCTTTCCATGGCTATTGCAGCAATTTCTACAGTAGGCCACAATAAAGAACAGGATTTTACCTATTCCTCAGGAATTAGAAAAAGAGAACGTGTAAGAATTCATCCACGTGCTGCAGTAGAGCCCATGGCAGGACTGTCAGAAGATTCTTCTCTTGTGACAGCTAGGGAATATATTCCTTTTTGCACCTCACATATTCAGAAATCCCTACACTTTTTCTATCAGAGAATTTTAGCTAATACAATTACATGTAAAGGGACTTAAGTGAACGAACATGAATTAAAAACTGTTTAAGATGTCAAAGGTGCAAAGCTGAATACTTCAGGGTCAATCTTAGCTCTAAAAGGATGCATAAAAACAGATATTGTGCAATTTCACACTATCTTTCATGCAATTTCCCAACATCATTTAGAATGGAAATTAATTACTGTGATAACAACAACATATTATACTGATTAATTTTAAAGTTCCAAATGTAGAACAATGCTTAAGTTACATTTATAGTACTGACTTTATTATAATACAATCTTTGAATGTGTCTAGTTCCTATAATCACAGATTTTTAAAACCAGAATAGACTGTGATAATAAAAATCAGATTTCCTGAATAAAATAGGTTATAAGAACTTCCTGCTTTAGGTGCCACAGTTTTAATTTAACTAATTCTCTCCTTAGAAAAGCAAAAGCCTACTTAAAATTTATGACTGAAATTTCTACTCAAGATGATTAGCATCACATAGTCCATATTTTAGTCTAAATCTACACAGCTTTTGTTTTCAGAACGGTCTGATAGACTGAAAAGGCTATTAAATTCCATACTGTGTACACTCTTACAGATAATGAACAAACTACCTGTGTTTTGTTTTGTTTTTTTAAAAATATAAGCTAAGTGGATAAGTCATCAAGCCCCTGAGTATATGCATGTTTTCCAGCTCTTTAGTCATTCTCCTATTTCTTCCCTGATCCATTTCCTTGCAATATTAATTTCTTTTTTTCTGTTAGAATTAGATGTAGTGGTTCAGTGACAACAGAGTAAATGACTTCTGAGACACAGAACTTCCTTAATCTTAAGTTTCTCTATACATTTATAATATATTTTTAAAATAAGCACTCAAATTCAATTTCAGATTGAATTTATTATCACCATAATCCTCATGTTTTCAAGGTGCTGATTTTCAGATCATTTCCTTTTCCTTAACTGTGGTGTACTTACTCATATGCACTGGACCCTACATTTTGCCAAATTGAAATATTACACAATTTTATTAGAAAAGAACATGCAGAATGTTTTCAGTCAGATCTAATATATAAAGACCCTTTTTCAGGCAGCATATTGCCTATGTAAGCTTTTTACTTACTGCTCTATTTCTCTGCGATATCTCTCTTCTTCCTCTGCAGCCTTCTGGGAAATCTCCAGTTTTCTTCTATAATAAGAGGAATTAGGACACCATGATAAAAATAGTACTTTCTGAGTAAGAACTTGCACAAAGTGTGTCAGCATATAGTTAGTAAAAGATATGGACAGTAAATACATATGCATTTGGGAAAAATGCTCCTTTTTAAAAGTCATCTTTAAGATACCAAGGGTTCAATATACTTTTGTAGGAACCCTGAGGACATTCATGACCATCTGGATAAGGGCATATCATCTATTTAACTCTGTAAGTCACTATCTGCTTCTGACACAGTTCCATAGTGTGTTATTGTAAGAGTATAAAATTTGTAACTGTCCTGCTAAAAATAAAGGATGAGGGAATGGCATTGGGAAAATAACTAATATCACACTGAATCATAGGGGTATGACAGTCAGGGAACAAGGTGACCCTTCTATTCAAGACGTGTTTGAATGATATCAGCTTTGAAAACCCAGAACATCAAGAGCACCACAGGATAAGGATTTATGAACAGAGACTCTGTAAGTTATTCTAAACTGGGAGTCTTCTCACAGTTGCTCCTGTCTTCCATATCCTTTCCAAATCCAAGCTAAATTTTTCAGACTGTCCTATACAGAGTCCTTACAATCTCTCTTTCTCTTGCTGCTCTTTGATGATTTTGTTAGTCTCCAGCGCGAGTCGCTTTTGATGCATTAACTCCTGGCGTTCTTGCTCACGGAGACATGCTTCTCTCTGCCTTTCTTCTTCAGTCATGAACAGCTCCTTTCCCTGCAATCAGAACCACCACCCAAATCAGTTGTGAAAAAGTCTCATGAATGTAGTTCTTCTAGGAAATAATTCAAAACCAATTACATACTAGAACATCTGCCATTTCCTCACATCACTTTTTCTGAGGAATGCTTTCTGAAAGACCCTGAAAGATCTGACCACTTCATTCCAAAGAGCTACCCCAGTTTCAGTATCAAAGTTATGATATTAAACAACTCAGAAGAGGCATGCAACTACTGAAGTCAGCAACAACAGCGTAGGGGTCATGCCAGAGACATGCTCAGTGTGTCACCCAGAAAAAACTCCACATTATACTTCCTTGAAATCTGAGCAATGCAATGCTAGAGAACAGCACATTGAATGAATGCCAACGTGGAAGGCAACTACAGTTACTGTGTTTTAATGCTCTTGTGCCTGGCTGCTGTGGAAATGTACCATCACTCACGGAACTCAAATATAGGGAACCTACATTGCCCAAAGGTTATATAGTTGATGTGTTTCATTTGCTTTACAGTTAAGACACCAGCACTATTTTCTATTCAGGAAAGGTATTTCCATGGTGCTGTGTGTGGAACAGTTTGATAACATTTATCTAATTTTCATTACTGAAATTACAATCGCTTATTAATTAGGAAGGCCAGATTTTTCATGTCTCTAAGGCTCAAAAGCAGACGGCTTGAACAAAAAGAAGCAGTGAAGAATGCCTTTGCACCACGGTCTTAGCTGACCAAAAACCAGGAGTAGAGAAGCTGTTTCCCTTCGCAGTCTCTTCTTCACTACAAAGATGTGTACTGAGGAAAGGAGAGACATGCAAGGTGAAGCAGGGTGGAACAGAAGAGTTCCATAGCAACAATTCACCATTTTAAGGATGCAACCCCAGTGGTACATGCTGGAGTAGATCCCATCTTTTCTAACAGTTGGTAACATATCTGGGAGTTGAAACTAAGCCCTTAGGATGTTGAGTTCCTGGACCTTAATCATCTAGTCTGGAACATTTGTTTAAACGATTTCTACAAAGCCTTTGGACAACTGCATCTTTTGTTATTTTAAGAGTAGTTTAATTAAACCATGAATTCCTTACTATAGCTACACAGTATACATGAGCCCTTAGGAAGCATCTTAAATCATTTAATAAATCTTGTTTTCCCTATTTACTTCAATTGCAAGGCAATCAGAAAATACCATCTTTGATTAGTCAATGGAACTTGAGTATCCTCTTGTATAGAACTATACATTTTACTGTAAGAAGGCTTGAAGCAGTAAAACTATTAAAACATTTATTGAAAGTCACACTGAAGTCAGTGGGAAGACTTAATTAATTTCAGCTGGTTTTAGATTAGGACCCAAAGACATATAGTTCTGTTATACAAATGAGTGGAAATGGAAAATTGAACAATTTTCAATGTGTTGATACACTGAAGAGATCAGATAAACAGTTACACAAGGAATTAATTTGGAATAAGACTAAGACATCAGCTATTCAGGATGGAAAAATTAATTTACTCCAATTCACCTTTCATGTTTCAGCAGAAGCAGCTATCTATTAAAACAGAAGCTCTCAAACATGAGAAACAATTACAATAGAAGTTAATTTCCATTCCTTGTCAAGGGAATGGTTTTGCACTGGCCCACAGTCATGAAACTGGTTTATTTGAGAATACTGTGGATAGTTACCAATTAAATAATCAAAAGCTACTCAACGCTGCTCTGGTTTGACAGAATTTAGTGGTACAGACATCATAAAGAAACACAGCTCTACTTCTTATCTATTTATTTTTACCATTTATTTGCCCACATAGTAATTTTCACACATGTTCTGCTTTTATAAATATACTACTACTTACAGCGCCTGCTACCACAGAGATAGTCAAAGTACGACTACTTTTGAGCACTCTGACAGCCTGCAAATTAAAACAAAACAAAGATCAGTCTGAATTAAGGGGTAAAAGTCCTGTATATATAGGATGAAAGATGCTGGTTGTCAAACCTGGATTTCCAGAAGACCTGCCTGAACTAAACAGTGTGGTAGATATTCAAATCTCCACATTCCCATGTTCAATACACAACCTCTTTGGTTATGTAGCTCAGTATCAAAACATATTTTTTGCAGCCAGGAAAATCAGACAGGTGCTTAATAAGCTGACTACAAATTCAGCGAATTAGGAAGACTTGATTTTACCTCTTTGTGATCCACATTAGAAAAGTCCACTCCATTTACCTCAACAATCTGATCACCGACCTAAAGGAATGAATTCAAATTTTAGTACAGATGCTAAGTGAGTACATATATTAAATTAAAACATAAATAGATATACTCTCTAACATTCTTAATACAATAATCATAGCTACTGGCAGAGTACAAGGGGAACAGACTGGAAACCGGCTAAGCTTGCACATCCTCCTGTATTAGCATTTCCTATTGCCACTGTTTTGAGACTAAATACTGAGCTCGACGGACTATTGGTCTGACCCAGGAGGGCACTCTCATGTTATTAAAATTTAGGAAACTTGTTTCATTTTGAAACATAACCACAAGGTATTTCTTTCCCATGGAAAAAAAAAAAAACAAAACACAACCAAACAAAAAAACCCACACCAAAAAAACCACCCCACACCGAGTGACTTCACAGTGATCCAGAATCCTCAAAGTAGTAAATACCAAACAACATTTCTTTGTGGTACCTACCTTGGATGGTGGCATACTTACCTCTAAGCCCACCTCTGCTGAAAGAGAACCCGGCTTAACATTGCTGATAAAAATGCCTGGTTTTTGTGTTGGACCACTGGAAATACTGGTATAATATAAAAACCAAACACTTAAAGGATAATATTTATAGAATATTACAGTGTAACACAGTGAGGAGTCTTAGTTGTTCTCTCATAATTTCTTTCCGATTAAAGAATACTTTTGTGGTATTAGCCTACTCTGAAACAAACACCAAAATTTGCCAGTACATGCACAATGGTTTATCATCCCACTTTTCTATCCCTTGCAGCACAAAACTAGGACTTAAGAAAAAGCTAAAATAAAAATATTCAAGCTCCTGGATTTTTCCTTAGATGTTGAAAATAACAGTATACTGACCTACACTGTCTAAGGGACTGGGACGCTAATGACAATCAAAAGCAAGCATCGAACACAATGAAGAATTAGTAATTGCTTGCACATTTACTCACTGAACTGCGGTATACTGTATATATAATACAATGTTATTTTTCAGGATTACTTATTAGAAGCAAGTGGGATGTTTCAACCAGGGGCCAACATCTAGCCTGGAAACTTTAAGCTGCAGTCTAAGCTGGGCCCAAACACAGAAATTATTTTTGTAGATAATATATCCAGGAGGTGATGTTGAACCACTCCTCCAGGTCTGTAAATAATTTTTAAAACTTTAGAACTTCCAAATAATATGAAAGAAAAGTTATGCTTTTGAAAATATTCTGTGCAGTTCAATCTTGATAACTTCAACTATATATTCCTAAATGTATAAGAAATCCTAAAATATCCCTTCTACCCCCAAAACCTCCATAACTAGCTTTTCAGCTAGGATAGGAGTCTGCAAAGCATCTGTTCATATTTCTAAAAATCTTGCAAGTTCAACATTACTTTTAGGAACTGGATATATCTGTGTGATGGCTTCTCAGTTTTGAAAAGGGCCACAGAAAGCAGTCTAAGTTCAGGGAGTGAACCTGACACTGGACAGTGCTGAAACTTGCTACATCACAGAGCAGCATTTAAAAGTATTTTAAAATGTAAAAGCATTTAGAAGATTCCATTCCACAACAGCTTGTATTATGTCACTTTCAGCCTGCTCTTATTTTAAAACCAAAAAAAATCTTTTAAAGTCAGAACTTGTGACACAGGTATTTATGATTTGTCTAATAATACACAATGTGTGCCATAGATATCCTCCTGTTCCAGTTTGCTTTCCTGAAGCAGAGTGGATCTCCATTTTCCTGATATCGTATCAGTGAATGATGGAAATAACTGCCTTGGATGTCTCACTTAACAAACCAGTGACATTAAGTAAGAAACATGTACCCACCTGCAACCCATGCCTTTTGTACCAATCAAGCTAATGAAGACTTTTTTCTCTTTATTGTCTCTCCCTCCAGAAGAAGCAAGCCCAGCAACACTACCCTTTCCTTCCTGTAGGGGGATTAAAAATGCTGCAGAAGTTACTCTGTGTTGAACTCTACCAAGACTACTACAAAACTTCATAAAGCCAGGATGAAACCCTGCCAACATCAAGATAAGATTCCTCTGAGGTCCTGCTGGAGATGAATGTGAAGTACAGTCATTTCAGCAAAGCTGCATGGCTGAGGTGAAAGACTGAACTTATCTTTCTATTTAGAGAAGATTGTTTAAAGAGTCAAACTGTCTTCAGAAAAGAGTGAAGGAAAATTAGAGGAAAGTGATATGGCAAAATAATCACTTAGATGTTCCGTGACAAAAGAGCTGGAAAAATACATGAAAGTACTCGCTATTTAACGAAGTCTTTCTTCCTGAAAGCAAAAGAACTGTAATTGTGGTCTCTCTTTCCACTGCTGCAATCCATAGAAGCCACTTGCATTCACACCTGTCATTCCTTCACTAATATAGCTAAGATAGACCAAATAATCTGTTAAAGATTTATACAATAGAACTATAGGCTGGTAAGGTAATAAGCTCAAGCAAAATAAAGTACCAATTAATGAGTAAAAGACATTTCATTTGTATCCTGCCCTTTCCTTACCTAATGATTTTAGAATCATTTCATGTCACAGAAGATGTTTCTCCCAGAATGCTTGTAACAAGATATTGCATCACAGAAATATATACAATAACTTCAGTGACAAGGTCAGAGGAGAAAGTGTTTCAGAACCATTACAGATTTCCCAGAAGATATCTTAATAAAATATTGATCTCTTACCCCAGAGTCTGACACAAACTGGTCCACATATTGCCATTTAAGGGGTTCATCTGCTGAACTGGAAAGAAAAAGTAATTTAAAATAATGAGGACAAAAATAATTGTGAATGTATTCAAGAAGCTGCTTTGGAATGTGGCCTCCTATTTTTCATCCTCAAGTTCCTTTATTTTCCAGCAATTTAAATGGAACATCAAACAAGTATACAATTATTTAGGCTAGTAAAGCTCGTCAAACATAAAACTGAGAAAACCTTCTCAAGTGAAACAATTTTGGGAAACTCTAAGAAAGACTGTGAAAATAAACATAACAACTTGAACAGCTTATGTAAATGTCTATGCAGAGAGACACCTCCCATCATTAACATTTCTCAAACATTGCACTTAAAGTTTCAACTTTTCAACAAAAATTGAAAGAGGACAATAATTTGAAATTTTTCTAAGCTCAAGCAATCCTCAAATGTTATGTACATAGAGAAGCAGTGGAGCTCTCTGTTAGGGTAGGTGCATTGATAATGAAATTTCCAGGTAATATCCACAAATAATGAGGAAATAGAAATTGGTTCATTTAAGTAGGCAACTGGCATAAGAAATCAGATTAATCAAACAAGACATCTCCCTGTTTATCACAAAGGACGTGACATTTTAATCAGCTGTGGAGATGCTCATTCAGACATTTTCAAATATACAGATAAACACAGAGGTTCTTTGGATATTGACTATGTGAAAATTAATCATCTAATGTGTTTTCAAATTAAATACCATTACCTTTTGACAGGTATCATGCCAATATCTGAAAAAGAAAAATACTCTGTTAAGTAGCACTTTCTACAGATCACCAGCAATCTTTAGTGATGCAGGTGATTTTTTTATGTTACTTACGTCTTACTTTTATGGACACTATTTTCTTTGTACGAATGAGGTTTATGACTTCTTCATGTGTGCATGATGAAATGGAATATCCATTGATACGAACTATCTCATCTCCAACCTCAAAAATGAAAGGGAGAAGAAAAAATAAATCATGAATTAACGTTAAAAGGTTTTTAATCGATGATGCAATCTGGCAATCATTTTGATGCAAGGGTTTGATAATGTCCTAAATACTTTTTGAATTTCAGGTAATGTCCAGATCAGATTTACCTGTAATTGTTTGAGCTTAACATTTAACACCAAAAGGGCAGATTAATGGCCAAATAACAATTTTATAAATAATATCTAGTCTCTACACATCAGACTTGTACTCCACATATTACCTTAAACACAAGTGTCTGTATTTCAATTCAAATAATTTTGGAGTGATTTTCTTCCCCTACACTTCAGCAGTTTAAGTTTGCTTCTACCATATGTTCTCCAAGATACCTTAACTATTTTGATGAACAGGAAACTAAACTTTGTCTTATTACCTTGTCTGATTATGAGTTATTTTAATGGCATTTACCTCCATTAAAGGTGCAATGACTCTAATTAATTACAATAGTCATATACTAGCATAATGAATGCTTGTTCTGGGGTGCAGTAGCTTAAGCCTTCTTGGATCATCTACATTAGTTACAAAATTGCATGCTAATCACGTGTGACACATTTTCAAGTGTTTCACAGCAGCAACCCATCATATACTATGGTTGAGAAGATGGTATCACCACGCTGCTGTGACCCCTAGGCTGTGGCATTCCCTCTTTTGTATGACATGAAAAAAAGTCAGAAAACTTGAGACAGGACAGAAACGCAGAAGGAAGCTCCCACCAGATAGAAGGCAAGTCAATCACTTATTCCCAAGCTTACTCAGGCCTCCATGTGTATGCAATATATATATTTGGGCCCCAGGGATGACAGGAAGCATAGTCAGCTACAGAACAGACCAAGAACATGCACTCTGAATAGCAGAGACAAAACTAGTGTTATCCCTGAGGCAAATTTAGATGAAGATAACTTGACTGAAGGGAGCAGTAATTTGTGCTCTGTCCTCCACCCTAAAGGATTGGCTCGGGGTTTCTGTACAGATACAGGCCCTCTTTGATTATCTTCCAAATCTGTGTGCCTTTTGTCTCACAAATTGGGTATACAATGGACTGCATACCAGAGGTTTTTCCACAGAGGTTTCATGTGTTGCGCAGGAAAAGATGTAGGGGTTTTACTAATGGAAATAAAACCAACAGAGAAAAAAAAATACTAGATAACTAAGTGTATACTAGTGTAAAAGATATACTTCATTGCCAGTGTGTACCACCTGCCTCAAAACAGTTCAATATTGTTCTGAACAAATCACAGAACATATCACAAAACTCTCATGAAGGAATGAGAGCAGAAATACAAAACAACTGAACTATCCTCCAGCATCCTTATATTCATATACTGCACCAAAAAGAAGTAACATATCTGGAAGCAAAAGACTGTAAAAACAAATCTACATGGTGAATTCAATTGATCTCCAAGACTCATTGTCTGATCCAAAACCAGGCCAGCCTTACACAGAAACTACATATGCTTTCATATATAAACTATGTATAAGGACCATTCTCTAGCACTGAAGACAATTCCTCCGAAGTAGGGTGGCTCTATGTAACCTGCTCTGTAGGAATCACGCCGGCACGTGCTATCACCTGAACTGTGTAGGAATTGATCAACAATGCTTGCTGGCATAGACCAAAGGCCATACTGAGGACCACACTAACATTCAGCAGCAATCAAATGGCAGCACCCCAAGAATATTACCCAGCAGTGTTCAATTTACTAGCTTAGAACAGACAGGGTGCCAGAAGCTTTCAGCTGCTTCTATAAAATTTCAAATCTTATTTATCAGAATACACAAAAGAACTAATAGAACTAATGTTTATTTGGTGATAAAATGACAGTACATCACCAGAAAGCTTTTATTTCAAAAGGCTTCCCTTCCTCTAATATAAATCCAAATTTGTTTTGATATGACAAATAGACTAGAAATTTCCAAGTTTCTATGAACTCTGCCTAATGATCCCCCTAGCTATGTAGACTGAGAAAGAATCAGTGATGGAAACATGGCCCACTTCAAGGTTGTACCTTATTAGCTGTTCAAGATAACACTGAAAAATGCAAGGCCCTGGCTAAAGTATCATAAGTAAAGACTTTTACCTAACGTGAACCACGTGACATGGCTGTGTGAAAACTAGTGCATAACTCTCTTCCATTAGGCAATTCAAATCAATCCTCTGCACAGTAGGATACACAAATGATTACCAGGAAATGGCTCTAACTACAAACCATCAACAATACCCTCTTACAGCTCTGTACTTTGATCTCCACAAGAACTTTGACTTTACTGCTCTCCAGTAGCATTTTTTATGAACTACTATGAATATTTATTATGTAAAATATATCAAAATGCCACCCTGATAGTTGACAGGACTTTACTGATTACCATCAACAGCCTAGGATTTTGGTCTTAGTCACTGACACTTTGCATGCCTCCTCGCAAATATGTCCACTTTCACAGCAGCATTGTCCCTAGTTAATGATTGCCTAACATGTTCTACTTAAAGACTCAAGTTTCAAGCTGTCAAATTTCAGTTTAGGCTTAAATTTTCCATGCTGGTATCTGCACCTAAAGCAACTAGTTCTAAACAACAACACTTGGGTGGAATGCATTGTCACACTCATTAAAAAAAAATAAAATATCTACAATTAACTTTTTTGAGAGGCTCTGTGCTTTCACTTTAGGTTTGGAAAAGGTCCTTATACTACAAATTAAGAGCACAATTTTTACAATCTTAGTGAACATCTTTGTTGACTAAAAAGTTTAGGGGAAGAGGCAGGCTCATCATAACACATACTAGTTCTGATCTGGGGGGAACTTCACTTTCATCCACTTGCATTGGGACTGCCTGTGCACCAGCCCCTGGTGCCAAGATCAGTTGTGAACAAGACTTTCAAGTACTGCTGCAAAAGATCAGAAGAATTATTTCTTCCAGAATGCAGGAGGCACAGGAGACTCACCAGGAACAGGAAGGGATAAAAAGCATCACTCAGCCCTAACCACTAAGGTGGTGCAAAAAAAAAAAAAAAAAAAAAGCCATCGTGCAAAACCCACTATCTACTTACAGAATTCAAGACTTTGTTGTAATATTCACAACAGTATTACAATAAACATTGTAATCTTTAATGCATTTGTTCAGACTGTGCAAGCAATTGACACCTTAGATAACTCTGTGTCCCAATTTTATTTTTTTTTAATATAACAGTATTTTTTTTTCTTTTGAGCCAGATACTTCTACTCTCCCCCATAGAAAATTTCCAACTTTACTGTCACTGGAAGGACAGAAGGTAACACCTCCAGTCTTTGTCAGACTGAATGAGTGATCCACTATGGCCATACAGACTAAATCATACAGTATATCCATTGTTCTCTCCATCACACAAGTTTGATGTGCCTGAAAAAAAGTGACAAATTCAGTCTAGCTCACTGAGGACTAGCTTCCTTGTACCTTGCTGACAGTTTTAGGGAAAAAATGTGCACAGCTGGAGAATCCTCATCTGGCACTGCACAGTTCAGGACCAAAAGCCTAAATTTGCATCACCACATTTATGTGAGAGGAGGGAGGGGAACTGCAAGTAGGAATTCCTCAGTATGGCCTATGTCTTAAAGACTGTCACATTAACACACACTGTGACCCTTGGGTGACAGGGCAGTGGGCATGCCATCACCTTCTGCCTTTTTTCACATGTAATAAGTATTATTGAATCTTCCTACTGTGACCTGTTCAGCTAAAAAAAAAAACAAACACAAAACCAAAAACCAACAAAACAAGAAACCAGCCGCTTATCATCTTCACTTCTTTCACAAAACTTTCTACTTCTTCTGGGAAGTGCCATATATACTCTGCAATAGCACACAAAACATTGACAACACGTCCACTGTACCAGCATAGATCATGTAGTGCAGTTTCCTCTCCACTTAACTTAGATATTTTTATCTGACGACACAGCATCAGAAGACTACAAAAGCAAAGAAAATGCAATATGTGACTGTCCTGCAGGAGAGAATACACTTGCAGAGGCAGAACATGACTGTGGTCCCCAGTTCCTAACCAGCGGGACTGCTGCTCCACCTGCTGGACATCCGAAAATCTCACCCAGGGCAATGGCCTGTCTGCAATTTGCAGCAGTCCTGACTGTTTTCATTTAAGCCAGTCAGATTTTTAACATGATCTTTAATAAGAGTGGATATAGGTCAGTACTGAAGGCTTTTAAACATACAACCTGTGCTAAAAATGCAGAAAAACCCAAGGAAAAGCACATCGTGTCTACAGTTTAGTGTTGCACCCCTGATAGCTCTCGCTATGAAAGAACACACGCTTAACCAACTTGTTCCAAATGTTCAAAACCACATCCATCCACCCACCCACCCACAGGCCTGGCAGCCATGCCATTGCACTCCTCTTTCCCCTGCTAAATTCTAAGATATAAATTGGTCTAGAGCTGTTCCATTGCCCTCGATGCTTCAGGAAATCCATTGTAAATAATGCACTTTTTAGGACTGGGATTAGCACTGGCAATGTGACTGTACTGCCAAGAAGCAAAATGGCTCAGAGAAGTCAGACTTGTGTCACTGTGCATAAAGACTCAATATCCTCTACAAGGATGAAGACTTTCAGCCTAATTAGGGTTCTGCTGGTTATTCTAAGGAATGGTAAGAAAAGTGAGGCACCTCTGCTTTTCAAAGGAAGTTTGAGTTCCTCTACAGTAAAATGCTCAAAAAGCTTTCTCCATTCCCATCTCTGGCCTCTCTCTGGATTATTCACTTGCAAAAATACCAGAAGTTTGTGTATAACTATTCAGCCTCAAGTATGCAATGTTGACCTCATTTGATCTACCTAGACTCTGCTGTTGATCTTATATATTTTTGGTGGTTGGGGTTTTTTGTTTGGTTTTAGTTTAGTTCAAGATCCCTCCTTTACTCGCATCTTCCGCATCATGCAGGCTATAACAGACACTGGAGCCTGGGTTTGCACAAACTCAGCTTTTTAAAGGGGTAACCTAACCTACTGTTATTAACTGCAATGCCATAACACCCAGAAACATCCCAGTTTTAGGACTGCAAATGGCAGTGCCATTTGTGAGTGTCCATATAGCTTCCGTATCAGCAGAACTAGTGTTGTTCTGAGGATGTCATCATTCATTAAGCAAGTCACATCTGTTAGTATTATATCATCTCCCTAAGAGGCACACAATTATAAAATCACAAATGCAGCCAAGATCATATTTTATTTTTTCCTCCCATATGGGAATGAGCTTTTCCCTTACAGATATTCTTAATACTCCTCTTTGCTGAGTTTCAGAAATGAAATGAAAATACAGTCTAATACTCTTCACTCATGTGAATGACTTTTCTGTTACTAACTGACAATGTATGACTGAAGGTGCTTTAGAAATACCTGTCTAGGCTAAACTACAGGAGACAGGCATGTAACAAACTGCTTTCTCTTTAGGACACTTCAACAGCTCTTCTTGTAAAAGAATGTCCATACACCGAAGTAATTAATAGTTATTTTCATATATTTTGTTACTTTTGTACTGGTATCACTGTATACCAACCTTTTGAGTCGGAAGCAGTAAAGATAAAACTCTGCAGGATTGAGCAGAGTAGAACAGTAACAATTATTTTGTTATTATATATCACTGTTTCCCCTTTTCCTATCAAACAGGGAGATGATGGACTGTCAAAAGAAAAGCTGCAAACCTAACTTTTCCCCAAGTAAAATGCCTATTATTTGTAACTTTTAACATAAGAAATATAATATTTAGTGTTTCCAGGAAATTGAAGCATTTTTACATAACACCACCACTGTTTCAAATTTCTCATTTTGTATACTTTTTCCACATTCATCACTCATACCAATCTCCAAATCTTTGTATTCAGCAGAATCCCCACAGACATAAGTATCAGAAAGTGGGGGATGGGAGGGGTGGGGAGGTGGGAAGGGTGGGCAGATGAAGTACATTTCTTCATGAAAGGACAAAACACTTGCCTTCTAGAGAAACTGTAGTTTAAAAAAAGGTCAAGCTACAAATGCCTTCAGAATTAAGCCTTCAGAATTATTCAATTATTGTAGCGTAACTTGGAAACTACTTCAAGGAGAAATCATGCAAAATTAATTTGAATTTTTTTAGAAAGCAGTAGGATATAAAACTGATGGTATAATAGAAGATCATTATACCTTTCTCAGACAGCATTTTTGGGATAGAAAATGTGTAGAGATTTAGTCAAATAAAGCAGGTGGGTGAAATTTCAGAAGCAGTTGGCTTTACTGTGAGACAGCAATTTAGAACAATGGACTGCCTGTCAGCTCTCATTATTCAGTGGGGTTCAGAAAGTGCCTGGTGCCACCTATTATGAGGGCACTTTAGGCTGAGCTTTAACAGAACATATGAAAAAACTCAAGTCAGACAGTTACGTGAGCTGTGAAGCACCATCTATTCATATTAATACATACAATCTAACTCCACTAAAGTCATAGTCAGTCTCAAGCATATTTCCCCCTTATTGTCCCTACTTTGTCTGCCCAACTCCAACCACATTCGGAGTTGCAGTACAATTTGCACAAGCCAGCCTTTACAATCCTATTCTCTGTCACCAACGTGTAGTACAATGGCCTCAGCTACAGAAAGCCAGTGCGGCCTTTTTGCATACTGAAAATTAACATCCTTACAGTAGCCCAACAACTGAGCATAACTCCTTATCTATCATGTCAATACATTAGTCTGAAACAAGCAGAGAAGCAGAGCCGCAACACAGCATTAAGACGAACGTACTAGCATGACAGTTTAAGAAAGTGGCTATTAAGTCCTTTACTGCTCAGCATCATTAATGCCTTCCAGTATTTTCCAGGAGATGTTTTCAAAAGCCATGTAAGTGACCAGTCTTTGTCTTTTTCTCAGTTTTCTAGCAGTGGAGGAAGGATGCAGCTGGAATCTCTCTACTGAGCTGATCACAATCCAGGAACAACTCTCTTGTCTACACTTCCCATTCTCACTGTGCAACGTAGCACACAAGGTACACAAGCTTCTGTAGTGCAAACTCTAGGAAGTTGCGTTGATGTCCTTCTCTGGAGTTACCCACTAGCAAATCCCATACTTAGAAGTAGGCTACCAACACATACAGCACAGTGTGATGTCCTATGCCACTCTCTCAATTCTAACTAAATACAGAATTTGTGGGGGCATATTCCCTGAATTTGTGGTTTTGTTGCAAGAAGGAGCTTCTAACAGCATCCAGGGAGCCAGTCACATGCCTGTCCAGAGCAGGCCACCAGAAATTGGGACTAATTCAATGGTGAATCTGAATTAGTGAATAGGATATATAGGTATGAATGCACAAACAAAAGGGCACATGCATGTATGCAAACAGACAGGAATATTTAAATAAAGTTTAGAAAGCTCTCAGCATGAATTATACAAACATGGAAACTTAACTTTGACTGCCTTGTTGACAGAGCTTTTTTCTTTTTTTAATCTAAAAGAGTCATGGGGTTACACTGAAGCATATCTACAAAACACATTAGTTTAATTGAACACTGTAATTAATCATGCCAGTCTAATACATTTTGAAATAGAATTAAATATAATCCTTAAACATCAATACGTCCAGCAACTATTCAGTCGACAAATTGAAATTAGCCAGGCATATCAGCCTTTCTACTCAAACACAGACCTTTAATACACCTTATCAGCTTTGAAAGCATAGAAAGATGCAGACACTTGCCATAGCAATGGCTCACTTCCCTCTTCACCAAGGTATATACAAGCAAAAAATGACACGTTCAAAAAAACCAAACACCCAAAACTTCATTAATACAAATTGCATAAGTACCAATTTAGAAAAAATGTGTTTCTATACATAATTGTTTTTGGCAGCCTTGTTACAGTTCACATATCTAAAATTCAATCACTGAAAGTGCAATTCCATGCAGTACAAAGGATACTGGAAATGGTTAAAAATAGGTTCTTTCTTTTATGCCCTTCCTTTGCATGAACCAAAACCCCCAGCACTTATACATGAAGTTCAAATAAATGTTTCATTACACAAATTATATCTGTGCAAGGTGGAATTATCATTTTTAGTATTTATATGCTCTGTTCTACATTTAATCAGAATTTGGCAATTTAAACCACTTTTTCACAGTCTAGTTAGAGATCTTTCTTTCCACCCGCTTACATTTAACTGTTGCTACTCATGAAGTATAAACACTCCAGAAAGCCCTTCTATCTTCAAAAGTTATCATATCCTAAATACAAAAAAAAAAGAAGTTTACAAATCATGAAAATTGGTGAATAGGAAAATATAATTTTAATGACTTGATTCACGATTGGTATAATGGTATTTCATATGGCACTGACTTACATATTTTATGAATTTTATTACAAGTGACAAAGAGCTTAGCAATAGCTATTTCTAAATATTAAAGAACAATTCTTACTGGCTGCTTCCCTCACATTGTAGCAAAAGGCTTTCTGCAGACAGCAGCCATGAATATAATTTTATTACCTGAAGTCCAACATTGTCTGCCTGTCCTCCTTTAACTAACTGGGAGATGAAGAGGCCACAGCTAAATTCCACTCCACCTCTCACACTTATTCCAAGTCCTTCAGGATGCGAACGATCCAATCTCACCTCTTTCAGCTTTCTGCAAAAATAGAACATACTTGACTATTCAGCTGCATAACACTTCGTGGCAATAATGTTTCATATGAAGGTTACATATTATTGTTCTCTTATAACATTTAGGCATGAAAAAAAGCAAGCTGACTGAAGTTTGGATGGATGTGTGTTAGCTAAAGCCATCAAGTATTTTTCACAAGAAGAGACATCTGCAACCATTGAAGCTGTCTGCTTCTAACGGGTTAGAGCTACAAGAATTTTTTTATTATTAAATGCAGGAAAAATGAGAAAAAGATTGTTTCACCTGGAAAGCATCGCTTTTGACTCCCTTACACTGCTTTTATTAGATTAAGCTGCTTGGCAACCAATTTCAGGTAGCTCAAAACTGTTCTTCTAGCAAACATAGCAAAAGTAAAAAAATTATGCCCAGCTCTACAGAGGTGACTGATATTTTACTTGAAGTTTGTCTGAAAGTCAGTATTTCCTGCTTGTATTTAACTTAGCTGCATTGTTCTGCATTCTCTTACCGTGATCTTTTGGGTGTAAGCTGATCATATTCCACCTGATGTTTTAATGGGATAAGTGGGCGGATAGCATCAAATAGAGGCAATCTGCTGGGTTCATTAATCACAAGTTTTAGGTCCCCCACAAGCACTGGGAGATTCATAGATCTATAAAAACACAGTGAGAAAACAAGCACAGGTAATCAACACACCAATGCAAAGCATCATTTAATAACTTGCTGTACATGTGGCTTCAATGTTTGCATGCCCCTTCAACCTACTAAAAAAGTTACTTATGCAGATACTGGTTTAACCAAAGCCAATTAGCCTCTGAGAAAGCAAGCCTTCCATAAGCAAAGAAGAATAACAACTACCTCCTTCAAAATAACTGAAATCTCCTAAATATTGCCTTTAAGGTCACACACATTACTTATACAGATGACATCTTTAATTTCAGAGTCCCAAAAAGATTTATGGAACTGTTTGGAAATAACTTTCTAGATCAGATATACCTGCCTACTAGATTTTTGTTTCCTTACTAGTTAGCAATCCTTCTAAGTGAATCTAGGTTACAAGCTCCTTCCTCTTATGAACTTCGGGGACTGACAAATTGTTTTCATCCAGGAAAAAAAAAATCATGAAGCTCAGTAACTAGAGCAAAGATTTGTTTTAAATTTTAAATTCTTTTTCCAATCAAAATCGAAGGGCCATCAACCAATAAACAAAATCTACAGAAGTTAAACCACTGTGACCATCTGTCTTAGGAGAGCTAGGCAAAGTAGCCTACTTGATATTGTCAGCATTGAGATAGTTAGAGGTCTAGAAAGTGTACTTTGTTGCCCAGCTGCAAGAGTGGAAGAACAGCTACCTAAGGTTCAGTGGAGCTATTCCTACACAACCTCCAGTTAAACTTCGGCTATATTATTTGCTGTTCCCTCTCTTAAAATTTACATTTCCTGGCATACAATACTTCTGAGGCATATGCATTGACAATATGGATCAGGAATGCATATTACATGGGATTAGAGGTCAAATACTTTTAGAAATGCTATTCACAGTGAAGCAGACTTTCAATGTTAATTCCAACAGCAATTGCACATATTTTTGCCCTGGAATACTTCATATTGTATTCCGAAAGAGTGATACATCATCAACATATATTCACAGAGATATTGGAAGTTTTGCTCAAGTCATTGCAATTTTGGAAATTGAAGAAAAGTTACTATATGCATTGTTAATTTTGTAACTGCAAGAAGATTTTAAATAATTAAAAGCTACTGAATCAACCAGCTTTCCAAACAACAGGCTTTATGAATGGATTAGCAGTTAGACAGACATGAGTGAAACTGAATCAGATATGCAGCTGAATACACCCATAACTATAGCTCAGTGCAAACATCAGATGGAAATGTCTACATTTCACTCAGCTGAGATGCTATTAATTAAAATATGAATGGAAACAATGTCTGTCAGAACCACTTGTCTACGATGAGTGGAAAATACATTCTCATCTTCTGTGAAAAACAATGGATCAGGCACTGATCTCATTTGCAATGATACAGGTCCTAAGCAATGGTGGTTTAAATCAGTTCAGTAAAAGGATTGGTAATAGGCCTAGCACCTTACCATTTTTTTCCCCATTATGTCATAATAAGACAGAGTTGTTAACCATGCCAACAGATTCCCAGACTGAATTTTTTCAGCTTTCAGATAAAAAAGTTGCAAATAATTTTTTAGCAAAAATCTTTGAAAAGCAAACTCAATGAAAGCCTCTGTTGCAAGTAAGCATTATTTGGAAATATTAATGAATTTGATTAATGCTCTCTTCCTGTTTCCTAAGAACAGTTTTATAATCCAAGTGCATTCCCCCCCCCCCCCCCCCCAATACGAATCCACCAAATTCTTTTACAAAACTGCCAAGTCATAATTTCTGGGTGATTACAGATATGCTCCTTCTGTGTCTGCAAGCTATACTGTGAAAGGATAACACTTCATTAAACAAAATAAAAACTATCACTTCAACTGCTTTTCTAGTAGCATGTAGAAAGACCACTTAAAATCTTAATTATTCACTCTTCACATTTAAAAGCATTAGTAAAATTCTACACAGACATATATAAAGCTAGATCTTACTGGTGGTACATCCGCAGCACATCATAAAGGTAATCCTTTTCCGCTTCATTGTCAATTAGTAGATTAACCTGAAAACCCAAGAATATTGTTCTAAATCTCTGACTAAATAGCCACAAATGTTGAACATACAAGTCATTCACAAATTCTTAAGCCATAGAGCAAAGATTTCATTAAGACCTTTTTTTTTAAACACATTTTTGCAGTAGAGTATTACCTCACAATGTGAAACTTATAACAAGACTTTCTAAAATTAGCATTACAACAATTGGGCAAGGTGGTAAATACTGATGTATTCTCTATGCTACATTTCCCTCAGCAGTAATATTATTACAATAATATGATATTTGCCTTACCTGATAATCACTGTATTGTTGAATAAATGTTTTCAGAAACCTTTTTGGCCATTCATTAATATAGCACATGCTGTCACAGATAAAACCACCACACTGAGATAATTATAATCTATGTTCTGTCATCCAAACCACTGATTTCAGGATCTCACTTATAACATTATGCAAACTGCTACACTACTGTTTCTCTTTGCTCCAGCTCTTAACTGACAGAACTTGCTAGTTATTCTTTCCTCCCCCACTAATAGCACATTTACTTAAACCAGTGTCATATTACTATGCCTGCTCTTGGATAATTACAGTAAAATAAAGCAACGCCCCCCGCCACCGCCCAAGAATTCTTATATGAGTTCAATATATATTCAGTGACACTGAGACCCCTGCTGATCTTACTTGGAGTGAGAGGTCACATCACATTACTTTTACATTTGGACAAGCTTAATGTTTAGGAAAACAATTTACATCTGACCTAGAGGCTAATATTACTGTGACGTTAAGTCTGAGGACCAATTTGCATACTTAAAGGCCCTTTCTTTCTAGAATTGCAATGGTTTGTGCTATATTCTAAACTAAATGCATGCTTCATATGCCCTTTGTCCCTTTTGGCTCTCTAAGGCAGCAAGACTCCACATACAGGTGGTTTTCTGTTACGTCTCCTCTGGAAAAAGACACTTTCAAAACACCTAAAGGCCAAAAAGCTACAGGCAGGACAAGATTGCTTGACAGCAACACTACTGAGTAAACCAATTTATTCATAGTGAATTTCAAAACACAGAAGAAAAAATCTGCCTTAAAAGGAAATAAAATGGTTGCAATCAAAACTGACTGGTTCACCAATACTGTACACAGACTCAAGGCAAGGTGATACATGTAAAACTAAGTCCAAAATCCATTTTTCCCTTCCCCATCAGGAAAACTACAACATATAAGTCAGCTTTGGTTCTGGTATACAGAACTCAATCCCTAGTGCTAATTAAGATACAGCAGGAGCAGTGCCTCATGAAGAACGTTAAATAAGCACATCAGCCCTATGCAGCAAAAAGCAAAACCATCATCATTTTTCCTCCTGATTGGGAGAGCAGCTGGTAACAATGTTACATTTTTCTCCTGATATGCTAGCTGATAGACACATCTCCCACTCCCTCTCAGAACTGCAGGGCCATATCTAAATTCTCGCATTTCTTCTCACAAAACATTCAGTCCTCCTGTTTGATCCCTACACCAGCAACTTGCTTGTACTCTAACAAAAACAAACACCCAAGTAACTTCTTATATATTCAGAATGCTACAGCTGGGTTAATCTTCCTGGGTCATCTCTCTAATTAGGTCATTCTTCTGCTGCTGCCTTCTATTCCATCAATTATCACTTCATTGTAGCCACCTGCATCTCTTACCATTTTCATAATTCATTAACTCCTTAGGACAGAGTCTTACTTTAGACATACACTTTACGTCAGCTTATCAACAGCTTCTAAGAGCTCACTCTAATTTCACAAATCCTAGAAGAACATGCCCCCACATATTAAGAAAAAAAAAAATAAATCAGTGGTAACATGATGTAACTTGGATCATAAAAGTATTTTAGTATCTCTATATTTCTCAAGACAATAACTGTGGAGGTATGGGATAGATGATTTCGCAGCTTTTAAACCAAGAATATTAAAAAAACATCTGGACATGGTCCTGGGCAATCTGCTTGAGGTGGCCCTGCTTGAGCAGGAGAGTTGGAGCAGATGACCTCCAGAGGTTACTTACAACCTCAAACTTTCTGTGATTATTTAAGAGTATCTTCATAGTAGCTGTGTAGTTTACAATCTTAGAACACAAACAAGAGAGTTGCTTATGCTCTACTTCTCACTATATAAATTGCACTGTTTTTCATAAAAATTAATAAGGAGTCATCACAAAAACTGCACCTACATACAAAAGAAAAATAAAATCTGGCAACATGTCTATATAAGTTTATTCAGCAGTATAGAAGTTGTGGGGGTGCTTTTTGGTGTGGAAAATATTCAGATTACAGTAATGCACTACTGTAGCACTAGCCCAATCTGTCAGCTTTCAAAGAATAATATAAAGTTCTATTTAAACTACACAGCCTCTGAAAAACCGAGGGAAATGGAAGAACTGGCCAATATATTTGCTTTTATTATATACTTTACATTGCTGCTTGGTTGATAGGGAGAACTGATTTAAATTACTAAGAAAAAGATAATATGGAAGCAGCAAATAATTGAGGAAGCTCAGATCCTGTGGCTGGGCATTTTCACTGTTTTGACACAGAAAAAGCATCCAAGACATTAAACTTGCCACAGAATCCACTAGAAGCGGGATGATACAGAATAAAGACCTGTTCCAGTATCCTCTTACTCAGATGAAGTTTTCACTCAGATATGCATCTTACTTATTGCACCAACAAACACTGACAGTAAGTCTTACGTTATTGGGGTGGGACTAGAATGTTTTATGAATTATAGCAGCAGTGAAAGGGAAAAGGTTTAAAGTTCAAGATGGTAACTATTTGCCTAGGAACCAGAGTCTTTATAGATATGTTGTACAACCCACTGCTGAGTTACACAGTAATAGGTAGCAAGGCAGAAATAACTTGCTAGATGGCTGTAGTCATCACTACAGAGTACCCAGGTCCTTAATGTTTCTGAACTTCAGTTTGCCATATAGGTGGTTTTTTGCAGCCCTTCTACTTCATTACAACAATTGATGGGTTTATTACCAGGTGATACTTCTATAAAACAGAACATTGCACTACTTAGAAGAAACTCCATTCCCCAGCTGACCAAAAAACCTCAACGAACCTCCCCCACAAAAAAAAAAAAAAAAAAAAAAAAAGGCACCACAAAACAGTACTGAAAACTTTAGTGTGAGAGAACCTTAAATGGATATGGAAAAACATCTCTTAGATTTGTAAATCATTCCTTCCCCTCCTGTCCTTAAATAGAGCTTTTTGAGCTTACTTTGCTGATAGGATTTTGAGCTCTATTGAGCACTTATTTGACTGGGTAAATGTCAAAAGGACGTGCCACGCAGACTGAGCCGCTCCATGTATCAAGTGCATTTGCACATGACTGCACATGCACAATTGCACTCGTGAATGTTAAGGCGGAGCCGACGTCTTCTGAGCAGCAGCTGGCAGCGCGCAGGACCACGAATGTGACCCGCCTGGGCCTGGACTTCAGCACCTGCACTGTTGCCATCCCTGAACGGGACTGGGTGCAACATTTTTTACATGACATTAAAATAAAGTTAATTGTAGCAAGCTCTGAAAAATCTCACGCCCGGGGGAACGTCCCTGCCTTTTCAAGGGCTTTAAGTTTTACAATCGCCCTCTCACAGTTGGCTGCCACCCTCTCTTCCGCGCCATTGGGGCGGCAGCGCCAAGCGCCCCGACCAGCGCCCCGATCTCCCCCCCTTCCCCGCCGCTCGCCCTGGCACACAGGCAGCCTCCAGGCGCGGACGGCGCCGGCAGCCGCGCCCCAGCCCGCCGCCTCGCCTCCCTCCAGGCCGCGGGGCGGCAGCTCTGCCCACAGCCCGTGGCGAAGCGACCCCGGGCGCCCGCGGGTCCCGCGGCCCCGCTCTCCTACCTTGTGCCGGAACTCTCGGGCGACCCGGCGCTCCATGGTGCGCGGGTGCTGCGCGGGTGCGGGCGGTGCGGGGAGCGGCTGCGCCGGCGAGGCCGCGCCCCGGAGCGGTGGGAGGCGGGAGGCGCGCCCGCCGCCCACAGCGCCCGCGGCCCCGGGCCGCCGCCGCTGCCCTACCTCGCCGCGTAAGCGGTGAGAGCCGCCGGGCAGTGATAACCTCGCCGCGACCCCCGACTTGGGTTGTTTCGGGCCAAAGCAAAAGAGAAAGAAAAAGTAAATGAGAAGCCCCCCCCCCCGCCCCGCCGCGTGTCACCTGGACTTTTCCCTGGGCTGATTCTTACAACTGGTGCTTCTCGTACAGCACGGAGCTCACACCCAAACTGCTCTTTTGTATTTGTAGGTATGTATGTCACTAGCCCGACTAGTTAATAAAAGCACGAAGATGTGAAATTTAAAGCATGCGAACACCTGGGGGGGCGGGGGGGAAGAACCATTTGCTGCAACACGTTGCTCTACTGCAAACAATCTCAATTTCTTATTTTTCGGTAAGCAGGGTGAATCTGATGTATCGCTGTCTAAGTCTGATTTCCACCAGCCCCTTCCCACTACAGAATATCTGTGAGTAACTGCCTAAGAACCAAGGTCGGAGTACCTGAAAAGGAGCCTATTTCAGACTAATCTCTTTTAGGTAATTTTGTCTCGGGCTGGTTCTTCTCTCACATTCCCTAATGTAATACACAACAACAAAGACTTCTGCAATCAAGGCTAGAAGCCAGTGGAGGAGACCTGCTAACTTATGTCCCTTAGTCTCCCTGAAGAATCAGCTTTACCCATATAATTCCAGAGAGAACGGGGTTTACGTAAGCACAGGTAGCTTACCTCCTCCTTCCAACAGAGTGGAAACTTGTATGGATCCGTATAAAGGGATGATAAAAAAATTCCATAGTGCCAAATACAAACTGGAATCTGCTTTATTATTTCTGTGTGATAACCTTCGTAAGCTACACCAGCTCCGTTATAAATTGCTCTTAACCCTTTCAGAAGATGGCTTTACCGTATGGGAACATTTCAATGGTATGTACACTACCCCTTTCTCCTATGAGGTGTCAGGAATAAAAGAGGAATGCATTTTAAGCCTGTGTACAAACAAATACAAAAACTGTTTTCAGAAAACAATTTTCTCTTAGAAGTGCAACTACTAGTATGCGAATCATTTGCCTTCTACCTAAGTTCCTGTACCACATGATATTGAAAGGCTATTCTATCCAAGCATCAGACACACAGCTATAGAATTTCTTCCCTGCATATGCAAAACAAAATTGTCTTATATTTGAAAAGAGAAGGGAGGAGGCACATGAAATTTAAAGGACACATAAAATACTGTGTATGTTTCCTTTAAATTTACATATAGACTGCAACAGTCATTGTTATCTATCAATCGCTTCTAGAAGACTACAGGAATAGATCTATTACAAGCTGAAAGTTATGTACATTTGAAAGAAAGCAACTTTTTTTTTTTATCATGTATATAAGTTTTCCAGGAGTCAGAAACTCCTCCATGTAGTAAAACATTGTGGAATTAACTTCATTTGGTGATGTGAAAACTGCTCTGAATCATCAGGTACAGGACACACCACAGAAAGGATAATGAACTTGGTGGGCTGTTAGTCTGCTCTGTTATGTGAATTCCTGTGCTCTACTCTGCACAAATACAAAGCAAACAAACCCACAAAGCTATCCCATGCTCCAAAACTGGAAGTTTGATAATCAGTAAATTTATGAGATGGTTCTGAAGTTTCCATTACTTCAAATATGTCATATTAAAAGACAGTACAATTATGACTGTTAGTTTTAGATAATGAAATCTTTCATACCAAGAAATCAAATTGCATCTAAATTAGCTTTAAACTAGTTTCAGTTATTGTTTGCTACTGGTGGCATTAAGGGAAAATGAATAAAGTGGGCAGCCCATTTGGTAGGCAAAGAAATACATTAAAATGTGTGTTGTGTAAACCGATTCCTGTTGCTTTTGATCTACTTTCTCTACTTCCATTAATGTAACCTGGATCAGAGCAAGTGCACCAAAGCCAAGTGCATAGTGCATTCAGAGTAGCTGGGCTCTGCTACAGGCTGAGGCTAGCACATAATTCTAAAAACCTGTTTGGGGTTATTGGGAAAAGGCTGTGCTGAAGTTAAAGAATATCTTTTCTGTCTCACTTTCTTTTCTCTCATACACATTCTCCATCCAACACTTACAGGAGAGAACTGAATTCTCAGTGAAAACATCACTAGTTTTCCATCATTTCATTAGAAATGAAACACTTGTTGCAGCAAGAAACACAATCCACAGGGACAAATTACAAAGGCAGAAAAGAGATCCTTTTAATGACTTACTGTTAACAGACTTCCTGAAGCAGTCAGAAAAGGCCCCTTTTCATCTGAGACAGTTTCTCACCTGGTATGAGCAGCTTCTAAAGCTTCTGTTATAAGATATGCAAACCTGAAGAATGATGGGGAGAGAGGCAGCAGCAGATGGGAAAGGGAAAAGAACAGAAAAAAGGCAAAAGCGATAGGAAGAGAGAAGAGAAAAGGGGAGAAAAATAATGGAAGGAAGGTAAAACAGACAGCAAAATTTAATCACAAGGAAAAAAAAAAGAACCTGCAAAAGGGTCCACAGAGAGCTCGAAGTTCAAGAGTGTCAATTTATAGTAACAAAAAGTTATCAGAAGCTATGGAAATAATCCATACACATTAGCTGCATGCTGCATTCAGTTCATGTCCTACTCATGCCTTTCATTACTCAAGTTCTGACACTTTTTTCAGTGGGTCGGGGCCAATGCTCCGTGTGAAGCACCGACCACGTTCGCTGCCTCTCAGCACAAGCAGGCAGCTCTCCGCAAACAGGCAGTTTCCAGCCATGCGACGTTCCCAGGAGCAAAGGCAAAGCCCCGGGTTCGTTCGCGTCAGAGGCGGGGCGCAGCCTTTACCCCGCACCCCACCGCGGAGGTTTGAGTTCCTCCCGAGAAGCTGTGACACTAATAATTTCCTAAACCCCAGAAGGGCGGAAAAGTGGAAATAAACGTGGGGAGCCGGCGAGGTCGGCGCCCGGCACCAGCACTTATGGAGAAGCGTTAGTGGGGCCGGAGCTGTTCCGCTGAGGGGAGAGCAGCCGGCCCGGGACCCGCAGCCCCGCTGCAGAGCGAGGGGTGGTGTCTGGGGGGGGTGCTCGGGGAAGGGCCGGGGGCGGAAGGCGGGCGGGCGGCTGATAAACCCCTTGGCCGCCCCGCCCGGGAGGGCGGGATAAGCCTAAGGCGCAGGTAGCGGCCGGCGCTGAGGCCCGCAGCTTTGCGGGAAGCCTCTGCCGCCCATCAGCCCGCATGGAGGCCCGGCTTCTCCTCGGGGCGCTACTGTGCGCCTGGTTGCTGCCGGGTGAGCCTCCCGCCGGGCACGGCGCGGGGACGGGACGGGAGGGATGGAGGGAGGAAAGAAAGAAGGAAGGAAGGAAGGAAGGACAGGGTAGTCTTGACCATCACTAACCTGCCGCCTTTGCCTTCCAGTCCCGTCTCCGTGGGGCGCCCGGGCGCAGCTGCCTGTCGGTGGGGACCCACCGCTCTCCAGGTAAGAGCCAGCCGGGGTACAGTGGGCCTCCTTTCTCGCCGCTGAGGTGTGCGGCCGGGCGGGTGGTAGCCCTGAGGCGGGGTGGGCTGCCCGGGCCGAGCAAACCCTGACTTGTTCTCTTGCCCTCAGCCGTGGCAGCGCCGCGGGTCCTCGGAGAGGGGGTGGCCTCGCCGCAGCGACGCAGGTAGGGGGCGCGGGCCAGGCGCTGTGAGGGGCGGCGGGCGGGCACGACGGGGCCGGGCGCTGCGGCGCCTTCTTGGGGAGACGAGGCTGCCGGAACGTGCGACTTTTCTCTGAGGAGCCCCCCGCGAGGAGAGCAGCCCCTTCCCGCGGTCGGTTGCCTCCAGCCCCAGTGCGACCAGGGCTGATGAGGCGATACGGTGCTGTCGCTCGTGGCCCAAGATGGCGCCTGACTTTCCCGCGCTGTGCCGCTGCCTGACGAGACCCTTCTGAGGGGTGGTTGGCGGCGCCGGTCTGAGGGATGGGTGTTATCGTTGTCATCAGAAAAACGTGTTTGTCATAGCTTACCTGCATATATCTGTACATTACCACGATACCGTCAGTATTTCTGATGAGCTTTAGCTCGTTCAGAAATAGTTCTATGTCACATGAAGCATCCTTGCTCCAAGGAAAGCTGAGGTCTGGTCTGGCTCATCCAGCAATAATCGCTTTGTGGGAGCCTTTTCTTGGTAAAAGTAAATGAGCTGGCACTATCAGATCACTACAACTCAGTGCTGGTTTTTGGATGTGGTTTATCTTGGCAACCCGATTATATTATTTGTGGCATGTTGCTGAAATGTAATTAGGGTGTGTGGTTCCCACTCCCTTGTTCGAGGGTGGGAAAAGGGAAGTTTGCTTTGTAGCCCTTGTTCACAGCTCTGCAGAGGAGTCGCCTTTTTTTCTGCTTTCTCCCTGTTCTTTCTGGGGAAAGCTCAGCAGAGGGAAGAATGTGCCAGATAAGAGCAAACAGGTAACAAAATCGACCACCAATAAGAGCAAATGCTTGTGGATTGACACCCCCCCCCCCCCCCCCCCAAGAATTCAAGATACAGTAATAGACTTTGTTTCCTTCTGTACTAGCTAACTGAGCAGAAATCTTCAGTAAGAAATATGCTTAGGAGAAAGGTAGAAAAAAAATCAGTGTTAGTTTTAAAAAGATAATATCCTGAAGAGTAGTTGTTCTAGCCATTTGAACTGTCTAAGAATAATGCATTTTTACACTTTCTTGCTTTTAATAAGCTTCTTCAAGAGGAAGAGATAAAGCAACACTAAGCAATGGTAGTTAAGCCCTCTGCAGAATTTTATGTCCATGAAGACTTAGTTAATGACATAGCTTCTGAGATCAGTTGTCAGTCAAATGTCTAAATGGGTATTTAGAACACAGAGAAGACCTGCTTTTTAAAAAATACTTTGCAGAATTGTGCACAGGACTGAGAAATTTGAATGATAAAACTAGGCCACAAAAATTAAATGCAATAAATCTAACCAAGGTCATAGGTAAAATTATGTAGACATAGCTGGTGTTGTTTATAATGTAATTTTGGAAATATTTTGCTTGGTGATTTGTATCGCTGTCAACATCACACATTGTAGCTAATGCTGTTTTTTAACAGATACTGTATTTGTCACTGAATTTTCCTTAATGAAAACTGTATTTTATAATTAATGTGCCACTAAAATATGAACATTCTAAAGGATGGAGCTGCTGTTCTTCATGAGCTGAAGAAATAATATGAAATGGCAGTAACATTTGTGTTACTGTATTAAGTAAACTAGGTAAATGTAATTAGATGCTTCATATATAACCATATGACAAAATATCAACTGTTTTCTGTAACTTTGCTAAGCAGGTCTGCTCTTCTGTTTTCTCAGATACATGATATAGGCTGAATTGGCTTTTGTGATTTGATGTATTGCTGGGGTTCGGTTTTATTTGTTTTTTTAAAGGAAATGTAAGTATTTAAGCTCTGAAGAACTCTTTAAGGCACCTTTCTAGATCAATGTTGACACTGCTTTCCCTTCTGTATGACAGTACATTTTACAGGGCTGGTTGTTTTGTGCACACTAAAACCACAAGTTAGTATTATTTCCTTAAAGCATATTTTCTATAAGAGCTGGTGTGAAAATTATTTTGAGTAATACATAAATCATTTTGGATATTGTTTCCTCTCAGAGAAAAATTGTGGGGAATGTTAAACAAGCTATACATGCTCAGGTGCTGTCCTATTTCTTTCAGTCATTAAAATGCTCCCTTTAAGATGGATTGTCTTTGCAAGTTTCCTTGAACTTGAGCATTCAAAGCTGCTTCTTAAAGAGCAATTTCCAAAATCCTATTTACAGCACATCTTTGTATAAATAACTGGGTTTGCACCTAGTCCCAATTCTCTGTAAGCGGGGTAGGCAAGGTCATAAGTTTTACTTAAAGAGCTGAAACTTTGCACTTGCAAGACAATGGGAAGGAACTCATGTTCACACATGATACCTAAACTATACACCATCCTTGGGTAAAATGGTGTGAAAGAATGTTGTCCTTCCAATTTATCTAGAAGCTGTTGGATGACTAGTGACCATGACTGACTTTTAAGCTGTTAAAGACTAACATGTAGGGTTTGTTTGTTTGTTTTGTTCCCTCAAAGTATTGATTTGAGTTCGTGTTATGGTACTCTGGTAAGACTCAGTATATTTCTGGTTCAGAAGTGATACAGGTGCCACTGTGTAAATAATCTGAATTTGGAAAAGGAATGGAGGGATTCTGAGTGGCACCACTGGTAGATGGAAGTTGGATTAGTAGATGAATATGGCAAGAATAAGGGGGGAGTCAACATTATCATGACATAACAATTTATAAAAATGATTACAAAGTCTAATAGACTAGAAACACTGGGATTCCAAAGGGCAATTAATTGGAGAAAAAGAAAGCTTCATTCACCACAATATTGAGAATTAATACAAGAAAACTCAAGATACCTTGCTGCTGCCTGTTGAAGGCAGAAGTGCTTATGAGAAAGGAAACACAAGAGAATAAAAGCTTTAGTCATCATATATTTTTAAATGTTAGAACAACAGGAAAAGATTAAGGAGTAGATGGTAGGAAATGTTTTGAAAACTAACCTGTGTGTTTATTACTTTTTTTAAAAAAAACAACAAAAAAACCACCACAAAACAAACCTGTTGATTTTTGCTGGGTTTTGGATCAGGTTCTTGGAAAAGAGTGTGAATTTAGGACCTTATAAGACATTTTGTTAATTATTATGATGTTGTTTAATGATTTATGCAAGCATGTATGCTAAAATGATTTTAAATAACTGCAACTGAGTAGTAAGAATTTACAAAACAGCAGAGTATTTATACTGAGAATTAATGTTAAACACACATGATGGTATAGAGGCTGTAACTGAGAGTAAAAGGAGTATGGAGAGCGGCACAGAGGACAGTGTTTGTATATGCAGTTTTAGGCATTTTGGCTTAACTGGTTTAAAATCTGCCTGCTGTCTTCAGGCATAATGTACTTTACTCCTTTACTGGCATCTTCAGTAGAAGGACTATACTTTTTACTTTGCAGTGGTGGTGTTTCATAACTTTTTAGTAAGCCAATATGAAGCGGTGAGCTTAGTAAAAATGGTAAATTTACTGATAGACCATGAAGAGGTTTTTCAAGTGTCTTGGTTATAGCTGCTGATTTCTTTGTTCTTTCTGAAAGGAGCCTGGAATGATGGTTTATAATGCTTCATCTACTGCAATATCCCTATCTTGGAACAGGAGACCTCACAGTATAAAATGTGGACCATCTAGTAAGTTATGTTTTTACGTGAAATAAATTCAATTGTCCATTATGTTCTGCATCATTTAATTAATTTCATGAAGAAAAAAGCCCTAAAATAGCTAATACGGGTCTTCACGATAAGGGGGCTCTACCTTGATTGGTCTCAAAAGACTACAGGAATATGATAACTTATTATGGGGTTTGACATAGCTTTAAGTTTACACCAGGTTCTGGTTTGAGCATTTTAAAGACTGTCTCTAACTGCAGTTTTTCTAGCAAAGAGCTTTCAGCAAGGCAATCTGCTCTTGTAGTGACGTACCTAAAGATGTAGATTGCTGCCTAGATGCCATTAAATTACCTGTTCTGTATCTCTTCTGTGCTTGGAGATTTTTTGTTTGTTGCTCTTTTGCTGAGGTAATCTATGGATGCTTTTTGTGTGTGTAATCTCTGGGTTAGCAGGATGAGGTACTCTTGCAGCTTGCAGTGGTGGGCATTTGCTTGAGGAATTTGCATCTTGGCTTTTTTGGTTCATTTTATTTTCAGCAGTGGACAGGCTTAAATCTCTTTGCTCAAGGGTAGAGATCATCTGTGTTGGCTCTTCTGTAGAGGCTGTGTCATGCTTGTCAAGGAGAAACATAAGGCAAAATAATTCAGAGTAATTTTAGTTAGTGATGCAAAATCTCTAGTTTTTCTTCAGTCAGCCTGACTGCTGGCATTGGACATGGGACCTACCTAATAGTGAATAGTCTGTGTTTGCATTGTCTGGCTTTATAGCACAAAATGCAAGACTGATGTGTGGACCGAACTCTTATAAATTGTGATTAGGGTTGTGTCATCTCCAAAAGCTTTTAATTTCTTTAATACATATTGTTTTCAGGAGCTTTTGAGAAGTGTGTTATCTGAATGTGGAGGAATAATAGAAGGGTTTAGAGAAGCATAATACTACTCAAATAAAAACTATTACCTATGAACCTCTTCAGTATATGAAAAATATCATATATATATAGTGTATGATAAAATAGCTCTACAAATGTAGCAGTCTATGCCAGTAAAACTCCCTCTGCTTTTGAGGGTTCCACCAGCTTATTGACCAAGAAGTAGTTCTTTCCTTAGCTCTATTTTTTTTTTAACTGAATAAAGCAGCTTCCAAAAAGATGTACAAATTGTGCTGAAAAATTTGTTGTCATAAGAATTGTTTAGTTCCCTGGGTTATTTTTTGCAAAGTGAAAATCCCTTTAGTGGGACTAGTGGGTTTCATGTTCTGCTTCAGAGCAACCAGCTAGAAAAAAGACTTTTTAAGATGCATTGTGCTACTGGAACAACTCTTGAAAAGGGTTTATGTGCAAGTTTATTGCTTTTTAAATAGGCCTAATATTTAAGGAAGGGAAGAACAAATCTAGAAGGAGGGAGAATGAAATGGGTAGCAAGTATCTCATGCTAACTCATCACATGTTTAAGATTTTAAAGGAGGATGTAGTTATGATGGCAAGAATTAGGTTTCATTGCCCTCTGCAGATGTAATAGGATAAACTTCCTGGCTTATTTCTAATTCAGATTATTAAACTCTTTAAACAGTTTAATACCTAGACTTGGAAGTTTTCTCTTTAGATCCTAGTAAACTCTGCGTGGGAAGTGGAATCCATCATTGCCTGTGTGCAAAATATATATTAAAAACAAAAGAACAACCTGATCTGCTTTGTGCAAGAGTTTCAGTAACACACTCTAAATGCTTAGAACAGTAATTTTGTTTTGGCCCTTCTTATTTGAAGAGAGATGCAAGCTGCTATAGCTCTGTCCATGGACTGGAGTTTGCACCAATCTCGGGATACATGAAATATTACAGCTTTTTTTTTTTTTTTTTTTTTTTTAATTTATTTTAAACCAGCAAGGTAGGTTATCATCTTCTTTTTCCAGTTTAGTGATGTCTCTATGAAAATTTTTTCTATAACATGCTTAGAAAACTGTGATTATAACAGACTTATATTTCATCCTATTAGTCAGTTCTTGTTGCAATAACATTTTTTTCTTGCTTCCTGTAACTCTGTATATATAGATAAACCAACGTGTTTTGTCTGGAACTTTGTATGACAGGTGCATGATTTACTGTGCAATAGATCTCTTTACCTTTGTGTTATGTTAGTCATCTGCAAGTAGTTTAGAAAGCAAGGTAATGTCTTTTATGTCAACAGAACAAAAAATTTGGTATAGTACAAGTAAATGCCAGGAAATAAGCTTTTGTGTTAGTTTCTTGTACCCAGGGGATATGGGATTTGAGTTTTGAAATGTTTATCAGAATAACTGACAGCACTTAAGGTGTAGTTTACATAGTTGTTAAACTTGTAACTTCCATACCAATCTGTTTTTCATGCAAAGTTAAAAAAACCAAACCAAACAATCAAAAAAACCCAAACAAAAAACTCCAGAGCTCTAAAGCATATTAAGAACCTGGGACAGGAAAAAAAAATGCTTTCTGGAAGTAAGTTTCAAACTACTGCTGAAAATTCCTAACAGTCTAAACACTTCAAATTTTGTTGTGTTGAAATGCTGTGGCAGGCATGAGTCTTCAATGTTTAAAGTCACCATTACTATAGAAGATACTTGTCCCTTACAGTATGTGTGCTGATTTGAAGAGGTGCACCAGAGCAGAAAACCTACAGCTAACTGGAAGGCTCTTAGTATTGCAGGATTAAAATTACATCCTACTCATTCACCTCAGAATCTCAAAAAGGAAAATTTTACATCCTAGTGTAATGAGATCTTTGTCCTCATTTTGAGGCTGTACTGCATACTGTTGAAGCCTGCCTGTATGCCACAGAAAACTTGTGCTGTTACAGGCAGATGCTTTCAAAGACTATGAAGTTGAAGGATAAAAGTCAACGCAAGAAATAGTTGTTGTATTAGTTCTCTTACAGTCAAAAGAACACCTGAAAACTTTCTAGAGAAAGTGTGCAATGGAAATTATGCATAGTTACAAAATATAAAATTTCAAGAATGTCAACAGCAAAAGTTTACATATTCAATTTTAAGCATACCTTCTACTCTTTTATGCATGGCTGTAGGTCCTAGTTGATGTTTCTTGCAAATTCTTATCCCAAACTGCTTTGCTTTTTCACTTTTCCATTTTGGAATAAAATTTGCTCATTTTTTTTTTTTTTAATTATTACTTTTTACTAGTTTGATAACCTTCAGGCAGACCTCTCTTCTACACTTGCATAAAGCTTTTAAAATGTGTCATCTTTTAAAGAATCCTGAGAACTGTAAAGTTGTCTGTTTCTGCAAATGACTCTGGAGCTCTGAAACTGTTTGGGCCAAAGTTGGTGAATAGGCAGAATCATAAGAACTGAGGGAACAGGCTGGACCTTGTACCTGCCTACCTTAAGTAAAACTTGATCGCTTTCAGATCTCAAAATTAATCTTTCACACTTCAACTTTTCTCTCCAAGTGAATCTAGTAAGTCAGGTTTCCTTTCAGGATATTTATTGAGTGATTTGCATTAAATTTTTCATGCCATATCTTAAAAAACAGTAGCAAAAACCAGAGTTCCAACACTAGGAAGTGCTTAATGTTGTACAGAAAAATACCTGTAGGAAGGTCCATGTCAGTCACAAATATTCAAGAATTAATAGTGTGTTGATAATGGTGTATTACAATGAGGTCAAAATTCAGTTGGAGCAACTGGATTGACGTGATGGTTAAAACAAAAATAAAATATTTCAAAGTTGATGTGCATGGTAATTTGAGTAGTCAGACATGTTCTTGAATGTATTGGCTTGCTTTTACTTTGTGAAAAAAACTTTAATTTAGATGTCTCTGATTTAGTATCTTAACTTTTGTGTGGGATGCAGATACATGCTTTCTTTTCAGTTACCTCTTTGTGCTCCAAGAGTAGAACTGTTCTTTAGTGACTGTATCTTGCTTCATGCTGAGGGGCTTCACATTATATAAATTACTTTCAGCTGTACTAATTTTACTCCTAATAAATGTTAGAAGATCAGAAGAACAAATCATGGATGAGCAAACCTGGACAGATAGTTGATTTGTAACTGAAATAAGTCCAAGAGATCTTAAGTACTCATTAGAGAAGTAGTAATGTAAGAAAGCATAATAAACTAAGTGGGCACAATATCATAGATACAAATGCACAAAATATATTGCATCTATAATAATGTTTCAAAATAATGCTTATCTTGATGAAGATGCAAGATGCCTTTCAACAGTTATCATATGAAATTGGCAGAACTTGTGCTTGGAGCCCAGGTGAAGAACATTTGAAAGGCCAACCAGAGTTGGGTGGGACTGTACTGTATTTCACAATGGATTTTGGAACTTCCTCTTATCACGTCTACATGATGCTATTAAAGCATTTCTTTTCAGAGAGCAACAGCAGTCATCACCTCTGTGAAGCTTGGGCACATCTCCAGAAACACTTGCAATGAAATGCACCGAGGCTAGATTAGAGTCTCATTTTTTCAAAGGCTGTGATAAATAATGGGCATGAGGTTCTGCTACTGCTTATAGGGTGCCAGCTCTGGCCTGAAGGCTCTTGCTGCCTGGCACTGAAGAATTAAGAAGGGGGATGAACTAATTGGAGGTCCAGGTGCCCAAGGGACTAAAATAACCCTATCTACATACCGAGTGGGGTTGCAGTCTATTCAGTAGTTACCAGGTGGTTAGAGTATTTAAGCAATGAGAGGAGCAGAGAAGAATTCAGACCTGGGTTAGAAGATGATCTCAAGTCTTCACCCTGTTCAGTAAAGAAGGAATTTGAGACAAGTTGCTTCTTTGCAACAATGGTCATACTATTGGAGTGGCTTGCTGGTTGTAATGGCATCATTGGTTAGAAATCACATTATTACTTATGCAAGTTGAAACATGTTACTTAGGCCTACTACTTTCTGCTAGAAAAGTATCACCAGTTTTCAATTTCAGATTCCAACCCAATGTACTTACCTGGCATAATGTCAAAGGAAAAAGAGGAGCTAAGGACTTTTTGATAGAGGTCTCTTTCAGGTAAATGAAGGACACAATGTTCTTCCATAACCTTTCCTAATTTTAACCTTTGCTTAATCTTGATGTTTATTCCCTTTCTTCAGGTTTTGCAATATTTCTCATGTCCCTAGGAGAGACCTAAACTTGTGATAGGATCATATGGGTTAGCTTATTTACGGAGCTTATATTCCTTTAATGACAAAGATCAGAGTGAACCCTTTGTTACAGGATGTTTACTCTGGATACCTGAGGAAGTATTTCTGCGTTAATTGAGCAGAACTGGATGATTAAAGGAGGCCACGTTGTTTGCAGCAGTAAGATCACTAAATGTAATCTGAATCAACGTTATTCCTCTTATTACCTGGTTAAGGATAACTAATCTTTGTACACAGAGCTCTTCTGTGCAATGTAAGGAAAGATAACTACAGTGATGTAAAAAGGGATATAAGCAAATAGAAGAGCTAGGTTTATTCTGTTGTATTGGGTTTGCGTGGCAAGGTTTTGGTAGCAGGGGGCTACAGGGGTGGCTTCTGTGAGAAGCTGCTAGAAGCTTCCCCTATGTCTAATAGAGCCAATGCCAGCCGGCTCTGAGGCAGACCCGCCACTGGCCAAGGCCAAGCCCTTGAGCGATGGTGGTAGCACCTCTGTGATAACATATTTAAGAAGGGGAAAAAGTTGCTGTGCAACAGCAACTTCAGCTGGAGGGAGGAATGAGAATATGTGAGGGAAACAACCCTGCAGATACCAAGCTCAGTGAAGAAGGAGGGGGAGGGAGGTGCTCCAGGATGCCAGAGCAGAGATTCCCCTGCAGCCCATGGTGGGTAAGGCCATGGTGAGGCAGGCTGTCCCCCTGCAGCCCATGGAGGTCCATGGTGGAGCAGATATCCACCTGTAGCCTATGGAGGACCCCATGCCAGAGCAGGTGCATGACCCTGTGGGAAGCCTGTGCTGGAGCAGGCTCGGGGCAGAACCTCTGGACCTGTGGAGAGAGGAGCTAGGCAAAGGAGCAGGTTTGCTGGCAGGACTTGTGACACTGCAGGGGCCCCACACTGGAGCAGTCTGTTCCTGAAGGACTGCACACTGTGGAAGGGACCCATACTGGAGCAGTTTGTGAAGAACTGCAGCCCGTGGGAAGGACTTGCTTTGGAGAAGTTTGTGGAGAACTGTCTCCTGTGGGAGGGACCCCATGTTGCAGCAGGGGAAGAGAGTGAGGAGTCCTGCCCCTGAGGAGGAAGGAGTGGCAGAGACAACCTGTGATGAACAACCACAACCCCCATTCCCTGTTCCCCTGTGCTGCTGCAGAGGAGGAGGTGGAGAAAATTGGGAGTGGAGTTGAGTCTGGGAAGAAGGGAGGGGTGGGGGGAAGATGTTTTAAGATTTGGTTTTATTTCTTATTGCCCTACGCTGGTTTGACTGTCAGATTAAGTTAGTTAATTTCCCCAATTTGAGTCTGTTTTGCCTGTGACAGGAATTGGTGAGTGATCTCTCCCTGTCCTCATCTTGACCCATGAGCCTTTATTACATTTTCTCTCCCTTGTCCGGCTGAAGAGGGGAGTGATAGAGCAGCTTTGGTGGGCACCTCATGTCCAGCCAGGGTCAACCCACCACACATGTTTTGTTAGAATCATACATGCACAGACAGAAGAGAACTTCATAAAGAGAAAAATGCTCATCATTGAGTCATTTGACTTCCAATTCAGATTTGACTAATGCCCTTTCTCTCTAAAAGGGAGCAAGGGAGATCCTTCCCAGTGACAGCAAGGGTCCCTGGATCAGCTGACTGTGTGCACTATCTGAATAAATGTGGCTTGAAGCAGGTTACTTGAGCCATGCTTAAAGGGGAATCGTTCAACTGGAAAATCAAAAGGGGACTAACTTCCTCTACAGCAAAGAGGAACATGACTTGCAGTCTAATTGCATGTCATTGTAACTGGACAGGCAATAGGGCATAATCTTAGAGAAGCAAAGAACAGAGACCTAAGCTCTGATTACGCAGGTCTCGCACCACTTAAGATGAAAGAGATCAATGTCTGCCTTGCATGACAAGAGGAATAAGGCTTTTGCATTAGTGACAAGATTGGTTACTGTGAGTATGTAAATGAGATGGCTTAGTCAGAATAAGTAGGGACCTTTCTACATGGTGCTAGCATTAGTTTTTAAATTGAACAACTAATGCTGGCTGGGCAGAGAAAGGAGCTGTGTACGTGGGCTAGCTAGGCAAAGGGGTGTTCTTTTTTACTTGGTCTACCTGCCCTGTTCTTTTCAGCTTGGCCTGTTTTTGGGTTTGGTTTTTTTTTGGGGGGGGGTCTTGTATGTGTTGAAAACAAAGGTATCAAAATTAATCATTCATATATTTTTAAAAGTCAGCATATAAGTAATTAGTATTTATAATGTTTTTGCAAATGGAAACAGCCATATAAACACCAATAAACTGTACTGACAAATTTTGGCAGACCTCAGTAAGCAAGGGTTCTGTAAACTTGTAACTGAAGATAATATTTTGTAAAATCACATGACCTAAAGTAAATGAACATTTAAGCTTTTTTTTTTTTTTTTTTTTTTTTTTTTTTAAGTTATGGCACACCATAGGTTTCTTGAAGTCTTCCTCATTCTAGCATTATAGCCAGTTGTTAGCACAGAGCCTCTTTATTCTAAGCTCCTAGGATCTCACAAAGCAGAATGAACTTTAAATATGATCTTTTTCCTCATTAAACTTCTACATTGACCACACTTTGGTAAAACAGCTGGTGATGATGTTTGCGATAGCCTCAGAAGAGGCAAAGTCTTAACAGCATTCAGTCCATGAATTCTGACAAGAGTTTGCATGCGAATTAAATGTTGGATGCACAGTTACTTGGTGTGTACATCTGAAAGCAATTCTGTAGTAGATACAGTTGTAAACCAGGTGAGGTTTTTAAGAGGCATTCTGAAGTCTTACTCAGGTTAAAGTAGGGGCTTAAAAGGAAGCTGGAGGGTGTTTGTAGTGTCTTTTTAAAAACACTGTTTCTGACTGTTAACAAGTTTAGTAATTTTTGGCTGGGATACACTCACAGGATACACTCCGCATGTAGCTTGCTTTTGTATTATTTTAGTGTATTTAAAGCTCTTCAGTAAGAGGGTATGGCTCACTGGCTTCTGTAATGGTGCTTCTGTTGATGGCAAAACAAACTAAATATGTGCTATAAAAGGTGTTGGTAGGAAACTGGTATTGGTAAGACATCAATAAAATCAGCTTCTGGAAGAGGGGAGGAAAAAAATAGGGAGAAAAAACACCCTTTGAAATGGATGGATTTTTCTGTTGCTGTTGCTGGAATCAAGAGTTCAGCATCCATGTAATGGTAGTAAGATGTCAGTGATCAACTTGTGACTTGTTAGAAAGTATTTGTTTCCTTGCAGTCAGTTTATTAAAAACATTTCAACCATTCTGTAAAGTAGTTCAGAATCTACTTTTGATGTTGGTGGTTTTCATGTATGTTTAGCGAATGCCAGTAGTGAGAACAAAACCTAAAGTTGGTGTGACCCATGAAATCATAAAACAGTGGTCTGTAATCTAGAAGGCTTTCCTCTGAAGTTTAATTCTGTCAAGACTAAATCAATTGTAGAGTTTATTCACATTGTCAGAAGTGGACCTGGCTTTATTTTGCCTGCATCAGCAGAGCTTCAAACTGTCTTTAGCAAAGCTTTCTCAAAAGCCTGAAGGTAATCTCAGTATGCTAGGACTTTTGTGTATGTACTAATGACTAGATATTTCATAAGCAAGGGTTTTACTGAAATAGGAGAAAAGATCTTTTTTTGTGAATACTGGTTTTCAGGACAGCACTTAAAATAATCTTATATATGATTTCCCCCCCCCCCCCCAAGAATGATGTGTTTATAAAGGTAAAGAAAACAAGAAGTCTGAGTCTTCAGTTTGTCTCTTCCTGAAATAGTTTCTTCTGAGCAACTTGTCTGCTTGTCTGCAACAAATACAATCTCTAATTTCTGTTCTCCAAACACAAAATTTACTATGATTGCATAATACTCAATTATTAAAATTCAAATGCTTTCCTAAAGAGACTTAAACTTTAAAAGATCAAGTATTAGCAAAATAAGTGACTATATCACAATTTTAGAAAAGCATTTAATCAAAGAGTCTAAATTTGTAGCAAGAAGCTTTGTTTCTGCTTCTGCATATCTTCCTTTAGACTGTGAAAACTTTTGTCAGATTTTGATGGAGATCTTCCCGGGGAAAAAAAAAAAGGTAAAAAACCCCCAACACCTCCGTCCCCCAAACCTATCACTGCAAGTTAGGGAGCTTGCTTTCTCTAAAGTAGGCTTACTATACTTATGCTTTAGATTTTTACGTTCTTAAAAGTTTGTCTCTAATAAAATTAGAAACAAGAGCAGTGGTCTGTGTGTTTATGGAAAGTGTTTGTGGTTGGTAGACTTGGAAGTTGTAAGATGGAAAGAGGGCAGGCAGCTGGGATATCAACATTTGTGTTTCTAGGGTAGTACGCTCTCATCCTGGTAGTTTACCCATACAGTGTTACTTGTAGCAGTTGTTTATTTAAGGGTTTAGGCATCATGCTTTTTTGTTGTGTAATACTTGTTCACTTCCTCTATTCATTGCTCAGGGGACTAAAAACGTGTCAGACTAACAGATATCACAGCTGTTTTGATTGGCTTCTCTAACTGAGCAATAGATTTACTTCATCTGGTTGTAATTCTTGAGGTGAAGTTTTTCCAGTATGTTTCCTGTTTGTGGAGGTCTGTGGGATTCTCCAGAATGTTTAAATGCTAAGCCAGCATCTCCTGTCATTCATGAAGTTACATTTGGTGACAAAACTGGGTCTTAAGAATGAAAACTATCATAATTTATTTTTAACATGCTTTGTTTTATCCACCCAGATTTGTTGACATGTTTTAATGGAGGTGAGTGTGTCTACAGAGAGCTCTGCAACTGCAGTCGATTCAATGCAACTGGACCAAGATGCCAGACAGGTGTGTAAAGAGAGAGAACTAACTGGGTTTCTGGGATTGTACTCAGGTTCCCACAGCTAAAATAATGACTACCCTCTGCGTAAAAGTTCCTTTGTGCCCTAGTATTTTTCTCTCTCTTTTCTGTGGTGATATTTCATAGCATACCGCTTACTTACATCTCAACTGCAGATTGAATCCAATAAACCAGTGGTACTTCTGAAGTGACTCTTCTTTTGTTAGTCTATAATACAGGTGCTGAAAGAGATCATATATGCAGAACATGGGGTCAATATAATTTTGAAACTTTCGATGGACTCTATTATTATTTTTCTGGGAAATCCACATATGCCCTTGTGAGACATACTGAATTAGATGAACAGAGTTTTTCCATACAGGTAGGGGACTGTACTTCTGTGTTCATCTTGGCTGTTGTTGATATTGCTAGTAATGCATTAATATTTAGAAATTAAAAGTAACTTGTGATGATAGTATGGGGTTCTAGAATGTAATCTAAATTTAATTGTAATGTAATGTGGGCTACCAGTTACTGTAGCGCAAAATGTAAATAGCTGGAAGGAAACTGATGTGTGTACTTTGAAAACCTGGCTGCTGTGAAAAACTGCTCTAAAAAGAGTGCTAATTGTACTCAGGTTTTTGTGGAAAAGTGGGACCAAACTACTTGTTCACATGCCGAGGGTAGGATTGTGGGATTGGGAGTATTAGTTGTGTAATGTGGATTACCAAGAGTTTGATTTAAATCTTGACTTTGATGCTAGTAATTTTATTTGGCAGGTGAATAATGATCCTGAGTGCCATTCTTCTCCTTACTCCTGCAAAAGGTCCATTAGTTTATTCTTTTCTGGAGATGAAGAGATTAAGATGAGCAGTGAAGTCGTCTATAAAGGATTTGGGTAATTGCACTCATGTTTCTGATGGTGTAGTTACACTGGAATTGATCTCATGATACCGATTTGATAACAGAGATGTAAACTAGATCACTCACTTGTTGGTAGCTTAAAAAAAGCTATCCAGACCACAGCTGTAATAGTTACTCCCCATCTACAGAGTAGTGTCTGAGGAAGGTGATACCTAAATGAGTGGTACATAGTATTAAGAAGCATAACCATTGACATTGATCCTTTAATTTTTTGCTTTTATTTGTAATTTCATCTTTTTTAGTGGAATTACTCAATATTTATATCAGATTTTCAGATGTATGAGGAAGTTATTAAATCAGCAAGTAATTTATTTATAATAGTGATATTTTCTCATGTAAATTTGTTTTTCATTATGTCTCATTTCTCAGCGTACAGTTACCTTATATTATTGGAAACTTACACATCCAGAAGCTAGCTGGATATTTTCTAGTCAGGCACCAGTACGCCTTTACTCTGGCTTGGGATGGTACGTCTGCAGTGTATATCAAAATGGCACCAGAGTACCTGGGTAAAACACATGGACTGTGTGGAAACAATAATGCTGTCCTGCAGGATGATCTTGAAACGAGTTATGGTGAGTATTTAAAATACTTCCTCTTGTGTTAATACAGGGGTTTTTTTCAGGTAAACTGAATGTTACTTTGCTTAGTTTTTAATGGTAATACTAATTGAATATAAGATGGACACCTTTTGAAAGGGAAAATTTGATACAGAAATACTTCTGGTAGATGATATTGTTAGTGAAGAGGGCCAATTTCAATATAGATGGGGTTCTGGGGAGGAAGATCTTTAAAAAGCATGACAAAAAGCTGTCTTGCTCTATTACCTACAATGGTATTTGCACTTCAGTTTCCTAGGACTTGAGAGGTAAAATCTACTTTTATATGTTTACTGTCCTCTTAGCAATTTTATATAGGAGCCTGTGGAAGCCTGAGATACTGCTATTGGAAATAAATCGATAATTTTAATTAGTAAATCAAATCAATTAGGATTGCCAAATCTCATTTGATCTGGCACCTCATTTATGCTAACGCTTTCAGAAGTGACCAGTGATCCTTGAATACTAACTTCAGATACTTTCAAGAATCTTTGCTTTGAATAAATACTGAGTGAAGACCTCTAAAATAAAAAGAACCAGGGGAAAAAATAAGGCCTTTTGAAAGTTATCTCAAGTTAGGTGATAAAAACTTCTGGAAATCATTGCTTTGGGCTGTTTAACTCTTTGCTGCCCTTCTTTAAAATTAGGATATTTCTGTAGAGTACTACTTCTGAGCTCAGAGTACAATATGTAGTAGGTTTCCTTTGTTGTTTAAGTGTGCTACTCAATTTTAGAAAGCACCAGCCCTGCACTAATATCAGCTCTTAGGCCCCATTGAATAGTTTGCTCAATAAATCTAAATGCCAAGTTCAGTAGCTCATTGCCCTCAGAGATTCTCCTATATCTTCTCACCTTTCTCAGGATATTTCAGTCACATAAAGCTGTGATTGTAGCAGAAGTCAATATGCTGCATACTAGCTTTATCCAATTAGCTTAGGGAGCAGTAGTAAGAAAGACATGGCAAGATATGCATTCGTGGGTAATCCAAGTAGTAATCCATGTCACCACTTGTCTATGATAGATAATATCTTTCTTAACTAGTTTAAAGCTAGTGTGGACATTTCTACTTACATGAAAAAGTCACACCTTTTACTTGGTTAATGTATACAATTATTTTATACCCTTGCAGTGACTCAGGAATGCCTTAATCTTTCTTGGGTTTTAGACTATCTGGAAGTTTCACATAAAGTAGCAGCATAGACCTATGTATATACAGTTTACTTTAGCTTTTCTTTCCTTTCTTCCATTCAAAGACTGTGGCAGGCACAGTCCTGCTCCCTAAAGCCCATCCTTCCTAAATCACACGAGTAGCTTCTTTCTGCCATTCTAAAGCCTTCCTACTATAGTCACTTTTAAAAGTTTGTTTGTTTGTAAAAGGATCAGATTGTCTTCAGACTACCAGCTGATTGATTTAGTTGTAGGAAGGGTTTGGTGCTTTCTTCTTAATGTGATGTTTTGATTATTGAGATGTTTCTGTGGGAAATCCTACAGAAATGTTGTTCTTCAAAGTCACTGTGTGACCGTGTGTGTGTGTGTGTGTCTTGTTTAGGAAAACTGACAGATGATGTAACAGAATTCGTAGAGAGTTGGCAGGAAAACCCTCCACAAGGAACACCCAATTGGGATAAATCTCTTCTCAATGAACCACCCTGCTTGACACAAACCCATGAATCTCTACAGGTTTGGATCAACTCAAAAGGATTATTACTACAGTAGTTGGTGATTCTAATTAGAGTGAGAATTTAACTTAACACTTTGAAGGAGGCTGGAAATGTTCTCAGTTCTTCTTTGAAGAAGTGGATTAAAATGGTTGCTGTGGCAGAGCTTCCCTTGTCTCCTCCTTTTCCCCCTACTTTTCTTCTGTATGAGTTTATAATTTAATTTTTGATCTTTTCAAATGTTATCTTGTCTGCATAGCAGCCAATAGAAGTGTTTGAATCTGGGGCTGAATGAGTGAAAAGTTGTAAAATAGGAGTGCATTCTAGAGCTGGTTCCAATTCCTTCCCTTAGGAAGGATAGAAAGAAGCAGGCAGGCAAAAATGGAATGAGAACACAGTTAATTTGCCAGTGTTTAAAAAAAAAAAAACCAGTTATTGTTACTTTTGTCCATCACATTGAAGTAGTTTTTCCTTTTAAGTAATATTTTCAAGATATAGCCCTGAAATGAAGTGCTTTGAAACTAAAGCTGATGCCAGGTATGTTTTATTTCTGTTGCCTTTTACTGTGTAATTTAACTAAAATGAGGACTATTTTAGGTTGTCTGGGCTTAGCTGTAACATTGTCTATGCCTTTCTTGGGAAAGAGTATGTTTTACTACTATTGGGTATGACCTTGGATAAAAGATTCAATGTTATGAATACTCTGGTATGGAGAGCAATATGTTGCTAGCCACTGCTTCTAGCTGATCAGTGGAAAGTGATTCCTAGTCACAGACTGAGATGTCTGTTCTGCTTTTCCATAATATTCTATTCTGCTTAGGTCTATTTTTGAAAATCATCTATTCACAACAGCTATCTCATTCATTACAGAGGGCATATACTCTGTGTAATATCCTCTTACATCCCCCGTTTGAACAATGTCATGAATACGTGAGTCCTCTTCCTTTTATGGCAAGCTGCACCAATGATCTTTGCATGTAAGTGAATGTTTTTGGGTAATTCCAAAGCTGTTCTAAAAAACATTGTCCTTGTATCATGAGAATGAATTGTAAATGTTAACAGAACTAATGTGTGTCCTTTTCTTCATATCAGTTTTTTTCCTAACGTTCTGTTATTATCTTGCTGTTCTCGCTTGTTCTAGTTTTACTGCCAGAAATTTCTATGGAGTTGATCTTGGTTGTTTTGGTATAAGGATGACCAAAATTAGGCCCAGATATTTTCATAAGTTGTTAGTGTACCTTCCCTTGAATATGGCATCTGTTTGATTTTTGAATGTGCAAAGTCAGTATTTCTAACCTTAATGAAAAGTAATAGTGAATAGATTAGTTTGGCATCTGCAAGCCATATGTTAGTTCAATGAAAAGAAGAATTTAATAACTATTTGAATTTATGCTATCATTTCACAACCTGCTATGGTCCTTATCCAAGCAGTTTTGACTAGTTAAATTAACAGACAGGACAGGAGAAGATTATTTCCATTTCTTGTACCATGGTGACTCACTGGTAGAAATCTTACACTTTCTTCTTGTGAGTTTTCTGAAGGATGTTATTCCTTTTGTGAAAATCAAGACCTTTATTCAAGTCTGTTTATACTGCTGTATCTCTGGCTTTCATGGATTTATTCAGGAAATTGGCGTCAGGTCTCAAATACATTGATGACCTATCTTCATGTGTGGCAGAATGTCTTATCCATTGAAGACTTTTAACCTAGCCAAACAATGCAGTACTTTAGAACATTATTAAAGTAGATTCGATGAACATGGTTGTATGCAATGCAGGAGCATTTATGAGGTTATGATTGCATGTTTGAATATAGGTAGAAAATAATATGTCAATTTTTATTTGTGTAAGGTCAGCAGTTGATAATGCAACTTGGTGTCGAGCATTAACTGAATATGCCAGAGCATGTGCCCAAGCAGGAAAGCCACTTCATGGATGGCGAATGCACTTTCAGCAGTGTGGTATGCAGATGCTTTCATACTTGGAAATACTGCTTCATAGTTGTGTTTTGAAAAGAGTGCTCTTTATACTTTTACTTCTTTGTGCTTCTCCCAGTTTTGAACTCGTATATTTCTTGGTGAATGCATAACTATGGGCTCAGTCAAAGGCTACATAAATGCAATGGAATTTCTTTTTTATATGTATGATTTGTACTGAATGTATTTAAAGCACTAAGCTTATTAGGATATGTTTTAAGAACCTTCTCACTAAAACATCAGAGATTCTTGAAGGTGATTAACATTTGTATTTTCATAGAGCTACTCTTTCAAATATTGTCAAAGTCTTCATGGCTTTCTGATACATAAAATGTGTGTCATGAGTGTTAAAATAAATTCAGATTACACTTGCATAAGTCTTCATCTTGGAAGTCACAGAAGGTAAGCTTGAAAGAGATCATCTAATTTTTCTGCCTGTCAGGAACACAGGGTCGAAACTGCTTTGTCATTCCTGACAGAAGATTTCCCCCGTGTTTCCAAAAATGTTTAATGGATGTTCTGTCGGTTCTTTTGCTGGTCTGAGTATCTAAGTAGCTCTGCTGTGAGAAAGTTTCCCTGAGTGTTCTTTGGTGTAACTTAAGATTATTCCTTCTCAATGCACCTTTAATGGACAGAATACAAATGTATGTATATTCTCTGTGTGTGTTATGAAAGTTATTGTTTCATTGATCTAGACAACAGATAATCAACCGACATACCAAAAATTAAATAGCTGAAAGAAACATGTGCGATCCATTTAAGCCCTGAGGCAGTAGCGCAATACTTTTTCATTTCTGTACCTGTTTCTTGTTTTCAGTGATTACCTGTGCTGAACCCTTGACCTACAATGAATGCATCAACTGTTGCCCTGTTTCATGTCATCAACAATCACAGTGCATTGTCAGTGAGCTTCCCTGCATTGATGGGTGCTACTGTCCAGATGGCAAGTTTTGCTTCTCAAATACGTATTATTTGATTCCATATAACATTCAGATTGTTCTCCCCCAAGTTTACATAATTATATAGCCTGGCTAGGTTAAGGCATTCAGAGGAGCTCTTTGTAAACGCAGTGACAACAGAGTGTGGATGAATTACCCTGTTTTCCTCATAACTGACGAGATCCTTTTCCTTCCTCTAACAAGTGGGAATAGGTTTCAAGACAGATCCATGTTCTAGCCATAGGGCTTCACAATTTGAGTTAAAAATCGGTTTGCTCTGTTGTTGACAGGGCAGCCATCCTCCTGATTTTGGTGGTTACTGCATGGGGTTCTTTGGGGGTAATTTTGGTGTGTTGTTCTGTTGGGGTGTTTTGTGGTGTGGCGTCGTGGGGTTTGGGTTTTTTGTTGTTCGGTTTGTTTTTGTTTTTTTCTTTTTTTCTGAAGAAGAATGTCTGCAAGGTCAAGTGCTTAGGAGAGCTCAGAAATGTGACATGGCTAAAAATCATTCATGTGGCCAGAAACTGGTTTTGATACTGAGATTCTTACACTGCTGTATGGCTCTCTCAAGTAAGGTATTTACCAGTGTGGCCTATAGCAAAACTTTACCCTTATACCAAAATATACTTTGGTGTCCAGTTTTCCCCTTGTTACTGGCTTCTCTTTGGGTACATAATTCTATGTAAAAGATGACAGAGAAAGTTATGCCGTGGATCTTCAAGTCCTGCTTTTTATACATACCCTGATGATTTATAAGGATAATCATCTTTGTCATATATTTTATCTTTTATAAGCTAGTAAAGACTTTTAGCTTCTGACTCTCTAATAGTGGAATAATTTAAAAAAAAAAAAGGGGGGGCGGGGGGGCAAAAAAAACATTATAGTAAAATAAGGACCAAACAGTGCCTTAAAACATAGAGGCAAAGATTTGTAAAGGTGTCAAAAAAGAAGACAAAGGTACTCAAAGCAGCATGGTTTGGTGTTTCTGTGTTTGCTTTTGGTTTTTTTGTGGGGGTGGTTTCCTCCCCCTCTCACCCAATATTAAATACGTGTTATTCATACTATTGTTAGTGTATCTCAAGCAATGTAGGGACTTGGTCCATGTAATATGAATTATTTAATGTAATTCAAATGCACGTGTATTCTGCAAAAATGACTACTAAATAGTCTAGAGGTTCATTATAATACATGACCATTTATGTTGTTCTTGGGTGTACTTGTTAGTGCACCATCAGCCATCTGTACAGATATTTCAATATTTTTTGGTGCTGTTTTATTTCTTCTAGGCTTAATTTATGAGAATGAATTGTGTGTCAAGCCAATGGACTGTCCTTGTGACTACCATGGAAGTTTATTTGAAATGGGTTCAGTAGTTTATGAGGAATGTAATAACTGGTTAGTAATTTTTCTTTTTATGCTGTGGACTTAATCCTTCCATGGTCATGAGATAACTTCTTTAAGGCCTTTTTCAGTTAAAAATTGAATGAAGGTGATAAGTCCTCACTGTTTCTATATACAAAAAACTGTTGTTCTCTATATGTTTTGCAATGAAGGGAAAGATAAAAGAAGCTATAGAGCTATTAATGTGGCATAAGAGCAAATGACAGATATTGCAGAGAATACTGTAATGTTTAGTATTCTTTTCACCTTGAACTCTGCCTCAAACTAAAAGGAATCTAGAATTCAAAATCTTAACAGGAGAATTACTTTGACTTTACTTTGTCTCCTCTTTGTGTTGTCTCACTTGGACACAGAGTCTAATGTCATTATGACACTAAGCTGCTCTTTTGGGAATTTCTAAGTTAATTTTATAAAAGAAAAGTTTGTAGGAAGAGATAATGCCTTTTATTGGATCAACTTATTGAAGAAAACCAGTGAGCTTGCAGATGTGGAACTTCTTCACAACAGTTCTATTTTTTTTTAAAGTAATAAGATTCAAATTGTTTGTGTTTATTCTTCTCAATTTTAGTAATCCTTAACGTTTTAGAATTGTTATCAAGGAGCTAAAAAGAGAGAAGAATGTTACTGGATGCGTGGATGAAATTTCACCTGAGCATATACTCGTGACAAGTTCTTGCTACAGCTTCCAGGCATTCTAGTGACTCTCATAGCTCTGTTGCACCCTTTTGTGAGACTCGAGACACTTGGTGCTCATTTCATAGAGAAGGAATCCAGGAAGAACAACTGAGGGACAGCTGTATGTACTTCACAAAAAAAAAAAAAAAAAAAAAGAAATCTTTTTGTTTTTATTTCAGCACTTGCACTGGAGGAAAGTGGATTTGTACAAATCTTACATGTCCAGGTATGTGAAAGTCTTGAATACTTAATAACTGAAATTTTGCTTGGAGTAAAATATTACTGTTAGATCTTAATGTGATATTTCACTATATACTTTGTATTTTTATTTCTATCTAAATATAAATGCATCTACACACACAGTAGATTAAATATTAAAATGGTCTGAACAGCAGGCATCTGCCTTTCAACTTAGCGCAGTAATGTGTCTCCCTATACATCACCATAATGTCTTTGGTAGATGACACTACCTGGTCATTCTTGTCATTCAACTAAATGTTTCTCTGCAGTCTTCATTTGACAGACTTATGGCAAGATTACTCCCCCCCACCTCCACCCCCCCACCTCAGTATTGCCGGTTAGTGATGTAATATCTAGGTATTGTACAAATATCAGTTAATTATTTTCACAGTATGTCTGTGGAATGAGGGGTGTTATTCTCACTTCACAGACAGGCAGCTCAACTATAGAGATTAAGGCCAAAAGGATTTTGCATGTTAAAGGTACCCATGGCCTCAAGGTTCTTAAAGCTGCCAATAGATTCAAGCGCTGGTCTCAGAGTTACCAGTTAACTGTTGAAGTGCTTAATGTTTCTGCAAATCAGTTTTTGAAGCCATAAATCAAATACCCAGAATGTATTATTGCCTCCTTTTGGGGGAAGAATTGTTTGGGTATCCTGACCTGGCATTAGGTAGGAACTCCGTAACAAAAGCAAGGGTAAGGTTCAGTTCCTAACAGTGCTCCTAGTACCTGGTTATAATATGAATACAATTTTATAAGTTACAGCATGTATCGTAGTGTATGAACTCTACAGCAGTAATAACTGTTGACAGTACACTGACTTTTCTACATACTTAAATACGTTATTTGTTGTTTGTCAGCTGAATGCTCGGTTTCAGGAGACATTCATTTCATGACCTTTGATGGGCGCAAATACACTTTCCAAGCTACCTGCCAATATATTCTAGCAAAAAGCCGTACATCTGGGGTGTTTACCATATCCTTGCAAAATGCTCCTTGTGGACAGGTAAGGCTTAGAACTTTCTTGTAATATCCTGAAGGTTTATTAACTGGGGAGGGGAAGTATTAAAAAAAAAAACAAAAAAAAACCTGCAATTGAATATATTTAAATTAATCAGTAACAACAACTTTTCTTAATGATGAAATAGTTGTTCAGCAACAGTGTAGAGGAAGTCTGTACAGAAATTGTCATGTTTGCTTGCAGTAAATAGGAAATATTATGCTAGCATTCTGATTCAGTGTTCACTGAGTTCATTCAATAGCATGTGGTGGTTCATGCAACAAACTCTGGATGATGACTTTTTTTCTTGAGCTTTCTAAGTCCATCTTTGTGGATTTGCATCCAGCAGAAAAGAAGCCTACTGTTTATTACTGCTTGAAGGAAGAATGACTTTTTTGTCCCTTGAATATAGATTTCTCTTTCAGCTTTGTTCTTGCAGCTTGAAATTCACTTTTACTTACATCAATATGAAAAATTTTGGATAGCTTTTGGGACAGCTCTTTCGGATATAGGTATATGTATGCATCTGTGTTGTTAAGTTGTATAATTTATTTCAACCAAACATGCATGTGCATATATATAGCTGATACTAAGGGTGCTCCTACTTTATATTTGAAAGTTTATGATACTGGACACAGAAGTTACTAAATATTTAATCTGCTTTATGTCCAAGACCCATTCTTTTTCCTTTGTTGTTGTGTACACGGATTTCTGAGCATGTATTATAATGTTGTATGTGTGAGGTATAGAACATTGGTAAGATTTTCACTACAGCATTTCATTCTTACTACAGTCTTGATATGTCTTGTAATTTTGAGGAAGTTAAGGCAAGTTAGAATAGACCTTAGACATATATAGGTGGTGTGAGAAGTGTAGTTGACTGAGTTGAGCTGTCTTCTGCAGTTGGGCTTTTCTCACTGAGTTTGCCCTTATGTGCATATGTAGAACTCAGAATTTGGCCCACATTTGTATTAGGGTCACAATGCTCCTGTGGATGCCTACTTATTAAGCTGCTGGACTTGCTGTAGGAGCAAGATGTTAAACTTTATATCTTGGTCAGATTTATGTTCTGTCTCCAATGGTCTTGTGTAACAATTTTTACCTAGGAGCAACTGCACAGATATTTGAAGTGTATATAGACTTAAAGATGACTCTTTGCTGTATTTCTAGACCATATACAGTATGTTAGGCCTGAATTTTAGTTCTTATCATGATGAGCTTCGATATTGCTGCAGTTACATACTTCACATAAAATCAGATTTAGCACCATTACTTTTTACTTCTGTGGAGGTAACTACTTATGCTTAATTCTACTAGTTTTCCTTTGTGTTCTAAATAAATGTGGGATTCTCTAAGTCCTCTTAAACTAATGATTACATTCATTGTTCTCTGCAGCTTCTATTGTTTGTGCATTTGAGATTTCCCTGAGAATAAAAATGGTCATATTAGTTGTCATGCCACATTTTCTAAAGACATATTTCAGTAAAGTCTTTCTGTCCTTGTGTGTTAAAACCCACTTCTCTATGTGACAGAAAAGACCTTTAAGCAGAAGGAAGTCATATTAAAGCGGCATTGACAAGTTTATTACAATAGAAATGATTTATTTGCAGTCCAGGTGAGAGATGGGAGACTGAGCACGTGGAGCCCCCTTCTCATCTCAGTGATAAAAGTTGAGAGGCAAGAAAAATAGCTTCACTAGATAGAGACCAAATATATTTTCCAAGTGGATGATTTGCAAGGAAATGTCCTACTATCTCTTCTATGGTTCCTAGGAGAAGTGCACCAGGACATCAGGTGAAGTTATGTGACAGGGCGTAGACCAGTGTTGAACAAGTGGATTCTTGTGTTGTGAATATGACTACTTTGCTATGCTCTTAATAGCCTTGAGCTCCTTGAAGTAGAAGAGTTACAGTGGGGGCTGTGAAATGAGATCTTGGCAAGAACATGCATGTTAAAAAAACTTCTAGGCTTTTACTTCTGTGTGCATTGTTGTTTGGCTTGGGAAGAATCTGGTGATCCAGCCAGTTATTTCCTGTTGATAGGAAGATTGAGACTATTTCAAGATGCAATATATCTGATCATGCTACAATTCCCCACTTCAAGTGCACATTTCACTTAGCTTATTCTGATTTCATTGAGTTTAGCTGGCTTCATTGTGTGCTAACCTTGGGATCCCAAGTCATTGGCTAGGTTCATATCATCATCTAGAAGAAGAAAAAAAAAAATAGAATAGCTGAGAAACAAAAGATAAATGTAGGCATTCAACATAGGCATAATATTGTTCAGTCAGCATAATATTCTCAGAACTTCGCAGAGTCAAAGAAGGTTGAGGAAGGTGGTTGTATATTGAAGCTGTGTCCTGTACTATATGGTTGAAGATAAGCAAAGGGGATCCCAAAAAAACCACTGTAGGCAGCTTTTTTATCAAATAAAAGTTGAGGCATGATTGACTTTTTGTGGAAGCCCACAGTGAGATACCTTTCAGTCTGACCTGTTGAAAAGCCCGTCAATGGACAACAGAGGTCTGGAGCAAATATCTGCCATGGCAATGTGCAGAATATGTATTATGGGTCTCATTCCCTTTTGTGTTACAGAACACTTATCTCTGCAAAAGACAGAAATGTGCCTTTTGGTTTAGTTGTTGTGGCGATACTTTTGTTTGGGGAAGTGATAGTTGAATTAGTTGGCTTTCTGCAGCACTTTTGAGACTACAAAGAGCCTTGCAGTAATTCTTGTATCTTCTTCACCCTGACTTAGGGACTTTGCTTAATGTGTCTGTGTCCAAGTGGTTTGTAGGCGAACAAATAGATTCTCTTGGCTTTTACTACATGTTGGGCTTCATATTTCACCTAGCCTTTAGAAAAACGAACCTGATCAGTCCCTAATAGATACAGCCTTTTACAGAGGTTTGAGTGAAGCATTCTAGACATTAACTGGGTGATCAGTGGCTTTTGTGGTGTGTTGCAGGGCTCCATGCTGCTTATTTAATTATCAGTGTACAAGTGGTGAGAGGGCAGTGAGAACAGTTTGTGTACTATTAATGCAAGAATGTGGGGCTTCAGTGCAGCTATTCAACTGTCTTAACTATCAGCTAGCTGGTACCACTTGGTAGAAGTGCTGCTTTACAGTTCCCTAGGCACCATCCATTAGCTTGTTCCCGTTTATAAAAATTAATGAATTGAAATGGGAAGCTAAAAGATCTGTAGTGCAGTATCTCATATTTCCCGATGGTTTAAGATTTTATGTGCTTTTTTTAAAAAAAAAAGCAACTTATCAGTCCCATCTCACTCAAGTAGATTAAAAAATGTAGAAAGAAAATACTTAGGGAGATTTTTAGCTCTCTGAATCACAAAGAATCCAGTCATCTAGAGCCTTAGAGTTGGTGACATAAACAGTCATCAGACAACAAGTTATTTCAAAATGATGTGAAACTTTGTTTAAGCACTTTTTGGAAGGAGGATCAGTCAAGTGATCAGCACAGATTAACCTTATCTGAGTTTCAGTGACAACCTCACTGGCTTTGTAGTTTGTATGATGAGAAGGTCTTCTGAACATAGAAATCTTTTTTAAGTGTTTAGTGAGAGAAATGGCCATTCCTGTGAAAACACCTGCTGAAAGTTGGCAGGGATAGTGCTGTGAAAGAAACAGTTCATTGGAACAGAGAATAATTGTCAGGCAGAATTTCTCCTTTAGTTTCAGCATGAAGGAATAATAAAGCTTTTGTCAATATTGTGTAGTAATGTATATACTATGGTGGGTTGTTCTCTTGTCTGTGGTCCCCTATGCTTATTCTTTTATTTTCTTTTATTTTCAGCTTCTTAAAAGGTCGACAAAATTGTCTATATGTAGCCACTGTTGCTGAATGATATGCACAGTGATTCAAAGAAACTAACACAATAGTTTGATTAACTATTAAGTAGGTATTCTTCATCGGCAGCGCTGGATGCATGGGGCATTGCTCCACCTATCGTGCACACTGTCAGATCTAATTGTGCAGGTTAAGTACGTGTTCTACCTACATATTCACTAGATTTCTGAGAAATGTTATACATATTCATTAGTTTTCCAGGAAACTATTAGCATATGCAAATGTCCTTTACGCAGGTGAATTGAAGGTCTCTGGTGGTCTTCAGGAGTCCTCTGGTGGTCTTCCATAGTCTTCCTCACTTGTCCGCTATTTGACCCTCCTCAGGTGATTCTGTGCAGTATGGTCTTTTACATGTTTTGATACATCAGTGCTTGTTATTGCTCTTATTATCTAAGTTTTCATTAGTGGTGTAGAACCATATGGCTAGTTTAAGCTAAATTATCTACAAGGATGAGAACAAAGGCAGGAGTTCTTATCTTTTCTGGCCCTATCTATTCAAGCAAGGCCTCTACTTGTGCCTTCTCAACAAGATCATAAATTCATCAAATATTTAATTAAGTTTTGTGATCGCTCATGGTTCTTTCTTGCTCATCACTCCCAAGTACCAGTCACTGACAGGCTTAACCCCTGACAAACACCAGTCCCTGGTACGTAAAGTTACAGAGAGACAATCATTAAGCAATAAGCAGTTCGTTCTCTATATCAACAGAAACCTAATTTCTTGGTAAAGAGGCAAGACAGCAAAATAAGCTACAAGAGCATGGCTTCACAATGTATACGTCTGTCTTCACTATCAGTCCAAAAGAGCTGGTTGACCTGATGAAATATCTGCAGTTATTTTAATAATTTGCTATTTTCAAGTTTCATTTTATCATTTCAACTGTTGGTGAAAGATTGCTCTTGCACTATTATTTAGACATGGAGAAATTCTCAACATAGTTTGTACACACCACTGTGTGTACTTGTGCGTCCATGGTACTTGAAGGACTGACAAATGATTTGCTCTGTGCTAGTTCAGCATCTGTCAAAGCCATGTGTTAGTGTTCAGAGATCCTTATAGCTATAGTAATTGTTTTCAATGAGTAGGGCAACGTTTGCCCTGTGTTAGGCAAATCCCAGTGAAAGTCAGTGAGAGTTGGATAAAAGTGTAAATCTTTAAACTGAACATCCTAATCTGTTTGCACTGTGAATGGTGCTATTCACACTATAATTTTGCTGTTAGTGTGACTATCCAAAGGTAGGGATCTTTTTACTAAATCTTGTTCAGTGCCTCTTTCAGCACTGAAGATGCTTAACATTTCAGTATTTCATCATCAGTTATGCCTTCACTCTAGGCAGTGGGACTGAAAGTGCAGCCTCCTGCACCTCTTCTGGATGTTTCTGGACTACAGCTCAGGCCCAGATCCAATCAATGAGAAATATCCTCCAGTGAGACCTAGATTGCTCTTTGTCTAAGTGATTTCAGACATGTTTTTGTATGTTTGGGTATATAAGACATTATGAGACATTGAAAATGCATAATTAAGAGTAAACTGAACAGTGTGCCAAAAGCGGCTGGACCCAATTTTTGTCATTGTTCTTGAATACCTTTTAAACTGTTACGAGGTCATGCAGTGAAGGAGGCTGAGCGGAAGAAACAGCAATTGGGTGCTTCTTTGCTCTGTAGGTGGCAGGGAATAGGCAGTCTCTTCACTTTATCCAGCTACATTAAGCCAATGTAAATAAGCTGATGCCTTAGAAGCTATAGTAAAGAGATTTGAGTATAGCAGGAGTGCCAGAAACTTAATTCCTTCCCAGAGCAAAGAGAAAGTAGAAGGTGTACTGTGATTCTGATGTCTTTCAGCATGTATCAAAGTGAATTACAGGATGCTGACATGGTAAAGTTCAAGTCATCTCTCGATTCACCTCTACCTAATTCTCTGAGATAGAACATTCTTTTTAAAAAATTCAGCAGTGATCAAATTCATTCTATTAAGAAAAATCTGGTAATCTTCTGTGATTAATAAGCATGCATTAATGAAGATTCTTTCCTTATTGGCTTTGAAAGCCAAAGTACCTGTAGTTTTTCTGAAAGGTCGAAGTCCTGGCCTGGAAACTTTGATAGGAACTGACTAGTGTTAATCATCTATCTGGCTAGTTGCCATGTTATTTAGTACAGGTGTACTTGTTACTGTGATATGTTGAAAATGTTTGATATGCAATAGGCCCAAGACTTGTGCTGCTTTCTACCTGTGTGGTATGGTGACTAGTTGAAGATCACTACAGTAATATAAAACATGCAGGAATATTAAGTAGTTTGGGACTTCATTTAGGTACCAACCAGTTTCAGAACTTGTTTTAAGACTTTTCTTAGGCTGTCTTAAAGGCTTTTCTGTCTGGGTGTTTCTTCATGCTGAAGTTTATAAAGTACAGGCCATGTGGGCTTTCATGTCTTGCATTGGAATCATCCACCTTTAAAAGTAATTAAAGTTTAAAAAAAAATGGCTGAATGTTTAAAAACCACTTTGTCTATGTATCAGCATAGGCCCTAATGTGTTCCTTAGAAACTTGAAAATGATATACCAGATCATGAATGGAAAAGAAATCCAGCCTAACACAGAGCAAGTGTTGTACTATAGTTAACTTCCACTTTGTTGAAAGCAGTTAACTTGAATTCAATTCTTGGTATTTAAGTTGTTGTGAAATTTTCTTGTGTAGGGAATGTAGCTTCTTTATATGGTGAAACTCTAGCACATGAGTCTCAATACTTTTTTTAGGTTTTCAGTCAATTAGCTGCTTTTGGTAATGTTGACAATTAAGTTCCACTGTAGAGTGAGGTAAATGAGGTTGATCTAAGATTTCTTTGGATTATGTTTCATCCAGACTGAAATGCAATATTCCTTTTCATGTTTTTTCTATATATTGTTTTGACTTGGAGAACCAAAATAGAAATAAGAATAAGGACTGGTAGTAACAAAATAAGCAAGTCAGGCCAGTTGGATGTCGTGATACTGTATGCTGACACAATGCTGCCTTTCTTTCATCAATATTCATCCAGGGAGCATATGAACATACACCACAACTCCTCTCAGAAATAATGAACTTAAATGCTGTTTTAAATAATGATTCACAAGATGCTTCTATCTTTCATTATTGTTTACCTTTAAAAAAATTTTATATCTTAAATATGCTTTAAAAGAACCTGGGTATATCAGAACACTTTAAAGTACAAATACTGATTTCTGTGCACAGCTATGTGGACAATGCAGCCTTGTTTGTGAGCATTCACTCAGCCTCAGTGGGTCTTTAATCATGGGGTCTCATGAATTGTAGGTGTCTTTGTACTAGGCTATTTTAAGAATTGTTTAAGTTTCTCTTTCCAAATCCCACTTTTGAGCTGTATTTGCATAACAGATTAGAATTGTATTTAAACACCTATGAAATCATTCAAAATAACTAATTTTTCTTACTTAGCTGTAAAGATTTATGTTTTCCAAGGGCACTCTGCTAGCTAAGAAGCAAGACAACTGAAAATTTTTAATTCCCCACTAATTATAGCTTTACTCAAACTCTTATTTAACATTCATCCTACTTAATTTTTTTAAAAAATTGTTTTGCTTTTACTTGTAGAACCAGGATGGATCGTGTATCCAATCAATCACCCTTATTCTTAAGCAGGACCCCAAGAGGCAAGTGACTCTGACTCAATCAGGAGATGTTTTGGTCCATGACCAATACAAAATTAACCTGCCTTATGCAGATGGTAAGGAATAATATGTGAGCATTTAACTCCTCTCAAGCACTAAAGCAGTATTTTAATGGCATATGTGTATGTTGTGATACTGTCCATATTGCTAACATACTGAAGTTAAGTGGTTAATATCAACATTTTTAATTTCTTATGAAATGTTTCACAAATTAGCTGCTGATAGCAGCTATAGCACCTATAGCTGGTAGGAGTTATACAGTAACTGTGTTGGGCTAGTGTCTATATTAAGATTGATTATGTTCTGTCTCTAAAGTCCAAATGCCATCCCTCACATTTACCATTTTGGTTAGTTCTTTTCTAAGGGGAAATTCTTTTCTCTGATTCTTGACTGGATAATTTCTGTTCACTTTTTTGTAAGCAACTCAAGTAAATATAAATAGAAGGAGCCCTCTTTCCCCTTGCAGATAAGCTACAGATTTTCTGGCAAAATTTTTTTTTGCTTCTTTTTGCTTCAATGAGTTTTTAAATCTCTCCCTACCTGGAATATTTTAGCAAGTATTCCACATATGAATACGTGACTGTGTTCTGTGAGATTCAATGTTAGCTTCAGTGAGAGTTTTATAAGCAAATCATTAGTACATTTGATGTCTGTGGGCCCTTGGCTCTTTGGGAATTTCCCAAAAAAGGCTTTAATACAGGAAGCACGTTGCTGGTGTTAGGATTAGGTTGTCTAAAATAAATGGTCTGCAATGTTTGTATCTTTAAATTGAACCTTTATGAATATTCCAGTGAACTCTGCATTTTTTAAAAGTGTGGTGATTGTCATAAGTTTCTTGTTTTCTTTAAAGTCTGAATTGGTGTAACCTTGCATGAGAAATCAATGATTAGGGAAAAATAGGGCCTTAATAGGAAAAAAATGTAACTTACATAAAAATAATATACAACACAAACATTGAAATTACAAGAAACAAAATGCAAATTACAAGCAGGTTTCCTTTGCCTTTCAACAATCTCTGTTTTTACTCACCAGAGTTATTTGAAATACGGAAACTCTCCTCTTTATTTCTTCAAGTAAAGACACACATTGGATTACAGATACTGTATGACAGAGAAGGACTGAGGCTTTATCTTCAAGCTGATGGACGGTGGAAAGATGATACTGTGGGCCTTTGTGGAACCTTCAATGGAAATATGGAGGATGACTTTTTGTATGAATAGCTGCAAGATTTTTATTTGCCAGTATATGAATATCTACAGTTAGAGTGGTAGATGAAGTGTGTACTGAAGCTGAATGGATAGATACCAAGAATAATTTATTTTGAAGTTTTGTGTTAGTGCAATAGGTAGGAGGTTTTAGTTTGCTAACAGAAAATCTGTAACTTCAACTATAGGATATCAAGCCAGGTTTTGCTTAAAATATTTTTATATAAAAATACAGTAAAATATATATGACTCATAAGTGCTAGTTTATCTGAAAAGTTTTGTCCAAAATATGGAGTGGCCTATATAAGGGACTTTCTGCCTTCCTGCAAGCCTCTTTATCTCTCTCCAGCTCTTACTTTCTGCTGCAAGTTCTGATCTGCTCTCTCTGACAGAGCCTCTGTTGTTCAGTGTCTGCAGGCCAGCAACAGGAATTGGCTGTTGCCTGAGCTTCACTTTGTTGTAGTGCAGCGAAAGGTGGTTCGAGCTGCCTGAGCGCTACAGTCAAGATTGCTGTTTGTCCAGCTGCTTTGCAGCATGTTTCCTACAGATACTGAAGAAAATTGGCTTCCAGGGCATCGAATAGCCTAATGGAAGTAGGAGAAGGAGAACATGAATTTAGAGCATGACAGAATATTTCTTTGACCAAGGGGGGGAAAAAAAAGTAGGAGAACGTCTTTTCTCAAAAGAGTTGGAATTTTTAAAAATGAAACTAATAGGAAAATGAGAAAGCTTTCCATAATAGATCCCATTTAAAAACACACACACACATATTATAGTGGATTTTTTAACAATTTTTATCTTATAGATTAAAAAGCATTATCAGAATATTGTTTATAATGAGACTACAAAAACATGATACAGGATCTCAAGAGATATTATTTATGTAAAACTACTTGGAAGTATTTCTCTGTTTGAATCAAGTAAATTTTGTTGTGTCTTTTTAATGACGATGTTTGGACTTTTTCAATAGTTGATGTTTGTGAATAAAGCCCTTAAACTACAGGAACTTATGAATTGTGCTGAGACATGACACCAAACATAACGTGCAAGCGTCTTGACATGTACACAAAACACCTGATCCACACCAGGTTTGGGAAACTTGCCATAGACGGTGGTGTCCTTTGCGATACCTCCACCCCAGCTACTTTACCAGAAGTAATACTGCTGGTTGTATGCCTAACACAATCTTTTCCCTGGAGTGTCACATCCCATATTTAAATGCACTGTTTCAGTCATTCTCCCTATACAGTATTAATGTGTCTTGGTTAATTTGATCAAAGTCTTTCTATCTTTCAGCTTCTGCTGCGCCTCTGCTTACCTGGGCCTCATGGATATCTATCCTGTTGCTTTTGGAGTTATATCTCTGAACTCTTGGATTTCTCTTCCTTCTTCTTTCTTGCAGGGACTAGAGAGCCTGGGAAGTCAGCTACTCAGGAACAGACAGGAAATTGTAGGTAGAGGAGAGATAAAAATGGATCAGATATACTTCTGCCTCCTCAATGATGAATGAGAGTGCAGGCTTTCATGACAGTGGTGCTCCCTTCTGTTTTGTGAAAATGGATCTTTGTTTTCATCTGTCCTTCCTTATGGAGTATCTAATGGCTCTAGAGCAGATATTTCTCTTTCTTTTCTGGGCTTTTGCCTGAAAGGAAGAGGAGTCCTGAAACTTAAGCTGGCAGTGCTTTATGGGAGAGTGCCTGAGAATATAGAACAGTGGAAGGGGAACTTAAATCAGCTCTTGTGAAGGGGGTGGTAAAACTGAGACCATTTTGTAAATTCAGTGTATATTTTGTGACTGACTTCTGTTTTGTATAAGATCTCCAGTTGGAGTAACTGAAAGCACCCCAGAGCTGTTTGGAAACACATGGAAAACTTCATCGGCATGCATTCTCATGCATGATAGTTCGCAAATGGATCCCTGTGATATTCATCTGCAGGCAGGTGGGCAGTGAAGGTCAATTGTTATTGACAAATGCATTTCTATTTATTACATCTGTGCTGATTATCCTAGTTGGATCAGGTAAAGTAATAACCAGTCCTACCCACTGAAAAAAATGAATACTTACAGGTAGCATTTGTTGAGCTCGATCCCCTGACAAATCATGTAGAGTATTGTTTCAGTATTTTTCTCTCTTGCAGAGGTACGTACAATACTCCCTTTTTATTTCTGGTATGCAATTACAATGTGTAAAGCTACACATGTGTTAAAGGTTTGTGGTATGTCTAATATTGGTGATTAGTTAAGATGGAAACTCAAAAATATTGCAGTAATCATTTTTGAAAATACTGAACAAATTAAACCTTTGGTTTAGTTGTCTGCTGTGAAGGAGAATGAGTAGGAGAAAGATACTTATGCACTGCCAGCCTTTACATTCAGCTGAAAGTCTACAGTTGGGGAATGAGGCTAGTGGCTGATGCCATGAGGACCACAGATGGTCACTAAGACATCCTTTAATAATGGTGACCTTTGTAGATCATCAGTTGTATCCATTTCACAGTTTCTACCACTTGTCTTGGACTGTACACACTTTTAGGCGAGATACAGAGGTAAGATATTGATTAAGGTTTTGTCTGTAATTTCAGCAGTGCTAGGAAATCATTATGTCTCCTGCTACAACGTCATGCTGTCTTCTAAGTCTTTACACATTATGCAGCACTAAGAAGCTGCATTCTTCATAGTGGGTCTGGACATGAATGTAGACAAAAGTGGCCTGTACAGGAAGTCAGAAACTCTGGAAAAGGAATTCTGAAGTCCTAGTTTATGCATCTCTCTTATTTTGTGGGAAATAAAAATTTATCTCTTTTTGGGTGTGCTAATATAACATATTTTTGACCACTATTGCACAATTATTTAATGCATTCAGAATTCAGATATTCAGATGAGTGCTTTGTTTGGTGCTTCTCGTGTACCTATTTGATACTGCTCGTTCTCCTGTGCGATAGTGCTACCCCAACCTAGCAGCTCTGGGCGTGGTTGCAGCCTTATGCAACTGAAACAACGGGGAACAACAGATTATTCTTTAAAATACTGACCTATTGAACTAAGTTACTGGGAATGACTTAAACACACAGGATTACATCTCTCTTCAGTTTATGAAAGGCATTGAGTGGTACGTAGCATCTGCTGCCTAACCCACATCCATGAATCAGTTTATAGATAGGAGACTATATGTAGGCACTGTCTGCCTACTGTAAAGTTTTCCAAATACCTGAAAATCATTCCCAGAACAAGTTCAAAACCATGAGCAGCTAACTTTTCTGTCCTTCCATACAGTTATGTAGGTGTTAAAGACAGAAGGATATATATGGCAATAGAATATAATCATCATCAGTTGCATTGTATAGAAGACACTTTTTATTCTAAGTCTTTTTAAAACTCTGTCACTGAAACAGTGTTTAATCTGTTTTTTGTATAGCGTCTTATGCAGCGGAAGCTTGTAGCATCCTTACGAAAGAACTTTTTGCTCCGTGTTACCCCTATTTGAGTCCCGTTCCCTATTTTGAGCAGTGCAGAAGAGACACTTGCAAATGCGGACAGAGTTGTTTTTGCTCTGCTCTGGCCCATTATGCTCATCATTGCCGAAGATTTGGAGTTGTGATAGATTTCAGAGGAGGTGTCCCAGATTGTGGTGAGTTGCCTTTCACTTCTAGTCTTAAATAATTACTGTTTGAGGACTTTAGAATGACAATCAGAAAATAAAAATAAATTGCTATAATCTTCTAAATGAGAGGAGGATTAATTCTAGCACGATCATTTGTGTACAGGGCAAGGTTCTTTTTTTGTCAAGACAGAATTAGTACTAGTGTCTTCAGAGGATTATTCCTTATAGAGTCTGATAATATTGAATTCTTTAGTTTATATGAACTTTCAGTGATGCGAAAGATATTGATAAAACATGTAGTGCCCTCATGTTTGGGTTTGTTGGGTTTTTTGGTTTTTTTTTTAATTATAGAATTGTAAACCCTATAAAACAACCCTAAACTGACACCCCTGATGTTTCAATAGGTTTGGCTCCATAAACAAGCTTTTCTAAGGAACATTCAGGAATGTAACATCTGGTAGTTTTCATCACATCATGTAATTATGTCGTAATGCATGATAAACAGGATTTTGGAAAGTTGGGCTAGCTTAAGTACCTCAAGCTGGAGTACCTGTGTGTACATCTAAAAAGACTAGCTTGGAGCCATTATGGCATGAATGGCTGTGTCCACTATGACTGAATGAATTGTTCAAACCATTTAATTTTATTTTACTTTTTTAGAAATATAGTTTTATTAGAGTAGTTTTTAAAAGTCACACTTGTCAGGTTTAAAATATGTGAATCTTTATTATTTCAAGAACTTCAGATCTTTTTTTATTTAGAGCTTTATAGGATACATATATAAAAGAAAAGATGGTATTGTGCAACATCTACAAAGTACGCACATTTTATTTATTGCTTTTAATGTTTTCTTCAAGATGCTGTCCATTTCCCAAAGCCCCATGCAGGAGAGCCAAGTGTTTTCAGAGTCAGAAGAAAAAAAGCTTCAACTGTTTGGTTTCCCCAGTGTAAATCTGGATTAACTGCGCAGACTTCATTGTACTTGTTATTACTGCGGATTTAAATCTGTGTAGTTTACACAGCATAGTGCCAAGATAGCAATTTTAGTGGAATTTAATGTGATTGAGAGATGTTTATCAGAAAACTGTTGGGAGGTACTTGAGTCTCTTGCACTGTAATTTGAGAGCTTTGTTTCATTTGGACAGCTCTTTCATGTGAAGATACAAAGGAGTACAGTATTTGTGTATCTACCTGTGGCAGAACCTGCCAAGCACTGTCTGTGCCAGAGACGTGTAGCAGTGATTGTGTTGAAGGCTGTGCTTGTCCCTCTGGAATGTATTTGAATTCCAAGACTGAACGATGTGTACAGAGGTAGGTAAAGTTGCAGTTCTAATAGTCACACTCTGTATTTTAGACCACTGTATTTCAAGTCGGTGAAAAGCTATAAACATGTAACCTTGTAGATATTATTCATCTGTAGACTTGGCGGGATCTTAGAATTATACAGAACCCATATGTTGATCAAAAATGGCTCTTCTGTAGTACTGACACTCATCCAACATCACACCAAAGCTAGTTGTTACATATTGTCTGGGTTTTGGCATATAAGAGATACAAAAGGTGTCAATTGTAATGTAGAGGTGGTTCTTTGTTACTGATTTGGTTTGGAATGCGCTCAAATTATATGACAGTATGTATCAGTAGTTACTGAGATCAATTTCTTGTATTTTAAAAAAAAAAAGCAACCCCCCAAAACCCCACCCACCTAACCAAAAAACATCATCAAAACCAACAAAGCAACCAATCGAACTTCAAACAGCAATTAAGTCAATGGGACTTTTTTAATTCCTTCAATTTGAGTTAATCATGGTTACATGGGTTTTTTTTCCTCTGCTCCAGAAGTGAATGCCCTTGTTATTTTCAAGGAATTGACTATCCCCCTGGAGAAAATGTTATGACATCTTTGGGCAAATGGTAAGATACAAAACTATTTCTTCCTCTGACTGAATGGTGTCTGTTTTTTAAGAGCTCTGTCAAATCATTTTGGCTAGCCTGTTGGTATTTTTTGTTGTTGTTTTCTAATGACACATACAGAACAAACCTACATCTGTTTTCTATGCATGTCTGGAGTTTCTTTAGAACTTAGGTTTTCAGGCTGCTGTGCTTATAATCCAATATATTGAAGTGCAAAGTAGAGAGAAAAGCCACTATCATTTTGTAGATCCATACTAATGTGGAGAGCTCCAGAAACCCCCAGACATTTCCTGACTGTCCATTCAAGTCTGTTCAGCTAGACCTTCATTGCTATTATCCTTCCCTATACCAGATTGTAAAACCATTTATGAACACTTATTAAGAATCTGTTTTTGCTAGTATGGAATCAGTGTAAAAGAGCAATGTGGCTTTATCACTAAGATACAACACAAATAACTGTCAACTGCAGCCAAAGGTAAATAAGCATCTCTGTTATTGTTCCTTACATTTAGCTTTTGTTCTTGTTGTCTTGTTCTTCCATTTGCCTAGTCATGACATTAAAGAAGAAAACTTGTTAAACTATTCTGTCTGCTGCCAGATGCATCCTTTTCAACAGTTAGTTTTATCTGGAAAAGGTTAAATAATGTGGACAACAAGTTGTGTAAAAAAACAAGCTTTCAAAATTCTTTTTCTTGAAGTAATGTTTGACCTCTCACTCCCTCTGTCAGTTAATTAAAAGCACAACACTTAATTAAAAGCAAAACAGACCAAATCATGTCTGTGATAGATCAGAGTAATACTTTGGTTTGTTGTAAAGGCCATATAAGAGATTAATATTCTCAGACATCTGTTGCAGTGGGGACACTTAGTGAAAACAGACACTCATTCTCACTCTTACTCATGTTAGCAGCCCAGTGTCCATAAATACTGATTGTTATAAATCTGTGTCTTAATCATCGAGTTCGCTTACCTTTACCTTACGGTAGATTCCCTGGAGAGTACCAGGCGACCCATTCTGCATATGGAGCTGTGCAAAGTTTGGGTGCACTGTTGCCTGCCTTCCTGGATATTTTTGTTCACAGAACATGCGTCAGACAGCACTGGCAGTCATGGGAAGGGGCTTCTCCTGGTAGAGTCTTGAATTTGTGTCCTTTTATCCTCCTCCTCCTGGGTCTAGTTTAGTTACTCATGCTAAGTGCTATGGTAGATATTTGGCTGAATGCACACTGATCATGTGATCATCCACAAATGCATTTTTTTAGAAATGACTACAGGTAAAAATCATCTTTCTGTTGATTTCAGTGGAGTTATTGGGGATCTGGCAGCTTATGTTCCACGTGAATGTGTCAATTAAAATATATCCACTGGTTTACACCTACAAGTCCTTAAGATAAAATAAGAGATCTGTATCTCCTATTTAGTCATGACTTTTGCTTGCTGTGTCACTCTTTCTATTAGAAACAATTATGATCTTTATTGTGCTCTCTCTGTCCTTTTTCTTCTCAAGTACTTCCTCTTTGGAACTTCTATTTTCAAACTGGAATTTTTTCTCATGTTTTGTCTATGGAATAGCTTTTCTGTTCTGTTGTTTTCAACCAGTTCTTTAAAATATTTTCATTGCGATATTGCTGTTATGTCAGCTCTTGAGTTGCCTCCCTGTCAGTTCCCTTTGGTACTGCTTTGCCTGTTGGCTGAGTTATACTGTGAAGTCCTTGAACTAGGACACTTTTCCTGCAGTGTTTTGGGGTGCATCCACAACTCCAAACATCACAGCAGAGTGGCTGTAGCATATACAGAATTTGATTCTGAATCTGCAGACTAGCAGTGGCTGTACGGGGGACATATTAGCCATTGCAAAAGAATGGGAGAATAGTGCTGGAGTTCATGGGCTCAGGTTCTCTAGTGAAGCACAGAACCTGAAATGAAGCCAGTGCTGCTACATTTTTCCCTGACAATGAGTTGCTATCAGATCTGCTACCATTTTATAAAAGTACTAGACTATTTTGGCTGGAATTAGATAGGGGCAGACAGTATCATGTTGCTCAGTAGTTTCCTGCATATAGTATCTTGTTAGGGTTGAGATTTATGCAGTTTGCTTGTTTCTTTGCTGAACTGTGATATGCAGGGGAAATGTGTTTTATCGGTTCCTGTTTGTTTAATATTTTGCTTATGTGAATGGTTATACAAATTACAAGCTTTATGATACACTAGCTTAAAATTTTTATTTTGAATTTTGGTTAGCATAGAGTAGTTTGAATTTTTTTTTTAAGTTCTGATTATGAACTGTAGTTCCAGTTGGTTCTGATAATAGTCACAATAAGTTGCTATTCCAGATTCCCATCATATTGCTAAAGCAAAATTAGTTTGAGACAGTGTGAGGATAAAAATTAGCAACTGCATCACTGTTTCCTCCTGTGGCCCAAGAACAGTAGAATAGTAGAAACACTCATTTTGGTATAAATGAGTGTCATGATTTAATCCCAGTTGGCAGCTAAGCACCATGCAGCTGCTCACTCACTTCCCCCTCACCCAGTGGGATGGGGGAGAAAATTGGGAAAAGAAGTAAAACTCCTGGGTTGAGATAAGAATGGTTTAATAGAACAGAAAAGAAGAAACTAATAATAATAATAATAACACTAATAAAATGACAACAGTAATAATGAAAGGATTGGAATGTACAAATGATACACAGTGCAATTGCTCACCACCCGACGATCGATGCCCAGTTAGTCCCTGAGCGGCAATCCCCCCTGCTCCCACTCCCGCCAGTTTATATGCTGGATGTGATGTCCCATGGTATGGAATACCCTGTTGGCCAGTTTGGGTCAGCTGCCCTGGCTGTGTCCTGGGCCAACTTCTTGTGCCTCTCCAGCTTTCTCGCTGGGTGGGCATGAAAAGCTGAAAAATCCTTGACTTTAGACTAAACGTTACTTAGCAACAACTGAAAACATCAGTGTTATCAATATTCCTCTCATACTGAACTCAAAACATAGCACTGTACCACCTACTAGGAAGACAATTAACTCTATCCCAGCTGAAATCAGGACAATGAGATAGAAATTCATTATATTAGGAGATGTTTTCAGATGCATAGATTGTTCATGATCCATGTTAGGAGTGGTTGAGAAAAGAGGAAGTTACCAGTCTACTGTTACTGTGTTTTGTATTGGGAAAAGTCATTCCAGTTCAGTACAAAAAACTGTTGCAATCACAATAGCTTGTGATTGTATTATATTCAACACTGGGGTTTTACCTTCAACTATGGGATAAGTTAAGAACTGTTGATATTGTCAAGAGTTTCACATAAACTAATAGCTTGCTTTTCAGCAGAGTTCTAAGCTGATGGTGTGGAAAATGGAGCATTTATAGTAGTGTTAAGAATGTTCATATAAGAGTTCATACCCAGAGCTTGCTGTAACATGTACATATGTGTGTTTAGGGTTTTGTTTCATTTTGCTGCTATTGCTCATTGCATTTTTGTTTTACATAATGGTGATTCTGTTATGTGCAGGGCTTGGTTTGTTCTTACTGCACTGGCGTCTTTGGGAGCAGAAATCAAAAATTTGAAACATAATTAATAATCTTCAGGTGTTAATGCAATGCAGACTTTATCCACAGTTCTAACATCTAATGCAAACATATTCATACAGTTATTTTGTATTGATTCATATTGAATGTTTCATTATTAAAAAGAAAACATTAATATTTCAGATCTTCCTGGCTCTCTTTACATCTTGATGTATTTTTATTGCAGCCACTGCAGGGATGGAGTAATGAATTGTGATAACAACATAATAGGTGAGTGAAGAGGGAGAAAAGATACTTCAGTTCCAATGAATATGTATCCTCCAATCTCTGTGGAACCCCTTATCTGTAGTAGAAGATTGTGCAATATGTACAAATGAATAATTTGCAGGAGAGGATCTGTAATTCAGGAATTACACATTTGTGTGACTGAAAGCGAGGCTGGTGCAAAGCAGCAGCATAACTGTCCAGAATGCTATTAAAGCTGAGCAACGTATTTTTCCCCAGAGCTTTAAAATACTATTTTTTTTAGATTGCTAATGTAAACATGCTTAGCTGCATGACAAACAGTAGAACTTCAGTAGAGCAAAGGTTAGCTTTGCCCCCTAAAACACAGTTGTAGGAACTGAACACTGGCATTAATTTTTCCCAGATATTTTTTCATTCCTCCAGAAACCCTGAGTAACTGAAATATGAAAAAATAATATTTCTTCTGTCATACTTAAAAAAAAAAAAAGTAACAAGTGCTTTTTCTATTACAGTATATTTTGCATGTCGTTAAGTATTATGGTCCATACTGTTATGATGCTCCTTTTACTTTAGTGAGAAGGACTTTTATTTGAGGTTTCAGTTCTAGAATTGCCAACTCTTTGGCCTTCAGCAGAAATCTGTTCCCTGTGCACCTGAAGGCAGTGTTTGTACTGATTTGACAATTATCCAGAACCTAATAAATAAATAAACAAAACCCAGCAACCAACCAAAACCACTTTAAAACACTGCCAGCACTTTGGGCATTTCTGTTGCACATACACAGTATGCTCAGCGCAACCTAAAAGCCATTGTGTAGTAGAGTTGTTTTGTTCATAGTCAGTGGCTCCAGCATGGAAAGTTGCATCCAGCTCTCAGACCTTTTATTGAATTTTTTTGCTTTTTTGTTGATTTCTGTTTCTCTGTTGGTAGTACTTTGCATTTCTGTTTTGGAGGGCTGATTCCTAAGTGACCATTTAGAAAGTCATGTCCTCTACTAAACGAGTATATTCATTTCAGTATTTTGTATGAGATTTATAGGGGTTCTGTGAAGCTAACTATGCTCAGGAGGGACAGGTAATTGGATGTTACTGGATGTTACGCTTTTGTGTTAACATATTGTCAATCTAAATCTATTGCATACCTTTATGGAATACAAAATTTCAGGTTTGAAGACTAACATGTTTATCACTTTTTTCCCACAGCACACAGCTGCCCAGTTGGACAGATTTATATTAACTGCAGTAATCCACAACTTGATCCTGAACTCAACAGAGAGAGAACTTGTGAGAATCAGCTGCTAAACCTCACTTTCTCAGCACACCTTCCTTGTGTTTCAGGTTGTGTCTGTCCACTGGGGTGAGTACAGACAGATTTGCATCTTTTGGTGCATAAATATAGATGACTACCTTCAGTAGCCATTGGGTAATTAATTCTGCTGAGGACATACCACATTTCTACTTGGAGAATATGAGGTGTCAAGGGTGAGCATCCAACTTGTGAAGGCTTACCACACAATGATATGGGCCATTGAAGACATAAGAAATGGTAAACCAAGAGATGGGTGGAGCCAAAGGTCTAATACCTCCCAATGATAAAAACAAAATAACAAGAATATAGTAAAGGGCATTGAAATTATTTGATCCAATCCCTGTACTACAGCAGAATCATGTTTACCCGGGTAACTTTTTTCAGATATCTAACATCTTATTTGAACATTTCACTGAGGGAGGCTTGTTTCTTCATTCCTAGGCATTATTTTCAGTATTCTTTCCCTCAATATTTTAATTCTCAGTTGTTTATGCTGAAAATGTGTAGATGAGCTGTTGTGTTTTGGAACCAAGCACCATATTGCTGAGAGATTTGTGAATATAAAAATAGCGATTATGCGGTTAAATTATGTTGCTTTTGATGGGATTTAGTCTCTTAAGCACATAGCTTGGAAGTTTTTGAGTATTGTCATTCTAAAATTAGTGTTAATGCCTTGAGTAACAAAACAAAGAGTAAAAGCCAGATTCTCAGTTGAACTGGATTGAAAGAGCTCAGTTGAAGTCAGTGGACTTTCTCATTTATATGTAGATTTTTGTGTCATGGTAAAAGATTGCTACTCAGACTTCTGTTTTTTACCTTAACATTCAGAAGCATGGCATGTCTAACTGTTCACATGAAATGGAACCCATAATTAGTCTAACTATCAATGTGGTACATTATTGAAAAAAGTACAGTGCTAAGATAGATTTTGAAATTAACTGGAGGCACACATTTTCAGAATTGCAAAAACTCATCCTGTTGGACCTGGCTGATACCCTTCAAAGCCAATGGCTACCTTTAGCAGCACTGTATGGCAGGCAATTCAGAAGAGAATAAAAAGTTTATATGATCTATTTTGCTGTGCATGACCACTGGGATTGTGAACTTTTCTACTGTGTCCTGGTGTGAGTGAGTTCTGGATTTTAAGCAATGAAAATGTTTTTAGCATTGGAAGGCTTAGTGTTAAGTATTGGTGATCCCAAAGGTCTGATAATACATTTGTATAGTTAGAAGAGGCAGAGTTTTATGATTTCCTAGAGACAAAAATACAAAATTAAGAAGTTCTGTATTTATTGTAACTTTGGCAAACTTAATTCTGTTCTCCTATGGCTGTACACTGATACAGCTTGAAGAGATACTGACACAAACTTTTTTGTTGGGTTTTTTTGGGGGTGGGGGGCTTGTTTGTTCTGTAGGACTTTATCCTCAGTGCTTAAGTTAGAACTAGGAAACAGTGTCACAAGCCTAGGATTTGAACCAGGAATATCAGTCTATACTGATGAAGTAGAAATGACAAAGTACTTATTTGTTTCTATGCGTTTAATATATATAGTCCCAGGTTCTGACTGACAGGGAAGTGCTTATGCAGTGTTTGAAGGACACTTCCTCAAAAGGCAATTATGCAGTGTTTGAAGGACACTTCCTCAAAAGGCAAGGGAACAAGCTTGCAGGTTCTGCCAGTCCTTTTACGTGAAATTTAACATGGTAGCATCTTGTTTCCATGATCACAAACTGCATGGTTTGGAATACAAGGTGTAATCCAAGAATCACATATGTTTATTTTAAAATAAATTGAGAATTGTAGAGTTACTTGCAAGCTAGTCAAATCTGATATCATTTAAGTATTTGTCCTCTGTGGTCCTATACTGCATATGCATTTGTTTTTATTTGAGATTGCTTTAAGAAAAAATAAGGTGGTCCTGAACGTGTGTGGTTTTTAGGTATGCTTTTGGAAACACAAGAGACTTTTATGTATTAATTATGCAGGTTCTTTTATTTAGACAACAAATATTAATGTATTGATTATTTTAATAATAGTTGCTTTTGAATTGAAGCTGTTGTATCTGAATAGTCCTAATGTTTTAAGTCAGTCACTGGATTCACACTCCAATGATTTGTACTGCAGATTGACCACGAGTCAGAGCAACACAGTAAGACAAAACCAAATTGTTGGAAGAGAAAGATGGAACAAATTACTTTCAAACAGCACCTTATCCTATGTTCATGACAGTTCAAGTAGTGCAGTATTCAAATTCACTGTGAATGTGTGCAACTTCAAAATCACCTTTCAAGGCAATCAGTTCTTACTGGTGAAATATAAAACTGAGGTGACATTGTCCACTTTGAAAGGGTAAACCAGCCATGGAATTTCTTTGATCTTAACATTAGTTCTTTACCTGAAATCATTAGTTTCATTCCTTTATTCATGCTTCTGTTCCTGTTCGAGATCTTGCATCAGTTTAGCTTCATTCATTATCTGTAAGCTTAAGCAGATTTAAGCAGTAATGAAATCAGTTTAACATGTTTGATTAGTTTGGGTTGATTTAGGTAAACAATAAAAACAAGCTTGGTGCAGAAAAGTGAATAAGTCACAGCTGAGAAACCTGTATAGGAAGCTTCATTGTTTCAGGAGGAAGGATTTTACCAATCTATTCAGTGGGATGATTATTCTTCAGTGATACCATGAAAGATACTTAACACAGAAAGAGAGTGAAAGAACCTATATTTGCAGAAAGTGGTGTTAAGATTTCAAGAGGGCAATATTTTTATTTTGCAGTCTATTTTTCTAGTGTCTGGAGAGTGAAATATTCTTTCAAATATTTCACTATTTGTAGCATTCCTTCTTTGTTGTGCTTAGACCACATTCTAGTGGAATTTGCATGAAATGGAAAATCAATACAAAATAAGTAAATCATAGTGAAAAGTAGCAGTTGTCTCTGAGTGTGAATCATTTGACCTCCTTTTTAGTCTGCAGTGAATAAATCAGATGCAAGTAACTATGCTGTAAATATTTAAATTTACAGGAGATCATTCCCATTCTATGGGTTACAGTTCTTAAAGTATAAAAATTATGATCATGTACTTTTCCCTCTGTTTTAGAAGTGATTGAGGCAGAACATTTAATTCTCATGGAACACACATTCTAATATTGTTCCACCCTGCTTTGCTGACACGTTCAGTGATTTTTCAGATTTTGTGGTTTTTCTGCTTTTCATCTGGCACTGTTTAAATGGCAGTTTCCTATATTTCCATGCTGCATTCCAGAAAAAGAGGTGATATTCTGTTTACAACACAATTCATAATTTTTCCAGTTCAATCTTTGAATTACACTTTCTGCTTCTGGGTTGCTATGAATCAAATAATTTTTTTTCCTCTTTAACTATACCAAATGTGTGATTTGACATGAAGACAGACTCTAATCAGACTGCAGAAGAAACAGAGAGAAAGACAAAGCGAGGAAAAAAAAATAAATTAGTATTTCCTATATGTCTGCATACTATGTGACATGTTTACCACAAATGGACTTACGCTGGTTTGTGCCTGTCCTATTCTGTGTTTTGCATGGTCTCTAATCACACCAATAATGATCTCTGAAACAGCCAGCTTCTGTTCATTGTTCTTTATAACCTGCTCTTCCTGTTCCCTTCGAGAACAACAGTCACTTTCCCCGAAGAAACTTATTTGTATTTTCTCACGTCCCCTGTTGATTTTACCCTTCACTGCACCATGAGTTGGATTTGGCTGTTCTATACTTCATATAGTGTACAGTATAAAAAAACTGTACTGTATACACAATGTATATAGCTTTTCAAACTGTCAGTTGAGGGTTAGCTGGAATTTTGGTGGCTACTTGGTACTGTTTTGTGCGGGTGTGTGTTCTTGGAATTTATGAACCATATCACTGCAGCATAGGGGCCACAATCATATTGCATATGTAATTATTTTGCCTGATTCACCAACATCTTAGAGCAGCCTCCCTGCTATTTTTATGTTAACCAGTAGTAGTGGTGAAGGCTTCATGTAATCTTTGGGGCTGCAGGAACGAACAGAACTCCGTACTGCAATGCGAAGGATCCCTGGAAGGGGTTTGCAAATGTTCCCTGTGCATGTCCTATGAAGCACACAGAAATGAAAAAGGACTGATAATTTAACACAGGATTTGTTAAAGGATTACCTTACAATGCTTTTGAAATATTGATTAATTGATGTCAGAGATGGAATGCATCAATATTACAGGTTTATCTATGTCATAGGTCACAATATAGAACATAGAGGCTCTACTGGATATAATTGATCCAAGGCCTTTTTTAAAAAGCCATTCCCCCCCCACACACACACACCTTAAAATTTCCCTTCTCTTAATAGAGGGCCCCTCAGAATAGCCAGAGGTCAATTTTTTTAATATATAAAAATAGTAGAGATTACAGAACTTGTAACACTGAGTAACATGAAGGGCCCTGCCTCAGGGAGCAGAGGAGTTGTCAAGGTGTGTGAACTAAACAATACTAGTTCAGTCCAGCTAAGCTGCACAGCCTGAATTCAACTAGTGATGTCTGATATCTGTGCTAATCCTATTTTTTTATCAATTTTGAGGGTTTTTGATGGATTCATTTTAAGTATAGCAGGTTCTAATAGCACTCCTTGCTTCCTGATCTCACTAATGCTCTGAAATAACCAACAAAAAATGCTACTACAGTGAAGAATGGATTGAGACTTGTAAAACTGAGTATGCATCATTTAAAAAAAAATATTAGTAGGTATTAACAGATGGGGTTTTTGTAAAGGGAATTTTCTTCCTTATATGTGACCTTTTAAAAAGTATTTATATATAACTAAGTGCATCTTTTTAAATGTCCCTACTAGAAGAGAAAACTGAACATTGGGGTCCACCTGCTGTATGTTCTTTTTATCCATTCATTGTCAAGCACCTCATTTGAGAAAAGCTACCACAAGAAAAGCACTGTCATCTTTTTGAAGACATGCTTTTATTTGGACTGACTTGATTAATAATATACATTAGTGTTATCTATCCATCCATATTTCTATTAACTGAAATATTTAATAACTTCCATGTATATTATACATTAATTCCATCTTGCTGTAAAAACTGAGGCCCTCCAGCCCCTAAATATGAATAATAAATACAAATTCTGAGGGTTATGTCAATAATTTGCAATACATATTGCCCCAAATGCAAATAGTAATTATTTCTACTACTTCTGTTAGGACCTCAGTGTTACCTACTTATTAGATCTTCCACATTTTTTTCCCTTTTGTGGTTTTGTCCCCTCTATAAGCTATGTTAATTAAACCAACTGCTATACAATTAATTAAGTGAAGGAGTCTGTGCTAACTCCTGGGTATTTTAAAACTTTAGTAAATCTTTGGCATGATTAACTTTGAACTTTAAATCATAACCAAACTTCTCTTCCTAATCAAGGTTACAAAACTAGCTGTAATTTTCTCCTTGTTTCAGTGGTATCATTTCCCACCCCACCCCCCCCCCCCCCCCCCCAATGTTAGTAGTGCAAGGAAATAAAAAATGAATTCTCAGCTGGCTGCTAGTAGGTCCAGGTCACTTAACTTCTCACAGCTCAGCAGCATCCACTATCCAACTTGGTATTTATCATGAGTGTCAACATCATTGTAGAATGACCAAGAACACAGATTTTGGGATCATAGTTTGAAGCATGAAAGGAATGCTTACATGCTTTTTTGAAATACTGGGCTCCATATCTCCAAGTATGTGTGTGTGTATTTTCATGGTCTATGAGTCTGAACTTCAAGAATACAAGATGACATTGCAGTATCAAAGTTTTCTTTTTTCCCCTCCACTATATGCTTTTATTGTCTATAAGTCTGTGAGCCACCTTTTTAAGCAGGATCTCTGATAATTTTTTTTCTTAGATACATTTAGAAAAAACAAACCCAATCCCTCAATCTCTCTTTCCCTGCCCCCCACCCAAAAAAACTCCCAAAACTCAAGGGGGGCTGGGGGGGGGGACAGGACCTGAAAAGCTGAGGTCCCATTTCGCCAACTTTACAGCTATGAACTTCTGTAGATGTGGCTTGTGGTTGACACTTCACAGAGTGGAGAAAGTTAACTGGGATTTTAATTTTCTTGGTACCAAAGTACATGCAATTCCAAAGTACATGCATTTTTTTTTTATTTTTTTTTCCCAGATTCCAAATGCTTCAATGTTAGCACACTCAGTTATATCATTAAGACATCACTGACATTTGTGGGACCAGGTTTTGATGCTAGTGTTTCAATATCCATCCCAGTTTCTGTCTTGAATGAGTGGTGTGGAGTTGCATGGCCTTTCCAGGCTGGACACTGTTCTCTAGCACAGTAGGACAAGAGTCCACCCCTGAAGACAACTGTTAGAGTATTCTATGTCACAGATTATCTTTTGTGCTGGACCTGGACTGTACTATATTTGGGCCAATTTACTGCAATGAGAATTTTTAGGTCTGTTTCTTTTTTCATCACTTACTGCTCTCATAAAATAGAGCTATGAAAAAGATAGTAAACTGAAAGCTGTAGAATTCTGTAATTGTCATGAAGTTTTGTAACTAAGAAAGGAATATCATGCCAGGTTTTTCCTCCAAAAGTTTCTGAATTATCACTGTATTTCTGAAGTGGTGTACTGTACTAAATAGCATGTAAGGAGCTTAAAAACGAAAATTCATCACTTTCTTATTTGCACAAAAAACCCAATGCATTTCATCATCTTATAAATGTGTCTATGGGCAAACAAATCTAATAATGGAGGAAGAATGCTATTCAGTATCAAATATTTTTAGAAAACTAACTTTTAATAGAAGTAATTACATTGACTGTTTCATGTCTTAAAATATGTCGCCTTAGATGAATTCAAAGTCTTGTCCTTTTGGTGTGTTTTTAATCTCCTTTTTCAAAAGACCTACTGCTCCTCAGTTTGAGAAGTAAAGCTCAATGTATTAATATTAGCATGAAAATAAAAGTAGTGTTTTGTTCACACCTTCTGGATAGCTCTGCCACTGCTATCATGCTAAGTATTTTTAATCTTTTCCTGGTTTAGGCAGACTTTTGGAGAGGTCTCTCAGGAAGACTTAATGTTTTCCAGCTAAATAAGGATTACCCCCCATGAGGGTACAATCATGGATATGCGCTCTACTGTGCAATTCTGTTACAAAGACTGCATCAACATTCCTGTATTTGGGTGCTTCAGGAGTGCATATTTATCCACACTGGGGTTTATGTGCTGATTTCTATTTCTGATGGCTATAGAGTTACAGCATGCTAAAGCTATTGGATTAAAGTTTATTTCCAAAGAGTAAATGTACCTCCATTGCAATGCCATAACAAGACAATCCAGTTCTTCTTTTCCATCCTCTTCTGTTCCGCAGACTTAGTACTCTTTTTGATACATTTCAGTGCTCGTTATTTCCTCTTGCAATACTTCCAAAATGCTCTTGGTCTCCTGCTTTGTAGTTTACACTAGCTGCAAGCAAATTTCTTTTTCTATTCTTTTTTTTTTTCCTGTACTTTTATTTAATTCACAGTAAAACTTCACCAGTATCAGTCATATTCTTGACCACCTTTATATATTACCTTCTGTTTTTCCATGTGTTTTTAAGAAGAGAATGATTGAACTGTATGCCATTTGGTTTGAAAGCAAAACTTGTGTTACATTTGGAGTTACTTTCTGAAATTCTTTTTATTACAAAAAGAGACCGGTATGACACTTTGGCATGTGTCTGCAAATACACATTCATTCCCCAAAAGCACAATTAATAAATATTCATCCCCCCCGGAAGTGTACAATTCTTTTCAGAAGAACCAGTGATGATACATCAGGGACAGCTACTGTTGTCCTCTTGGCCATTCACAAATGGCAATTTTTTTGGTACCTCACTTTCCCATGGAAGCATTGACATCAGTGGTTACACAGAAGGATACAGCAAGGATACTAAACCACCTTTAAGCATTCTGCAAAATTACTTAATATTTCTTTATAATAAACTGCAGGGGGAGAAGAGGTGGACTGTAAAAAGTTCCCCAAACAAGTAAGGAAACACTCAGCAGGAATATAGTAACTCTCCCTGTCTAGACAGTGAGTGAGCTATAATGAAGCTATTAGGTGCTGCAGTAACATTATCAACATGTACTGTTTTTTAAAAATTTGTTTATCCTCTTCTCAGCTTCGGGAAGTCATGGGTGGTGATGGAATTCTGGTGTTAGAAACGTTATCTACTGCTTATTTCATTCTTTTTATCTCCCTTAAACTGTATTACAGGCCGTTGTAGGAGGATTTGTGAAACCCTCAGAGAGCAGATGTGGTACTGGGGCAGAAGGGTTTGTGGCTGCATAAATCAGTTGGCTGTAGTCTGTTGCCCAGGGGAAGGGAATACACAACCTGTTGAAAACGTCTCTGGTGGAGACTGAGAGTTGGTTTTTTAGTGTTCTGGTCCAGATTTGTGGGCTTTGCAGAGCAAAGCAGTGTTTGACTCACGGGATATACATTGCTCTCATGATGTCTTTACCAAGATTATTTGCATATTTGTGTGTATGTGAACGAACAAAGCTATAGATAATAATGAGATAGTAACAAAACTGAATGTTCAGTATGGTGAAGTGTGATAGCTATCGTTGTATCTTTGCAGTTCATTGTAGGTTGGACAGTAAGTATAGGCATCAAGAAAAATGTCTGATACTTCAAAGGGGAGCTGTGCAAGGCCTCTTTGTAGGGTATTTGTGGTGAATTCTTAGATCATTGAAATCTATCCATTTGCTTGGCTTTACAAGAGAGAAAGCTGTTATCGCTTGTTTCAGCCAGGGTAATAATGTGAGGAAAAACCTGCATTTAGTGTTACTTTGTCAGTCTGACACTCTTTGTTTCAGAACGTGCCCTGTTTAGTTCTGAGCAGCTTTAAACCAGTGGGAATTTCAGTCTCACAGGTGATTGTCTTCAAGTGACATAATACTTGAAATAACTATGGATTACAAGGAATGCTTTGCATACCCTGGGGGAAAATTACAGTTTTTCAGTTTAATGGAGGAGGGGGTTTTATGATGTCTGCACATTCCCATTAAGAAGAGCTACAGAGTTGTAAATTTCCATCTGATAAATAACACACTGAAGAAGAGGCTAAGTCATAGTACACAAATTATGAGTTCATTAATATGAGCAAATAAAATCTTTCATGATAAATGCAACGTTGAAATCTTTCCTTTTGGGTAACAGGGGGGAAAAAAAAGTGTCATCACCCTATTTGTCACGGATGCGCTTCGCAGCTATGATCTCTTGTCTGTGGTGCAGTATCTTGCCCGTATTACAGTGCTAAACATCAGAAACACCAAATCTGTTTTCTTCGGAAAACTGTTAGGAGCACAGGAAAACCTGTATAAAATTTGTGTTACTACAGAGAGGTACTGGAATTCTAAACAATCTTACCTTGAAAAAGAAAAAAGGTTATCAGCCCAACAGCACCATTTTAAGATACTTGTTTATTTCCCAATACAAATACATTTCAAAACTTAGCATTTAGAAACAGGGATACTTGTAGGTTGTGTGGTACCTGTAAGAAATCATTGTACTGTTTAACTAGCATGTTAGTTGTTACAGCTTCTTATGTTGTATTAAGCAGGATCCTCTGTAGGAACAGATACGGAGCACAAATCAAATTGGAGCTACAGCAGTTAGTGTGAAAGACACCGCTGTAGCTTATCAAGAGTTTACATTTCACAGTTTTGATTTGGCAGGTTGATTTGTCATCAAAGGTGGTGTTCTGTCTGTTATTGGACCTTTAGGTCCTATACTGATACCTGTTTGCCTATCTAATAGCATTACAATATTTTTAAAAAATGAATCAGTCTGTGAGAAAGACAACTTTCTTGGGTTCAGTGAAAAGATAGCTTTTAAAATAAAATCATTCAATATTTTTGGTATATTTCTTTAGATTTATTTGTAGAATCTGTTTGAGACGTCTCTCTTATATTTCAGGTTTTCTGGATATTATTAGAAGACACAGATATTGACTTTAAAATTTAGACTAGTTGCTTTATTTAGTCTTGCTGGGCAGGAATTCTTCTATTCTTTCAATGTTAATGGAATCTTTTTCACAATTTTTTTGAATTTTCAGTTTTTACTCTGAGTTGTGATTATAAGCACAAATTGATACATTAGTCTTGAATTGTAAATAGCTATGTGTATGGTTACCTGTGTTATGAAAATCACCTCTGAAGGCTGTGAGGATATTTCTGCTAATAAAGTTAAGTATATTTGTGATTGCTTGCATGAAGGTGCTAGTTTTACAGAAATACATACTCAATTAATTTTGTGCAACCAGGATAGCTCTTTTGATACTGATTAAATTATTCATAGAGCAAGAGCAGTAACTATAGCTATAGGAAAACTATGCAGCAAATGAAAGCTCTTTAAATCAGGTGAAAAAAAGAAGAGAACAAGAAGAAATTCTCATTTAAAAATTCTTGGAATAAATAAGCTACTGACATTTGATAGAGCACATATTACTAGAGCAAAGGGACGTGATGGCTCCTACATCTCTTGGAAGATCTCTTTGCTTTAGTTAAATATATGTTAATTGGGTAACTTAAAACAAATTTGGTGAAATTTAGAGGAGGTTTGGAAAATCTTAGTTTCCCTGACCTTAAAATTTTTATGTTAATGAATAAGTCTTCACACGGTTAGTGGCTGAAGGGCTAGTGCCCAAAGTGCTAGCACTTACTAAAGATAAAATATTCAGGTACCTGTGAAAGGAAATTTCCAAACTACTTATATATAATTATTAATAAAATTGTACCTTTTCAACTTCAGAAGATTTTAAATATTATTTGTTTTTCAGTAATAATGATTTAAAAGTTTAGGAAAGTATTTTTGTATCTAGATACCAGCTGTACTTCTGCTGAATGTATATTTTTTGTTCTCATTTTGATAGTCTTGTTAAACATGGGGATGTGTGCTTGGTCGCAGATGAATGTCCATGTTCGTGGAAAGGAAAGGAATACTTTCCAGGTGACAAAGTAATTTCTTCCTGTCATACATGGTAAGCAGAGATCTATTTAGGTGATTATTTCGTTGTTTATTTATAGATTGATTATTACTTCATGTTTCTTAATCATAAATTTCACACCAGCTTTTGGAAAAACATTTACCCTAATTTTGTATTTACATTTGTTTGAAGAGCTATTAAAATGGCATTTTTTTTTTAGGGTTTGTTGTTTCAAAGAGCTTTTACTTAACAAAATAACAGCTATTTGGGATTTTTTTTTTTTAAAAAAGCTCGATTTTAAAAAAATCACTTTTTCATTATCAAGGCAATCTAAATTAATATTGCTTGGCCGGTGTTCCTAAAGTGCAGGTAAAATCCTTCAAATATTACACCTGAGTGATATTTGTTAAAGCTCTTTATTTATTCATTTTCACATTTAGCATTGAATCTGAGCAGTCTAGGGACCCAAAACATAGCCCTGTGGCCATAAGTATACACCTACAACAATGATAAATTAAGATGAGTATGGAGCAACATCACATACTGAGCACAGTAACAGATAAATTGGTTGCTAATTGCGTGTGTGGATAAGATAACCAACGAATCAATCACCATTTAAAGGAAGTGTTCCAATAGACAAGGGTTGATAGGATCACATACATGCAGAAACCTATTCCTGTTACTATCCAGTGTTGTAAATGCAGCATATACCCTATAGCTATGTTACTTTGCGAAGTTTCCTTGAGCCCTCTCAGTAGAACATGGTACATTACCATTTCAGTAAGCTTTACGAGAGCTAAGATGTGAAAATACGCCATATCTGCATGATCCTGAAACAAACTTGTTTCATGATGGTCCCTGCTTGTTTTCTTCTCTGAGCACTGTTGAATGTTGCAAGCTGGCGCGAAGCAGCACTATTTGTCTTACCAGAGCCTCAGAAAAATCAGCTGTACTGTCAAGCATCAAGATACTATGGTAGTGGTGTAGCCTCCAGCTTCTTAGCAGAGCAGTTCCTTCCTTTTGTCCCCTTCTTTTAGCTTACCAGGACCATTTAACTGGTGTCACCTGGTAAGCTACTGCTCCTGGCCTGCACAGCTCAGTATAGCCTAGTACAGTGAAGGCTTGTCCAGTCAGCACTAATCACTGCCTTGTCTGGATGTCGTTGCCCCCTCCAGCCTTGTGCTGACTGCCTACCTCTGCCTCTCGTCAGGTCCTCAGTATCTGCTCTAGAAGATATTTGTAGCCCTTTGGTCGACTGGTGAAACGACTTACAAGCCATCTCCACTGGGCAGGCAGGTAAAGCGACCCGGGTTACTCACCCCCTTATTTCCAAAGGCCTCTCCAATTGGACCTGGTGTGGGATTGCTTGCAGCAGAAAGAACTATTATATCCCATTTAATCTTTATTAGACTTCACTAAAGGCAGCAGCAGTGCAGGCAGAAAGACACTGGATATTTAGCCTTCTCTCTTTTTTTCTGAGGCCAGGCCCATTAGTTCGTGTACAAATTCTTAACGTTGTCATGACTTTTCTAGTCTTCCACATCCAGAAGCAAAGACAGATCAAGTGATAATGGCTTTTGGCGATTAGTTGTCCACTGAAAGATTGGATGTCTGTAACAAGCTCTGCTTGATACAAAGTGTATAAAGTCTTAGAGAATGCTGTGTGTGTATGCAGGAGTGTATTTAATAAGTCAAGGGAAATGTGCATTTTTGCTCATGCAAAGCATAAGAATACACCTGTGCAAACAAACCCACTTAGGCACTTATAGCAGTTATGATGGCTTTAGTGTTATTTAGTGCACAGAAATAGTGTTTATTGATACTAAATATCATCTTAATCATATCTGATGTAGTATTAGCAATGTAACTATTAATCTGATTTGTCTGTTGAACAGTAAAATGGCAGATAAAATAACTTCTTAAATTTGCAAACCTACCATTGGAGTGCCAGAAGCTTTTAGCCCAAGCTCTGGGGTCTGACTGAACTGTGGTTCTAGGCTTCCCAAGTTTGGTTTTCAGTGCAACTGCCTGAAATTGTTATCATGTGCTGGCGAGATTAAACACAAAAGGTTATTACACTAACTGAAGGTATCAGTGCAGCATTTTGGTGCTGTGTTGTGCAGGGTAAGGTGGGTGGTGCAGTTAGCTATGCTGTCATACATTGAGACCATTGATCAAATGCTGGTTAGTCTCTGCGGGCTGCTGAATTGGGCCTTCTGTGTTCTTAAACAAATACTTATTGGAAACACTTTTTTTAAAAAGCTAGCTGAAGTTTGGAAGACACTAGTAGTCTGCTTTTCCAAGTAGGACTTTCTGGATTCTGATACTAAATGTTAGCTTACTTAGTATGAAACAAGACTGGTACAGAGGACTTTGAAGACATTGTGTACCTCTTAAGCCCTTCCTTCTCATTGTAAATGTGTTAAAACTCCTGAAAAGAAAAGTATGCAAAGGAGCTCGCTACTTATCACGTGTTAAGAAATGTTTCTGCACAAGCCCTTAACAGATCAGCATGTGGAGGAGGATTTGATTAGGCCAAGAGTAAATCCAAAACCTAATGACTCACAGAGAGCATGAGAAGCAGCACTTATTCTTTCAATCCAAATATAATTTCTTCTATTTGCCTCTCTCTCCATAAATTTGATTATGTTCCTGCCCTAGGTACCGCTTTGAGGTGACTAGTGTTAGCTGGGCGAGTCCTACTACCATCTACTTGTGCTTTGGTACAGCAAACCCTTTTCACATGTCCTGCTTTTAAATTAGTTTAGCTGTGTGCTTAGTATATTTATATATGTAGTTATACAAAACACAAGCAACGAGTCAAATCAATGATGGGATAAGCGGAGTCTTGGAAAATCTGGAAAATGAGGCGAGGTTGGTGCAAGCTACATGCTAAGGGAACAGAAGAAAACATGATACTACTAATAATTGGAGCTGCCTAGATTTTCTAGATTATTGCTGCTCTTTTGAAAACAGTGGTGTTCTGACCTTGTCATATATGATAGCAATATGAACAGAAAAGGAAGTTATTCTGACAAAAAACTTCATCCTGCTTGGTGCTTCAGTACATGAGATGCTAAACATGAGTGATTTGTCAAATATTTCCATAAGTCAGATTAATACTTTAGTTGTAAAATATGAAGCATTTCATTTAATCAAGAAATTCAAAATTCAGCATTTTTGAAAATAGAGTTAGATATGTGCTGAAATTATATCACATACTTAATTTAACCTATATTTATAAAATATACCTGTATAACAGGCACCAGTTCTGCTGTCTTTATTGGGGCAAGTTTTTTAAGCGTCCAGGTGATTTTAGAAATGTAAAAAATAAAATTGTAAAAATGACTTGTGGATACAGGAAATGAAATTTTATCCATTATTTATAAATCTGAAAATGTTATTTAGATTGCAACAGGGTGGTGCAAAAAGAGACATAGTATCCAGTGTTACAGAGCCTCACTGTTAGGCAGTTACAAAGCAAAGGTAATTTGGAAAAGTCTGAACAATAACTTAGTGTATGTGTGACAAAAGCATTTTGATGCTTACAGTGGCAATAGACAGAACTTGAACTATTCCAGAAGTCCCTAAACTGTTAGGCTAGGCTTTGGGGGTGATACTACCTAGGCATCTGAAAAAAAAAAGCCCAACAACCCAAACTACAGTTCTTTGAAGGAACCTAAGCACCAAAGTAGTGCTACCGAAATTTTTCCTTTGCACTTCTATGAATTTATCGTTCAAGCAGAGACTGAATAAAGATGGTAGTAGTAGGACACATTGCTTGTTGATTCTGAGATTCAGCTTGTATAGAAACAAATGTTCTGTGAGAAGCTGAAAAAGAAAGCTTTATCCTTGTTGCACATTATTGATGGGAGTTACTAGAGAATAAATTGTATTACTTTGAGTGGCAGTTTTTGTTTTCTTGTTTCAACAAAATAAATGCCCTTTTGGTGTCTATGTATTCTGGAACCTATACATTCTAACAGGAAGAAACACAGACTGTGAGAGTTCAATATGTACTCTTTTTTTTTTTTTCCCCAGAGAATCAATTTACATATGCTGCTTCTATTTAACATTTCAAAATGCTTCCGTCCATAGTCGTCATACTTGCATGGCTTTTGGTTTATTGCTTCTCAGTGCAATATTATCTGTGGTTACAGTCGATATTACCATTATTGGTCATACATTTTTCAGCATTTGCCAGCATGGATCGTTTCAATGCACCTTCCATCCTTGCCCATCAATGTGTACTGCATATGGGGATCGGCATTACAGAACATTTGATGGACTAACATTTGACTTTGTTGGAACTTGTAAGGCATACCTAGTTAAGGTGAGACTTTTCTGTAAAGCCTCGGTAAAACTGGATTTTAAAACTACCTGTTAAAAACTACTCTTCTACTTATTTCCAACCTGTACATTTTATTGAATCCTACGTACTATTTTTTATGCTTTGATGTTGCTTAGACTTTGAATCGTACATAACATAATAATTATACACTGCATTTTCTGCTAATTGAACTATGTAACAATATACGTATTAGTATATTTTAAAGTATCCATTTCTTTTCTTTTTTCCTTCAGGGTACTTCTTCAACCAGTTTTTCTGTTATTATAGAGAATATTAACTGCTTTAATACTGGACTAATTTGCAGAAAAAACATTTTCATTAATGTTGGAAAATCTTTTTTAATATTTGATGATGAAACTGGAAATCCAGTAAGTTTCAGTTTTGAACGCTGATCAAAAGGTAGCATATGTACTTCTCTGGGTGTACCTAAATAGTAGAGGCATAAATGTCTTTACCATGAATGCTGATCACATCTGTATTGTTCAATGGAAACCTTAAACAAAATTTTGTCTATATTGCACAAAAATGTTAGATGAAATGATCATAATTCTTTTGTTTACACTTAATTCCTGTTTAGTGTCTTAGGAAAAAATCCAGATATTTTTAAGTCAGTGGGAGTTTTGCTATTAATTCCACTAGAACTGAGTTTAGTCTGGTCTGGAATGTATAGAAAGAATATTCCTAAACAGTTGTAAAAAATGAGTTGCAGTCCCTGGTATATCCTACACAGCCTGAATGTAATTTTTTTTTGGCCAAACTGCAAACTCTATTGCTGTAAATATTTAGTATTTTTAGTAATTTTAGTATAAATAGTACTATTTACAGTTGATAGACTGACTATACAAAGGAAGTTGTGTCTCTTTGTATGAGGTAGTGTATAATCAAACCAGACATCTTAGTCCATGATACAAATAATTTGGAATCTGATTGTTATTGGATGGAGAGAAGAACGCTTTATGTAAATAAGACCACAATCTCTGGACATATTTAGACAATTACTTATTTCAAGAAGATGCTCTATACATCTCTATACCTATCCATATTCAAAAAAAGCATGTGACTAAGACCTTCTGAATGCAATGGTGTATAACTAAGTGAAAACCATCACCAGGAACCTTAAGACTAATTTTTTTACCTCTTAAATGAACCACTAACATTTTAATCTTCATTCCAGTTGCTGTTACTCACCCTGTGAATTTGATATAAAATCAACTCTTAAAACAGGGAAATCGTAGAAATACAACACAGTTCACAATCAAAATCCAGACTGCTTTTGTTTAAGCATTTATCCTTGTGTGGCCTTCTGTCAGTTTTTGGACTTTTGTCTGAGAACCATTTTGTTCATTTTATTTAGGTGTTTCATTTCCTGTCAAGTGAACATTTTGTGAAGACATTACTTACATTATAAGCTGTCTTTTTATTTTGAACAGAGCTTATCTAGTTACATAGATGAACTACAAAAAATACAGTTATGGAAAGCTGGATTTTTCACTGTTGTTCATTTTCCTGATGAGCACATCACCATTCTTTGGGATCAGAGAACAACAGTTCATGTACAGATGGGTCATCAGTGGCAGGTAAGATGGGTCATCAGTGGCAGGTAAGTGGAAGTCAACACTTTTATGGCCATTTCTTTGAGGTATTTATATAAGTCGTATTAAGTAAGACATTACCATTATTCAGAGAATAGACAATGTGTCAGAAATCGTGTAGAAACTCATTGGCAGTCAAGGAGAGAAGCATTCAACTACCTTGTCAATTAAAATATTCATTCTCATTTACTTTTTTTTTTTCTAGTGACTATTTACTGTCTAACTTCTGTAACAACAGAAACAAATATCTTTGAGGCAACATTGTCCTTCAGTACTTGTTCCTTATATGACTGGAGCAGATGTTATTTTGCTGAAGCATTAAAAAGCACATAGCTAGCAAACAGGTCACTTCTCTGAACAAAAGATCAGCTCCTTTCTCAAAGGCTTGGGATACTTAGTTGAAAGGGAATAATATTGATGTTGTCAAAATAAAATATTTTCCATAGCTTTTATTATCACGAAGAGCTGAACTGTTTTGGCTGAAATTTCACTGAAAAGGATCAAGTCCTGCCAGATTTATAATTAAGCGACTGCAGACAGGAACTTAAGAAGCAAGCTTTGAAAACAGTCATGGCTGGTAGTGTTTTGTAGCATGTGGAAATATGTTTTTTTATATCTATCTATCTATCTATCTATCTTTTTTCCCCAGGGTAAATTGACTGGATTATGTGGAAATTTTGATTTGAAGACAGTAAATGAATTGAGGACTCCAGATAATTTTGAATTAACAAACTCACAAGAGTTTGGAAACAGCTGGACAGCTGTAGAGGTACATTGTAAAAAAAACGTGTTTGCTAGTAGATTTTTTGCTGTTACATCGTATAATTTATCTAGAATGAAATAAGAAATTAATTCCTAGAAGTATCAATCAGGCAGCAATGCAAATGGCAGTATCAGTGGTTCTTACAGATACCATAATCCGTTAAGAAGAATCACCTTTTTTCTACACAGCTCTATAATGTAGAGAAAAATGCTTTGCAATGGTCTGAATCTAGATGTGTTTTTGTAGATGTTGTTTGAATAGTAGTCTTTTTTTACATAATGGAAGAATTGTGGGTTCATTTTAGACTGTCATCAGTTTAGCTGATCTTTCATAGCTGGGCGATATTTAACTGAAACCATAGCAATGAAAAGAAAAAATATTCTTTCTATATGCTGTAAAGTTAAAAATTGAACTTTTTTAATGTCATGTGTCTAGTGGTGTTCATAGAAATGTTCCTTCCTAGTAGTTAGAGTAAGAAGGTCTGATTTCTGACACTTGTAATATATGTTGTCCAAGTGAACTTTATTATTATGTAAGCTACACTATCCAGGTGTGAGGACTGCAGATTGGGACTGCATGGCAGGTCTGTTTAGACCTATATGTATGTATGTGTTTTTCTGCTGCTCTCAAGACAAATGAAACATTTCTTCAGATTGTGTAATTTTCCTTTTCTTCAGATTATCATCCCCTTTTAATTCCATATCTTAGTCTGGCTTTAGTTCATAAATGATGCATTTGTTTTGTGGTTTACATCTCTTTTTTTTAAAAAACAAAACAAAACAAAAAAAACAAGCAAAATTATGCTTTGCAAGTTCAAACACAGAGTGGTTATGAAACAAGTTTCTCACTTTGATTTTGCTTTCTGATTAAGTGTGTTGACAGCTCTGACATTCGAAATCCATGCAGTTTGAATCCCCTTAGAGAGCCATTTGCCAAGAAGGAATGTGGAATACTGTTAAGTGAAGCATTTGAAGCTTGCCATCCAGTGGTGAGTTGTGGTCACGTACAGAAAGATGTGAAAGTGAACATATCACTGAAGAGAAACTTTACTCTTCATAGAATCATAGAATCATTTAGGTTGGAAAAGACCTTTAAGATTGTTGAGTCCAACCATCAATGATGCTCACTAAACCGTGTCCTGAAGTGCCTTGTCTACGTGCTTTTTTAATACCTCCAGGGATGGTGACTCAACCACTTCCGTGGGCAGCTGTTCCAATGCCTGACAACCCTCTCAGTAAAGAAATTTTTCCTAATATCCAATCTAAATCTCTTCTGCCGCAACTTGAGGCCATTTCCTCTCATCCTGTCACCAGCCATCTGACAGAAGAGACCAGCACCCACCTCACTACAACCCCCCTTCAGGCAGTTGTAGAGAGCGATGAGGTCTCCCCTCAGCCTCCTTTTCTCCAGGCTAAACAACCCCAGTTCCTTCAGCCACTCCTTATAAGACTTGTGCTCCAGGCCCCTCACCAACTTGGCTGCCCTTCTCTGGACACACTTCAGCACCTCAATGTCTCTCCTGTAGGGAGGGGCCCAACGCTGAACACGATACTCGAGGTGCAGCCTCACCAGTGCCAAGTACAGGGAAACAGTCACTTTCCTGCTCCTGCTGGCCACACCGTTTCTGATACAAGCCAGGATGCCATTGGCCTTCTTGGCCTCCTGGGCATACTGCTGGCTCATATTCAGCCAGCTGTCAGCCAGCACCCAAGGTCTTTTTCTGCCAGGCAGCTTTCCAGCCACTCTTCCCCAAGCCTGTAGCGCTGCATGGGGTTGTTGTGACTGATGTGCAGGACCCAGCACTTAGCTTTGAACCTCATACAACTGGCCTCAGCCCATCAATCCAGCCTGTCCAGATCCCTCTGTAGAGTCTTCCTACCCTTGAGCAGATCAACCCTCTCTCCCAACTCAATGTCATCCTCAAACTTATTGAGGGCGCACTCGATCCCCTCGTCCAGATCATTGATGAAGATATTAAAGGGAACTGGCCCCAATACTGAGCCCTGGGGAACACCACTTGTGATGCGCCACCAACTGGCTTTGGCTCACATTACTTTAAATCTTCATCTTGTCATCCATAACATAATAATTTGACTACTATAGCAAAAGCAAACACGAAGAAAGTCTAACCTATACCTATTCAGATTCTAAAATGTGAATGTTTAGCTGGACCTGTTACAAGGACTATCTGCACTTAGCTGACCTAGACAGTAAGCTACTTTGGCACCAATTTAGCATTCTGTAACATGGGTAGTCCTATTAGTCCCCTTTGTAATTAATGTAGACAAAATTATACCCAGTTTCTGTTATCTTTTTTTTTTTATCCCAAGCACTATTTGCATAAGCATAACCACTTGCTTTATTTTGCTCAAATGTATTACATAGCATGCACGTTTTTCAGGCGTATTTAAATAAATTGACAGTTTCTTCCAGGCAGTATTGGATGTGAAGAACTCATTCCTAGAAAAAAATGCATATATCTCCTCACTCAGGCAACCACCTAAGGAAATAAATGAGCCGTACAACATCTTCTGACAGTCAACAGGCTCAGGTTCAATTGGGAAATGAGGGCGGACTGATTCCTAGAGCTAGGTCTTATATGGAAAATGACATATCCCAAGATGTTCAGGTATTGAGACTGTGTTCATAGCTTAAAGAGTGTAAGTATCAGAGTGATTCCTAGGGAGAGAGGAGATTTCATATGAAAGGCAGCCAGGAATCTTGCAGGGTTGCTTTATATATTATTTTGGAAGAAAGGGGAAGCTGCTGTTAAAGTTGTATTAATGTAACATCCACTGTATACCATAGGTAGCAACTACATTCCTCAAAAGTGTGTAAGTATTACTCGAGTGCAAATCCATGTAGAATGTGTAACAATTCAATAAGCAAATCAGCATTGACAGTTTTCTTTGAAATATTGTCACTTAAGACTTCAAAATAATTTAAGGGAAAAATCACAAATTCGCCTGTGAAAATGTCTTACAATATGAAGAGAATGAACCACTCTCACATGAAGAGTTTCCCATCTACTTTATTTCCTGCATTTTATGTATATCTCACTTTCATAGCACTTGTGATGTTTATTGATTTGCGATCAGTTTAGAGACAGTTTCTCTTATTTTGTAAGTGTCTTTGTAGTTTATTATGACTGAAATATTACAAGACCATACAAAACACAAGCTCACATCAACATCTTAGTGTGCATGTTTTTAATGGGTCATTGATTGAATTGTGCCACTGGGTACTGTATAAGATTTTATGTGTTCTAATAAACTGTTTTTCTTGTGTCTCGGGAAACATTTAAATTCTTTATTACTTCAAAGTCTTACATATTAGATTTTGAAAGAGTCACAGCTTTTTGTATAGAGGTGATTGTTGCCAATGTCTATATGAATATTTTGATAAGTGGTATTTATATTTCCAGATTGACGTCACCTGGTTTTACTCAAACTGCTTGACAGATACATGTGGTTGTAACCAAGGAGGTGACTGTGAGTGTTTCTGTACAAGTGTATCAGCATATGCCCATCAGTGCTGCCAGCATGGAGTTGCTGTAGACTGGAGGTCCCCTAGAGTGTGTCGTAAGTTTACTCAACTAGTGTTGCCAGTGGCTGCTGCTGTCTGCATTCATAAGACCCAGACCTGAAAAATCAATCACATTAAATTGCCTGGGGCCATGAATTGGATCACTAAGCCACACTGGTGGGAAGATGAGTGGATGCATCTCACTGCCCTCCATGTTCATTTTGGTCTAGCTGGATTACATGGTTCTTTCCATATTTGTGGATGGTACACTTCTATTTTTAATTCCTTGTCGTATGATGTGAAAGGAAAAGTCATGGGAAGTCTATATGAACATATGGCATGCATCCCTCAAACCACAGTTACAAAGTTAACAGCTCAAGTAATTTCCGTCTTCAGGAAGTCTACAGTTCTTAACAGGGTCTAGGAAATATAGCTGCCTTACTGCTGCCCTGAGAGCAAGTGTGAAATATAAAGGTCTTCTGAAGAAAAACAAGTAGTTTTTTAAGCAGGACTTTGTCATTACCTTAATATCCCTATTCAACTGTGCTTAGAAGTTGTAAAAAAATCTGAGGGCTTTTTCTATGGCACCTAGTGCAAATGCCTAACAGGAGACAGTAATTTCCCCAAAGATGTGATAAAAAAGTGCAAGATAGAAAGAATGGAAGGAAACAAGCATTTTTCTAACTTCACAGTTGCACAGAGAAAGTATGCAGCTTGTTAAAAGTCACATGGGAAATTTGCCATAGAGTGAGAAGGTTATTCCAAATTTTTGATAGAAATGGTACACGTGCTTTGAAGTGACCATGGAAAGACAGCAAAGCTTAGTCTTAACCACTAGAGGTCACAAAGAGACAGCTGTAGGTATGTAAACTTAGTATTTCCTGCTAGAAAACAGTATTTTGTTTAAGTCAGTGTAGTTTAAATTAGTATTTTATTTAAAGCAGTGATGTAAATATTTGGCAATAATTTTTTTAATAAATGTTTTGTGTATGATGTAACTTGGCCAAGCATTTGGTTTACCCCTTATTTGTAAAGGCTAATGGAGACCTGTTTATCTGCAGCATACTTGCAACTGCATTTCTTTTCTTTTTATTTTTTAGCTTATGATTGTGAATATTTCAACAAAGGTAAGTCCTAAAGGAGATGATAAAATGTCAATAGAATCTTTGGTTTCTTCATATAAGTCTTAGTACTTTGCATAAAATAATTGTATTAATGAAAACAGTTGCGAATGATATGTTATTTAAATAGTCAAGATTCTGGTTTACTAGTTTATTTTGCTTTTTCAAAGGCTTTTCATTTCATAATCTTTTTAATTCCTGGCTTTTTCCCAAGAATACATGTTTAACTCATTTTCTTTGCATTTATGCATCGTGATTAAACAGTTAAATCATTAAGTAGTTAGTAAGACTATTCCATCCAACAGTACTAGTGGCACTACTTGCTTAAGGTATACTGCAGTTCAAAACTGATACCCAGTGTGTCTGTTAAACCAATCATGATCTCCTATGTAGCCTCCGGAGGGAGCTAGCTATTAAGATATTTCAACTTTCTGTGCCCAGATGGGTAATAACTCTCCATTTCGGTATGTTTGACCTAGCTTTAAGTTCCTGAGAGACAAGCATTGCTGCTGCATTAGAATGGCTCTCAGTGAGAGGTGCAAAACTCGTACAAGGTGCTAGAGTAAACCTTGAATCTGCACTGGGTGCTGTACTGCTGTGTTAACCCTAGCATCCATATTCAGTCTATTTCAAAGTTATCTTGTGAGTGTCTGCATGGTTAGACATGGCATGCATAC